>NC_073249.2:194456964-195058928 GCF_029289425.2 Pan paniscus
TGAACCCAGGAGGCGGAGGTTGCAGGGAGCTGAGATTGTGCCACTGCACTCCAGCCTGGGTGACAGAGCGAGACTCTGTCTCAGAAAAAAAAGAACAACTAGAGCAGAGTGAGGGTGATGATGGGTTGCTCTTTAAACTAGGATGGTCAGTGTAGGCCACATCTAGAAGGTACGATTTGGGCAATGGCATGAAGGAGGTGAAAAGTTGGTCTTGTAGATATCTGAGGATACGAGTTCCAGGTGCAGGGAACAGCCCATGCAAAAGCCCTAAGTTGGGAATGCGCCTGGTATGTTTCTGGAGGAACAAGATTAGTGTGGGCAGAATGGAGTGAGGAAGAAGAGGTCTACTGTTTGGGGGTTCGAGGGGAGGTTTTTGTTTTCTTTAGAGACAGGGTTTTGCACTGTCTACAGGCTGGACTGCAGTGGCATGATCATAGCTCACTGCAGCCTTGAACTCCTGGGCTCAAGTGATCACCACACCTCAGCCTCCTGAGTAGCTGGGACTCCTTAGGTGTGTACTACCATGCCTGGCTAATTTTTAAATTTTTTTCTAGAGACAAGGTCTCAGTTCACTGTTGATTTCCTCTGGAAGATTTCTGTGACTCTCTTGGAGCCTCTGGGCCAAAGTGCTTCTCCACTCTTTAGTAACCTGCCTTTTCCGAGGTAATAGTTTAAGGCTGTTTGGCATGGATGTGAAGTTCTTCTCCAGCCTAACCTCTAACAGCCTACAGTGTTCCACCATGTAACTCACTGTTTACTTGTCTAATTCCCTGTCAGTGGGCTTTCAGATTGTTTCTAGGTTTCCATCACTATGACAGCACTGCAGTGAACACTCCTTGCTAAATTTCTGACTGAATCCAAGATTTTTCCTTAGAATAGATTCTTAAAAGTGGGGGCCAGGTGCGGTGGCTCACACCTATAATTCCAGCACCTTGGGAGGCCGAGGTGGCCAGATCATTGAGGTCAGGAGTTTGAAACCAGCTTGGCCAACGTGGTGAAACCCCGTCTCTACTAAAAATATAAAAATTAGCCAGGTGTGTGGGGCGTGCGCCTGTAGTCCCAGCTACTTGGGAGGCTGAGGCAGGAGAATCGCTTGAACCTGGGAAGCAGAGGTTGCAGTGGGCCAGGATCACACCACTGCACTCCAGCCTGGGTGACAGCAAGACTCCATCTAAGAAAACAAACAAACAAAAAAACAAAGTAGGATTGGTGCACCAGAGTGAACACAAAATGTAAAGACTTGTGTATTTGTGAGACCCTTTTGAAGCATGCTATCTCCCCAGCTACACCCTCTTCAGGTGCCCCTTCCCTGCCTCCTCCTGCTTTTCACACTGTGGCTCGTGGTTCCAGGCTCAAGCACGGACATCAGTGAGGACTGGGAGAAAGACTTTGACTTGGACATGACTGAAGAGGAGGTGCAGATGGCACTTTCCAAAGTGGATGCCTCCGGGGAGGTGAGTGGGCCTGGTGGGTCAGAGGGAAGCGAGCCTAATGGTCCTGGGTGTGAGAGCTCTCCCCAGCCAGCCCAGCTGTCCCCTCAGGAGGGTCCCTGCTCCTGTCCGAGGTGACAGGTGGTGGGAAAGGAGCTGGAGCTTCCTGCTCAGACCCACAACAGTGGTCATCAGCAGGCTGCACTTTCCCTCAGTTCCAGGGTGGATAGAGGGTCGAGTTCTTGACCTTAGCTCTGTATCAAAATTGCCTGAGAAACTGCTTAAGAAAACAGATGTCATGCTGAGCGCGGTGGCTCACACCTGTAATCCCAACACTTTGGGAGGCCAAGGTGGGAGGATTGCTTGAGGCAAGGAGTTCAAGACCAGCCTGGCCAATATAGTGAGACCCCATTTCTATTTTTGAAAAAAAAAAAAGAAAAGAAAAAGAAAACAGACATCAAACCCTGCCTGACCTTCTGAGTTGTGGTCCTCAGGTATGAGGCCTGAGTATATACTTGGCCTTGGAGACAAAAGACCAGTGTGATCAAGGGCAAGTTACTTAACCTGAGCCCCTGGTTCCTCATCTAAAACATGGAATTGATCATTATAAGACCTGGCTTATAAGCTGTAATGAGGTGATCCATGTAGACACCTTAGGGCTATTGCCTGAGACATGGTGACCAGCACTCAGGAGACATCAGTGATAAACCCCACAAAACCCATTCCAGTTATTAAGCTCAAAGAGGCCTTAGTACTGTTACTCTTCACTACCTCTCAGAATCAAAAGTGGCTCATTTAGATTGAGAGGCTGGAACAGTCCAAAGCTCTCCCAGCTAATAAGTGACAGGACTGAGGCTGCAACCCAGACATCTGATTCATGTCAGCGTTAGTTCCACTGTCACATAAGAACCACATGAGTCCTTCCATCATGTAACTCATGAGCCAGTTAGAAAGAGGTGGACAGATTAGAGAGACATGTGAAGGGCCTCCTTTTTCATGATGGGAAACTGAAGCTTTGGGGGAGTATTTTACCTACTCAGGAGTATTTTGCACTTGTGACTACCTCACTATACCCAGGACAGAGAAAGCCCATAGTGCCCTGTCAGGCCACAGGGGCTTGCTGGCTTTTTGTGTCTTTGCAGCCCCCTTTAAAACCTGACGTGCAGTACACGTGAGCATTCTAGAACCTGCTATACCAGGGCTTAGCCGACAGCAGGCCAAGAGTAGGAATAAAGCAAGAAAAGGTTCCGTGGGGAGACTTGAGCTGGGAATTAGGGTGTTGGTGCCCCTAGTGAAGACCTAGTGGGCATCTGTAGGCCACTGCCACCTCTGCTTTTGGCCACAGTGCCACTCAGGCAGTGGCCTCCATTCACCCAAAGACTAAGTAACTTGCCCTTGATTACACTGGTCTTTTGTGTCCAGGGCCAAGTATCTGCTCAGGCCTCCTGAGTTCTCTGCTTCTCAGAGCCATGGCATTATCTGCTCAGCAGGAGGCAAGTTCTTCTTAAAGGACTGAGGCTGACTTGGTTCATGTAGGCAGCCATCACCTTGTGGTGTCTGGTGTTGGTTGGGGGAAGTGTTTCCTTTAGGTCTGAGGTAATCAGAGCAGCAGGCCCACCCCTCAGGCAGAGGGCAGCTCTGCCCCTCAGACACATTCCTTAAGACTAGGTGTTCACTCTCAGTGGGACCTCAGAGTATGGCCTAGGGTAGGGGATGGGAGGTGGCTCTGCTCAGCAAGGGGAGGTTAGGTCTGGGCCTGACTCAGGAGTAACTATGTGTTTGTGATTTCCATTACCCCCTCCCATTTGCAGCTGGAAGATGTAGAGTGGGAGGACTGGGAGTGAGGGAGCCAGAGGGAGCAGCTCCCCCACCCATGGCATCTCTCGCCTCCCTCGCTCGTCTCAGCCCAGCCCTGGAAGACTGAGAATGTTCCCCCAAATCTCCTCTGCCAACCAGAGCTCTGGGCACAGATTCTGGTGGCTCCCTGCTGGCCCTCTTGGGCCTCTGCTCACGCCTGGGAAGGGGCTCTCTAAATCCCGGCCAGAAACTCTGACTTGTGCCAACAATAGGATGACCCAAGGGAGAGGAAACCTATCCTCCTCACCAGAAGAGCCTGTGTTTTTCTGCTGAACACCCACTGTTCCTGAGGACTCCTGCTGGGAAGTCCCAAGGGATAGTTCTAGCCCTTCTGCCTGTGTAGACAGAAGCTAAACCACCAGTTTCTCGGAGGAAGCTGAGACAACATTGTCCATACATAAGCAGGCAGGGAGGGCCATGCCACCTACCCTTGGCTAAACAGGGACAGCGAACACATTTTGGTTCCTATCCCAGTGGGTAAGAGGCACTTATCGCTGGGAAATTTGCCTCTCTTGGGAATCTCCCCCTCCCAGGCATTTTCCATTCCTGGAAAGGCTCCTTTGGGGTTCAGAATCCAGAGACCAAACCCTGACCCACCTCCTTCCTTTCCTCCAGCCCACGCTGGTCTGTCCCCATGCCTTCCCAGGGCTGCTTCATGTCAGATGCACCCAAGTCCTTAGCCCAACTGTGCCACCTGCAGGAGTTCGCTCTTGCGTTTCTTCCCCTCCCCAAGAAGGGAGGGGGCCACTTCAGGCCCTTCTGTGTGTTGCCTGGCAGGATACCTTGTCCAACCAGCTACCCACCTCAACTCCCCTGTAGCTTAGGACACAAAACAGCTACCAGCGGTACAGAGCGGTGATCAAAGCCGAGTACTTACAACTCTGGTAAGCCTAGCTTCTCCGCCTCAGCCCTTCTGCTTCTAGAAGGGCTATCCTGGGGGTGAACTTGAAACTCTCATCAGGCTTCTGCAAAAGCTCTTCTTCCTGAAGACAGACCCAGCCTTTGTGCTCTCACCCTCCACTCTGGTAAAGCTGCACCTCTGGGGGAATGAGGGGCTGCAGGAATCTCTGGAGAGCCTGGTGCTTCACGATGCTGCTCTGGTGATTCTTGTACCTAATCTGGTGTGCTCACCAATGAGTGAAAGGGATCGTGGGTCAGGGACACCAAGAGAGTGAGGTCACTTCCACTTCAAACCTTCAGTGAGGGGGTGGGATGGAGAGAATGCTGAATCTTTTTTTTGACGGGATGGGGTTTTTCTCTTTGTAATTATTTCTTTAGTTTAATTAACCTTTTGGTTGTTTGTGCAATATTATATATTTTAAATTATAATGCATCTCCCCAGAGTATTTTGTAGCTGGGAAAAGAAAAAAGGAAAAAAAGAAAAAAAGATTCTAACAGCTGTTAGTTTTATAATTAAAAAAGAAAGAAAAAAGAACTTTGTCCTGAACCTTTTACAGACTTGCCGTTAACAGCATTAAAGTGATTCACCCGAAGCTGAAAGGTGTCTGGGGGTCTGTTTTTGTCCCCTTGGCAGCCGCACTGGGCCAGGGCAGGACTGGCTTCCCACTTGGAGCCAGAGACAGGGTAGGGGGATAGCCTAGGTCCAGAGGACGTACCTTGTCCTCATCCCAGATTCAGCTTTGCCTTTGGGATGAGAAAGGGTCAGGGCTCCCAACAGGCCTCTCACTGGGACAAGGAGTCGGGAGGCCATCTCTGCACTCCCAATGCCTCTGCTTTCCTTTGGAAAGGAAGTTGCAACAAGAATGGCTTCAGTTGCTCTTGGTCATTTTTCTCCTCTCTTCCCCCTGTTTGTATATGATTCTTGGGTCTATTTTAATTAACTTTAGTATGAAAATCACTTGTCAGGCCAGGCGCAGTGGCTCATGCCTGTAATCCCAACATTTTGGGAGGCCAAGGTGGGTGGATCACTTAAGGTCAGGAGTTCCAGACCAGCCTGGCCAACATGGTGAAACCCCATCTCTACTAAAAATAGCAGAAATAGCCAGGCGTGGTGGGAGGTGCCTGTAATCCCAGCTACTGGGGAGGCTGAGGCAGGAGAATCGCTTGAACCTGGGAAGCAGAGTTGCAGTGAGCTGGAATCGTGCCACTGCATTCCAGCCTGGGCGACAGAGCAAGACTCTTAAAAAAAAAAAGGAAATCTGAATGAGGCCCTTTGATTCCATGAAGATCTCTAAAAGGAAAGAGTAGTAGTAAGGCTGGGGTAGATGTAGGTAAGTTTTAGGATAAGTAAACTTAAAGCATAAAATATATATCACCATTTTAGAAGCGGGTTTTTGGGTTTGCTTTCTCCCCCTACTTTATTGGAGAGCACTTGCCATTGCTTTTATCAAGTGCTTGCTAGCCATGGATGCCAACTAACTTCTTCAATTGAAGGCCGGAGGATCATATCGGGTTCCAGGAGCCTCTTGAGCAGGTCCTGGCAATCGGCCGAGATGCTCAGATGAGTGGGGAAGGACACCCCCTTCTGCTGCTGCCACAGCATCTTGGGGATGTCTGTGTCGTCAAAAGGTAGGCTGGCACAGAGCATGACATACAGGACCACACCCATGCTCCAGACATCACCTTTTTTGCTATCGTGGGGAATGCCCTGCAGCACCTCGGGGGCAGCATAGGCTGTACTGCCGCAGAAGGTCTGGCTCAGCTCCCGGTGTGACTTGGGCAACACCTTGGCAAAGCCAAAGTCAGTCAGCTTCAGGTTGAGGCCCTGCAACAAGGCGTTCTCACATTTGAGGTCCCGGTGGGCCACACCAAAGCCATGGCAGTAGCGGATGGCCTCAACCATCTGACGGAAGAGGGCCTTGGCCCGGCTTTCAGGCAGTGGCCCCCCATTCAGCACGCAGTCAAAGACATCCCCTCCCTCAGCCAGCTCCATTACCAGGCAGATTTTCCCGTCGGCAGACTCCAGCATCTCATACACCTGGATGATGTTCTTGTGGTCCAGGGTACGGACGATTTGGAGCTCCCGAGGGAGGAATCTCTGGATAAACTCTGAGGAAGTAAGGGGAGGAGAGATGGGCTGGCAGATCAGAAAGGCCCACCTCCTCACACCTGTCTCCTGCCTTCCAACTTCTGCCCACCTTGTCTGGGTCTTATTTCTTGGCTTTCTTAATGGTCTTAAATGTGTCTAGCTGCTTGGACATTGCAAAGAATGTTCACTTCTGTTATTTTTGTCATTAGTATATCATTCAAAAGAAGCACTCCCCACCAGCCTTGTGGACTGTTGTGAGCAGTCTGTGAGACTGGATATCAAGGTGCTTTAGGGACTTTTAGAGAAAGCCACAGAATCGCAAATTATAAGGCCTGATTTGTCCACAGGGTGAGGGACTTTTAGAGAAAGCCACAGAATCACAAATTATAAGGCCTGATTTGTCCACAGGGTGGTGAGCCAGCTCCTCCCGCCGCTGTCCCCTGACCCCACAATTCTTTCCATGAGCCCTGTCTTCCTTTTTCCCATCTCCACGGGCCTTGGCACCAGCCCCTGTTCTCTACTAGCCCTGGTTGTGGCCTCTGCCAGTCTCTGTTCCCCTGCCGGAAAGGAGAGCCTGGCTCAGGTTTTGCCTCTGAGGATCCTTCACCTCATACCACTTTCATCTTGCATTCTGTGGGGGTGTAATGTTCCTGGACTCCCAGAACCCCTATGTTCCCCACTGACCCACTCCAGAGCTGCCATCGGGCTTGCTTGGTTCCAGGCCAGCGGGAGCAGGGAATGATCGAATGATCTTTCTAACAAACAGGAGGAAGCACCCACCCACCTCAGCCAGCCCTCCCTCCTTCCCTCCAAAGGGGCCCCGGCTCACCTTCTGGCCCTCCCATCTTGTCTATAATTTTAATTGCCACTTTTCTTTGGTGTTTTTTGGAAAATGCTTCTTTGACTTTTGAGTAGGTCCCTTCCCCAATGGTCTTGCCCAGCTGGTACCCATTGGAGAGCAGAAAGTCCTCCATGCTGTCTAGCGCCGCCTTCCTATCACCCTCTCAGCTCATGCTGCCTCTGAGAGGCAGCTCTACTCCACCATCGCCCTTGGCCTGCTCCTTTTCTCCCCAAGGACTTCATCCGCAGCCGCCCCCAGCGTTAGAACATTCTCTGTCTGGACACAGCGGCGGGTGGTGGGGAGGGACAGGGTCAGACATTTTTAAGCTCCGGTGCAATTGTGATGTAGATGCTGTGTGACCCTTGGCCAAAATGGGCAGTGCCCCTACCTGCCCTCACTACCACCACCAAACCCAGCCCGGATTAAGTCACCGCCGAGCCCGCGCCCGCGCCAGGCACTGAGTCGTAGTCCCGCCTGGGAGGGCGCTCCGCCGCGTCTGTGTGGGCCGGGAATGCGCGGCTCCTCGGCGTGGACGCCGCCTCGCGGCGGGTTGCCCTGGCCTGCTGCGCCCCCCTCGGGTGTCCGGGGTCTGCGCGACCCCGTCTCCAGGCGCCATGGCCAGAGCCCTCCAGTCCCCGATTCTGGCCCTCGCTGAGTGCCAGGGGCGGCAGGGGGCACCGTTGGGGGTTCTCCAGTGGGAGGAACGTGCTCTGTGAGGTCAGCGCGCCGCGGCCCGGGTCACAATGCTGCCCTCCTCGACGCCCGGGCCGGGCACGCCACAGAGACCTGCCCGGCTCCGCCTGGACCGGAGCGTTCTCCCGCGGCCAGGGCTCGGGCAGCTGCTTCTAGCCTGGGACCGGTCTCAGCCGCCGGGAGGTGAGCGACGGCCCAGGGGGCGGGCGCGAGGCGGCAGCGCCCGGCGACCCGGGAGAGGCCTGACCGCCACTCCCCGCGCAGAGCGCCCCGGGGCTTGGACATGAGCGCCCAGGAGCCCCCGCAGGGTCGGAGATTCCCCATTGAGGCCGGAGACTCCCGTGGCCTTGCCGCCGCCCCCGAGTCCCAGGACAGCCCGGAGGCGGTAGCGACGGAGCACAACCCGGTCAGGTAAGGCCCGCGCCCCACCCCCGCCTCCGCCCGTCCCGCGGCCCCGCCCTCCGTCCCACTTGGCGCCCCCAGCAGTCAGGACCCCGCATCCACGTCCGGACCCCCGGGGACCCCAGGTGCACTCCCTGGGTTCGCCCCACAGGATGGGCCAAGCCCCTGCCTCAGCGGCCCCTGTCGCGCGCCGCTTTCCCCAGGCCGCTTCGTCGCTGCCCTGGATGCCACTGCCTGACGCTGCTGCACGTACCCATCGACGTCTACCTCGCCATGGGCGGGAGCCCCCGGGCCCGCGCCACGTGAGTGCGCCTGCTCCCTGCGGCTCCGCGGGAGCTGGGCGGGAACGAGGCCCCCCGCGGGCCACCACGCTGAGGTCGCATGCGCCGAGCACGAGACAATGATGCACATTTTAAAATAAAAGAATGATGCACATTTTAATAAAGCACAGCATAAACTGTTCTTTCCACTCCGGGCTGGCAGTGTATGTCTATCCGTCGGGCCCACCAGCTGCTCTGCCCAGTCCAATAACACTTTCCCTTCCGCGGCCTCCTCGTTTGGACCCAGCCTTAGGGGCCCGCCCTTCCGCCTTTCAACCTACGCCACTTCACTCCTCTCATATCTTGCTGGTCCTGACCCCTCCTGGGCAGCCTTTCCCTTGGGCCCTGCCCTGGTCCATCTCTCTAACCCTCTCGTGATTCTCCGGTGAAATTCACATCACTGTGCTGGACCCTGGCAACCCACAGAAGCGGGGAACAGGAGGAAGAGGTGGACCGACAAGTAACATAGAATACAGCCATTGGCCACCCACACCAGGCTATCTATCTATCTATCTTATCTTATCTATCATCTATCTATCTATCTATCTATGAGATGGAGTCTCCGCTCTGTTTCCCAGGCTGGACTGCAGTGGCATGATCTCTGTTCACTGCAACCTCTGCCTCCCAGGTTCAAACAATTCTCCTGCCTCAGCCTCCCAAGTAGCTGGGACTACAGGCACCCGACCAGACCCATTTTAATCCTCTTGAGCGAGAAGTTCTGCGACAAAGTTCTGCGACTTGCTCTTTGTGGCCCTAGGTGCCTGGGACCTTCCTTATTGGAAGGGTTTGGAGCTGCCCCAGTCCATTCTGAGCCTTGGTTTCTCCCAGGACTGAAGTGATCATAAAAAGATTGGGGAAGAGGCCATTTGAAAAATGGTGGCTTGCCAGGCGGTGGCTCACGCCTGTAATCCTAGCACTTTGGGAGACCGAGGCAGGTGGATCACAAGGTCAGGAGTTCGAGACCAGCCTGGCCAACATGGCGAAACCCCGTCTCTACTAAAAATACAAAAATTAGCTGGGTGTGGTGGTACGCACCTGTAATCCCAGCCACTCGGGAGGCTGAGGCAGGAGAATTCCTTGAACCTAGGAGGCAGAGGTTGCAGTGAGCTGAGATCATGCCACTGCACTCCAGCCTGGGCAACAGAGCAAGACTCTATCCAAAAAAAAACAAAAGAGAAAGAAAGACATTGGTTTAACTTCCTATTTTACAGATGAGTGAACTGAGCCTTTGAGACTTACCCAAGGTCCCCCAATGAGAGTCTAGCACACTCCTCAGCATCCTGAGACCACATGCCCTAAGATCTGCCCTTGGAGGGGCCCATGACAGGAAGCCTGCCTGGAAGTGCTAGTATTTAAGCTAAACAACTATTTCCTACTTTCCAATTTGGCTTTAATGAGCCCGTATATTCTACTTTCCAATTTTGTTACGGGGGGAGTGTAACCTAAAGGTCAGGTTCAGTCTCCTGTCCCCTGAGATCTAAGGACAATTGATTCAACACCCTCCTCTAATCCTCATAGGGTAGAGAAGTCCAAGCTTTCCCTAGAGCACCTTAAAATTCCATGTCACCCAAAAGGGATACCCTTCTCAGTTTCCACATAAAATGCTCTCCCAGGCAGTCCCCATGTAGGAGGCTTACTAAAAGGGCCTATTTCCTCACTGGTTAAAAAAAAAAAAAAAGGCATCAGCTGGTCTCTTTGGACTCTGCCAGCCCCCAAATAGTGAATCCTTCTCATTCTTCCTTTTTTTCCATCTCTCCCACTTCCTTCTCCTCTCTTCTCAACCCTCCTTTCCTTAAAAAAAAAAAAAAAAAAAAAATAGGCCAGGCATGGTGGCTCAGGCCTGTAATCCCAGCGCTTTGGGAGGCTGAGGCAGGAGGATCACTTGAGCCCAGGAGTTCAAGACCAGCATGGAAAACAGCAAGATCCCATCTCTAAAAACAAAACAAAACAAAAAAACCAGGTATGGTGGCGTGTGCCTGTAGTCCTAGCTACTGGGGAGCCTGAGGCAGGAGGATTGCTTGAGCCCAGGAGTTTGAGGCTGCAATGAGCCAAGGTCACACCACTGCACTCCAGCCTGAGCAACAGAGTGAGATCCTGTCTCTAAAAAAAATTAGGCTGGGCACGATGGATCACGCCTATAATCCCAGCACTTTGGGAGGCCGAGGCAGGTGGATCATGAGGTCAGGAGATGAAGACCATCCTGGCTAACACGGTGAAACCCCGTCTCTACTAAAAATACAAAAAAATTAGCCAGGCGTGGTGGCAGGAACCTGTAGTCCCAGCTACTCGGGAGGCTGAGGCAGGAGAATGGTGTGAACCCAGGAGGTGGAGCTTGCAGTGAGCTGAGATCGCACCACCACACTCCAGCCTGGGTGACAGAGTGAGATTCCATCTCAAAAAAAAAAAAAAAAAAAAAAAATTTAGAAACCAGTTACTGCCACGTCCCACGTACCTGATTTGTGAGGGATACAAAGATTCTAGACGCAGTCCTTGCCAATGGGGCTAGTTAGCTCTAGAATGTCCATGAGCAAGAGAAAGGGCATTCCCTTTGGGGAGGAAGCATTGTGGGTAAAGGCCTGGAGGCAGGAAAGTGAAGGACAATTTCAAGAAACTCAGTTCATCAATTTTCATCAACACCTTCCTGGGCCATGCCTGGTACTAAGAACCCAGGCCTGAATCTGACATCATTTTCCCTTTCAGAGCATAGAATGCAGGGGATCCAGGAATGGGTTAACAGAAGAGAAGCTGGATCAAGGAGACCTTTGCGTACCAGGTGAAGGAGTTTGAACTTTGTTCTGCAGGCAGGCAGAGCACGACAGGCTCCTACCTGGGTCACTTCATTCTCCTATTTCTCTTCTCTTCCATCCTGTTCTCTGTTTCTTCTTACTCCTTTCCACTGGAAGAGCCACTGGCCGAAACTAGTGCTGAGTTCAAGTCCTGACTCTGCTGTTTTTCTAACTGTGCAGTCTTGAGCTAGTTACTTAGCCCCTCTGAGCCTCCATCTTCAAATCTGTTAAGTAGGGCTAACTGACACCTGGTAGAAAGTTTCAGTAAGGACCTGTATGTATAGCACCATGCAGGAATCACTGCCACAGCTACCACTTGATAAGCAAGAGAGACTGCTACGGCTGCTGCTCCTACCTTTGGCTTCAAGGGACAGCAGAGAGCCAGACAGCCAAAGACACTGTCCCCAGGGGTTGGGTGATGTCCAGCCCTGAAGAGGGCTGAGGAAACCCTCTTGCCTCTCTCTGCCAACTTCCTAGCAGTTCTGTTCAGGAGCCTAAGAACTTGGTGGGGGGATTGGGGGCAGGGGAATTTCCAGGGGAATCCCCAGGTGGAAAAGACAGAGCTGCCTCCCTCACCCTAAAGGGTACATCTGTCCCCGGACCCCAGTGCAGGACCCAATGCAGATCCCAGCCTTACTCTCTGGGCCTGAGGAATGGGGAGGGGCCAGGCAAAGGGGGATGCTCAAATCACTGCCTTCCCTGACTTATTTCCCAGACACCTTATTAGCCAGCCCCTCCCTAAGGGACCCCCTTTTAGAAGGAGGGGGCGAAGTACAGATGGACCCCCCAGGTTACCATGGAGACAGCAGGGAAAGGGTTGCTGTATCACCATGGCAATAATTGACGTCAGCGCTACCCTTTCCCATCGCTTGATATGAGAGGGGGACAGCCACCCCAACCACAAGCAAATCCCCCACAAATCCTCCTCCTCTTACTGAGCCAATCAACCAGGGGGGTCGCCAGACTTAATTTAGCACAAGAGTTAAAAGCACAGACTCTGATGTCAGTCAAACCTTGGTTCAAATCCTCACTCTGCCTCATCCTAGCCGTGTGAATTTGAGCAAGTTCTTTAACCCTTTGAAGTCTCATAGGTGCCATGGGAATAAATAAGCTATGTGCCTCCAAGGATTACATGAGGATGACATGGGATCATGCAGGTAACAGGCGTGGGGTGTGCCTCACCCGAACTGTACATTGGCATTAGGGACGGTCAAGAATCCTACTCACCACCTTGAAACTTGTCAGGGGATTGTGGACCTCCAGATACAGACTCACACCCCCTAGAGGGCCCCCAGGACTTACAAGGACTGGGCCTCAGGGTTTGAGCATCTCAGGATTTGGGGATCTCAGAGTGGTCCCGGAAACAGTGGAATTTCCAGGCTCTGAGGAAACCCCAGATGCCACTTTCCCTGAAACCTCATCACATCCGGACTCGGACCCAACTTTCCCTTCTCCTCCCCTCTGCCTTGTCCTAGGCCTTATTAGCAGCCTTCTACCTCTTAGGGGCCTCCATCTGCTCCTCTAAGAAAAAGGATGGGTGCCCAGGCATGGTGGCTTATGCCTGTAATCCCAGCACTTTGGGAGGCTGAGGTGGGCAGACCTCTTGAGGCCAGGAGTTTGAGACCAGCCTGGGCAACATGGCAAAACCCTGTCTCTACAAAAAAAAAAAAAAAAAAAAAAAATAGCCAGGCGTGGTGGCACATGCCTGTAGTCCCAACTATTTGGGAGGCTGAGGCGGGAGGATCACCTGAGTTCAGGAGGTTGAGGTTGCCATGAGCCAAGATCATGCCACTGCACTCCTGGCTGGGCAACAGAGTGAGACTCTGTCTCAAAAATAAAAAAGAAAGGGAAAGAGAGAGAGAAAGAAAGAAAAGAGAGATAGAGAAAGAAAGAAAGGAAGGAAGAAAGAAAAAAAGAAAGAAAGAAGAAAAGGAAGGAAGCAAGTAAAGAGAGAGAAAGAAAAAGGAAAGTAAGGAAGGGAGGAAGGGAGGAAAGGAGGGAAGGAAAAAGGAAAGGGAAAGGAAGGAAAGAAAGAAAAGAAAAAGGATGAGGCCAGTGCAGTGGCTCACACCTGCAATCCCAGCGCTCTGGGAGGCTGAGGCAGGTGTATCTTTTGAACACAGGAGTTCAAGACCAGCCTGGACAACATGGCGTCTCTACAAATTAAAAAATATTAGCCGGGTGTGGTAGCGTGTGCTTGTAGTCCCAGCTACTCAGGAGGCTGAGCTAGGAGGCTCGCTTGAGCCTGGAAGGTCAAGGCTACAGTGAGCTGAGATCATGTCACTGCATGAATAAAAGAAAAAAAGATGGCCAGGCGCAGTGGTTCACACCTGTAATCCCAGCACTTTGGGAGGCCGAGGCAGGCAGATCACAAGGTCAGGAGTTCAAGACCAGCCTGACCAAAATGGTGAAACCCCGTCTCTACTAAAAATACAAAAATGAGCCAGACATGGTGGCGTGTGCTTGTAATCCCAGCTACTCAGGAGGCTGAGGCAGGAGAATCGCTTGTACCCGGGAGGTGGACGTTGCAGTGAGCTGAGATCGTGCCACTGCACTCCAGCCTGGGTGACAAAGCGAGACTCTGTCTCAAAAAAAAAAAAAAGAAAAAAGACAAAGGATGGATGAGGGACTGTAGGTACGGTCACCACGGGGATATGGGTGGTCCAGCTCCCACTGCCCTCTCCCACCCACCGTTAGGGTAGGAAGACCAGAATCATTCTCATTCCCTCCCTCTTCCCTGACTCCAGTACAGGCAACCACAGTTCAGTCTGCCCCAAATCCACTGCCACTGCCCTGAGTCAGGCCCCCCTTACTACTCACCCAATTATTCCGGCAGCTCCCTGCCAGGTTTCCCTCCTTCCTTCCTCGCTTGATTCCTCCAATCCAGAATTATTTTATAAAGACCACAAACGCAGCTGGGTCAGTCTCCTATTTAAACCTCATCAATGGCTTCTTCACATCACTTGTGCAGCCACACTGGACACCTTTCAAATCATCACAAAACATTCCTCCCACCTTAAGTACACCATCCCTTCTGCCTAGAATAGCTTCCCCTGACCCCACAGATCACCCTCAAAGACGGTTCCCCTGACCACCATCCTTAGGGCCTGCATGGCCACTGTGTTGCCTTCAGTGTCCATATCTATTCCTGATCTCAGCTTAATGCCTGTCTTCCCCATTACATGACAGGGGCCAGGGGCTGGACTGTCCTCCTCCTGACATCCCCAGGATCTAGAACAGGAGGGCTCAGGAATCTGCAGATTAGACTAGTTTGTGAATGACTGCTTGCGATGTCCACAGAGGAGAGGCCTTGGTGCTGTGAGGAGAAGAAATAGCAGAGCCACCTGCCTGGCTGGGAGTTTGGAAATGGCTCTCATGAGGAACGGACGCTTGAACTGAAGGATGAGAAGCTGTTACCCAGGCAAAGACTGAGGAATGCCCCAACACTGGGGTTGGCAGGGGCATGGGTTGGGTGAACTTGATGCTAAAGACATGGTGCAGGGAGACATATTCCTATTTTGGAAAGACACACCCAGCTGCCCTATAGGAACAGACCACATAGGGGATTGAGAGTGGCAGCAGGGAGACAGGTCAGGAGGCTGCTGCAGGAGGTGAAAGGTGATGGGCCCTTGGCTCAAGTGTTGGTGGCGGAAATGGAGAGAAGCTATGGGATTTTAGGTACGTCCTGAAAGGACAGGTTTTCATAGCTGCTTGAGGATGAAAAGGGTGAGAGAAGCTGGGCACGGTGGCTCACACCTGTAATCCCAGCACTGGGAGGCCGAGGAGGGTGGATCATGAGGTCAGGAGTTCAAGACCAGCATGGCCAACATGGTGAAACCCCATCTCTACTAAAAATATAAAAATTAGCCGGGCATGGTGGTGCACACCTATAGTCCCAGCTACTCAGGAAGCTGAGGCAGGAGAATTGCTTGAACCCGGGAGGCAGAGGTTGCAGAGAGCCGAGATTGCACCACTGCACTCCAGCCTGGGCGACACAGCAAGACTCTGTCTCAAAAAAAAAAAAAAAAAAAAAAGGCGAGAGAGGGCAGAATCTAGAACCAAGTCCAGATTTCAGGTTCAGACAACTGGGAGATGGCTAAGCTGGGGAACATGGAGGGAGGGCAGGTATGCAGCCTGTTTCCTGAGAGGTGGGACATCCAGCAGGAGGGGTCCAGGAGGCAGGTGTGGGGTTGGGGAGAGGGCTGGACTGAGAAAGAGACATGAGTTTCTGACATGGGCTGGACACTGAAGGCATGGGAGCTGATGAGACTCCCTGGGGACAGACTGTAGCAGGCCTGGGAACAACCATGATTAGGCAGTGAGCAAAGGATAAGAAATTTGCCATGTGGCAGCAACCCATAAGATAGCAAGAAAATCAAAAGTGCACAGTGTCCAGAAATACAAGGGCCTAAAAGTATCTGAAAGAGGAAGGAGTATTTGTGTCAAAGCTGGCCACTGCTAAGGGGTCAAGGCAGATAAAGGCTTTTAAGCATCCCTTGGATTTAGCAACAAGGAGGTCAGCAGTGACCTTGGCAGGCTGTTCCTGTGGAATGGTGGGGGAGGAAGCCAGATTGCAGGGGCTGAGTGAGGAAGTAGAAACAACGTGTGTATACAACTCCTTCAAGAATGTTGGCTGCAGAGGGGAGCTGGCGAAGGATGTGGAGTTGAGGGAGGGCTTTCTTTTTTTCAAAGATATGAAAGACTAGAGCCTGTTTGTCTGCCTATGGGAAGAAGCCATCAGGGAGGGTGAGGCTGAAGATAAGGAAAAATGGTTGAAGACAGGGAAAAAAGGAAGGGATTAAGGGAAGGAGAGTCCCCAAGGAGGAAAAACAGATTAAATTCCCAAATATGGCTGCAGAACTTGGGGGGCAAGTCAGGGCCTGTACTGGGCTCTGGGGGCTCAGAACAGCTGCCCACTCTCCCCGGCAGCCAGTGTGAGTCACTGGGGGGGAAATAGCCCAAACTGGCAGTGTGGGAAGGGGAGCTGGGCCAGCATGTTCCTTAGGATCCCCAGGGGTCAGGGAGGAGCAGGGCCCAGCCTGGGCTCTGAGCCCTGAACCCCATGCCGAGCTGGACAAGGACACACAGAAGGGTTGTCTCACCTTTTGTTGGAGCAGGCAGAGTTGTAGAAAGCCTAGGTTTTACTTTTGGCTTTTCACTGCCCGATTGTGAACCTCAGTTTCCTCTTCTGCAAAAAGAGAGGGTTAAACAGATCAAGGGCTTTTCAGTTTTGGGGAAGGAAAGTGTCAGGACTTTGCTGACAGTTTAGGGAGTCCTGGAGCCCCAGCAGCCTCCTGAACTAGAGTTGGCTGAGGAGCTGCCATTTAAGCATGCATAGAATTAGGGAAAAGGCTCCCATGAAAGCCATGGGGAGCAGGTCAGGGTGCGCCTAAGCCTGGGAGAAGAGGAGGCCCTTTGAGGCGTGATTTATGGGAGTGTGGGAGGCCATCAGGAGTGTGGGAGGCCAGCCAGGAGTGGTGGCTCATGCCTGTAATCCCAGCACTTTTGGGAAGCTGACTGGGAGGGGGGCAGATTGCTTGATCCCAGGAGTTTGAGACCAGCCTAGACAACATGGCAAAAGTCTCTAGAAAACAAAGCAAACACACACACACACACACACACACACACAAATTAGCTGTACTTGGTGGTGCAGGCCTGTGGTTCCAGCTGCTGCAATCCCAGCAATCCTCCAGCTAATGCAGGAGGACTGCTAGGGCCCTAGGAGGTCGAGGATGCAGTGAGCAGTGATTGTGCCACTGCACTCCAGCCTGGGTGCCAGAGTTGAGACCCTGTCTCAAAAAAAAAGAAAAAAGAAAATAAAAAAAGGTTGGGCATGGTGGCTCACCTGTAATCCTAGACTTGAGAGGCCAAGGCCGGTGATTCACTTGAGCTCACGAATTCAAGACTAGCCTTGGCTACATAGTGAAACCCTGTATCTACAAAAAAATACAAAAAATTAGCCAGGTGTGGTGGTGAGTGCCTATAGTCCCAGTTACTTGGGGGGCTGAGACAGGAGGATCGTTAGAGCCTAGGAGGTTGAGGCTGCAGTGAGCTATGATCGCCCCACTGCACTCCAGCCTGGATGACAAAGTGAGATCCTGTCTCAAAAAAAAAGTGTGTGAGCAGGGGCTGGAAGCCCTGGGTGGGAATGAGGGCGGGTTTCTCCAATGGGCAGCTGACCTTCCTGTCCCTGGCCCCCTCCTGCTGCCTCTGTTTGTCCTTGCACTTCTGTCCTTGACCCTGGGGAGGAGTGTCTCTGGGGAACCTGGAGATCTGGTGACCAGCCCCCTCCCACTGAAGCGGCTAGTGGGGGCAGACTAGACTAGGCCTCACGAGAGAGACCAGCTCTGCCCCCAACCCCTCTGCCAGCTGACGCCTCCTGGCCTTCTGCTAAAAACAGCCGGGCCCGGGGGGAATATGGGTTTTCAGGCCTCCCCCTCCTCGCCCAGGCAGGTATTAAAGAGGCCGAAGTCGGGCCAGACCGGCTGGACACCATGCTATTCACCGAGACTGCTCACTTCGTGGTGAATTTTCTTCTGTCCCGGTGAGGGGGCCCGAGGGAGGGCGCCAGCTGGATAAAGCGCCCTGGTCTGGCAGCTGGGGGAGGAGGCACTCAGGTCCTTGGGAAGGCGCCAGTGGGGGCCTCCAGTCCCTTTCCACGTCCCTCTAAATCGACCAGGAGTGACCCCGGCCCGTGCCCTGCCTCGTCCGATCGGAGGCAACTTCCTCCTCCCCGCCTGTCGTGTTCTCCTGGGGTGACCGCTGTCCCATCTCCCCCGCAGGCGGCCCCAGGCCACGGCCCCGCACCGCCTGGACCAGGAGTTGTGTTTCTGGGGCAGCCGGGGCCCGGTCTTGCCGGCGCCCGCCGCCCGCCGCAGCCTGGGCGACTACTGGCTGAGCCCGCAGCGCCGCCACCCTCCGGGTGCCGCCTGGCGCTGGCCCGCACGCAACCTGTTACTGCTGCCCCCGGCCACCGGCCTGGCCGACGTACCCTCGGCGCGCTGGCCCAGCTGCTACGGCGCGCGCCCGAGACTCACGTGAGTGCGCCGGGAGGGGCGGGGCGAGGGCCCGGGGAGTAGACGGGATGACGGGGGCCTATGCGAAGGGGCGAGGTCTAAGGAAGGGGCGGATCCAGAGCCGAGGATCCGGGCCTGGGGGCGAGGGGAGGGGGCGGAACTGGGTGGGAAGGGCGGGGTCTGAGGGCGACCGGGAGCGGAAGGAAGGGGCGGGGCTAGGCGGAGTGGGCGCAGACCCGGAGGGAAGGGAGACTTGCCCCAATCCCGTCTTCCCGATTTCCCTTCCCTCCAGGTGGAGGCACCGGTGGCAGAATATTAACTACTATTTTCTGGGCAAAAGGAAGCGACATCTAGTTCCCTTGCTCCCGTGAGAGCCGGTGAGGGGCGTGGCCACAGGGGGCGCTGTAGGTGGGCGGGGGCTCGCGGAGGGGCGGGTCTTAGCTAGAGGCGTGGGGGAGGGGCGAGGCCCGAGCACGAGGTTGGCCTGCTGCGAGGCTCCAGGACCCTGTGCAGATGAGCCGCAGTCAGAGGGGCCCCGAGTGCAGGGCGTGGTCTTTGCAGGGTTATTTTTCCCCGCTCTTCTTGGGCTGACACAAACATACTTTTAAAAAGATTGACAAATTTGACTATGTTGAAATTTCTGTTTGCCAGAAGACACCCCCAAAAAAGTAGAGGAGCCCCAAACAGGACTCCTCAAACATAATACCAGCTCTGTGCCCGGTGCAGGGAGTCGGGGACCAGGAAAGCGGTGCACTTGGGTGGGCACCAACTGGGTCAGCCCCAGAGCAAAGGTGACTCCAGCCCTGGGCCCAGAGGCGAAGCTGAATGACCAAGGGAAGGGAAGCTCGGGGTCAGTTTGAAGGGCCCTGTCGTGGTGATCATCCTGTGTGTCTGTGTTCACATTTCGGTGCATCTCTGAAAGTCTGTACCACCTCTGAGTGTGGTTCTGTTTCTGTGTGTTCTATCTCTGATCTATGTGTCTATTTAGTCAACGAATATTTATCAAGGGCTTGGCCAGGTGTGGTGGCTCACGCCTGTAATCCCAGCACTTTGGGAGGCTTAGGGGGGCAGATTGCTTGAGGCCAGGAGTTCTAGACCAGCCTGGGCAACGTGGCGAAACCCCGTCTCTACTAAAAATACGAAAAATTAGCTAGGCGTGGTGGCGTGCACCTGTAGTCCCAGCTACTCAGGAGGCTTAGGTGGGAGAATCACTTGAGCCCAGGAGGCAGAGGTTGCAGTGAGCCAAGATCGCACCACTGCACTCCAGCCTGGGCAATACAGCAGACCTTGTCTCAAAAAAAACAAAAACAAAACAATTATTTATCAAGGGCATATTTTAGTGATTTGTGACAGGTTTATACACTGACTTAATCACTGGGTTTACACTGGTGAAGCAAACAGTTGAGGTCCCTGCCCTCATGGAACATACATTCTGGTGGGGAGACAGGCCATAAACTGGAGAGAGAAACAGTGTGTTATGTTTGAGAAGAACAGGGCTGGGTCAGGTGCTACTTGATATGGGATGGGCAGGGACTTGGTCTTTTTTTGAGGGGGCAGGGGGACGGAGTCTCGCTCTGTCGCCCAGGCTGGAGTGCAGTGGCGCAATCTCGGCTTACTGCAAGCTCCGCCTCCCAGGTTCACGCCATTCTCCTTCCTCAGTCTGCCACCACGCCCGGCTAATTTTTTGTATTTTTAGTAGAGATGGGGTTTCACCATGTTAGCCAGGATGGTCTCGATCTCCTGACCTCGTGATCCGCCCGCCTTGGCCTCCCAAAGTGCTGGGATTACAGGCGTGAGCCACCGCGCCAGGCTGGGACTTGCTCTTGTTCACAGGTCTAGAACAGTGCCTAACACATAGCTGGGGCACAGTAAATGCTGAGAGAATGCATGTGTTGTCGGGAGGTCACTTCTGAGGAGGCAAGTCTTAAACGAGGCTAGCAAGGATGGTCAGCCGCTTCCAGAGCTTGGGAAGAGTGTTCTTGGTGGACGGAACAATGTAGTCTTGTTGGTAACCACTTGCCTCTGGCTCTCTGTGCCTGGAGAATAGTGTTTCTGTGTCTTTTTTGTCTGTAGTCTCTGTGATCCTGGGAGCCCTGGGGCCAGTTTAAACAGGGCCCCATCAGGGTCTTTGGAAGTGAGGTCACTGCCCAGCAGATTCACCCCACTGGCTAACTCTGGCTTAACTGGCTGGGCCTGGCCATTCCCCTGGAAGCAACTCCTCCCCACAACAGCATCAGTCCCACGACCTCTGGCTCCTTCCCAGGGCAGCATCCTGCAGTCCGGAAGGAAGTTCTTCGTCCTGTCTAACCACAGACCCCGCTGAGGCAACCCCAGCCTTTTCCTCTCATTCTGCCTTGTGGGCAGAAGGGAGGAGATGGGCTGACCCTTCAGCAACGGGTCCTGGCCTAGACGGAGAACCCAGTAAAGACCTGACAGAGTGGGGGTGAAAACACCCTGCAGCCTTGGGGAAGTGAACTTCAAAGGGCAGAAATAATCACTCATCTCAGAAGCTTCTTTGGCATCCATTATCTCATTTAATCAATTAACACCTACTTTATAGACGGAAACTCAAGCAGGCCCAGGGAGGGAAAACAGTGGTAGAACTGGGACCAGAATCCAGGCCTCTTGATAAAATAGTAATAATTAATATTATTGCACATTTACTCACTGCCAGGTACTGTGCTAAAACTTTGCATGCATTTTCTTCTTTAAGCCTCATCACATCCCCATGAGGTGGGTACCCTCATTATTCCTGTTGTCCTCAGATGAGAAGGCAGAGGCTCAGAGCTGTCAAATGACTTGTCCAAAGACACCCAGGCAGTTCATGGCAGGACAGAATTTGAGCCCAGGCAGTCTGGCGTGCTGAGCCATGCTCCCTGTGCCCTGGGATTCGGGAGGATTGTCACAGATGTCTACTTTCCAGGGACTTGGGGAGACAGGCTTCAGGCTCTATCACATGATGATCCTGGGGCCGACTTGTGCCAAGGCTGGGCTGAGAGGGAAGATGGCCTGGACGCACAGCATAATCCTGAGTCCCCTCTCTGTGGATGACGATGAGTTACCTTTGCCCTCCCTCCTGAGATCTCTGTGGTTCTGCCTTTCATTCTCCAAATAAAATCGCTGTGGCCTCACTCTGGCTATCTCTACTTTGAGGGCATGATCTCGGTTTTTCCCATTGACACACACTGAGTTGACCAAACCTACAGGGCTGGAAGAGCTTCTGCCATCACCTCTTGACCTTCCCACCATGCCCACCCCACCCATGAGCTCCTTGGGGGGATACTGGATGAAAAAGGCCTGGTTCCTCCTCTCCTGACTCTCAAAGTGCCACAGAAGGAGGAGACATGCACCAGCTGAGTACAGTGTCACAGGAGGGTGACATTAGTTTGGAGCACAGTGGGTCATCTGGTGGGTCAGGAAAGTCTTCTGGAGGGGTCCCTGGAGCTGGATCTTGACAGGTGGGCGGGCACTGGGGTGCACATGCCCGGGGAGCTATATTCCAGGCAGAGGGCACAGTGTGGAGAAAGGTTTGGGGATTTGTAAGACTGGCAGCCAAGCGGGCTCTCCCTAAAATGAGGCCAGCCAGGGCATAGCTTCAAAGACCTTGAAAGCCAGTACAAGGGGTTATCCAGGCAGAAACAGGGAGTCATGAACAGGTTTAAAGCAGGGGAGGGGCTGGGTGCGGTGGCTCACGCCTGTAATCCCAGCACTTTGAGAGGCCGAGGTGGGTGGATCTCTTGAGTTAAGGAGTTTGAGACCAGCCTGGCCAACACAGTGAAACCCCGTCTCTACTAAAAATTCAAAATAGCTGGGCGTGGTGGCGTGCACCTGTAATTCCAGCTACTCGGGAAGCTGAGGCAGGAGAATCACTTGAACCCAGGAGGTGGACCTTGCAGTGAGCCAAGATCACGCCACTGCATTCCAGCCTGGGGGACAGAGCGAGACTCTGTCTCAAAAAATAATGATAATAAATAAATAAATAAATAATGCAGGGGAGGGGTGCGGTCTGGCGATTGGTCTCTGGCCATCAGCTAGGCCTGAGGCCTCAGGCACCTGTCCTTGCACCCTCTCTTACCCACTCTCCCAGGTCCTGTCCAGGACTGTGGCCTGGAGGGGTTTCCCCCAAGCCTCTGTGCAAAGGTCTGGCAGAGGTTGCTGATGGCTAGAGGAAAGAGCTGCCCTGACTCATCCACTCACTGCTCAACAGGAGTCCCCCTCCCTCACCCACGTAAGACCCCCCTATGGGCCAGGCACGGTGGCTGACGCCTATAATCCCAGCACTTTGCGAGACTGAGGCAGGCAGATCGCCTGAGGTCAGGAGTTTGAGACCAGACTGGCCAATATGGCAAAACCCTGTCTTTACTAAAAATACAAAAATTAGTGGTGTTGGGCACCTGTAATCCCAGCTACTTGGGAGGCTGAGGCAGAATCACTTGAACCCAGGAGGCGGAGGTTGCAGTGAGCCGAGATCACACTACTGCAATCCAGCCTGGGCAACAAGAGCAAAACTCTGTCAAAACAAAACAAAAGAAACAAAAAAACCCTATGATCCATCCCCTGCCCTTTACGGGGCTCTCAGTCAAAGAAACAGGTGAGACTGGCAGCCAGGTAGGCTCCACCTCAAATGAGGCCAGCTCAGGGCAGCCCCATACCCAGCTCTCCGGAGCAGCAGCCATGTCCCTCCCTCCTCCAGCCCCTCTCCCTTCGCGCAGAACCTAGTCCCCATCTCTGGGGCTCTCTGCTCCTGGAATGTCTCTAGACTTCATCCTCTCCTCCTCTACCCTGTTCCCTCGCCTAGTTCAGGCCATTGCCTTTGTCTGGACGAGTCCAATTGACTTTTCCCTGGGTTTCCTGCCTCCAACTCTGTCCTCTCTGATCTGTGTCCACTGGGGCCTGTTTGTCTGTTTTACAGGTCCCTATGGGACATCCAGGGTGACCTCCAAGGTCACCGGGAGTTCTGGACAGAGATCTAGGCTGGAGATAGAGACTTCAGAGTAGCATATAGATAAGCTCATAGATATAGGAGAGAGAAAAGAGAGAGAGAGGGGTGGTCGATGGTCTCATTTTTTCTCTCTCCAACACAGATTTCTCTCCAGGCCATAGATCTAATGACATCCCAAAGCCACCTTGGTTTAGCCTGGCCCAAACCGACCCCTCTTTTTCTAGGCACACACCGCTGCTCTTCCCCAGGCTTCCTCCGTGGTGCTTGACACGCCCTTCTGCCCATTTTCCCAAGCCAGACCTTCGGTCCCTCTCAGCCCTCCGACCTCCCCACTCCCACGTTGAGTCCTTCCCTGAGTCCTGTGGCTGCTGCTCCTGAATGTCCCCTGTGCTCCTTCCCTCTCCTTTCCTCTGCCTTTCAGTGGCATTTAACATGGTGGATCACTCACTCCTTCTGGAAGCTGTTTCTTCCCCCAGCCTTGAGGACACCCCTGCTCCTGGCTCACTGGCCATCAGCTGATCCCCTGATGGGAGTCTAAATGTCTTCTGCCTTCTTTTTTTTTTTTTTCTTTTAGAGATGGGGGTCTCACTACATTGCCCAGGCTGGTCTCGAACTCCTGGGCTCAAGCAATCCTCCCGCCTCAGCCTCCCAAAGTGCTGGGATTACAGGCATGAGCCACCGCACCAGGCCTGGCTCTGCCTTCCCTTCTTGAGCCACTCTTTCTCTCTAGTGGATCCCGTTGAGCCCTTTGGCTTTAAATTTGGGATCACCCCTGAAGTATTACCTGTACATGGGGCTTCTCCTCTGTAGTCCAGACTCATATATCCATTAACTGCCAGCCTGATGGCTCCATGGGGATTCTAACAGGCACCTGGAACTTCAACTCCAAGGCTACCCTCTTAAGCCCCGGCACTGAGAGCAGGGCGAACCATGAGCTCAAGACACGTGGGTGCTGGCCAACTCTCCCTTCCACTTGAGTTCAGGCCCCATCATCTCTGACCTCGATTACTGCAATAGCAGGGAAAGACAGCCAGGCAGAGGGGCCTGCCTGTGCAAAGGCAGGAAGGAGAGCAAGGTTATGGCTTGGCCAGAAGCCCAGAGTGTGTTGTGGGGCTCCGATAGCAAATACCTTAAATGTAAGGCTCGGGCTTGGTCCTGAGAGCAATAGGGAGCCACTGAAAGGTTAAAATCCAAGGGGAGCACATTTGTTTTTACACTTCTGTCACGCCTTCGTTCATTCCTCCCCTCGTTTACTTTGTCTGTCAACAAATAGCTGCTGAGCACCCTCTATTAGAAAGTGACCCTGAGACAGTGGAGAATGTCTGGAGGGGCAGAACTGGTTGGCAGAGAGGTCAGTGAGAAGCTGATGACGTAGCCCAGCCCAGGTGACTGAAGGGTCTTCCACAGGGCGATGGGCATGGAGAGGAGCAATGAGCTGAGATCAGTCCAGGTTCCTGGCTTGGGCAGTGGAGGAGGTAAGTAAGGTGTGAGAGGTGCCGAGCCCAAAGCTCAGAGCGATGGAGTCTATGGTGGGAAGAGCCAGTCCTTCCTCCTGGGGACTCTGGAAAGCTCCTCGGGAGTGGCTTGATCTGGGTTTTAAAAGAAGAGTAGGCCGGGCGCAGTGGTTCACCCCTGTAATCCCAGCACTTTGGGAGGCCGAGGCGGGCAGATCATCTGAGTTCAGCAGTTTGAGACCAGCCTGGCCAACATGGTGAAACCCCATCTCTACTAAAAATACAAAAATTAGCTGAGCATAGTGGTGGGCACCTGTAATCCCAGCTACTCGGGAGGTTGAGGCAGGAGAATTGCTTAAACTCGGGAGGTGGAGGTTGCAGTGAGCCGAGATGGTGCCACTGCACTCTAGCCTGGGCGACAGAGTGAGACTCCGTCTCAAAAGAAAAAGAAAAAAAAAAAGAGAAGAGTAGAAATTTAGCAAGTAGAGAGGAATGCTGGGCAGAGGAAACAGCATGTTCAAAGGCCCTGAGGCAGGACGGAGCTCAGCACTCAGAGGAACTGAGAAGCCAGTCGAGTTGAAGCTCAGCAGGCCAACTGGAGTGCTATGGCTTGAATGTGTCCCCCCAAAAGTATATGTATTCCCCAATGCAGCAGTGGTGAGAGGTGAGGCACTAGGGAAGGGTCGCTAGGGATATGAGACCTCCCTGAACAAGCAGAAGAGAAGGGGAATTTAGGCCTGGTGCAGTGGCTCATGCCTGTAATCCCAACACTTTGGGAGGCTGAGGCAGGCAGATAGCCTGAGGTCAGGAGTTCGAGACCAGCCAGGCCAGCATGGTGAAACCCTGTCTCTACTAAAAATACAACAATTAGCTGAGCGTGGTGGCAGGCACCTGTAATCACAGCTACTTGGGAAGCTGAGGCTGGAGAATCACTTGAACCTGGGAGGCAGAGGTTGCAGTGAGCTGAGATCACGCCATTGCACTCCAGCCTGGGCGACAGAGCGAGACTCTGTCTCAAAAAAAAAAAAAAAAAAAAAAAAGAGAAGGAGAATTTAAGGAGGGGCTGGGAGGGGACAGAAAGATGAAGTATGTGTTTGGGTGCGGGTGGGGGGCCACTCCAGAGTATATTTTTCTGGAAAAAGGCACTAAAAGGTCCCAGGAGGACACTTATGGGTTGCAAGAGGAAAGGGAGAGAATCTTCAGGATTCTGAGGAAGAGGCACATTCCTTTCTCATATAAGAAATTAATTGAGGCCAGTGGCTCATGCCTGTAATCCCAACACTTTGGGAGGCCGAAGTGGGAGGATCACTTAAGTCCAGGAGTTCTAAGGCCAGCTTGGGCAACATGGCGAGACATTGTCTCTGTGGAAAAAAAAAAAAGCTGGCCATGATGGTGTGCACCTGTAGTCCCAGCTACTTGGGAGGCTGAGGTGAGAGGATCACCTGAGCCCAGGGAGGTCGAGGCTGCAATGAGCTGTGATTGCACCATTGCACTCCAGCCTGGGTGACAGAGCAAGACCCTGTTAAAAAAAAAAAAAAAAAAAAAAAAAAAAAGAAAGAAAAGAAAAAGAAAGAAAAAGAGAAGAGAAGGAAGGAAATAAGGAAATTTATTGAAGCCAAATAAATTCCCCCCTGAACAATTCCCATCCTTGGAACAGCCCAGTCAGTGCCTTCACTACCTGCCCCAGATGAAAGATGATGAAGGGGCCACAGGGCTGACTCAGGGCAATCCTAGGCTCCCAGCTCCCCTCCCCAGGTCAGAAAGAGAGGAGAGAGAGAGAGAGGACAAGAATGGGAAACTGTTGAGCACCAAGTTTGTGTCTGGCGCCTGCCCCGGAATTTTATGTAACAGCCCTGAGGAACATTATTGAAATCCTCCAGTGTGGTCTGCACCTTAAATGCACGGGTTTTTTGGTGTGTGTGTGTGTGTGTGTGTGTGTGTGTGTGTGTGTGTGTGTTTTGTTTTGTTTTTTGAGACAGAATCTCCCTCTGTCACCAGGCTGGAGTACAGTGGCGTGATCTCAGCTGACTGCAACCTCTGCCTTCCGGGTTCAAGGGATTCTCCTGCCTCAGCCTCCGAAGTAGCTGAGATTACAGGTATACGCCACCACGCCCAGCTAATTTTTGTATTTTTAGTAGAGATGGTGTTTCACCATGTTGGACAGGATGGTCTCGGTCTCTTGACTTCAGGTGATCCGTCTGCCTCGGCCTCCCAAAGTGCTGGGATTACAGGCGTGAGCGACCGCGCCCAGCCAGGATGCTCTGTTTTAAGGGCTTTCCTTGATGCTTCCAACTCATTTATTTCACAATAACCCCACAGAATGAGTACTATTATCATTCCCATTTTATAGATGAGGATACTGAGGCTCACTCAGAGAGGCCCTAAAGTCACACAGTGGTGATGGAGCCACCTCTTCACCACGAACACCACCTCAACACAACAACACCTCACCCAATCCTCACAACCACCTGAAGGGGTTCCCAGTGTCTTCATTTTAGAGTGGGCGAGTGGGGCTAGCAAGGGGAAGGGACCTGTCTAGGGCTGCAAAGCTGGAAGGCAGTAGTAGCGTGGGCTCGGATCATCTGGGGGAAGAGGCGGAATAGGAGAGGTGGTGGGGTGGGGTTGGAGTGATGTAGAAAGGGGTGGGATTGGGGACTAGCTAGGAGGGAGTTTCAGTTTCTCTTTGTGTTGTTGTTGTTTTGAGACAGAGTTTTGCTTTTGTCACCCAGGCTGGAGTGCAATGGAGCGATCTTGGCTCACTGCAACCTCCGCCTCCCGGGTTCAAGCAATTCTCCTGCCTTAGCCTCCCGAGTAGCTGGGATTACAGGAACACGCCACCATGCCCAGCTAATTTTGTATTTTTAGCAGAGACGAGGTTTCGCCATGTTGGCCAGGCTGGTCTCAAGCTCCTGACCTCAGGTGATCCGCCTGCCTCAGCCTCCCAAAATGCTGGGATTACAAGCATGAGCCACCATGCCTGGCCCAGTTTCTCTTTTGAAGGGACTTCCCCTAAGTGGGGATTTTGGTTGGAAAGTTGTAAGCAACCCACATTCCACTGGTTTGGCCACTCCTTTCCCAAAGGTACCCAGGATCTGTAAAGAAACTGAAAGTCAGGAAGAGGTGAGAAGTGGGAGAGGGTAGGCTCCGGGCAGCCCAGATAAACTGGGTTGAATTTCTGGTGACCTCATCAAGCCTGGGGGAGGTCAGCAGGCGAGCTGGAATTACAGGCTTCTTTGCTATTGGGGAAACTGAGCCCCAGAGAGACAGCTCTATCAGATAGTGGCTGGGCCTCATCCAGTCTATTCAACCACCACACATACACATGCGTGTGCACCTGTGCACAAGTGCATACACACACACAACCGGGGAAGGGGGAGGGGAAGGGAGAAATGAAAGGTCTGGGTGGCCTAGAATTCTGAAAGGGAACTTTCGAACCCCTGTCCTTATGATTTGGTCACTGTCTGGATGGCAGGTCCCAGTGAAGGGCCCCTGAGGTGCCCCCGTATCCAGAGCAGGGTTCAAGGCCTGTCACTGGCAGGGACGCAGCACACCTGGGTCTTGCTGACAACCAAGCCGGGAGCCAGGGAGCCCAGGTGCATGAGAAGCAGTGCTGGTTCTGCAGCATCCAGCCCCTGGGGCAGGCGCTGCAGCTGCCTCAGCTCTCCTTGCCAGCACCTCTGGCAGCTCCTCTCAGCCTGGAGCTCAGAACCCTCTCTGGATGCCTCCAGCTGACCCTAGCACCACACACGCCTCAGAGCTCTTGAAAACCACCTTCCCCCAGTCCTGGCCTTGTTTCCTTCTCTGGAAATGGGGACAATGGTGGTACACATCTCACAGGGCCAGAGGGAACATATGGAAAGCAGGCGGCACAAGGCTTGCCATACAACAGGCACGCAACCAACACCGGCAGCAATGACGGTGATTACTCTCTGTTCTTCCTGCCTTTAAAAACATTTATTTATTTATTTATTTACTTACTTATTTTTGAGACAGTCTCACTCTGTTGCCCACACTGGAGTGCAGTGGTGCAACCTCGGCTCACTGCAACCCCCACCACCCCGCCATCCCCCAGCCTCCCAAGTAGCTGGGACTACAGGCACACACCACCACACCCAGCTAATTTTTGTATTTTTAGTAGAGATGGGGATTTACCATGTTGGCCATGGCTGGTCTTGAACTCCTGGCCTCAAGTGATCAGCCTGCCTCGGCCTCCCAAAGTGCTGGGATTACAGACATGAGCCACTGTACCCGGCCTATCTTATTTTTTGTAGAGATGGGGCCTTGCTATGTTACAACCCAGGCTAGTCTTAAGACTTCTGGGCTCAAGCAATCCTTCTGCCTCAGCCTCCCAAAGTGCTGGAATTACAGGTGTGAGCCACCGCACCCTGCCCCTATTCCTGCCTTTTGCCTATTTTTCTTTTTTAAGACAGATTCTCATTCTGTCACCCAGGCTAGAGTGCAATGGCGCAATCTCTGCTCACTGCAACCTCTGCCTCCCGGTTTCAAGCGATTCTCCAGCCTCAGCCTCCCGAGTAGCTAGGACTACAGGCATGCGCCACCACACTCAGCTAATTTTTGTATTTTTTGATAGAGGTGGGATTTCACCATGTTGGGCAGGCTGGTCTCGAACTCCTGGCCTCAAGCAACCTGCCCACCTCGGCCTCCCAAAGTGCTGGGATGCGCCCTGCTCCCTTTCTGCCTTTTAAAGATTCTTCCCATTGGTCTGCACTCTGCGCTTTCTCCTGCCCCTAGTCAGCTGCTGGCTTCTTCCCAGAGCCCTCTCCTGCTGCTGCCCACCAATGCAGTGCTCCTGCCACCCAGGCACCTCCTGGGCGTCCGATGCACGACTTGGCTGCCGTTACCCTCTTATTGGCAACAATCAGAGGCCTAGATTTCCAGGGGTCAGTCCTGACTTAAAACCTTCTGTCCGTTGTCCCTGTAAAGTCACTAGCCAGCCTTTAGGAACAGCCTTTGGCTCAGGAAATGTGATCGCATGTCTATGTGAAGTATACAGACTTCAGGCTGCCTTCTGCGCATTCCCCTGAATCTTCCTTGGACATCGCAAACGCAACAGGGCTAGATTCAGCAACTCCCTCCCATGTTCTTTTTCCCTTTGATGGCCTATCTCAGTTGACAGGTCCACTTCACCCACTGTCACCCCAAACAGAAAGGTGGGCAGCATCAGTATCTGGTCCCTGCACGCAGCCAGTTACGAAATCCTAGAGATCCCACCTCCCAAACCTTGCTCCAGAAAAGGCCTCTGCCTCCCTCTGCACCCTCGCACCTACCATTCCTGTTCCCACTTTGTCCTGCTCTGAGCTCTTCTCCATGTTCTTCTTCCTCCAGGCAGCCCACAGGTCCTTCATCTAATGCTAGGTCTGGCTTTCTTCTCCCTAAGATATGGCCTGTCTCTTTTCTCCCTCCCCTCATGGGAAACCCCTGAGGGCTGGGACCCTGCCTGACTCACTACTTACTCTTAGACGTCTAAGTGTGAGCAGAAAGAGGAACTCCAGTCAGTATCTGCAACTATGAATCACAGAGCCCAACCTCTCACTGTACAGATGAGCCAACTGAGGCCAAAGAGGAGAGAGGACTGGCTGATGGTGACAGCAAGAAGTGCCCAACCTGGGGCAAGAACCGAGGTCTCCAGGTCCAGCTGATGCTCCCCAGAAGGAGATGGGGACTGGGGCTGTGCCAAGTCGCCATTCCCTAGGGCCTCCGTTGGGACCTCTGATGATGTGTCTTCCCATCTCAAGGCCTTTACATATGCCAGTCCCTCCGCTAGGAAGGCCCACGCCTCCATCTCTGACTACATATTGCCCATTCACACGTCCCCTGGCATCTAATCCAGTCCTCAACACAAGGCTCCGGGGCCTGACAGGCCTTAAAGTATCCCCCAACCTCCTTCATGGGGCATTGGTTTCTGCTGCCCCCTCCCATCTTCACCCCTGCCCTGCATCTCTCCAGAGGCCCCAGGTTGCCTGCCAGGGAAATTCATCCCCTGCTGTCCGTGCCTGATTCATGGTGGGGCCGGGAGCATCTCAGGCCAGGGCCAGGGCCAGAGCCCTTACTAGGAGAACTGGGACAGATGAGGAGTTGTATGAACGTGGGGTCTCTGGTTTCTGCACCTTCCATTCCCCCATCCATCCCAGCGTCACCCTGTCCTTCTCATTCCTCCTTTCCCTGTCACTCCATCCTGGCAAACGCCCACATCTCAAAGGTTCTGACCACCACAGCCACAGCCTCAGTGACACACTGAGGCACACACAGCTCCCCCCCGCCACAGGAACACTCACCCAGACATAAAGGAGCCGCTCTTTGCTCCACACATTCAGATATTCCCGAACTCTGGGCTTAAGCAATCTTCCCGCCCCAGCCTCTCAAAGCACCGGGATGACAGGCGAGAGCCACCACGCCCGGCCCATCGATATTCTCTCATACAGCCACACACTCAGTTTCACACCCAGTCAGACACAGTCACTAACAGTCTCAAGGAAGGGCAGGCACAAACCCAGCAAGTCTCAGTTACCAGATCACCAGGCTCTCTCCTTCACCCTTGAATATACAGGGCCAAACAAAGATCCAGACGCACGCAACCACAAACGTGCACACCTGGGCACACGCGCACACACACACACACAGCCAGAAAGTCTCACACACACAGACACAGAGCAATACACACAGTCACACACAGAGAGAAACAGATACACGCAGTTGCACACAGGCTCCCGGAGACGCAGAACAATGGGCGCATTGTCTGGGTTGGCAGCAGCTGGGGAGGAAGGAGCTGCAGTGTGGACCGAGGAGGCCGTGGGGCTGCTGTAACCTCCCACCCCCACCCTGAAGCATCCTAAACCTCTTGCCTCTTCCAGAAGTCAGATTCTGCTGGGACCTGGATTTGCTGAGGGATCAGGCTCCCAGGCACCCCCTCCCCAGCCTCCTGGGATGTCTGGTGGGGATACAGGGCATCCCCTGGGGACCAGCCTCCCTCTGGGGCTCTGGGGACTTGGGGTCTTTTACCCTGATGCTCTTCGATGCTCCTCCTGGGATCCTTAGGAAGATTTGCCTCTCATCCCCGCCAGGCAGTGCCTGGGGATCAGAAGCCTTAGGTTCTGCTCTTAACCTCTGACCCCAACCCGTGCAAGACTCACACACCCTCCGTCCCTCTGAGCCCAGCCAGCTGGTGCGGGCAGCGCCTGGCAGCATTGTGGGTTCCCTATTGTGGCTGAGACAGAGAGCAGGTCATGACATCCTTCCCTTAGTGGCAAGCTGTGGAGAAGTCACGGTACTTTCAGTGAGCTGCAGTGGGGGCACAGTGCCTCTCCCCGTCCCAAAGCTAGCCCTTGCCTCCCACTCTGACCAGGAAGCCCCAGATCTCAACAGAAAATTCTGCCAGGGGATTCCTTACAGCCCTTGGCCCATGTTATCAAACCTCTCCAAGCCTTTTCTCACCCTCAGCTACTGGTAGCTGCTGTGTGCCCTTGGGCATGTCACTTTCTCTTCCTGAACCTCAGGGTCCCAGTCTGTGAAATGGGGCGGGGGTGGGGAGCAAGTGAAGCTGAGATAGCTGAGGGTATTCTGTAGTCTCAGGGTGGGGGTGGGGATGGAGAATACAGGAGTGAGTGCAGAATGTAGAAGCCACCTCAGCCCTCCCCGCCCCTCTGTGGTCAGATCTCTGGGGAGTTCCCAATTTCTCAGGCCCTGGGGTGTCTCCACACTTCACAGCCTCAGGCCTCCCAGGAGGCTTCACCGTAGGAGGGAGGGGAGGGACTTGCTGAGCTGGCTGGGACACAGCCTTGCATTTGCAACACTTTGCTTCCTTCCAGCCCCCATCCCTTTCCTCCTGGGGGCTAAGGGCTGGCAGCCGGACACAGACATCCGGGGCCGGCCAGGACTCTGGGGTTCCCACCAGCCTATCCAGGCCAGCAGAAGGAGAGGTGGCAGAGGACCAGAGCTAGGGAGTCTCCAGCCCGGAGCACCTCCGGGCTCCCTTGCTCTCAGGCAGGGTGGGAAGCTGGGCTGGGCAGCTTTGAGGGCTGTCCTCAAGGGGCTGTCCCTTGGAGGGACCCTTGGTAGCATCCTGTCCCTCCCCTTCAGAAACTGGGGTGTTTTGAGGCTTGTTGAGTCCCCAGCTGGGGTTCCTCTGCCAGCCTGGGGCACCCTGATGTAGGGGAGCAGAGTTGTGTGTGGAGGTAAAGAGGAAGGACCAGAGCCAAGTCAGACAGGTTGTCAATGCCTCTGAGCCTTGGCCTTTCAATGGGGATGGAGATGCCCTTCAAGGTCACAAAGTCCCCCACGTGGGACTTTGCAGTGGGTCCAGGCTGAGGGCAGGAGGGGCTCAAGGCGAATCTGTCTGTCCCCACTCAGAATGACTGGCCACCAAGGGACTGAAAGGAGGAATGAGGGAAAGGCCTCACTAGTCCGACCAGAGTGACCCCGAGGCAAGTCAGAGTCCTCCGCTCCCCGGCTGGCCATGGCAGGCAGGCAGGGACGTGGGTGGGACCTCTGACCGCTCTCCAGGCCGGAGCGGGTGCCGAGCCCAGCGCAGGGGCCCTGCAGCTTCTATGACCACATTTCTAGAGTATAATTCAGGACCAGCCATCTGACGAGCCTGGTCGTGTGAGCCCTTCGAAGGGTTCAAGCGGGAGACTGCCAGCGGCTGCAGGACCAAGGCATTGGGGGCCGCTCCAGGCTGCGGGGGCGCCCACCGGAGAGGTGGAGCGGAGAGGATGGAATGACTGCCCGTCTCCTTCCTCCAGGCCCCCCGCCCCGCCCCGCCCCGCCCAGCTCGCGGGAGGACTGGCCTCGCTCCTGCCCACACCGGACTCTACCTGCCCCTGGGATTCGGGTGGGGTGGGGGGTACCCGACCGCCAGCGTCGCCTGCTGCGCAAGTGGGGCCTGCGAGCCAACCCCGCCTCCGCCCCTCGATTGGGCGCGCATTTAAATGTCCGGCCCCGCCCCGAGCTCCGGGCGCTTATATATAGGCAGCTCGGCGGGCGGCGGGCGGCATTCTGGCGCGGAGCGGAGCGGCGGCGGGCGCAGCTAGCGGGTCGGCCGCGGAGCGGAGGTGCAGCTCGGCTTCCCCCGGCACCCCTCCCCCTCGGGCGCCAGCCCCACCCCTCCGCCGGCCGGGCCGACCCCGCCGTACTATCCCCTGCGGCGCGAGCCCGGGGCGGCTCCAAGCGCCCCCCAGCAGACCCCCGTCATGGGCAGCCAGAGCTCCAAGGCTCCCCGGGGCGACGTGACCGCCGAGGAGGCAGCAGGCGCTTCCCCCGCGAAGGCCAACGGCCAGGTGGGTACGCTTGGCCCGGCCGGCCCCAGCCCCTCCTCTCGCACCTCGCCCCTTCTAGGGCCCGGGGCCGGGGCCGCGCGCTTTGTCCGGCCCGGGACACGCGGCGCCCCCTCCCCCGCCCGGTCCCTTTGTTCTCGGCGCCGCAGCCCCCGCGGGCGAAGCGAGGGGAGGGGCGGGGAGGGGGCGCCGGCCGGGCCCTGCCGCCTTCTTTGTTCGCGGCCCCGGCCCCCGGCGCTGCCCCCCGGCCGCCCCGAGTGCCGCGCGGGGAACAAAGGCGCTGCTGGGCCACGCCAAGGGGGCGCCCAGGGGCCGCGGAGCTGGGGCCCGGCGGGGAGCGCACTCCACCCGCCGACCCGACCTCGGTGGCCCACGGTCTTTTTTTTTTTAAGGGGAAGCCGAGATGCAGGAGAGCCTGGGGTGGGTGGGGGCCACTTACACAAAGCGGGAGGCTGGGAAAATAGGCCGTCCAGGTGCAGAGAGACAGCGCCCCGGGGCGGCTTCCCGCCCAATGTCGCCTAGAGCAGCTCGCCCGCCTGCCCGGGATCCGCACAGCAGATCCGGAGCGGTTCCGCGCGGAATAGAGAGCGCGCCCCGGGGGACGGGGGTGGGGGCCACGGGACCCCAGCGCCTCCTGCCGGTCGCGCCCTCTGCGCGCTCGCTCCCCGCGCGCCCGTGAGGGGCGAGAGGGAGGTGTTTGACGGGATCCTGGGTGTGGGTGAGGCTGAAGCCAGACTTTCGGGTTGCAGTAGAATCGAATCGAGGACCCCTTCGTCTAGAAGGGATCAGAAGCGGGCTGGGGGAGGGGGAGCCCCTGCCCTCATTGCTATCCCCTCTGCCCTGCAGGAGAATGGCCACGTGAAAAGCAATGGAGACTTATCCCCCAAGGGTGAAGGGGAGTCGCCCCCTGTGAACGGAACAGATGAGGCAGCCGGGGCCACTGGCGATGCCATCGAGCCAGCACCCCCTAGCCAGGGTGCTGAGGCCAAGGGGGAGGTCCCCCCCAAGGAGACCCCCAAGAAGAAGAAGAAATTCTCTTTCAAGAAGCCTTTCAAATTGAGCGGCCTGTCCTTCAAGAGAAATCGGAAGGAGGGTGGGGGTGATTCTTCTGCCTCCTCACCCACAGAGGAAGAGCAGGAGCAGGGGGAGATCGGTGCCTGCAGCGACGAGGGCACTGCTCAGGAAGGGAAGGCCGCAGCCACCCCTGAGAGCCAGGAACCCCAGGCCAAGGGGGCAGAGGCTAGTGCAGCCTCAGAAGAAGAGGCAGGGCCCCAGGCTACAGAGCCATCCACTCCCTCGGGGCCGGAGAGTGGCCCTACACCAGCCAGCGCTGAGCAGAATGAGTAGCTAGGTAGGGGCAGGTGGGTGATCTCTAAGCTGCAAAAACTGTGCTGTCCTTGTGAGGTCACTGCCTGGACCTGGTGCCCTGGCTGCCTTCCTGTGCCCAGAAAGGAAGGGGCTATTGCCTCCTCCCAGCCACGTTCCCTTTCCTCCTCTCCCTCCTGTGGATTCTCCCATCAGCCATCTGGTTCTCCTCTTAAGGCCAGTTGAAGATGGTCCCTTACAGCTTCCCAAGTTAGGTTAGTGATGTGAAATGCTCCTGTCCCTGGCCCTACCTCCTTCCCTGTCCCCACCCCTGCATAAGGCAGTTGTTGGTTTTCTTCCCCAATTCTTTTCCAAGTAGGTTTTGTTTACCCTACTCCCCAAATCCCTGAGCCAGAAGTGGGGTGCTTATACTCCCAAACCTTGAGTGTCCAGCCTTCCCCTGTTGTTTTTAGTCTCTTGTGCTGTGCCTAGTGGCACCTGGGCTGGGGAGGACACTGCCCCATCTAGGTTTTTATAAATGTCTTACTCAAGTTCAAACCTCCAGCTTGTGAATCAACTGTGTCTCTTTTTTGACTTGGTAAGCAAGTATTAGGCTTTGGGGTGGGGGGAGGTCTGTAATGTGAAACAACTTCTTGTTGTCTTGTTTTCTCCCACTGTTGTAAATAACTTTTAATGGCCAAACCCCAGATTTGTACTTTTTTTTTTTTTCTAACTGCTAAAACCATTCTCTTCCACCTGGTTTTACTGTAACATTTGGAAAAGGAATAAATGTCGTCCCTTTAGTGGTGCTTTAATGAGTGGTCTTCTGGGGGTAGGGTGAGAAGATTGGTGGAAAGTAGTTTACCTCAAACCTTGAGGAGTTAAGGCAGGCAGGTAAGTTTATGGGGTTTTCTTGTTCAGGGGGTTGCCCCAATACTCATGGACACCAGAAGGGCAGGGAAGTAGAGTTGAAACCAACCCAGGGACACATAGGAAACAAGCTCAGGAGGATATAGAAATGTATCATTTTATTACAAAGAGGCTCACAAAAATGAAAATAGTATCTCAAAAAGGAAACTAGACTAGCAACCTCCACCTGCAGAATTAGGAGAAGACAGAGGGCAGGCAGTGTTTCTTGGCTCACTTGAGGCCAGTGGGAAGGTACGAAAACAGAACCAATCTAAAAATGGCTGATGTTACTTTAGGAGCCTGAAAAGAACAGGAGATCCTTGAAGACCCAGCCACCCCTTCTAGAATGTTCAATGAGGGCACCTTTCCAAAGCTACTAAGCAGGCACTTGGCATTTCAGGATTTTGTCTTATGGTTGCATAAAAGTATCCCTTTCACCCAGACCTGGCACCCTTTATGGTTCAAAGTTAAGAACGGGAAGAATGGGTGGCAAGGTGGCTCCTGGAAGAGCTCACCCAGCACAGCTGCCCTGGGCTCGGGGGCCTTGGTTTCTGTCCCTGGGGATATTTATATTTAATAAATTTTTATATAAATACACAGAGAAATAGAAAATATAAAATCTGAGGGGTTGGGGAAGAAACGTGAGGGACTCAGCAGGAAGCCAGAGCTGGAGAGGTCCGTTCAGGCCAACTTGACCTCCTCCTTGACCCTGTGGAGAGAGCAGAGACTGGCATGAGATGACCCAGCCCAGAGCCTCGGGGCAAAAGTGCAGACAGTGACTTCCACAGGATCCTAGGTGACTACTGGGGGCTGGGGCTCCTAGCTCTGCCTAGAACTGCAGAGCTGGACAGACTGGTCCCTGAAAGAGGCCTTTGTAAGCTGGACCAGCTGTCCCTGTGCCTTTCCTCAGAGTGGTGGGACAAAGGGGCTGGTGCTCCAATGCCAGGGAGATGGCCACAGGCAGCTCCTTCCTCACCCTTTGGCTTCTGGCTTCTCCTCCTTGGTTTTCTCCTCTTCGGTAACTTCTAGAACACAAGAGTACAGGGATGGCCAAGGGCAGCACCTCTGGGAAGACCCATGAGGTCTTCATTTACCCTGAGACCCCTTCCCCAACACTACAGCTCACTGGACATACAAGAGAGAAAAGCCCATCCCTGGTCCTCCCAGTGAGCCCTGTTGAGAACAGGTTGGACCGGTTTCCCAGCCTGCTACAGCCAGAACCTGGTGGGCGGAGGCAGCCCCCTGGGAAACTGGGGTGCAGTGCTGGGAAAAGGGCTTGGGTGGTATGTGAGAGCCGTGCTCGGGCAGTAGAGGTTCATTGTTTTTTGGGCTCTGCCACTTCTGGGAGCCACTGAAAGGCTCAAGGAACTGAGGAAGAGCCCCACAGAAGCTGGCAGGGCCTGAGTCACTCCCTCCTCCCACTGCCCTACACAAATTCATCCTCTCAGGCTCGAGACCCAAGTCCCAGCTGAACCCAAACCCACCTTTCTTCTCCTCTGGGTCTTTCTCTTTTTCATCCTCTGTTTTGACTCTCTTGGCTTTTTTGAAGTTGGAAGAGTTCTTGCGGCCCCCCTCTCCCTCCTCTTCAGAATCGGAGAACTCTTCCTCACAGGCAATTCGTTTGTCAGAGGAGCAGACTGGGAGGGAGTGGGAAGCATGGGTGAGAGGGCAGGCGGGTGCTGATTTAGCTCAGCATCTATGCCCAGTGCTTCCCTGCGTGTCCTCCAAGAGACACCAAGGGAAAGGGAACCAGAAGAGGGAGGAACTCGGGCTCCCTAACCTGTTCCTACAGGCACTGGAACTCGAAAACAGATTTCTCTACAGGTGGGGAGCTTGGAGGGAGTGTGCAGCCAGGAATGGTGGTGGAAGTGGGAGCTGCCTATTGAATGGAAGGCATAGGGCTCTAGGTCTGGGTCTCACTCGAGATGCGCTTGTCAGGGTCTTCTTCGTCCTCATCGCCACTCTCCTCAGGGATGGCGTCCTCAGGAATCGCCTGCATTTGGACCCCGGGTGCGTGCGGCAGCATTCTAAGGTTCTCAAACAGTCGCTGTCTGTGGCCAATGGGAGAGAGTAGCAGGGCTCTGGTCAGGGACAAACCAAAGTCAGGAATGTTCAACCAAGGGGTGGCCGGAGGATATACTCACTTGATCTTCTCCAGGTACTCATTCGTGTTCTGGTTAGTCATATTGGAAGGACTGATGTGGAGCTTGAAATCTGGTCCAAAGTATTCAAAGTAGTCGTTGTATGGAAGCTCTGATTGGGGCAGGAGAGAAGATCTTGTCAAGAGACCTGGCCACCGCACCCTAACCATTTGCACGTAAGCACCCTAAAGCATTTGTAGGTTTCTCTAGGCCTATTTATCCAAACAGAGGAGAATGCCTCCAAGACACTGTGAGACACGGGTACCTATGGGATTTCCATCTTTTTAACATCACTCTCCTATGTCTGTACCAGTGGTGTATATGTCGCTAGGAGAAGGCCCATGTCCCTGGTTTAGGACACTTGAGGCCATGCTCATTATGAGCGCTCCGCTCCCTTCACTCGCTACTCCAGTTACTCTACAGAGTAGAAATTCCAAAGCTGTAAATTACCAATGAGAACTTTGTCCAGACCAAAAGCAGGAGGGAGAGGGGAGAGAGCTAAAAAGGACTAGGGGAAAAGTGATGGTTATGGTCTGCTGATCGCAAGAGGACAGGCAGGAGACTCAGTGACTAGTATCAGAAGAGGAGCGGTCATATGACCAACGGGGAAGGGGTTATAAACTTAAGGACAGATGAGTTCCAGCTCCCACCCAGCCCAGCCGAACCTGGCCCTGCAGCTATTACCATTAGGGATCTCCGTATCCAGGGCCACAGCTGTCTCGTATGTCCAGCACCGGGCAACGTTACGAATGGTGTAACCACCGCCTCCCAGCATCAGCATAGGCAGGTTAAAGCTCTTGACAAATTCCACACACTTGGCGTGTCCTTTGGTGGGAGAAGGGGTGCTGAGTTACAGGAGCACCAAGCAGGACCCCGCCCACCCATCCTTGTGCTACCTGGTCTCACCTTTGATAGTTAGATTGAAGCAACCTAACCGATCCCCAGATAGGGAGTCTGAGCCACACTGTAAGACCACCGCACTAGGCTGGAACATCTCCATTACTTTGGACATGACCTAAAATGATACATCCTGGTCACCACCAACCTCAAGAAAGCAATACGAGGTTTGGGGTGGAAAGGCTGGGTGCAACACTTTCCCACCCACTCCTACCTTTCCACTCTCCCTCATGCTATGTGGGAGAGAAAAGGGAGTGCTAGGCTGGAGCCCTTGCTTGCCCACTTAGGATTTCAATTTTCCAATTTAAAAAGTTCTCTAAGACCCTTCTAACACTCTAGTAACACTGAACCTAGAATGGCCTGTCAACTCCCTAAGTCTCTTCTGTTGCCCGAGCTCTAGTGCCACTTCCTCCAGGAAGCCTTCCTGACCTTTAGCTGCATCTACTCTACTTATTCGGTCTTACAGACTTGAAGCCTTACATTAAGAGCAAGCACTTTTAGTTTATCTTATTCTCACAAGCAGAGTCTAACGTTACTGAGACCGATTCACAACTCCCACTTCTGTAGCCCTTATTAAATACTAGGCACATAGTGGGCAGTCAGTGTTTGCTGAATGACTACCTGACCTTATTAGGTTAAGCAGTTTCTTACCGTTTATAAGTGAAGATTTAACTCCTTGGCATGGCATTCAAGGCTCCCTTTGAAATACTGAGCCCAGCATACACTTCCCACCGCCTCCTTCAGCACTCCTCCCATACACCACACTGGCCTACATGCTGCCACACTGGCACTTCTGCTAGTGCCGTTCCTTCTACTAAATGCCACCCTTACTGCCGTCACCTCCTTCTTCACATGGGCACCTCCTTGTTTTCCAAAGTCCAGCTTAAACATCAGCACCTCTGTGAAAGCATCCCTGGCTACCCTCCTGCCAGCCCAGGCAGTAGTTTGTCTCTTATTCCTCTGATCATCCCTCAAAAACACAGGCACTAGGCCAGCCTACCCATGGAACATGCCACACAGCCTTTCCAGAATCTCTGGATGGGCTGACTGGCGAAGGGCTTTCCCAGACAAAGCCAGTCTGCAAAGACTGGAGTAAGTCCCTACTTCTTCTAATGTGCAGATATCAATGTAAGGCAATGAGGAACACAAAAAACCAAGGAGACATACCACTACCAAAGAACACAATAATCTCCCAGCAGCCCAAAGAAATGGAGATACAAAAACAGTACTAATCATAGACTACTGGGTATGTGCCTGCCTTCCCCACCATAGTCCGTGAGGACAAAGATCATGTCTTAGACATTTTTGTATCCAGCAGAAGACCTGACCCATAGAAGGAACCAATAAGTATGGGTGTTTGTTCCCCTAACTGACCACACAGCAATCCAGGGTTCAAACACTTCTATCTCCCCACCAGCTTTAGTAAGGAGAGATTCCTGAGGTATGGTGGGGGTGCTTTGCTCCCCTCCACCGCCAACCAATCCCCTGTTTGTAGCCCAAGGGGTGGATAAAGCCACTTACCGGCTTGAAAATGGCCTCATAGGACTCGTCATCAATCCCGTCTCGGAGCGGGTAGTTAACAGCATAATACTTGCCTTTGCCAGCCCCGATATCCTAATTAAAAAGGCCATTAAAGTAAAACTGAAGGATGAAGCTTGAAGGAAGGTCAAGGATAGGGGCTGGAGGGATAAAGGAAGAGGTTCAAGAGAGACAAGCTAGGCCCATGATGTGGGCCAGGACAGAACAGAGGTACCTTGTTAGTACCATTCTCTTCACTGGCAAATCTAGCTTCACTGGCAAATCATCTCTGGACATAGCATTAAGCCTACCCCCAGGCTGAGAGCTATTGATGGGACCAGAGATTGAATAGCCTACCCTATAGCACAAGATTTCTACCTTGGGATTGGGTTAGAGCTGGCTGGCAGGTGGGTCACAGAAGTGACAGCCACCCTTGACAACCCTTTCCACTCCAGAGAGCTCTAATGCTCACTCCTCTTCCCCCATGCTCCCTCTCTAGGGTGTTGTGGAGGGAAGGAGAGAGGTTAAGAAAGTCCTTCCCAGTAACCTCAAAATAGTGAGTGCGCCTATTTAAGTCCAGCACTTTGGGAGGCTGAGGCGGGTGAATCTTGAGGTCAGGAGTTCGAGACCAGCCCGGCCAACATGGCAAAACCCCATCTCTTTTAAAAATACAAAAATTAGCCGGGCATAGTTGCACGCACTTATAATCCCAGCTAAATCCCAGCTATTCGGAGGCTGAGGCACAAGATCGCCTGGAGGCGGGAGGCAGAGGCTGCAGTGAACCGAGATCACGCCACTGCACTCCAGGCTGGGTGACAGAGAGAGACTGTCTCAAAAAAAAAAAAAAAAAGTGAATGCTCATTTATTCTAACGCTTGCCATGGCAAACAACTGAATTAGTGCCACTTTTTTACCCAAGGGCTACCAGGCATGGCAAAGCAGCTGATTTCACCATATTCATGCTAATAGAAGCAGATGGAACAGTTCAACGAAGTAGCTTCCAAGGATTCTTATCCTAAGGTTCATGGATGGGCTTCAGTAAGGGGACTTGTCTATTAACTATTCTATATCAGATGTAAAATCTCATGTACTTTTCTGGAGAGACAGTCCATAGTTTTCAGTCAAAAGGCTAAAGGGGAAAGTGACCCAAAAACATGAAGAACACTTGAGATGTCCTTCAGAGTCCCAATTCCTACCCCCAAACTCAAGGCTTATGAGACATAAGAATAGTGTGATGCAACCCAGCTGTGGCCAGGAGGAAAGTACAGTGAGTCAGGAGACCCCTCTTCTTTCTCTGGCCCTTTATGTCCCATCATTCCCTTCCTCCAGAATAAGGAAGGGAAAGAGATCAGGGCAAGTGCTTCAGATTGGGATGTGGTATTCTGATTGGCAGAAGAGGCAGGAAGCAATTTTTAGTGGCATGAGATAGGAGAGAGAAGTAGAGCTGCCAGCTGAGGGTAAGCTGGTTGGCTCCTAAAGGGCGTTCTCACCCGTAGGTCCCCAGTTCCTGGGAAGTACTCTCCATACTTATGAAAGGACACAGTCATGACCCGGTCCGTGGTATAGAAGGCCTCTTCCACGCCGTCACCATGGTGAATATCAATGTCAATATACAGCACCCTCTGGTGATACCTAGGATCAGAAGGGGGTCAGGGGTCTGGGGGCTCTTTGGGGATGGGACGCGCCAAGGGCGCTAGCTCCCAGCTTACCGGGCTGGCTGCCTCCCTCAGGTATCTCTAAGCACCAGAGACGTGGAAACTGGCTGAAGGAAGGTGGAAGAGCGGCCGGGTGTCTCCAGAGGCCTGACCAAGCCGACCAAGTCCGATCTTCCTACTCTACAGCCAGGGTCAACTCCAGCCACACAGGGACACTCTGGAGGCAGGATCTGAGCAGCATCTGCCCCTGATCATGCCGTGGCTCAGATCAAACCAAGACCCCATCAAGGAGATGATGGCCAGAGACACTCACCGAGCACATCCTAGCCAGCACATCAGTAGGAAAAGCAAACTAGGGAGGCAAGCCCAGGGGGAGAGGGAAATGGGAACCTGGCCTAACGTGCTCTTCCAAGAGACAAGGCCAGGCAGGCATACTTTAGCAGTTCCAGGATGGCCAAGACGATATCATTGACGTAACAGAAGCCAGATGCCTCGGACTTCTTTGCATGGTGCAGGCCCCCAGCCCAATTCACAGCGATGTCCGTCTGCTGCTTATTAAGTTTCACAGCACTTGCTGGGCATGAGAAAAGAGAACATAAGCCTGTTACTAAGCCACTCTCCCCTTCCTCCAAGAAGCCCAGGGAACCTAGTGAGAGGTTAAGACCTGCCTATTCAACAGCTGTATTGTACAATTCATAGACCAGTCCCCTCCCTCCCACCCTACTCCAGCAGGGAATACATGATACTGTCTACTCTTAAAAAACGATTTTCCAAACTGAGGGTAGTAACCCATTAGCAGGCCTTAAAATTGATTTAGTGCATCATGATTAGTGTGTGTGTGTGTGTGTATATATATATATATATATTTTTTTTTTTAATGAAATAGCATAGAAAAAAATATCAGAGTAACAGTAAGGGTAACTGCTCTTTTGTAAAACTCTGGCTTCAGAGTGAGTGAGTGTGTGCATGCATGCATATGTTATATGTATCCTGGATTGCATGTGTAAATTTATTTCTTACTATGGCTCATGGTCAAGGAACTTTGAAAAAATACCAAAGATAGGCCATGCGTGGTGGCTCACGCCTGTAATCCCAGAACTTTGGGAGGCCAAGGCGGGCAGATCACCTGAGGTCAAGAGTTCGATACCAGCCTGACCAACATGGTTAAACCTCATCTCTACTAAAAATACTAAAAATTTAGCTGGGCGTGGTGACATACACTTGTAGTCCCAGCTACCTGGGGAGGCTGAGGCAGGAGAATCGCTTGAACCCAGGAGGCGGAGGTTGCAGTGAGCCAAGATCACGCCACTGCACTCCAGCCTGGGTGATGGAGGGAGACTCTATTTCAAAAAAAAAGAAAAAGAAAAATCACCAAAGATAGTGCTGATACACTAGGTCAAAAAGCACTAGCACGAATAGGTCCCAGAAGAAGTAAAAGATAAATACACACCCATGTGTGCAAGTGCATTTGTGGCAGTGTTAATTTATTGTTGTTGTTTTTTGAGATGGAGTCTCACTCTGTCACCCAGGCTGAAGTGCAGTGGCGCGATCTCGGCTCACTGCAACCTCTGCCTCCCAGGTTCAAGCAATTCTCCTGCCTCAGCCTCCCAAGTAGCTGGGATTACAGGCACACACCACCACGCCCGGCTAATTTTTGTATTTTTTAGTATAGATGGGGTTTCACCATGTTGGTCAGGCTGGTCTCAAACTCCTGACCTCAAGTGATCCACCCTCTTCAGCCTCCCAAAGTGCTGAGATTACAGGTGTGCGCCACCGTGTCCGGCTGCAGTGTTGATTTTAACAGCAATAAAAGCATAGATTGATCCAAATTGTCAAGAAGAGGGACAGATTATATCAACTCAAATAAATCCACAACATGGAATAATCATAGAGCCACAAGAAAGCAAGCTGTAGAAAACTACAGACAATTTCGTTAAGTAGGAAATGCAGGCATAAAACCATATATATGTGATATGTATATAACCCACTTTTGTAAAATATAGATGTTGTATATGTGTGATACAGATATAAACACACACACAAAAGAATGGCCATACAAACACCAACATGGTAACAGAGGTTATCCACCAACCCTGTGACTGTGGGTGATTGTGTTTTTTTCTGTGCACTTCTTTGTTTTCTGTGATTACATTGGTGGGGCAGCGGGGATGGACACAATGATTATATTGGTGGGGGATCACAGGAAAATAAATATTTGTTAAGAAAGCGTTTAGAGTAATCCTGGAGATAACCCAAAAGTTGCAAATGGAAGTGGGAGATACATGAGGAGTATTTCTGACCTCTAAAGGTAATTACCATACTTTTTCATAGGACAGATTCACAGATGATGACACTTCCATTTTTATAGCACTTTGCAGTTCACAAATTGCTTTTACGTACAGCATCTTAACAACCCCAGGAGGTCTGCGGGGAACGCCTGTACATAAGATCTCTTAGTAGGAAAGGACAGTCAAGGACACCTGTCAGTACCATGTCAGAGATTGAACCTGGGCTGGGACTGAACCAGAAGGACATTTTAGAGGCTTTTTAAACTTTAGTTTTTTTGGAGGCAGGGTCTTGCTTTGTTGCCCAGGCTAGAGTGTAGTGGTGTGACCACGACTCACTGCAGCCTCAACCTACTGGGTTTAAGCCTCAGCCTCCTGAGTAGCTGGGACTACAGGCACGAGTCACCATGCCCGGCTAATTGTTTTTACTTATTTTATTTTTTTATAGACAGGAGGGTCTATGTTGCCTGGGCTGGTCTTGAACTCCTGACCTCAAGCAATCCTCCTCCTCAGCCTCTCAGAGTGCTGGGATTACAGATGTGAGACACTACACCAGCCATTTTAGAGACTTAAGTAAAAACCACAGGACCATTCTACATGGTTTCAGATCAGCCAACTAGGATAGCAGCCTAAAAGGCAGACCTCACTAGAACAACCCAGTCTACCCCTGGGGAGAAGATGAATATTCCTTACCCACAGAACCACCAGTAGACAACTGACAGAACTCAAACAGGCCATCGAATACTGGACAGTCCTCACCAACGTTGACTTGAAAGAAATAAGCAAAATGTTAGTTTCCACAATTTCCTTTAGTTTACATATTTATGAGCTGATGGAAAAAAACACAGAATTTAAATTCAGGAGGTGTGGGTTCTAGTCCAGGCTCTACTACTTCCTGGCTGTATGACTGCATCAAGTTGTTTAACATCTTTGAGCTTTAGCCCATTATTATTTTTTTATTTTTTAGAGCCAGGGGCTTGCTCTGTTGCCCACGCTGGAGTGCAGTGGCACAAACATGGCTCATGTGCAGCAGCTTTGACCCTCACCTCCTGGGCTCAAGCAATCCTTCCACCTCAGTCTCCCAAGTACTTTGGACTACAGGTGCATGCCACTATACCCAGCTAATTTTTTTTTCTTTTTTTTTTTTTAGAGACAGAGCCTCACTATGTTCCCTAGGCCTCATGCAGTCTTCTTGCCTTGGCCTCCCAATAGGCATGTGCCATCACACCTGGTCTTAGCCCATTATCTATAACAAGCAAAACTAATATCCCACCTCACCCACTGGTCAGAAAATTAACAAAAATCTAATATGGAGAAGCAGTTAGCAACTTGGAAAATGCTGGTTCGTTTCTTGAGGGAGAAAAACTTATCCTCTGGCCCTCACGCCAGCTGACAAACAAGGGGCAAGAACAGAGACCCAGAGAACTATCGTTCACTGTGCACTTACAACACGCCAGACACTGCGCTACATGCGTTAAATACCCGAGATCATTCATCTTCACACAAGCTTCTGAGGTAAGATTTGGTCCCATCTTATAAGTAGGGAAACAGGGCCTGGCACAGTGGCTCACACCTGTAATCCCAGCACTTCGGGAGGCTAAGGCAGGAGGATCACTTGAGGCCAGGAGTTCAAGACCAGCCTGAGCAACATGGAGAAACCCCATCTCTACCAAAAACATAAAAATGAGCCAGGTGTGGTGGCAGCTGCCTGTAATCCCGGCTACTTGGGAGGCTGAGGCACAAGAACCACTTGAACCCGGGAGGCAGAGGTTGCAGTGAGCTGAGATCGCGCAACTGCACTCCAGCCTGGGCGAGATAAGAGTGAGACCCTGTCTCAAAAAAATAAATAAATAAGTAGGGAAACAGGTTCAGAGAGGTGAGCTGTTAGTAAATGGCAGAAGCAGTATGCAAGCCTCAAGCTTTGGTTTGTCTGTTTTTTTTTTGAGACGGAGTTTTGCTCTTGTTGCCCAGGCTGGAGTATAGTGAAGTGATCTTGGCTCACTGTAATCGCTGCCGCCCTCCAGTTTCAAGCCATTCTCCTGCCTCAGCCTCCCGAGTAGCTGGGATTACAGGTACCCGCCACCACACCTGGCTGATTTCCGCATTCTTAGCAGAGACGGGGTTTCACCATGTTGGCCAGGCTGGTCTCGAACTCCTGACCCTGTGATCCGCCCGCCTCGGCCTCCCAAAGTGCTGGGATTACAGGCATAAGCCACCGTGCCCAGCCAGTCTGTCTGTCTTAAAAGCATGTGAAAATATATCCTGGCCCTTTTCCAAGTCCTTTCACATATACAACCTCATTTGATCCTCACAACAACTCTATGAGCTGGACAAGACAGGTATCAACCCCACTGTGCGGAGGAACAAACAGATACCGAGAAGTTAAGTGATTTGCCCAAGGTTATAAAACCAGGCAGTAGCAGAATCAGAATCAGGGTCCCGGTGTCTTGACTCCCGTAGTCCAGTGTCTTACTGCTACATTCACAGTGACAAGTGGAGTAAAGTTATTTCGGGCCTAATGGGGTAAAAGTACCAAGTAGTACATAATGTGGAAACATATGCAAACAATAAGGCAAATGAAATGAAAACAGGAAGGAAAGCACACCTGGAGGCTGTAGACTCACAGACCTAGAGGAACCTTATAGCTCCAAATCTCCTCTTACAGAAAAGGTAACTACTGGCCAGGCGTGGTGGCTCACACCTGTAATCCCAGCACTTTGGGAGGCCAAGGCAGGTGGATCACTTGAGGTCACGAGTTCGAGACTAGCCTGGCCAACATGGAGAAACCCCGTCTCTACTAAAAATACAAAAATTAGCCAGGCATGTGCCTGTAATCCCAGCTACTCGGGAGGCTGAGGCAGGAGAATCACTTGAACCCAAAACGTGGAGGTTGCAGTGAGCCGAGATTGCACCCCTGCATTCCAGCCTGGGTGACAGGGCGAGACTCCATCTCAGGAAAAAAAAAAAAAAAAAAGTAACTGCTGAGACATCAATGAGCTACAGGAAGTCAGAGGCAGAAGGTGTGGGGCTGCATACTTATTCTCTTGCCCAGTCTTCTATTGTACCCACTGTTATCAACAAGATTTCCAAAAGTAGAGGAAGGAGCAGCCCTGGGGTGACAGCAGAAGAGCTCAGTTTGGATTGTGCTGGTAAAATCTCAAGACACAGTTGAAGCTCAAGATCTACAATAACCACAAGAGTTACCAGCTCTGGTTCTGCACTAAACTTGGAGGGTGCCAAGATCCGGTGCTCTGAGGAAGAAGCATGGCTGCATGAGGGAGTGTGCAGCGGGTGGGTCTCTTCCTCACTTCCTGGGTAAACACTGGGAGGCTGTGTAAATAAGAACTTTGGTCCCTGGCCCCGGCTGTTTATCCATTGGCAACTGATTTCCCTCTCTGGCCACTTCCTCCTGCACAGGGTTCGGCCTGCCTGCGTTTCCAAAGCTTTGTTTATACTCTTATTTGGGATATGGAGCCTCCATGGGAAGGAATGGGTATTTTGGACGTGAGAAAAAAAAAATATTTTTCTTCAGGCACCAAACCAACATGTAGCTCAAATGACCAGCCCTTTTATTCCTAGTCAATAAGCTATGTGATTAGAGATGGAAAGGGGGCAAACGGAAGAGCAGATACTCATGTGAGCTAATCTGTGAGGCTAGGGAAGACTTTTCCATGGGTTTTCTCTCTTTCTGCTATAAATGCTTTTCTCATTCTCACACTAGCTTTAGACTAAAGGGAAGCAATACTGGGTGAGAGGTGGAAGCAGACGTAGGCAGAGAAGGCAGTCAAATGCTCATTGCAAAGAGATGGGAAGATTAAACACTAACCTCAGGATAGTGCTTATACCTTGGCAGTGCTGGTAATGGGGTGGGGGGCTGGGGGAGTGGGAGAGAAAGGGTATGTGATCAAGGAAAGATGCCCAAGGGGGCGTCAACTGTATTGATAATGTTTTCTTTCTCAGGCTGGGTATTGGGCACACATGGATGTTCATTATATTATTATTATTTTTTTTTTTTTGAGACAGAGTCTTGCTCTGTTGCCCAGCCTGGAGTGCAGTGGCGCAATCTCAGCTCACTGCAAGCTCTGCCTCCTGGGTTCACACCATTCTCCTGCCTCAGCCTCCCAAGTAGCTGGGACTACAGGCACCCACCACCACACCTGGCTAATTTTTTGTATTTTTAGTAGAGATGGGGTTTCACTGTGTTAGCCAGGATGGTCTTGATCTCTTGACCTCGTGATCTGCCCGCCTCGGCCTCCCAAAGTGCATTATATTATTTTTTGATGCTTTTTGTGTGTGTCTAAAATATGTTTTTTTCTTTTTCTGTTTTTTTTTTTTTTTTTTTTTTTTTGAGATGGAGTCTTGCTCTGTCGCCCAGGCTGGAGTGCAGTGGCACGATCTTGGCTCACTGCAACCTCTGCCCTCCAGGTTCAAACAATTCTCATGCCTCAGCCTCCCGAGTAGCTGGGATTACAGGCATATGCCACCACACATGGCTAATTTTTGTACTTTTGGTGGAGACAGGGTTTCACCACGCTGGCCAGGCTGGTCTCAAACTCCTGGCCTCAAGTGATCCACCTGCCTCAGCCTCCCAAAGTGCTGGGATTACAGGCATGAGCTACCCTGCCTGGCCTGTGTATCTAAAATATTTTATATACACTATATATTTTAAAACTACAGAATTGGGGGACTAGAGTTGCATTCTGCATTCTACCATCACCTTGCTGTGTGACTGGGAAAGTTTACATGTCTGTAAAATGGATGAGAATGTCTCCTGATTTTTTACCAATCCCTTTTATCATGTTTTCACCAAAAGCCCCCTAAATGCATTTATTTGTGTTCCCATTTTCACTTGCTAAATATTAGGTCAGAACTTCTGGTCAAGGCTCTCAAAGTGACCAGAAAGGGTTTATTACATTTCAGCCACAAGCAAGGAAACCTGATTTACTCGATCTTATCATAAGCATAACTTCCTAGATGAGGTGTGTGGGATGTTTTTGTGTGTGTGTGGTTTTTTTTTTTTTTCTTTTTGAGAAGGAGTCTCGCTCTGTCGCCCAAGCTGGAGTACAGTGGCGTGATCTCGGCTCACTGCAAGCTCCGCCTGTCGGGTTCACACCATTCTGGTGCCTCAGCCTCCCGAGTAGCTGGGACCACAAGCGCCTGCCACCACGTCCGGCTAATTTCTTGTAAATTTTTAGTGGAGACGGGGTTTCACCGTGTTAGCCAGGATGGTGTCTCGATGTACTGACCTCGTGATCCGCCCACCTCGGCCTCCCAAAGTGCTGGGATTACAGGCATGAGCCACCACGCCTGGCCATGTGTGTTTTTTTTTATTGAGACGAGTTCTTGCTATGTTGCCCAGGCTGGAGTGTGGTGGCGAAATGAGACCATACCTCAATGCAGCCCTGAACTGGGCTCAAGGGATCCTCCTGCCTCAGGCTCCTGAGTAGCCAGAATCACAGGCATGTGCCACCATACACAACTAATTTTTTATTTTTTTTTTTAAGATAAAATAAGAGATGGGGTCTCACTATGCTGCCCAGGCTGGTCTTGAACTCCTGGCCTCAAGCTATCCCTCCTGCCTTGCCCTTCAAAGCACTGGCATTACAGGTGCATGCTACCATGTCCAGCGCCTAGGTTAGATATTGGTACATATTCTAAAAGGGCAAGTTAAGGATTAAGGAATTTGAGGCTGCAGTGAGCTATGATCTTGCCACTGTACTGTACCCTGGATGACAAAGCAAGACCCCATCTCTAAAAACAATAAAAATAAAAATAATTCTTTTTTTAAAAAGGGCTCATTACTGTCTTGGTAGATACCCCAGGTTATAAAGCACTGTGTTAAGTGACATCTAAAGTCTCTGTCTACTCTGACCCTCCATAACCCTACGAATCAACTCAGTGAGGTACTCTGAAGTTCTTAGAGAGGCTTATTCTTCCTGCCCCCATTTCTGATGACAGAAAAATCCAAGACCTAATTATTTTAATTAGAAAAATTTTTTTTAGAGACCAGGTCTCACTATATTACCCAGACTGGCCTTGAACTCCTGGGCTCAAGAAATCTTCCTGCTTCAGCCTCCTAAGTAGGTGGGACTATAGGCACCCAGACTGAATTTTTTTTTTTTGAGACGGAGTCTCGCTCTGTCACCCAGGCTGGAGTGCAGTGGCGCGATCTCGGCTCACTGCAACCTCTGCCTCCTGGGTTCAAGCAATTCTCCTGCCTCAGCCTCCTGAGTAGCTGGGATTACAGGCATGTACCACCAAACCAAGCTAATTTTTGTATTTTTAGTAGAGACGGGGTTTCACTATGTTGGCCAGGCTGGTCTCAAACTCCCGACCCCAGGTGATCTGCTTGCCTCGGCCTCCCAAACTGCTGGGATTACAGGCGTAAGCCACCACACCCAGCCAGACTGAATTTTTTAATGTACAACTTTAGAATGCTGGATTCGGAAAAATTGGCGCACCAGAGCAGAACCTGCACACTCCTCAGGGCATAGTATTTTGTCTGCCTTGATAAGTTTGTAAATAATAAAAATAGTAAGTCATAATAGCAAAAGTGATTATGCAATAGCAAAAATAGCAAAAGCAATTCATTGAGGGTAGATATATTATATATATTTAAATATATTATCTTCACTTATTCCCCCATCCTTGACTATGAAATAGGCACTAATGTCTTTTTTTTTTTTTTTGGTCTCGCTCTGTTGCCCAGGCTGGAGTGCAGTAGTACAATCATGGCTCACTGCAGCCTCGACCTTCCAGGCTCAAAAGATCCTCCCTCCTCAACCTCCTGAGTAGCTGGGACCACAGGTGTGCACCACCATGCCCAGCTAATTTTTAAATTTTTTTGTAGAGATGAGGGTCTCACTATGTTGCCCAGGCTGGTCTCAAACTCCTGGCTGGGCTCAAGCAATCCTCCCACCTTAGGCTCCCAAAGTGCTAGGATTACAGGCATGAACCGCTGTGCCTGTCCTGTCTTCCTCTTAAAGAGGGAAAACAGGTCGGGCACAGTGGCTCAGGCCTATAATCCCAGCACTTGGGGAAGCCGAGGCTGGCGGATCACCTGAGGTCGGGAGTTTGAGACCAGCCTGACTAACATGGAGAAACCTAAAAATACAAAATTAGCCGGGCGTGGTGGCACATCCCTGTAATCCCAGCTACTCAGGAGGCTGAGGCAGGATAATCACTTGAAGCCCAGAGACGGAGGTTGTGGTGAGTAGAGATCGCCCCATTGCACTCCAGCCTGGGCAACAAGAGCGAAACTCTGTCTCAAAAAAAAGTGGCAGGGGCGGGAAATAACACCAGAGGGGCTAGGAAACCAAGGATTCAAACTAAGACATGAAAGCTTATTTTCTTACTTTAATAGCAAGTTGCTCCTCTAGTGAGAGCCCACTCTGCTGAGAGTAGAGCCTGATCCTTGGCCTAAATGGGTTATGGAAACCTCTAAAGCCATCTACAGGAAAGGCATGAATTTGCCTCATCTTGGAGGGAAATAAGACCCTGCAATTCAGAGAGCAAACACCTCACTCACAGCAGCTGGCAGCTCCTGGAGTTGTCGGTAGCAAAGAAGCTTAATGCTTCAAGGAAGGTCTCTGTGGTTCTGCCATCAATACCACTGTACAGTTATTATTAGTTGTAATAATAGTTATAAATAACTTTCTTCCTTGGGAGTAAGACTACCTTGTGGTCAGCAGCAACAAACAAGTGCCGCATATTTTCTGACACTTCCATATAAGCTGTCATAAGTTAATCAAAACTTCTTCTGGACAGTGCTGTTACACTATATGAAGTCTTAGGTGCTAAGAGATAATTTCTAAAATAACACAAGGGGGAAGTCAGGTATGATAGTTTTGTCCCAAATTTGAATACTTTTTTTTTCCCCCCCACAGCTAAAATAGTTCCCATGATTCCTACAAACTAAGCGTGGCTTCCAAGATGGGACCTGCTCTGAAGTTCAAGTCCAAGGGATCAGGGGCAGCATCACCTCATCTCAAAGATTACACCATCTAGAATCTGTCCTGAGTGGCCTCTAAATTCTCAATTAATACCCACTAAGTCAAAACAGTTACAGTTGGGCAGAAATCAGAGATCATGTGGCCCAGCCCACTTTACAAAAGAAGAATCTGAGGGGAAGTGACTTGCCCACTCAGCTGAGAGTTAGAGTTAAATTTTACTGTATCTATTGTCTCCCTGTCCCAGGTCAGTGCTTTTTCCACTACAATAATTACAGTACTCTTGGGACAGTGTTGTGAACATAACCAGAAAAAGTACTACCTCTATCGTTTACAAATCAGGAAACATGAAAAATCCGACTTGAGGGGAAAAAGCACTCTGGCACCTTTAGGAGGTAGGGGAAATCAGGTGTCCACTGAATGGGAGGTGCAAGGACGGCAGAAGGGGCCTCTACAGTGGAAAGGGAGATGCAACTGGGGGCTTCAGAGTGTGAGGGAACAGAATGGACTTACATCTCTGCATCTGCTTGCTGTACTCCGACATGTTATCTGGACGGATGGAGCGCAAGAATTTAATGTAGTCATCGCTGTGGTACTTGGTCATCTCCTCAGCATTGGCTTTGTGAGGGCGCTAGAGGGCAGAAGGGAGAAAGGGCAAGTTATTTTTGACCACGGCCAGTCCACTCAATCTAGTTTGAATATTTGTATTTCCTGCGCAGCATGGAGCTAGGTGCTATAAAGAATAAAAAGAAATAACTGGTTAGATTCAGGCTTCAAGAAATTTACAATCTAACTAGGCAAACAAGATTATCAAAGGAGACAGAGTATCAGAAGACCTACAGCAGCTCAAGCTCTGTTGCTTAGGCAAGTTACTGTCTCTTGAACCTCCATTTCCTCATTTACTAAACAGGGACAACATGGACCACATGGGGAAGTTGAGAGAATTGGAAGAGGTTGTTAAATCTCTTTGTAAACTGTAAGGTGCTTTACAAAATTATTACTTTTTTTTTTTTTTTTTTTTTGAGACGGAGTCTCGCTCTATCTCCCAGGCTAGAGTGCAGTGGCGCAATCTCGGCTCACTGCAAGCTCCGCCTGCCGGGTTCACGCCATTCTCCTGCCTCAGCCTTCCAAGTAGCTGGGACTACAGACGCCCACCACCACGCCCGGCTAATTTTTTTTGTATTTTTAGTAGAGACAGGGTTTCACCGTGTTAGCTAGGATGGTCTTGATCTCCTGACCTCGTGATCCGCCCGCCTCGGCCTCCCAAAGTGCTGAGATTACAGGCATGAGCCACCGCGCCCGACCTTTTTTTTCGTTTTTTTTTTTGTTTGTTTGTTTGTTTTGAGGCGGAGTCTCACTCTGTCACCCAGGCTGGAGTGCAATGGCACGATCTCGGCTCACTGCAACCTTTGCCTCCCGGGTTCAAGTGATTCTCCTGCCTCAGCCTCCCGAGTAGTTGGGATTACAGGCGCCCAGCACTACGCTGGCTGATTTTTGTATTTTTAGTAGAGATGAGGTTTTACCATATTGGTCAGGATGGTCTCGAACTCCTGACCTCAGGTGATCCGCCCTCCTCGGCCTCCCAAAGTGCTGGATTACAGGCGTGAGCCACTGCGCCCGGCCTACAAAATTATTACTTATTATTATATAAAACTGGCCGAGTGCAGTGGCTCACATCTGTAATCCCAGCACTTTGGGAGGCGAGGCAGGTGGATCACCTGAGGTTAGAAGTTCAAGACCATCCTGACCAATATGATGAAACCTGGTCTCTACTAAAAATACAAAAATTAGCTGGACGTGGTGGCATGCACCTGTAATCCCAACTACTCGGGAGGCTGAGACAGGAGAATCGCTTGAACCTGGGAGGTGGAGGTTGCAGTGAGCTGAGATTGTGCCACTGCACTCCATCCTGGGCAACAAGAGTGAAACTTCCTCTCAAAAAAATAAATTAAAAAAAATATATATGTATATATATGTATTATAAAATTATGGACAAAATGGCTCCAAGAGTTCACGAAAAAAGGGTATCTAATGAAAACTGAAACAGATGGGAAATCCTTTATAAGTCATCACATCAACAATTTTGATCACATCCTCCCCACTAACACTTCCTTGACCAGCTAATTTCCTGGTTATCCCAACATTCTGACTCCTCCTTCCCTTTTTGAAATTCTTTCCTTTTCCTCCCATCCCTTAAAGGTAGGTCTTCTTCAAACATGACCCTCTGCCTCTCTAATTACCAATACAACAAAAGTCCTCACTTAATGCCATCCACAGGTTCTTGGAAATTGTGACTGTAGGCAAAACAATGTATAAAGAAACCAATTTTACCATAGGCTAATTGATATAAACAAGAACTTAAGCTCCTACAGCATATTTCTGTCACAAAAACATCACTAAAATTCTAAATAAAGACCCAAAACACTTCAAACATCAAATGCTGAAATAAATGTGAAATATCCCTTTTTTTTTTTTTTTTGAGACGGAGTCTCGCTCTGTCATCCAGGCTGGAGTGCAGTGGCGCGATCTCGGCTCACTGCAAGCTCTGTCTCCCAGGTTCACACCATTCTCCTGCCTCAGCCTCCCAAGTAGCTGGGACTACAGGCACCTGCCATCACACCTGGCTAATTTTTTGTACATTTAGTAGAGACGGGGTTTCACCATGTTAGCCAGGATGGTCTCAATCTCCTGATCTCGTGATCCACCCGCCTCGGCCTCCCAAAGTGCTGGGATTACAGGCATGAGCCACCTTGCCCGGCGAAATATCCCTATATTTAAGAAATATTTATAAAAATAAGGAAGATCATTATTTGGCTGGGTGCAGTGGCTCATGCCTAAAATCCCAGTACTTTGGGAGGCTGAGGCAGGTGGATCACTTGAACCCAGGAGTTTGAGACCAGCCTGGGCAACATGGTGAAACCCTGTCTCTACAAAAATATAAAAAATTAGCTGGCTGTGGTGGCACTTGCCTATAGTCCCAACTACTCAAGAGGCTAAGGTGGGAGGATCACCTGAGCCCAGGGAAGTCCAGGCTGCAGTGAGCTGTGATCTTGCCACTGCACTACAGTCTGGGCAACACAGCAAGACCCCGTCTCAAAAAATATATACATTATTATTTACCCAATTTTTGGTGAATCAGTGAGTGATGGCGGTTGTTGTGATGGTGGGTTAAATCAAATAATAAATGTATGCAAAGTTAAAATTGCAAGGAGAACCTTCTACCATCATGCAGTTCAAAAACGGACAATAACAAATATGGCAGGCTCGCTGAGTGTTTCTGTATCACATCTTTTATTGTTGTGCATCTGTATGATTATTGTCTACTTTACGAATTTTTATTTGACAATAATTTGAATTCAATCATTCATTTCCAAGGGTGGCCAGAGCCTGTCTCGCAGCTCAGCACAAGGAACCAACCTTGGACAGGACGCCATTCCATCACAGGGTGCACTCACACCCATATCCACACTTGCTCAGACTAGGACCATGGAAACATGCCAACTCACCTCACATGCACATCTTTGGGATGTGGGAGAAAAATGGAGTACCCGGAGAAAACCTACACAGACATGGGGAGAATATGCAAACACCATACAGATAGTGGCCATGCCAGGAATCAGTTATTTTTCTCCTCAACGTTATAACTAAATGATGCTGAGTGAAGTGATGTTATTCGAGAACCTGCCGTATTTTCTGCAGTTTATAAAGCATTTTCAATACGCAGCCAACATTTATTGTTTCCTCTGTGACAGTCACTCTTTCAGGCACTTTAAACGCTATCTCATATGATTCTTACAACAACCTTTTAAAGATCTAAGCCCTGGAGGATCGCTTGAGCCTAGGACTTCAAGGCTAGCCTGGACAACATAGTGAGACCCTGTCTTTTTCTCTTTTTTAAAATAATTATCAGGGCCAGGCGCAGTGGCTCACACCTGTAATCTCAGCACTTTGGGAGGCCGAGGCGGGTGGCTCACCTGAGGCCAGGAGTTCAAGACCACCCTGGCCAACATAGCGAAACCCCATCTCCAATAAAAATACAAAAATTAGCCGGGCGTCATGGCAGGTGCCTGGAATCCCAGCTACTCAGGAGGCTGAGGCAAGAGAATTGCTTGAACTCGGAGGCAGAGGCTGCAGTGAGCTGAGATCATGCCACTGCGTTCCAGCCTGGGCAACAAAGCAGACTCCATCTCAAATAAATAAATAAATTAATTAAATAAAATAAGTTATTGGGCAATCTCTCCAGGCCAGAATATGTTCAGATTCCTAAGACCCCCATCTCTGAAAAACAAAACAAAACAAAAAAACACCTTTTAAAGTTCATGGCCAGGTGCGGTGGCTCACGCCTATAATCCCAGCATTTTGGGAGGCCGAGGTGGGAGGATTGCTTGAGGCCAGGAGTTTCAAACCAGTCTGGCCAACATGGCGAAATCCCATCTCTGCAAAAAATACAAAAATTAGCTGGGCGTGGTGGCAGGCTCCTGTAATCCCAGCTACTCAGGAGGCTGCAGCATGAGAATCACTTGAACTTAGGAGGCAGAGATTGCAGTGAGCCCAGATCGTGCCACTGCACTCCAGCCTGGGCAACAGAGCGAGACTCTGTCTCAAAAAACAAGCAAATAAACAAAAAAAAGTTCATAGCCAGGCACAGTGGCTCATGCCTGTAATCCCAGCACTTTGAGAGGCTGAGCGGGGCAGATCACTTGAGGTCAGGAGTTCGAGACCAGTCTGGCTAACATGGTAAAACCCCATCTCTACTAAAAATATAAAAAATTAGCTGAGTGTGGTGGCGAGCGCCTGTAAACCCAGCTACTCGGGAGGCTGAGGCAGAGAATCGCTTGAATCCAGGAGGCAGAGGTTGCAGTAAGCTTAGATCATGCCACTGCACTCCAGCCTGGGCAACAGAGTGAAACTCCATCACAAAGAAAAAATAAAAAAAAAATTTCATACTATTATTATCCTTATTTCACAGGGAGGAAACTATAGAAGAGAGAGGTTAAGTAATTTGCCTGGGGTTACACAGCTGGTAAACTGGAAGGAATCCAGAGATCTGGCTCTGGGTACTTTGACTCTCATTTAATCCTCACTTAATTTAATGAGGCATAATAAGACTGAACGACAGATACTGTTTTATCAAAAACAGCCATAGTGAAGCCAGATGCAGTGGCATGCACCGTAGTCCCAGCTGCTCAGGAATCTAAGATGTAAGGATCACTTGAGCCCAGGAGCCAGATGCAGTGGCATGCACCATAGTCCCAGCTGCTCAGGAATCTAAGATGTAAGGATCACTTGAGCCCAGGAGTTCAAGGCCAGCCTGGGCAAACATAGTGAGACCCTGTCTCTAAAAAGGCAAACCAAAACACCCACAGTGAAAGAAAAAAGACTTAGCTCCAAATACCAAGTTTTTTTTTTTACTATACTAAGCCCTTTACTCTCTTCCTAATGTCATCAAAACTTTGGTCTGGCTATCCCTTCTACACAGATGACTGCACAAACTCCATTTTGATCTTAGTTCTGAGCTCCAGATTCACAGTTCAAATAGCTTCTCAGTCTGCTCCACCCACAAATCCTAAAGGCACTTCAAATTCAACTGGACTCAACAATTTGTTGTTGAGAGCCTAGAAGCACTCAAATTCCACTTAACTTCCAGAAGTTCTCTTTCATTATTTTTGTTAATGATACCAACATCCACTCAGGCTGAAAACCTAAGTTCTGTCCTTTTTTGCCTTCCTGTTTCAATCCATTGCCAATCTCTCTCATTATGCCTCCATAATCTTGATTGCATCTACTTCCCTATTTTTCCTATGTCCTTCTTTCCCGGGTTTCCTATTCTCAGCACCAACCACCTAGTTGTTCAAGATCGAAGCCAGGGTATCATCTTTGTTTTTTTTTCGAGACAGAGTCTCACTCTGTCGCCCAGGCTGGAGTGTAATGGCACGATCTCGGCTCATTGCAACTTCTGCTGCCCAAGTTCAGCGATTCTCCCATCTCAGACTCCTGAGTAGCTGGGATTACAGGCACCCGCGACCACGCCCGGCTAATTTTTGTATTTTTAGTAGAGATAGGGTTTCACCATGTTGGCCAGGCTAGTCTCAAACTCCTGACCTCAGGTGATCTGCTGGCCTTGGCTTCCCAAAGCGCCAGGGTTACAGGCATGAGCCACCACACCAGGCAAGAATCATCTTTGATTCTTCTTTTTTCATCCGCTACATTCAACTTCTCTTGAAACTACCACCAATGTATTATCTGTCAAATCTGTCCACTTCCATCCTGGGCTACCACTTTTTTTGACTTGGATTCTGGCAATAATCTCCTAACTGGTATCCTAGCCTCCTTCTTAACCATTGTTAATTTATGCTGAATACTACAGGCAGAGTTTTCTGTCTCTCTTTCTTTTTTTTTTCTTTTCTCTCTTCTTTCCTTCCTTTCTTCCTTCCTTCCTTCTTTGTCTTTCTCTCTCTCCCTCCCTGTCCCTGTTTCTTTCTCTCTCTCTCTCTGTCTCTCTATTTTTTTTTCTTTTTTTCACCGAGTTTCACTCTTGTCACCCAGCTGCAGTGCAATGGCACAATCTTGGCTCACTGCAACCTCCGCCTCCCAGGTTCAAGCAATTCTCTTGCCCCAGCCTCCCGAGTAGCTGGGATTACAGGCGCCCACCACCACTCCCGGCTAATTTTTGTATTTTTAGTAGAGACGGGGTTTCACCATGTTGGCCAGGCTGGTCTCAAACTGCTGACCTCAGGTGATCCATCCGCCTCAGCCTCCCACAGTGCTGGGACTACAAGCGTGAGCCACTGCGCCCGGCCTGTCTTTTTCTTTTTTATTTAGAGACAGAATCTCCCTGTGTTGCCCAGGCTGGTCTCGAACTCCTGGGCTCAAGTGATCTTCTTGCCTCACCCTTGCTAGTAGCTGGGATTACAAGCGTGTGTCACTGTGCCTGTTATAGAGTTATCAGTCTTAAAATGCAAACTGAATCATGTCACTGCCCTCTAAAAACACTTCAAAGGCATCATTACTCAAAATATCAAGTTCAAACTCTTTAACCTGGCTTGGAAAACCAGAATAATCTGATCCCTGCTCACCCCCTTACACTCACCTAAATATTTTGTGCTGTATGCCAGGGAACACCAAACTCAAATCACTCATAAGCGCCAGTCAGTTTAGCTAGCTTAAAACAAACATAAACAAAACACTGGTGAGCAGAGGACAATCTTTATTTACATAGCTCTAGCTGATGGCTGCCATGAGGGAATTTGGGCCCAACTGCCAGATCCTTTCTGGACAATTTCATTTTTTAAAGGTTGGCCACTAACCTAAAGCCCTTAAAATACTTTAAGTTAAATAAAACATGTTTGAGAGACTGAATTGATCTCATTCACTGTGCCAATCTGCCAAGCACCATTTTGCTTGCACTTCCCCAAGGGCCATCTCTCTCACATTTAGGCCTTTATACATGCTATGACCTACAACACTGTTCTCTTCACACCCTCTACTCAACCTTTAGGTTGCAAATGAAAAGTCAACCCAGGCACACACTTGTAGTCTCAACTACTTGGGAGGCTGAGGCAGGAGAATCACTTGAGCACAGACAGGAGTTTGAGGCTATAGTGCATTATAATCTCACCTAGGAATAGCCACTGCATTCCATCCTGGGCAACAGAGCAAGGCTTTTTTTTTTTTTTTTTGAGACTCGTTCTGTTGCCCAGGCTGGAGTACAGTGGCACGACCTCAGCTCACTGCAATCTCCGCCACCCAGGTTCAAGCGATTTTCCTGCCTCAGCCTCCCGAGTAGTTGGGATTACAGGCATCCACCACCATGCCCGGCTAATTTTTGTATTTTTAGTAGAGAGAGGGTTTCACCATGTTGGCCAGGTTTGTCTTGAACTCCTGATCTCAGGTGATCCACCTGCCTCGGCCTCCCAAAGTGCTGGGATTGCAGGCGTGAGCCACCGCACCCGGCCAAGGCTGTCTCTTAAAAAAGAGAGAGAGAGAGAAAGAGAAGAAAAGCCAATTCCCCCAAAAAGCTGTCCTTGACCTCTCAGAATCTCAGTTGAGTAACTCTCTGAAATGCTACCCTGAGAAGCCTGTACTTCCCTTATCATTACACTCACCAAACTGCATATAAATTGCATGTTTGCTTGGTCTACTCTGGGAGGCCAGGAGCAGGTTCTACCTTTATTTGAAGCAACAAGCATGGTGCCTGACATATAGCACCTGCTCAATGAATAACTGTTGACCTAACAAATGAACTCTTGGCTGGGCGTGGTGGCTCATGCCTATAATCCTAACACTTTGGGAGGCCAAGGGGGGCAGACTGTTTGGGCCCAGCACTTTGAGACCAGCTTGGGCAACAAGGTGAAACCCCATCTCTATAAAAAATACAAAAATTAGCCAGGTATAGTAGCACACAGTGTAGTTCCAGCTACTCAGGAAGCTGAGGTGGGAGGATCACTTGAGCCCAGGAGGGTGAGGCTGCAGTGAGCTGTGATCACATCACTGCACTCCAGCCTGGATGACAGAGCAACACCCTATCTAAAAAAATAAAACGGGCCAGGCGCCGTGGCTCACGCCTGTAATCCCAGCACTTTGGGAGGCTGAGGCAGGCAGATCACGAGGTCAGGAGATCGAGACCATCCTGACTAACACGGGGAAACCCCGTCTCTACTAAAAATACAAAAAATTAGCCAGGCGTGGTGGCAGGTGCCTGTAGTCCCAGCTACTCGGGAGGCTGAGGCAGGAGAATGGCATGAACCCAAGAGGCGGAGCTTGCAGTGGGCCGAGATTGCGCCACTGCACTCCAGCCTGGGTGACAGATCAAGACTCCGTCTCAGAAAATAAATAAATAAAAATTAAAAAAACAAAACAAAACAAAACCCATACACAAATTAAATCTCACTTGGAGTATTTTTGGCCTCCTAATTGGTCCTATTTCTATCCAGCCTTATCATCTTCCATCTTCCATATTGGTATCACAAAAATCTTAAAACGTTAAAGTACTGCTCTCATTCAATGACACCCTGTTGACGAAGTAAATATTCTTTTTTTTTGAGACGGAGTTTCACTCTTGTTGCCCAGGCTGGAGTGCAATGGCACGATCTCGGCTCACTGCAACCTCTGCCTCCCAGGTTCAAGCTATTCTTCTGCCTCAGCCTCCCTAGTAGCTGGGATTACAGGCATGTGCCACCATGCCCAGCTAATTTTGTATTCTTAGTAGAGATGGGGTTTCTCCATGTTGGTCAGGCTGGTCTCAAACTCCCGACCTCAGGTGATCCGCCCACCTTGGCCTCCCAAAGTGCTGGGATTACAGGTGTGAGCCACTGTGCCCGGCCCGAAGTAAAGACTCTAAGCTCTTTGATATAGCAATCAAGAAACTTCACAAGGTTCCTTTCCCAATTTAATTGCCCCTGCTCTCTTTCACAAATATTATACTCCAAACAACTCTTCCTTAAGATCTAGAGATGTATAGAGCTTTTCAACAGTGTCCGTGCTCATGTTCTTCCTATTATTTGAAATTCATCCCTTATCCCAAATCTCTGAAGGAAAGGGCTCATCTCAAATGCCACCTCTTTTACAAAGTAAAAGCAAATCACCTTCTAACAATCCATCTTCATCCCAGGACTCAAAGTTCCAAAGAATACAGCAGTGCCCTCTTATCCTCAGTTTTGGTTTCTACAGTTCCAGTTACACACAATCACTGTCCAAAAATATTACATGAAAAATGCCAGAAACAAGCAATTCATAAGTTTCAAATTGTGAACCATTTGTTATGAAATTTTGTAACATCCAGCTCTGTCCCCTGGGTGTGAATCATCCCTTTATCTGGCATATCCACACTGTATACTACCCACCTGTGAGTCACTTAGTAGCCCTCTCAGTAATCAGATCAATTATCAAGGTATCACACTGTTTGTATTCAAGAAGCCCTTGTTTTACTTAATAATGGCCCCAAAGTCCACGAGTAGTGATGCTGGCAATTTTGATATGCCAAAGAGAAGCTGTGCTGTGCTTCCTTTACATGAAAAGGTTGAAGTTCTCAATATAAGGAAAGAAAAAAATCCTGTGCTGAAGTCGCTAAGAGCTAAGATCTACAGTAGGAATGAATCTTCTTTTTTTTTATTTTTGGGAAGGAGTTTCACTCTTGTTGCCCAGGCTAGAGTGCAATGGTGAGATCTCAGCTCACTGCAACCTCTGCCTCCCAGGTTCAAATGATTCTCCTGTCTCAGCCTCCTGAGTAGCTGGGATTACAGGTATGCGCCACCACGTCCGGCTAATTTTGTATTTTTAGTAGAGATGGTGTATCACCATGTTAATCAAGGTGGTCTCGAACTCCTGACCTCAGATGATCCACCGGCTTTGGCCTCCCAAAGTGCTGGGATTACAGACATGAGCCACCACGCCCGGCCAGGAATGAATCTTCTATGCATGAAACTGTAAACGGCTTATTGCTATAATTGTCCTAGTTTATTTTTGTTAATTTCTTACTGTACCTAATTTATAAATTAAGCTTTATCAGAGGTATGTATGTATTAGAAAAAATATAACATATATAGGATACAGTACTATCCATGGTTTCAGGAATCTACTGAGCATACTAGAAAGTATCCCCCCTCAGATAAGAGTGGGCTACTGCATTATCCCACAGTCAAAAATCACAAAATACACAGGAAACACAGTCCAGGATCCTACAGAAACAACAACAAACAACAGAATCAGATCTACATAGACCTTGGTGAATTAGTGAAATGTATATCAAAATCGTAATTAAATTAAAAAGAAGTGCTACTCAGGAGGCTGAGGAGGGAGGATTACTTGAGTCCAGGAGCTTGAGGCTGCAATGAGCTTTGACTGTGCCACTGCACTCTAGCCCAGGCAACAGAGTAAAACCCTGTCTCTAAAAGAGAGAAAAAGAGGCCAGGCGCCATGGCTCACACATGTAATCCCAGGACTTTGCGAGGCCAAGGCGGGCGGATCACCTGAGGTTGGGAGTTCGAGACCAGCCTGACCAATGTGGAGAAACCCCATCTCTACTAAAAATACAAAATTAGCTGGCCGTGGTGGCGCATGCCTGCAATCCCAGCTACTAGGGAGGCGGAGATTGCGGTGAGCCAAGATCGCGCCATTGCACTCCAGCCTGGGCAACAAGAGCAAAACTCTGTCTAAAAAAAAAAAAAGAAAAGAAAAAGAAAAAAAAGTGAAAGGGCAAATAGCCAAATCACTTTTTCAGAAGAACAAAGTGGGAGGACTGTGCTACCAGATAACAAGACTTACTATAATATAAAGCTACCGTAATTAAGCCACTGTGGTATTGGCATATGGGTCAATAAACAGACCAAGTCAACCGAACAGAGAGCCCAAAACCAGACACACACATATTGCCTGGCACAAAGTAGGTGCTTGATGAGTATATATGCAATGAATGAATAAAAATGGACATTTAATATATAAAAGAAATGGGTCAGGCACTGTGGCTCATGCCTGTAATCTCAGCACTTAGGGAGGCCAAGGTGGACAGATCACTTGAGCCTAGGAGTTTCAGACCAGCCTGGTTAACACAGCAAAACCCCATCTCTCCAAAAATATAAAAATTAGCCGAGTGTGGTGACATGCACCTGTGGTCCCAGCTACTCAGGAGGCTGAGGTGGAAAGATGGCTTGAGCCTGGGAGGCAGAGGTTGCAGTGAGCCGAGATCGCACCAGTGCACTGCAGCCTGAGTGCCAGAGTGAGACATTGTCTCAGGATAAAAAAATAAAAATAAATAAAAAAGACAACCAAATGGGAAAATGGGCAAAAAGGTTGAATAGGAATTTCAGTAGGGGAATATAAATTAAAATAATAGTAAGATACCATTTCATGTCTACCTAAATTAGCAACAAAATTGAAATCTGACAAAATCAAGTGTTGGCAAGGACTCAGAGCAACTGCAATTCTCCTACACAGCTGGCAATTGGAAACCATTTTGGCTTTATCTAACACAGGTGAATATGTGCATATGTCCTGACCCAATTCTAATCCTAGTATATCCTTTAGTGAAACTTTAGCATATATGCATCATGAGACATGTTCAAGAAAGTTCATAGCAGCAGTATTTGCAATAGTCAAACCCCAGAAGCAAATCAAATGCTCATCAAAGAGATAACAGACTAGAATACATTTATTTCAATGAAATACAGTAAAAATAAATACAGCTACATGTATCAACATGGGTGAGTCTCAAGAACATGTTTAGCAAAAAAAGTCAGTCACATAATAAATACTGTATGGCTCCATCTATATAACAATCAAACATGTAAAACTAAAACATACTGTGCTTGGAACTGCAGGTAAAAAATAAAAATCATTTTTATAATTTTTTAAAAAGAATACAGGCATGGTGGCTGATGCTTATAATCTCAGCACTTTGGGAGACCAAAGTAAGAAGATCTCTTGAGGCCAGGGGTTTGACACCAGCCTGGACAAAACAGCAAGACCCTGTTTCTACAAAAAAATTTTTCTGAATTAGCCAAGAGAGGCTGGGTATGGTGGCTCATGCCTGTAATCCCAGCACTTTGGGAGGCCGTGGCAGGCGGATTGCTTTGAGCTCAGGAATTTAAGACCAGCCTGGGCAAAATGGTGAAACCCCATTTCTACCAAAAAATTAGCCAGGCATGGTGGCTTACACCTTTAATCCCAGCTACTTGGCAGGCTGAGGCTGGAGAATCACTTGAGCCCAGAAAGCAGAGGTTGCAGTGAGCCAAGATTGCACCACTGCACTCTAGTCTGGGTGACAGAGTGAGACCCTGTCTCAAAAAAAAGAAAAAAATAAAATAAAGCCAGGCATGGTGGTGCCTGCCTGTAGTCCTAGCTACTTGGGAGGTTGATGTGGGAAGATAACTTGAGCCCAGGAGTTCAAGGCTGTAGTGAGCTATGATCACACCACTGCACTCCAGCCTGCAGGGAGCAGAGCTCTAGGGAGCAGAGATAGTCTGCTCCCTAGAGTACCTAAAAATATCTTCTGCCTTTTCTGTTTTTCATTCCCAGCTGCCTTCACACCTAAAAAAGCTCCGTAGTCCCAAGGTCTGTCTACTCCTCTACTTTCCTTCCTTGCTTCCCCAGTTGCCTCCACTGGCTCCAGAGACATGACAAGGCCATCTAGGAAAGAACACTCATCTCCTTTCAGTCTCTGGAATGGTGACAAAAATACCACTGTTGGTAGGTTACTCAAGCTGTAGAAACAGACTTTAACCACAGATTCTTATGTAGTAAGGCAACATCACCTCCAGCCCCTCTTTATTTTCTCATTTGGACTCTTGTAACAGCCACTTACCTAGCCTCCCTGCTTCTAAAATGCATGCCTGTTCCTATCTCTCTTTCATTTAAAACCCTTCACTTGTTCCTCCTCACTGTCTCCAGAGAGGTTAAAACTGGGAACCATTGGACCTATTTGGTCTACAGATGTAGTAATGTGTTTGGTTTGTATACATGCTTAAAATAAAAAGCAAAAACTCTGGGTTAACTTTTTTTTTGAGACAAAATCTCATTCTGTCATCTAGGCTGGAGTGCAGTGGTGCAATCACGGCTCACCGCAGCCTTGACCTCCCAGGCTCAAGTGATCCTCCTACCTCAGCCTCCCAGATAGCTGGGACTACAGGTGCAGGCCAGGATACCAGCTAATTTTTTTCGTATTTTTTGTACAGACAAGGTTTCTTGGGATAACATTTTAAACCTAGGAGATTTTACATAATAATCTGGATTTCCAGCTTCTCTTTAAAAACTCAAAGATCAGTGACAAATCACCTGTAGCTGAATCTACAGGTTAGACCGTCTATACTCTCTAATAACTAGAGATTTGGCATCTGCTTCAACATGGTCCCAATCACTCTTATTTAGGCATTAAATTTTTGGTTTTTTTGTTTTGTTTTGTTTTTTTGAGACAGGGTCTCACTCTGTTGCTCAGGCTGGAGCACAGTGGTGCAATCACGGCTCACTGTAACCTCTGCTTCCCAGACTCAAAATGATCCTCCTACCTTAGGCTCCTAAGTAGCCAGGACTACAGGCATGTGCCACCATGCCTGGCTAATTTTTTGTAGAGATGAGGTCCTGCCATGTTGACCAGGATGGTCTCGAACTCCTGGGCTCAAGCAATCTGCCCATCTCAGCCTCCCAAAGTGCTAGGATGACAGGCATGAGCCACCGCACCTGGCTTTGTTTTTTTAAGACAGAGTCTTGCTCTGCCCCCCAAGCTGGAATGCAGTGGCACAATCATAGCTCACTACAGCCTCGACCTCCCAGGCTCTAGCAGTCTTCCCACCTTAGCCTCCCAAGTATCTGGGACCACAGGCACATGCCACCATGGCCAGCTAATTTTTAAATTCTGTTGTAGAGACAGGGTCTCCCTATGTTGCCCAGACTGGCCTAGAACTCCTAGGCTCAAGTGATCCTCTTGCCTTCACCTCCTGAAGTGCTGTGATTACAGGCGTGAGCCACCATGCCCAGCCAAAAATCTTTATCATTTACAGTACCTGCCTTGTAACAGCAGTCAACATGCATTTGATGAATGAGTGAATGAGTGGTGGAGAAAATGAGATAATGAATGGCATATGGGGAACCAGAGCAGATGAGGTTAGGGAGCGGTAGCACTTCTGGTAACTCACATAGATTTCCATTTTTCGGTAGAGACCATAGTTGAGCAGCAAATTATGAGTCATGCGGATTCGGTGAGGCTTCATTGGGTGGCCTTGTCCATAATAGTAATTTCCAACATCCCCTGAAGAAGAGAGAGCGACAGCTTCACTAACACAGTTAGGCATACACTACCAGGAGAACCCAGGAATTTTTACAGCGAACTCCCAGTCAAACTCTTTCTGGCTCATTTCTAGTTTCCAAGATTCTCTCCCACCTTTTGAAGGGTAACTCCAAAAGAAAAAAAAAAAAAAAAAAAAAGCAGGGACTCTGGTGAGGTGAACATTTAAGGTTCAGTCTAGCTCACTTTCTCCTGGAACCCACAGGCACTACATAGCAAGAGGGGTTCATTCCAAAGCTACTGGGGAACAACAGCCAGTGAAATGATTCACCTCACTATACCTCCAAGGAATTCCCTCCCACAACAGAAAAATAACCATCGCTACTCAGAATTATTAGAAGCCACAATTCACCTCCTACATATTGTAACACTTATGGTGTCAAAGCACATTCACTTCGTTTTCTTACTGGATCCTCACAGTAACATGGGTAGGACAGGGGGTATTATTATTCTCACCTTACAGATAAGAAAACTAAAACTTATCACATGCTTAATCTATAACACTAGCCTTCTAATTGGTCCCTCTACCTTCAATTCACACTACCTGCCACACTGTCACCAGAGTTATTTTCCTAATCCACAATTCTGATAACATCACTCCTTCGCTCAAAAAATCCTTATGGCTACCCATCCCCTACAGGATAAAGAGTAAAGAATAACTTTAATAGAGATAGGCATGGTGGCATGAGCCTGTAATCCCAGTTACTCTGGAGGCTGAGGCAGGAAAATCACTTGAGCCCAGGAGTTCAAGACCAGCCTGGGTCTCAACATTTAATAATAATAACTTCAGAAGACTGGCATTCAAGGACTTTCTTTTTTTTGAGACAAGTCTCGATCTGTTGCCCAAGCTGGAGTGCAGTGGTGCAATCTCAGCTCACTGCAACCTTCGCCTCCTGGGTTCAAACAATTCTCCTGCCTCAGCCTCTCAAGTAGCTGGGATCACAGGCATGTGCAACCATGCCTGGCTAATTTTTGTATTTTTAGTAGAGAAGGGGTTTCACCTTGTTGGTCAGGCTGGTCTCAAACTCCTAACCTCAGTTGATCCACTCACCTCGGCCTCCCAAAGTGCTGGGATTACAGGTGTGAGCCACCGCGCCTGGCCAGCATTCAAGGACTTTCTTTTACTTTATTTATTTATTTTTTTGAGACAGAGTCTCGCTGTGTTGCCCAGGCTGGAGTGCAGTGGCACGATCTCAGCTCACTGCAAGCTCCGCCTCCAGGGTTCACGCCATTCTCCTGCCTCAGCCTCCCAAGTAGCTGGGACTACAGGCGCCTGCCACCATGCCCAGCTAATTTTTTGTATTTTTAGTACAGACGGGGTTTCACTGTGTTAGCCAGGATGGTCTTGATCTCCTGACCTTGTGATCTGCCCGCCTCGGCCTCCCAAACTGCTGGGATTACAGGCATGAGCCACCGCGCCCAGCCAAGGACTTTCTTAATCTGCCTTTCCAGCTTCATCCAAGGGCTTTCTTAACCTGCCTTTCCAGGTTCATCTCCTGCTACCACCCTTTCCCACAACACACACACACACTCTCTCTCTCTCTTTGCTCTAGACTGGAGTAGGCAAACTATGGCCCTTGGGACAAATACAACTAGTTGCCTGTTTTGGTAAATAAAATTTTATTGGAACACAGCCATGCCCATCCGTTTACAGTTCCTCTATGGCTGTTTTCACACTACAGTGGCAGAGCTGAGCAGTTTAGTTGCCACAGACACCCAAGCATATGGCAAAATAAAGCCTAAAATATTTACTATCTGGCCCTATATAGAAAAAGTTTGCCAACCTGCGCTCCAGACACACCTGATTATGATCAGTATCCTGAACATGACATTCACCTTCACACCACAGTATCCTCTGTGCAGACTATTCCTTTGACCTGAAATGTCCTCCTTTCTCTGATGATGCTCATACTACAAAGCCCACCTCAAGCTCCAAACCCTTTCTTGATCAAAATAAATGGTCTTTTCCTCTACATGCAATTTGTATACAGCACTTCATTAGTTTTCCTTTCTTTTTTTTTTTATTTCTTGAGACGGAGTCTCACTCTGTCGCCCAGGCTGGAGTGCAATGGTGCTATCTCGGCGGCTCACTGCAACCTCTGCCTCCCAGGTTCAAGCAGTTCTCCTGCCTCAGCCTCCTAAATTGCTGGGATTACAGGTGCGTGCCACCAAACCCAGCTAATTTTCATATTTAGTAGAGGTGGGGTTTCACTATGTTGGCCCGGTTGGTCTGGAACTCCTCACCTCAAGTGATATGCCCACCTCAGCCTCCCAAAGTGCTAGGATTGTTTTATATCTGAATTATTTACATGACTATATCCACAAGACTGGGTAACCCTTGAAGGCAAGGATTAATATGCCTTGTATATCACAGAGGCTCAATAAAGATTCATTGAATTGAATTGAGACTCAGAGAAGTTAAGTGCCTGCTCAAGATCACACAGCTAATGACTGATCTGGAGTCCACTCTTCGGACTCCAAATCCAATATGCTAAAAGCTACATTGGATTTTCCCTTTTTTTTTTTTTTGAGACAGAGTCTCGCTCTGTCGCCCAGGCTGGAGTGCGGTGGTGCGATCTCGGCTCACTGCAAGCTCTGCCTCCAGGGTTCACGCCATTCTCCTGCCTCAGCCTCCCAAGCAGCTGGGACTACAGATGCCTGCCATCAAGCCCGGCTAATTTTTTTTGTACTTTTAGTAAAGACGGGGTTTCACCGTGTTAGCCAGGATGGTCTTGATCTCCTGACCTCGTGATCCGTCCACCTCGGCCTCCCAAAGTGCTGGGATTACAGGTGTGAGCCACCGCGCCAGGCCCTACATTGGGCTTCTCAGGTACCTACTTCAGTTTGCACTTAATCTAGAGGGCTCTATAAGTCTACCTGATTGAAAGTTCCTTGAACAATGTTGCAAAATCAAGTGAACTACACACCCAAAGATCTCTCCTTAGAGATTTATTAGGATGAGGCAGAGCTCTAGGCACCCAGTGAAAAAAAGGCATGAGCCTTGATCCCTAGCAACTCCCTTGCCTATCAAGCCTGGATCCAGCCAAGGCTCAGACCTGGGGGACTAAGATATCTTATCCAGAAGGTTAAGGGAGTATCTGAGGTGAGGGTAGTGAGGGTGGAGCTCTGAGACAGCATCCTTTTCTTTTTATGTTTTTTTTTGTTTGATGTTTTTGTTTGTTTGTTTGTAGAGATGGCATCTTGCTTTGTTGCCCAGGCTGGTTTCAAACTCCTGATCAGCCTTCTAAAGTGCTGGGATTACAGATGTGAGCCTCCAACAGTGCAGGCCAACCACCCTTTTCTTAACAGTTTTTAATTAGTTTGCCAACCCATGCTGTGTGTATTCCTATACACATTGACAAATGCTATGACAGGGGAGCACACAGCATGAGGGGCACTGTCCACTTCCTTAGAATTCCACCCTGGATCCTCTTCTATATAACTTCTTGGGTGACTGCATCCTTTATGATTAAATTTACTATAATTAAAATAAAGATATATCTCTATATGTTAATCAGGTTGCTGAGAGACTTTAAAAGAAATGGTCCTTTTTATTTAGGTACTACTTAATTTTAATTTTTATTTTTGGAGACAGAGTCTCACTCTGTCACCCAGGCTGGAGTGCAGTGGTGCGATCTCAGGCTCACTGCAACCTCTGCCTCCCGGGTTCAAACAATTCTCCTGCCTCAGCCTCCTGAGTAGCTGGGATTACAGACATGTGCCACCACGCCTGGCTAAGTTTTGTATTTTTAGTAGAGTCAGGGTTTCACCATGTTGGCCAGGCTTGTCTTGAACTCCTGACCTCAAGTGATCCGCCCACCTCGGCCTCTCAAAGTGCTGGGATTACAGACGTGAGCCATGGCGCCAGCCATACTTTAAACTCTTAAAGAGCTTTCCCATCATTGTTCTCATAATAGGAACTCCTATCATTTTGATTTTATAGGAGAGAAATCTGAAATGTAAGGTGACTTGCCTGATATTACAAAGCTTCTCAATGGCAGAGCCAAATCTGAATCCCAAAGTAATGACCTCACTGCAAAACTCAGTTTCTCAAGTAAGAAGTCTATTCCCGGCTGGGCCTAGTGGCTCACGCCTGTAATCCCAGCACTTTGGGAGGCCGAGGCGGGTGGATCATGAGGTAAGGAGATCAAGAACATCCTGGCTAACACGGTGAAACCCGTCTCTACTAAAAATACAAAAAATGGCCGGGCGCAGTGGCTCACGCCTGTAATCCCAACACTTTGGGAGGCCAAGGCAGGCGATCATCTGAGGTCGAGAGTTCAAGACCAGCCTGACCAACATGGAGAAACCCCGTCTCTACTAAAAATACAAAAATTAGCCAGGCATGGTAGCACATGCCTGTGATCCCAGCTACTCAGGAAGGCTGAGGCAGGAGAATCGCTTGAACCTGGGAGGCGGAGGTTGCAGTGAGTTGAGATTGCGCCACTGCGCTCCAGCCTGGGCAACAAGAGCAAAACTTGGTCTCAAAAAAAAAAAAAAGGCCGGGCGCGGTGGCTCACGCCTGTAATCCCACCACTTTGGGAGGCCGAGGCAGGCGAATCACAAGGTCAGGAGATGGAGACCATCCTGGCTAACACGGTGAAACCCCGTCTCTACTAAAAATACAAAAAATGGGCCAGGCGTGGTAGTAGGCGCCTGTAGTACCCGTTACTCGGGAGGCTGAGGCAGGAGAATGGCGTGAACCTGGGAGGTGGAGGTTGCAGTGAGCCGAGATCGCGCCACTGCACTCCAGCCTGGGTGAAAGAGCAAGACTCCATCTCAAAAAAAAAAAAAAAAAAAAAATTAGCCAGGCGTAGTGTCATGCGCCTCCAGTCCCAGCTCCTCGGGAGGCTGAGGCAGGAGAATGGCATGAACCCTGGAGGCAGAGCTTGCAGTGAGCCGAGATCGCGCCACTGCACTCCAGCGTGGGCGACAGAGCAAGACTCCGTCCCCCCCGCAAAAAAAGAAGTCTATTCCCTTATCTAAAGACTGAGGTCTTTGTACTTTTTCTTTTTCTTTTTTTTGAGGCAGGGTCTTGCTTTGTCACTCAGGCTGAGTGCAGTGGTGCCATTATGGGTCACTGCAGGCTCCACCTGGGCTCAAACCATCCACCTGCCTCAGTCTCCCACCTCAACCTCCCAAGTAGCTGCGATTACAGGCAAGTGCCACCACACCCAGCTTATTTTTTTGTGTTGTTTTGTAGAGCTGGGGGAGGTCTCATTTTGTTGCCCAGGCTGGTCTTGAACGCCTGGTCTCAAGTGATCCTTCCGCCTTGGCCTCCCAAACTACTGGGATTACAGGCGTGAACCACCATGCCCAGCCCATTTTTTTCTTCTTTTAAACTGACAATGTTATCATAAAATGTTATCATAAAACTGTGCAAAATGATATGACTACAAAAATCACAGGTTCCAGCCTCAAAATGATTCTCATCACTGCCAGCAATCCTTCCAAATTTCTTTCCCTAGCCCCCCACTTTTGCAAAAGCTATTTAAATCTCCTGTCTTCAAGATTCCTGCTCTATCAACTGCCCTACCCCACCCTCAGGAAAAGGAATATTCTCTTTCCTGATCTTGAGAACTCCCTCAACTTTCTCCTTATCTTCTCCTCTTCAAACTTACCTCCATTTGAACTTTTCCTTGACATTTACCCTCGCATCACAAAGGAATTTGTTGAAGGTAGTGTCTCTAGCTGGGCTCCGGTTTCCATCTCCCCTGGTCTCCTCAGGAAGCTCCATCACTACTAGTCCCTTTCCTGTATCTTCAGCCTCTCCCTCTCTTCTGGCTGTTTTCCATAAGAATTATTTCAATATGCTCAACTTTTAGCCACTACATCTCCATCTCTCTTATCAACAATCTCTCTCCCTACCTCACACAAGCTTCCCTTTAAAAAGGTTCAACCAGCTGGGCATGATGGCTCACGCCTGTAAACCCAGCACTTTGGGAGGCCGAGGCGGGAAGATCACTTGAGCTCAGGAGTTTGAGACCAGCCTGGGCAACATGGCGAAATCCTGTCTCTAAACAAAAGACAACCGTTTGTCTTCTAAACAAAAAATACAAAAAGGGTGCACACCTGTGGTTCCAGCTACTTGGAAGGGTGAGGTGGGAGGACTGCTTGAGCCTGGGAGGCAGAGGTGGTAGTGAGCCAGGATCGTGCCACTGCACTCCAGCCTGAGTGACAGAGTGAGGCCCTGTCTCCAAAAAAAGGGTTCAACCTGATGTCTCCTCTTCAGCTAGCCATCCATGTACTGCAATCTACCACAATCTAGCTTCTGCCCCAGTTGCTGCCAACACTTGCCCAATCCCTCCCTTCTTTAGCTTCTGCAACCCAGTACTTTCTGGTTCACCTACCTCTCCGGCCCCTCACTCTATATCATTATACATTTAATCAACAAATATTTATTGAGAACCTACCATGAGCTAGGCATTGTTTTTGGTGCTGGGGATACAGAGGTAGACAAGGCACGGCCCCTTTCCCTAAAGAGCCTCCTGTCTACAAGAAATATGACCAAGTAAATGGGCAATTCCTCTACACAGTGACAAATACTATCACGGGGGAGTACACAGCATGAGGGGCACTAAACTTTTCCTCAATCCACTTCCTTAGAATTCCACCCTGGAATTCTATATAACTTCTTGGGTGACTGCATCCTTTATGACTAAATTTACTACAATTAAAATTGCTAGCAGCCAGGAATGGTGGCTCATGCCTATAATCCCAACACTTTGGGAGGCTGAGCCCAGGACTTCAAGGCCAGCCTGGACAACATGGCAAGACAACATCTCTACAACAAACAAACAAACAAATAAAATAACTATCCATATGCTGATTGCTATGGTCTGAATGTGTCCCCCAAAATTCATGTGTTGGAAACATATTCTCCAATGCCAACAGTGTTTGGAAGTGGAGCCTTTTGGGAGGTGTTTAGGTCTCAAGGGCTCTACCATCCTCACTAATACATTAATGGCCATATAAAAAAACAGAGTTTATCCTTTTTTGCCTTTCCACCTTCCGTCATATGAAGACACTGAATTCAAAGCACCATATTGGAAGTAGAGACCAGACCCTCACCAGACACCAAATGCTGGAACCCTGATCTTGGACTTTCTAGCCTTGGACTTCTCAGCCTCCAGAACTATGAGAAATACATGGTTTTTTTTGTTTGTTTTTTGTTTTTGACACAAGGTCTCACTCTGTCCCCCAGGCTGGAGTGCAGTGGTGCGATCACAGCTCACTGCAGAGTCGACCTCCCAGGATCAAGTGATCCTCCCACTTCAGCCTCTCTACAGGCACATGCCATCATGCCCAGCTAATTTTTTTGCTTTTTGTAGAGACAGAGTCTCCCTAAGTTGCCCAGGCTGGTCTCAAACTCCTGGGCTCAAGAGAACCATCCGCCCCAGCCTACCAAAGTACTGGGATTATAGGCGTGAGCCACCACATTCAGCAATTTCTGTTCTTTATAAACAGTGTTCTGTTATAGCAGACTAAGATACTGATGACTACCAAAAAATTTCTATCTTCTAAACTGCCTACTGGATGCCTCTACTTGGATGTCCCCTAAACATCTTAACAGTTACCAGTAGTTATTTCTAAACAAACAAACAACAACAACAAAAAAACAGTGGCTTAGGCCTGTAATCCCAGCACTTTGGGAGGCCAAGGTGGCAGGATTGCTTGAGGCCAGGCCCAGGAGTTCAAGACAAGCCTGGGCAACATATTGAGACCCCATCTCTAGAAGTTTAAAAAAAAAAAAAAGTTGGGGCCGGGCGCGGTGGCTCACACCTGTAATCCCAGCACTTTGGGAGGCCGAGGCGGGCGGATCATGAGGTCAGGAGATCCAGACCATCCTGGCTAACACGGTGAAACCCTGTCTCTACTAAAAATACAAAAAATTAGCCCAGTGTAGTGGCGGGTGCCTGTAGTCCCAGCTACTGGAGAGGCTGAGGCAGGAGAATGGCGTGGACCCGGGAGGTGGAGCTTGCAGCAGTGAGCCGAGATTGCGCCACTGCACTCCAGCCTGGGTGACAGAGCAAGACTCCATCTCAAAAAAAAAAGTTATCAACTGACATGGCATTCTCCAAACCTCCAAACACTCACCATCAAATTGCCCACATCAGAGGCCAGGAAGTGTGGCTCATGCCTATAATCCCAGCACTTTGGGAGGCTGAGGCAGACGGAGCACTGGAGGTCAGTTTGAGACCAGCCTGGCCAACATCGTGAAACCCCATCTCTAATAAAAATACAAAAATTAGCCAGGCATGGTGGCGCACACCTGTAATCCCAGCTACTCAGGAGGCTGAGGCAGGAGAATCCCTTGAATCTGGGAGGTGGAGGTTGCAGTTGTAGTGAGCCGAGATCAAGCCACTGCACTCCAGCCTGGGTGACAGAGCTAGACATCGTCTCAAAAAATAAAAAATACTGCCCACACCAGGAACTTGGGATCCATGCCTTCTTCCTTATCCCTACAATCTGAATTTTTTTGTTTGTTTTTTTTTGAGACGAAGTCTCGCTCTGTTGCCCAGGACGGAATGCAGTGGTGAGATCTCAGCCCACTGCAACCTCTGCCTCCCAGGTTCAAACAATTCTCGCACCTCAGCCTCCTGAGTAGCTGGGACTACAGGCACGTGCCACCACACCTCGCTAATTTTTTTTTTTTTTTTTTTTTGAGATGGAGTCTCACCCTGTTGCCCAGGCTGGAGTGCAGCGGCGCAATTTTGGCTCACTGCAACCTCTGCCTCCTGGGTTCAAGCGACTCTCCTGCCTCAGCCTCCTGAGTAGCTGGGATTACAGGTGCGCCCACCACGCCCGGGTAATTTTTGTATTTTTAGTAGAGACGGGGTTTCACCATGTTGGTCAGGCTGGTCTTGAACTCCTGACCTCATGATCCGCCCGCCTTAGCCTCCCAAAGTGCTGGGATTACAGGCGTGAGCCACCGTGCCCAGCCTAAATTTTGTATTTTTAGTAGAGATGGGGTTTCACCGTATTGGCCAGGCTGGTCCTGAACTCCTGGCCCCGAGTGATCTGCCTGCCTCAGCCTCCCAAAGTACTGGGATTAGAGAGGTGTGAGCCACTGCACCTGGCCCCCATGACTTTAATTTCTAAGGTAGAAACCTGATGATGTCACTAACCTGCATAAAACTTGAATCACTCACAAGTGCCCTCAATAAAGTCCAACTTCCTTGGGACAGCATGCCCAGCCCTTCATGGTCCGGTCCCTATTTACATCTTTTTTTTTTTTTTTTTTTAAGACAGAGCCTTGCTCTGTTGTCCAAGCTGGAGTGCAGTGGCACGATCTCAGCTCACTGCAACCTCTGCCTCCCGGGTTCTAAGGGATTCTCCTGCCTTAGGCTCCAGAGTAGCTGGGATTACAGGCGCACGCCACCATGCACGGCTAATTTTGTATTTTTAGTAGAGACGGGGTTTCACCATGTTGGCCAGGCTGGTCTCGAACTCCTGACCTCAGGTGATCCACCAGCCGCGGCCTCCCAAAGTGCTGGGATTACAGGTGTGAGCCACCGCGCCCGGCCAAATGCCTGTTTTTCAAAGGTCCTGTCCTCTCTCTTGCCTCTGAAACTTGCTGTTATCTTTGCCTTCCCTGTGCCTGGCTAAGAACTCCTGTTCTTCAGGTCCTAAGACGTCCCCTTCTTCGCTGACTCCTCAGGTGGAGTTCGGTGCCTCTTCTCTGTGCTCCCCTAACACTCTGGGCTCTGACACGGAGAGAACTTCGGTCACTGGGAAGGGTGACCCCATCAACCCCACGGCCCCAGCCCCTCAACACTTCCTCGAACACAGTAACCTGCTTGAGAGATTAAGTGAGAAGTCTGTTTTAACAGGTTGCATCTTTCTCCTTGCAACCCCTGGCGCCCCACGTCGCAGTAGCAACCGCAGGCCCCGCTCAGAGGCTGGGGGAGGGGAGGCGGGCGACCAGTCGTGCAGGACTCTTCCCCCAGAAAAGATGAGGAAGGGACGGGGCAGGGAAGAGCTTTGGGTTCTCGGCAAGAAAATGTATCCTTGCAGCCGTCTCCATCAGATTCAGCCTCCCCGCTCCGACGCACCCTCCCCTCTAGGAGTCCCACTCAAACTCTCCACATCAGACTTCCTCAGAATCTTCCCACCAAGATTACCTCACGCTTCCCCCACGCGATCCCCTCTTGGTCTCAGCCTCGATCTCCCTTCCTCGCAGCCTCCTCCCTCAGCCTCGACTTCCCCCTCGCAGCCTCCTCTCCGAGCCTCTCCCCAGCGCCTCAGCCTCCCGCAGCCTCCCATCGGCGCTCCAGCCTCAGCCTCCAGGTTCCCGGTCCGGCCCGGCCTGGCCCCGCCCCCGCCGCGAGGACGGTGCTCACCGTCGTAGTAGTAACAGACTTTCCTCCGAGTGCCCTGCGTCTGCGCCATCTTGCTCGCCTCCCGTCCCTACCGTCAGTCGGTCCGTCCGCCCTCCCGCCCGCGGCTCCGCTCAGCGTCCGACCCAGGGGGGAGGGGGCGGGCCTCCGGCCCGCCCCGCCCGTCCCCTCCTGGGCTCACCTATAGCCGCGCAGCCCGGGCACCGCTCCAGCCAATCAGCTTGCGCAGACACGGGCCCGGAACTCGGCAGGGGGCAAGGGCAGCCCGGAGAGGCCGCCGAGGGCCCCCTGGGCCTGTACCAAGGTCTGCGACAGATGGGTGGGGAGCCGCCCGGGGACCGTACCATCAGTCCCGGGGGAGGAAAGCAGCTCTGTAAACTTAACAGTCCCACTTCGTCGTGAAAAGCGTGCTTGGAGATCTGAGGCCAACTTTCTGATTTTACGGAGGATAAACCGAGGCCTACAGGGGAAAAGTGACTTGCACAAGGTCACTCAGCCAATAAAAGGGCTGAACCTGGGTTAGAAAGCGAGTTTGTGACCGCAAAGGAGGGCTACAGGAAAATAATTAAAAAGAAAAGCAACACGCGGGTTTGGAGAGGAAGAAACTGACAAGAAAGGGAAAGAAAGCTAATGTTTGTCGAGGGGCTGCTGTGTGCCAAGTACTGGGCGACAGTTTACCAATGTTATTTCAGTTTTTCCTCAAAAGAGCTCTCGGCCAAGGGCTTTTTACCTCCATTTTACAGGACAGGATAAAGAAGTTCAGACTTCTGTGAATTATTCAAAGTTACACAAAGTAATTAAATTCAATTTTTCAATTGTACAGGGTTTTTTGAATGCCTTCTTTGCACCAGAGGCACTGTAACAAAGTGACAGAACCCAGCCTTTCAGACTCCAAAACCTACCTCCCTGATGCAGTCACCCAGGATGACTAAGTAGGCGTCTCTTTAGACAGGAGGAAATGGGATTAATGGGATTATCCTATGATAGGAGGGCAGGTTTCCTTTCTTTTCTTTCCCTGTTTTTTTTTTTTTTTTTTTTTTTTTTTTTTTTTTTGAGACAAGAGTTTCGCTCTAGTTGCCCAGGCTGGAGTGCAATGGTGTGATCTCGGCTCACCACAATCTCTGCCTCTGGGTTCAAGCAGTTCTCCTGCCTCAGCCTCCCGAGTAGCTGGGATTACAAGCATGTGCCACCATGCCCGGCTAATTTTGTATTTTTAGTAGAGACTGGGTTTCTCCGTGTTGGTCCAGGTGGTCTCGAACTCCTGACCTCAGGATCCGCCCACCTCGGCCTCCCAATATGCTGAGATTACAGGCGTGAGCCACAGCGCCCGGCCTAGGAGGGCAGGTTTCTCAGCCTGGTAGCTAATGACATTTTGGGCCAGGTAATGCTTTTTTGTAGGAAGCTGTTCTGTGCATTAACAGCTTCTGTGAAGCTGTTCTGTGCCTGGGCAACTAGAGTGAAACTCTTGTCTCAAAAAAAAAAAAAAAATTAAGCAGCATCCTTAGCCTCTACCCACTAGATGCCAGTAGCACCTTCCCCCCAGGCTGTGACAACCAAAATTGTCTCTAGGCATTGCCAAGTACTGTGCAATAGCTTTACCATTGGGTTGGGGGGAAGATTAGTGGGGTGTAAGGGAGTGTAAAATTGCCCCCAACTCTACCATTAAGAACCACTCCACCAGATCATCAATTATCAACTGATCATCACTGAAAGCTGAAAGACCTAAAAGTGCAATGCTGGGCTATTAAAATAACTACAATAATGTCAATATTTAATGAGTGCTTCCTATGTGCCAAACATTGCTCTAAGTTAGCCGCCGAATTGTGGTCCTACAGTCAACAAGAGGCTGGGCACAGTGGCTCATGCCTGTAATCCCAGCACTTTGGGAGGCCAAGATGGGTGGATCACTTGAGCTCAGGAGTTCGAGACCAGCCTGGGCAACATGGCAAAACCCCATCTCTACAAAAAATAGAAAAATTACCCAGGTGTGGGGGCACGCTCCTGTAGTTCCAGCTACTCAGGAGGCTGAGGTGGGATGATGGCTTGAGCCCAGGAGACAGATGTTGCAGTGAGCCAAGATCATGTCACCACACTCCAGCCTGGGCAATAGAGCCAGGCCTTGTCTCAAACAAAAGAAAACAACAAGATACATCTTTATGCCTCTTTAAAGAGTGTTTGGGACTTGTGTTTCTCACTCAGAAACTGCATTTGAGTCATTAATTATAAGGTAACAGAAAATCTAAGACTGGGTGGCTCTATAATAGAAACAGCAAAGGGCCAGGGAACAAATTCTACTCCAAGTTCTCTGTTGCTAATTCTCAGCTGGCCCTGGGTGGGTTTACTTAACCATTCTGGGCCTCCATTTCCCTTGTTATAAAATGGGGAGGAGGCCGGGCGCAGTGACTCATGCCTGTAATCCTAACAATTTGGAAGGCTGAGGTGGGCAGATCACCTGAGGTCAGGAGTTCAAGACCAGCCTGCCCAGCACGGTGAAACCCCGTCTGTACTAAAAATGCAAAAATTAGCTGGGCGTGGTGGTGTGTGCCTGTAGGTCCCAGCTACTTAGGAGGCTGAGGCACGAGATTCGCTTGAAACCGGGAGGTGGAGGTTGCAGTGAGCCGAGATCAGGCCACTGCATTCCAGTCTGGATGACAGAGTGAGACTCTGTCTCAAATAAATAAGAAATAAAATAAAATAACAAAAATGGGGAGGATAGGAATACAAAGTTCACCGACGCTATGGCTGTACACAGTATCCCAAAGAGAAGGAGTGTGGGGATCAGATGAGATCATGAGGTGTGGCAGCAGGTCAGTCAGGTGATAGATTTACATTATTATGACTCAGATGCTCTTTGTTTGCATATATATATGTATATATATATAAAATTTTTTTTTTTTTTTTGAGACGAAGTCTCACTCTGTCGCCCACGCTGGAGTGTAGTAGTGGTGCGATCTTGGCTCACTGCAAGCTCCACCTCCCGAGTTCACGCCATTCTCCTGTCTCAGCCTCCCGAGTAGCTGGGACTACAGGCACCCGCCACCAGGCCCGGCTAATTTTTTTATATTTTTAGTAGAGACAGGGTTTCACCGTGTTAGCCAGGATGGTCTCGATCTCCTGACCTCGTGATCCGCCCGCCTCAGCCTCCCAAAAAGTGCTGGGATTACAGACGTGAGCCACCACACCCGGCCCTTTTTTTGTATATTTTAAAAATTACAAAAAATAAATAAAATAAAAATTAAAAAAATAAAAATTAAAAAAAAAAAATTAAAATTAGAGGCCGGGCGCTGTGGCTCACTCCTGTAATCCCAGCAGTTTGGGAGACCGAGGCGGGCAGATCACCCAAGGTCAGGAGTTTGAGACCAGCCTGGCCAACATGGCGAAACCCCACGTCTACTAAAAATATAAAAATTAGCTAGGCATGGTGGCAGGCGCCTGTAATCCCAGCTACTAGGGAGGCTAAGGCAGAAGAATGGCTTGAACCTGGGAGGCAGAGGTTGCAATGAGCTGAGATCGCGCCATTCAGCCTCCCGAGTAGCTGGGATTGTAGGCACCTGCCACCACTCCCGGCTAATTTTTTGTATTTTTAGTAGAGACGGGGTTTCACTATGTTGGCCAGGCTGATCTTGAACTCCTGACCTTGTGATCCGCCTGCCCTGGCCTCCTAAACTGCTGGGATTACAGGTGTGAGCCACCGTGCCTGGCCGACATTTCCCTATCTTTCATCAAACACTCTGCCATCCTCAGGTATCTTTAATTTTCTCACTTTTTAATGGAAATGTGGGTGCAAAAAACCATTTTCTTTATTATACCATTTATTAAATGGTATAATACCATAATATAATTTTCTTTATTATACCATTTATTAAACCATTTATCTTTATTATAAGAACAACAAGCATGAGCTTGGTGGTAAATAGCTACTAACACTCAGTTTCATTGTCTAAGACCAACAGGGAGTGGAGGGGACTCTGGCAAAGGTAGAGTTCAGGCCCTACCTGGAGGGGTGGCCATTATTCAGCTCCATGAGGACAGGTAAGTCCAACATAGCTAAATCTTCCCTTTTTTTTGAGATGGGGTTTCGCTCTCTTTTTTGCTCTGGCTGGAGTGCAATGGCAGGATCATGCTCACTGCAGCCTTGACTTCCTGGGCTCAAACTATCTTCCTAAGTAGCTAGGAATACAAGCTTGCCTCCTGAGTAGCTGGGACTGCAGGTGTGCACCACCACACCCTGCTAATTTTTTTTTTTTTTTTTTTTTTTTGGTAGAGACAGGGTTTTGCCATGTTGTCCAGTCTGGTCTTAAACTCCTGGGCTCAAGCAATCTGCCCACCTTGGCCTTCCAAAATGCTGGGATTATAGGAGTGAGCCAACGCACCTAGCCCCTATTTTTCAAGAGAAGGCAGAAATCTGGAGTTTTATGCAAAATCTCCCCAGTTTTATAAACTGACTAACTCAGTCTATTTTCAAGACAGCAGTAAGAGCCATCCTTTTAAAATGTAAGTCAGGGCTGGACGCTATGGCTCACGCCTATAATCCCAGCACTTTGGGAGGCTGAGGAAGATGGATCACTTGAGCTTAGGAGTTTGAGATCAGCCTGGGCAACATGGTGAAACCCCGTCTCCACCAAAAATACAAAAAATTAGCCGGGAGTGGTGGTGTATGCCTGTGGTCCCAGCTACTGAGGAGGCTGAGGTGGGAGGATTGTTTGAGCCCAGGAAGCAGAGGCTGCAGGGAGCCGGGATTTCACCTTTGTTCTCCAGCCTGGGTGACAGAGTGAGACCCCATCTCCATTAAAAATAAAAAAAAGAGGCCGGGTGTGGTGGCTCACACCTGTAATCCCAGCACTTTGGGAGGCCGAGGCAGGCGGATCACAAGGTCAGGAGATCCAGACCATCCTGGCTAACACGGTGAAACCCCATCTCTACTAAAAATACAAAAAAATTACCCAGGCTTGGTGGTGGACGCCTGTAGTCCCAGCTACTCGGGAGACTGAGGCAGGAGAATGGCGTGAACCCGGGAGGCAGAGCTTGCAGTGAGCCGAGATCGCGCCACTGCACTCCAGCCTGGGCGACAGAGCAAGAAAAAATAAATAAATAATTTCATTATTTATTTCAAAAAATAAATAAATAATAAAAATAAATAAATAAAATAAAATGTAATTCAGATCATATCCGCTTTGCAGAGATTCCTGCAAAGTTTCCTCAAAATGGCTTCTGCAGAGGCCACAAGGCCCCAGGCCTGTAGGATCTAGCCCCCTCTCTCAGAGCATGCCTGGTAAACGCCTGCCTCACCCTGTTCCCTCTGGCTGACTGCTCCTCCCCTCCTCCATACAAGGCTCACTCCTTCACCTTGGAATCTTTGCTCAAAAGCCACCTACCTTCTCAATGAAGCCTTCCCTTTTTTTTTTTTTTTTTTTTTTTGAGACAGGATCTCCCTTCGTCGCCTACTCTGGAGTGCCACAGTGGCACAATCATATCTCAAGCAATCCTCATGCCTCAGCCTCCTGATCTGCTGGGACTACAAGCATGAGCTACTATGCTCGGCTAAGTGTGTTTGATTTTTTTAAAACTTTTTTTGGAGACCAGGATCTTACTCTGTTGCCCAGGGTAGCCTTGAATTCCTGGCCTCAAGAAAGTAGTCCCAGGTACTCGGGAGGCTGAGACAGGAGGAGCATTTGAGCTGGAGAGATTGAGGCTACAGTGAGCCGTGATCATGCCACTGCACTCCAGCCTGGATGAAAAAGTGAGACCCAGTCTCAAAAAAAAAAAAAAATCTGAGGATAGTTACAGATTTATTTGTTCCTCCTCCATTCCCTCTGCTTCATTTGACTAGCCTTAAAAAAAACAAAATCTGAGGTCAAATATAGCCCTTGAATCAGTAAAAAATGCTGTTGCCCTTTTATAATGGGGAGGAAGGTCCTTTGACACACCCATTCCCTAAGGGATTCCAGGTAGCAGTCACCCTGAATCCTTTGGGGAGGGGTGAGGAGCACTGTCCCATTTGAAGGGGTCTGCAGAGCCTCCAGACATCCACTCATCCCATCTTTCACCCCAACTCAGGGTGACCTAATTACCATTTTCTTAACCCCCACTGCCCACCCACAGAAAGTGGACAGCAAAGAGATGTACAACAGTCATCAACAGACATTTATTGAGCTCCTGATGTGTGCCAGGCCAGGCACCAAGGAGGAGCACACAGAGGTATTAGATAAAGTCCTGGCCCTTGAGGAACTTCTGGATGATCTGAGGAAAGAAAAGTAGGTGGGCAGAAGCTTCTGTCAATCCCAGGCTTCTCCCCTCTCTCTGTGGTCTCAGGAAATGGGAGAGCCAGAAAGGGGTACCTTGTACAGTGTCCAAGACATACATGTACAGGCTACACGTGTACAAGACACATGTGCAGAGTCCACGCAACTACAGGACACATGTACAGACACAAGGTGCATATGTGTCACATGTGGGTGGGATTCATGTGCAGAGTCCATATGTGCATAGGCCATGTGACTATGGCACAAGAACTCCATCTCCCCAAGTCAGGCTGGAGAGAAAGGGGGAGAACCCCAGGGCCTCTCAAGGCCTCTCAAGGCTGAGGCTGGTACTGGCCCTCTGTGGCCGTGAAGAAGTCCTCCAGCACACTGCGCAGGTAGTCAAAGGTGGGCCGGTCCTCTGGGCGCTCCTTCCAGCACAGCCTCATGAGTTGGTACAGCTCCTCTGGACAGTTGTCAGGGCGCACCATGCGGTAGCCTCGCTCCAGGTTCTGAATCACCTCCGGGTTGGTCATCCCTACGGGTTGATGGGAGAAAGGACATCAAGGTCAGGCACTGGAAGCCCACAGGCAAGGGTAATGTTTGGAATATTTAACTGGCACAGTGTGAGCACCAATCCAAAAGAATCTTGGTCTTCATCAATGGTAAGGTCACACTAGAGGTACTTGTTGAATATCGGTCACACCACTTGGAGTGCCTGGTATAGATTATTTCCTTTTTTTTTTTTTTTTTTTTTTTGAGATGCAATTTCACTCTTGTTGCCCAGGCTGGAGTGCAATGGTGCGATCTCGGCTCACCGCAACCTCCACCTCCCAGGTTCAAACAATTCTCCTGCCTCAGCTTCTCGAGTAGCTGGGATTACAGGCATGCACCACCACGCCGAGCTAATTTTGTATTTTTAGTAGAGACGGGTTTCTCCATGTTGGTCAGGCTGGTCTTGAACTCCTGACCTCAGGTGATCCGCCCGCCTCAGCCTCCCAAAGTGCTGGATTACAGGCGTGAGCCACCGTGCCCAGCTGATTATTTACTTAAAAAAAATGTTTTAGATAAGGGATCTCACTATGTTGCCCAGGCTGGAGTGCAGCAGCTGTTCACAGGCACAATCATAGCACATTGCAAATTTGAACTCCTCGGTTCAACTGATCCTTTCACCTCAGCCTCCTAAATAGCTGGACAACAGGTGCACACCACCATGTCCCGCTCCCCTGGTGTAAATTAAATGCTCAATAATACACACATGTTAGTTGTGAAACCTTGGGCGAGCCCAGTTTCCTTATTTGGAAAATAGAGTAAATAACTGTTCCTACCTCACAGAATTGTTATGAGGATTGAATGAGATTGTGCACAGAAAGCATCAAATATAGTCCACAGGCCAGGCATGGTGGCTCATACCTGTAATCCCAGCATGGTGGGAGGCCAAAGCAGGCAGATCACTTGAGGCCAGGAGTTCAAGACCAGCCTGACCAACATGGCAAAACCCCATCTTTACTAAAGACCAGGCACATGACATCCTGCATCTTTACTAAAAATACAAAAATTAGCCAGGCTTGGTGGTATGCGCCTGCAGTCCCAGCTATTTGGGAGGCTGAGTCACAGTAATTGCTTGAACCTGGGAGGTGGAGGTGCAGAGGTTGTAGTGAGCTGAGACTGCGCCACTGCACTCCAGCCTGAGCAACTCAAGCCAGACTCTTGTCTCAAAAAAATTAAAAATAAAAATAATATATATATTATTATATATATATCACAGATATATATATATCACAGATATATATATATATATATAACAGATATATATATATATATATATATATATATATATATATATATATATATCTCTCTCTCACAGAAAGCATCAAATCTATCCAGGCACAGAAAGTCTGGATCGGAGATGCTTCATAAAGGGCACCTGAGGCCATCTGCAGTGGCTCACGCCTGTAATCCCAACACTTTGGGAGGCCAAGCCGGGTGGATCACCTGGGGTCAGGAGTTTGAAACCAGCCTGGTCAACATAGTAAAACCCTGTCTGTACTAAAAAAAATACAAAAATTAGCTGGGCATGGTGGCACACACCTGTAATTCTAGCTACCTGAGAGACTGAGGCAGGAGAATCGCTTAAACCCAGGTGGTAGAGGTTGCAGTGAGCTGAGATCATGCCACTGCACTCCAGCCTGGGCGACAGAGACTCTGTCTGAAATAAATACATAAATAAATAAATAATAAAGGGCACCTGGGATTATTATTATTTGGTAGGAATGATGAGATGGTCAGGGCCCAGGGCAGGATGGGCACCCACAACCAAGACAGTGGTGAGGTCTCTGCAGTTTTAAGACCAGGCACATGACATCCTGCATCAGGAAGCCAAATGGACCCTGGGCCTCGCAAAGCAGACCTTGCTTGGGCTTGAGAAGGTTCCCCAGGCCCCTCCATGACCCAGATGAAATAGTCTTTGGGCTGGTTCCCTCCCTTTATGCTGGTCCTGGCCCCTCTGGCAGGCTTTTGGCATGTAGACCCCAAGAAGAGCTGCTCTGGAGAACTACATGATCACAGCAGTAACATAGCTCCCTCCTTCCCTATTTCTAAATTGCTCATGTAGTGTCTGGTTTCTCCTTCAGTCTTCTGAACAAAGATTGTGACAAGCAGTTCCCAAAGACCAAAACCTTATAGGGTATTTACAAAATCAAAGTTTTGCTCCTGGAAAGCTTGGGACTAAAGCCTGGTCAACAGAGACCCTTTTTCCCCAGGACTTGTACAAGGGAGCCTCTGCCTATGGGACTCTCACAATTTTTTTTTTTTTTTTTTTTTTTGAGACAGAGTCTCGCTCTGTTGCCCAGGCTGGAGTGCAATGGTACAGTCTCGGCTCACTGCAACCTCCGCCTCCCAGGTTCAAATGATTCCCCTGTCTCAGCTTCCCGAGTAGCTGGGACTACAGGTGCATGCCACCACACCCGGTTAATTTTTGTATTTTTAGTAGAGATGGGGTTTCACTATGTTGGTCAGGCTGGTCTCCACCTCCTGACCACGTGATCTGCCCATCTCAGCCTCCCAAAGTGCTGGGATTGCAGGCGTGACCCACCACGCCTGGCTGGGACTCTCACATTTTAAAACTGGGGCATAGGAGGACATAGGCCACGGAACTAAACACCCATGGCCAGAGTTAAGGGTGCAAGCCCACAGGCTAAATCCAGCCTGAGTATAGCCCACAGATCCACTTTGGATTGGCCCTAGAGTGGTTTTATTTATTTATTCATTTAATTAATTTATTTATTTAATTTATTTATATTTATTTTTGAGATGGACTCTTACTCTGTTGCCCAGGCTGGAGTGCAACGGCGTGATCATGGCTCACTGCAACTTCCGCCTCCAGGGTTCAAGTGATTCTCCTGCCCCAGCCTCTTGAGTGGCTGGGACTACCGGTGCCCAACACCACGCCTGGCTAATATTTTTGTATTCTTAGTAGAGGCAGGGTTTCACCATGTTGGCCAGGCTGGTCTCAAACTCCTCACCTTGTGATCCACCCACCTCAGCTTCCCAAAGTGCTGGGATTACAGGTGTGAGTCACCGTGCCCATCCCCTAGAGTGCTTTTAAACAATTTGAATCAATCGCCAATAAATGGAAATGAACAGATTTTCCTAAAACTCCAAGTTTGGGCTTCTCTTAAAAAAACAAAAGATCTGTTTTTTTGTCCCCCACACCTTAATTGCAGCCATCTGCTGGAGCAGCTGCAAGTTTACCAAGGTCCCCATTTCTCCCCATTGTCTCCCTGACCCTAATGCTATATGTCAGTTGCCATTTATCATCATGCTTTCACTGCCTATTTTCTTCTAATAGATACATTCCCTATGGGTTTGCCTCTGTGGGAACAGGGAAGGAGCAGTGAGGACCCCTGGCAGGATAACTGGAGAATATTTCTGTATTTCCAGCTCCAGCACTACCCCTGGATGCTGGTTTGGGGCAAGCCCAGGGCAGGGAAGCCCCTCAGCTTTTCACCTGTTTCCAAGGTGGTTGTTTTTGTTTTTGTTTTGAAACAGAGTCTCGCTTTGTCGCCCAGGCTGGAGTGCGGTGGCATGATCTCGGCTCACTGCAACCTCTGCCTCCCGGGTTCAAGCAATTCCCCTGTCTCAGCTTCCCGAGTAGCTGGGACTACAGGTGCATGCCACCACACCCGGTTAATTTTTGTATTTTTAGTAGAGACGGGGTTTCACCATGTTGGTCAGGCTGGTCTCAAACACCTGACCTTGTGATCCACCCGCCTCGGCCTCCCAAAGTGCTGCGATTACAGGTGTGAGCCACTGCATCCGGCCTTCCAAGGTGTCTTTACCTTCCTTGGAGCAAAGGTCTGTTCACCTTGCTCTGGGGATATGGGAAGCTTCTACAAATCTAGCCACTGTGCCACATGACCTCCCTACTCCTGTCTTTATGCTCCATTTCCTTTCCCCAGAGTTTCTTAGCAAGTTCCTTTCAAAAATTCCATCCCTGTCTTGGCTGAATTCAGGGGTAAAGGGCTTTGTCCAGGAGATGGTGGGAGGAGTCAGTGTATACTGACAACCTACTATGAGTCAGGCTCTTTCACAAATGGTCTCTCATTTTTTCTTTTTTCTTTTTCTTTCTTTCTTTTTTTTTTTTTTGAGACAAATTCTCTCTCTGTTGCTCAAGCTGGAGTGCAATAGAACAATCATGGCTCACTGCACCCTCAACCTCCTGGGCTCAAACGATCCTCCCACCTCAGCCTCCCAAATAGCTGAAACTACGGGTGTGTGCCACCATGCCCAGCTAATTTTTAATTGGGTTTTTTTTTTTTTTTTTTTTTTTTTTTTGTAGAGATGGAGTCTCTCTTTTTCTTGTTTTGAGACAGGGTCTTGGTCTGTTGCCCTAGGCTGGAGTGCTATGGCATGGTCTTGGCTCACTGCAACCTCTGCCTCCCTGGCTCAGGTGATCCTCCCACCTCAGCCTTCTGAGTAGCTGGGACTAGAGGCACATGCCACCAAACCTGGCTAATTTTTGTTTTTGTAGAGATGGGGTTTCGACCAGTTTTCCAGGCTGGTCTCGAACTCCTGGGCTCAAGCAGTCCTCCCACCTTGGTCTCCCAAAGTTCTGAGATTATAGGCATGAGCCACTGTACCTGGCCTAGTCTCTTATTTTTAGTATCAGGAAACTGAGGCTTAGAGAAGTGAAGTGACTAGCTTCACTAGTTACAGTAATGATCTGAACAAAGCCAAACAGAAAGTTAGCAACAGTGGCAGATATGCTGATAAAAGGTAGGCCTCTTGTTCCTGAGCTAGATCTTCTTCTGCCATACTAGGCTGCCTGGGCCAGAACTAAAGAAAAGAGCTGGGGCCGGGTGTGGTGGCTCACACCTGTAATCCCAACACTTTGGGAGGCCGAGGCAGGCCAATCACGAGGTCAGGAGATTGAGGCCATCCTGGCTAACATGGTGAAACCCTGTCTCTACTAAAAATACAAAAAATTAGCTGCGCATGGTGGCACGTACCTGTAATCCTAGCTATTTGGGAGGCTGAGGCAGGAGAATCACTTGAACCCAGGAGGCAGAGGTTGCAGTGATCCGAGATGGCGCCACTGCACCCCAGCCTGGGAGACAGAGCAAGACTCCGTCTCAACAAAAAAAAAAGAAAAAGAAAAAGAAAAAAAGAGAAAAAGAAAAGAACTGGGGTTATTAAAGAGAGATACGGAGATGGAAGCCAGCCCTGGGAGATGTGGCATCTGCCTGGGGACGTTGGACTTATACCCCTGAGAGGATAGAGGAGATGCAGCTACAAAGTTTCAGATTCTGAGACTGGAAAGAATTGAATGGGAAGACATGGACTTGCCCTTCCCATCACCCTTTCAGTTCCTGCCCTTGGCTCTAACCTGGGTAAGGGATGCGGCCGTGGGTGACAATTTCCGTCAGCAGGATCCCAAAAGACCATACATCTGACTTGATGGTGAATGTCCCGTAGTTAATGGCTTCTGGCGCTGTCCACTTAATGGGAAACTTGGCCCCTAAGGAGGAGGCAGAGTGAGGTCACCTGGGTCTGCTTGGCCAGACCCTGCAGGGCCCAGACCACCCTTAAATCTCACACGTACCCTCCCTGGCTGTGTACTCGTTGTCCTCAATGAGGCGTGCTAGGCCAAAGTCTGCAATCTTGCAGCTCAGGGTGTCAGACACCAGAATGTTGGCAGCCCGAAGGTCACGATGAATATAATTCCGCTCTTCAATGAATGCCATGCCTTCTGCAATCTGCAGGCCAAACACAGATCAGCGGTCCTGAGCCAGATGTCTTCACGTCACTGGCCTGTTCCCTTGCCCAGCCCCCCTCCCCAGTCTCCTTACTTGGGCTGCCATGTCCAGGAGTTTGTTGATGGTCAACTTGATGCCTGAAGGGGTCTTGAGAAAATCCACTAGACTCCCTGTGGGCAGAAGCAAGAGTTGCTGGCCCAAGTTGCCCCAGGGGGAGGCCCCCAGACCTTTCTCCTCCAACTGGGAGTCTAGAAGTGTGTCTGACATGTGAAAAGGAAGATTGAAGAGTGAGAATGGAGGAGTGTGTATTCAGGGTAAGGATGCCCAGGATATGTAAAGGTTTTTTTGCAGAGGGGCTAGGGTAGAGCATGCTGGGAGGGATCTGTAGGTTTTTCATCACCAATAAGGTAGAACCTAGAATCCTCAACTAGTATCCTAAGCTTGGCATGGTCCACACTGGTAGCTTCTTCTCTTTCCCCCACTCTGCCTTTGACTTCAAACACTTTAGCAATTTTGAGATCCTGCACTCAGACCACTAGGCTCTCACCCCAAAGCCTCTTAGTTTCATCTCTGCCTGCTAAAAAAAATTCTACTTTTCTTTCATGGCCCAGCTAGACTGCCCCTCTAGGAAGCCTCTCTAGATCCTACCAGGCATAATAAACTGGATCATCATCTACACTCCCATGGGCATGCTGGAACTTTCCCATGGCACAAACTCTGGTTTCCCCAGTAGCTGTAACTAAAATCAGGTTTCCCTGACAACAGGAACCTTGTTTCATCCATCCATGTTCCTGGTGCCCAGCCGAGAGTAAGAAACAATAACTATGTGCTGAATATATTGGATGGAATAAGAAAGAGGGGGTCTGGGGGTCTGAGGGACCACCTCTCTAATAGTGGAGGGCAGCTGGACATGGATGGGAGTTGCTAGGATGCAGTGAGTGACCAATGGCCCTTCCCAAGAGATTAAAACCCTGTAAAAGGATGACAGCAACCTACTCAAACCCCACTTTGAGTGCTGAACTAGTTACCAAAGACAAAGACTTCACCTACACACAGCAAATACATAGACATAGATATACTGCCATTCTTCCATTGTATCCATGGCAGATGTTACTAATCATTCCTGGCACTCACTTCCAATGAACCTCAGAATCCTTCTCCAGCACTACAAGCAACTACCAATCAAAGTCGATACACATGATAGGCTGGGCATGGTGGCTCACACCTGTAATCCCAGCACTTTGGGAGGCCAAGGCGGGAGGATCACCTGAGGTCAGGAGATCGAGACCAGCCTAGCCAACAAGGCGAAAACCTGTCTCTACTAAAAATACAAAAATTAGCCAGGCATGGTGGCACATGCTTGTAGTCCCAGCTACTTGGGAGGCAGAGAATCACTTGAACCCAGGAGGGGGAGGCTGAAGTGAGGCGAGATCATGCCACTGCACTCCAGCCTGGAGGACAGAGTGAGACTCAAAAAAAAAAAGATACACATGACATAATTTATTTGCCATTTCCCATTAGCCAATGAACAGCTTGTTTCTCTTCCTGAAAAAAGGATAGATCTTACACTCCCAAAGAATCAGAGCCAGATAACAGCAACAAATTTATTGATCAGTTATTATATGGTAGCCATAGTTTTGTGGGTTTTTTGTTTTGAGACAAGGTCTCGCTCTGTTACCCAGGTTGGAGTGCAGTGGTGCAATCACAGCTCAGTGCAGCCTCAACCTCCTGGGCTCAAGTGATCCTCCCACCTCAGCCTCCCAAGTAGCTGGGACTACAGGCATACACCACTATGCCCAGCTAATTTTTAAACATTTTTTTGTGGGAATGAAGTCTCGCTATGTTGCACAGACTGGTCTTGAACTTCTGGGCTCAAGTGATCCACCCACCTTGGCCTCCCAAAGTGCTGGAGTTATAGGCTTGAGCCACAGCACCTGGAAGTAGGCATAGTTCTAACTGCTCTGTATGCATTAATTATTTCATCCTCACAAGACCCTGTGAGGAAGTTACTAATGCATTATTATAGTAGGAAACCATGGCAGAAAGAGGTGATATAATTATCACAAAGCCATAAAATCATGAAGCCAGGCTTCTGACCCAGGCAGTCAGACTCTAGAGGCCTTGATGAATACTCTGTATTATTTCTGGTGAGCCCATTTAGATTTCTGCTGTTATACTTGGGGAAACTGAGCACCAGAGACAGTGCAGGCACTTGGCCTGTCACACAGCAAATCGGTGTGAACAAAGCTGAAGCTAGAAACTCATATGTCCTCTTCCTGGGGCTCTCACTCTGTCCAGTAACAGACCAAGAGGGGTGCAGGGGTGGGGGTCTCACTCAGAACTGAAAAAGAGGGCTTTGGGGGCAGATCTGCCCTCCTAGGGCTCAGGGGCAGAAGGGAGAGAAACAGGGCTAGGGACCCACTTGCTTTCTGAGATCAAGCATCCTGAGATCAAGGTAGGGCTTTGAAGAAGGCAAACAGAATGGCAGGTCAGGGAAGGTTGGGGTGAATGCTCTTCCAGAACATTCTTGCCACCTTAGGCTTGCCCCCAGACAGGATCAGATCAGAGGATACACCTTTTTCTCATGCCTGGAGGTGAGTCTTTTTTTTTTTTTTTTTTTTTTTTTTTTTGATACAGAGTCTTGCTCTGTCACCCAGGCTGGAGTTCAGTGGCATGATCTCAGCTCACTGCAACTGTAGCCTCCACCTCCCGGATTAAAGGGATTCTCCTGCCTCAGTCTTCTGAGTAGCTGGGATTACAGGCATGTGCCACCACACCTGGCTACTTTTTGTATTTTTAGTAGAGACGGGGTTTCACCATATTGGTCAGGCTGGTCTCGAACTCCTGACCTCGTGATCTGCCCGCCTCGGCCTCCCAAAGTGCTGGGATTACAGGCCTGAGCCACCGCGCCCGGCTGGAGGTGAGTCTCCAGGGGCCAGGAAAGCTCAAGAAACCCTCCTTGCTTGAGCTTTGGGCCAGAAGAAAAGGTGTATTTCCACCCTCTGGCAGGGACAGCAGGGAGAGCAGTATCCCCTGGTAGCCGACTCGGGTAGCACCCACCATTCTCCATGTATTCAGTGATGATGTAGATGGGCTCCTGGGTGACCACAGCATAGAGCCGAACCAGCCGCTGGTGTTGCAGCTGCTTCATGAGGTTGGCCTCGGCCAGGAAGGCGTCCGGGGACATGCTGCCCTGCTTCAGGCTCTTCACCGCCACCTTCGTGTGCCCGTTGTAGTACCCTGGGTCAGGGAAGGGAAGGAGTGGGAAAGTCGCCAGGCAGCTGTCCTGGGACTGTCATCACCTCAGCGGCCCCTCCCGTTACCCTCTTCCCAGGCAGTCCTGGAGGCCACACTCACCCATCCACACCTCCCCGAACTGTCCAGCCCCCAGCCGCTCCACCAGCTTCAGCGTCTCCCTGGGAACCTCCCACTCGTCCTCCCACCACGGCTTCTGGGGCTTCTGGGTCTGGCAGGGGCGGCTCAACCGTGTGCACAGCCCATCTGAAGCATCTGCGAGGACGAGGGAGGGGTGAAGGCTGTCAATAGGGCAGGCCTCGTATTGACACCACCTCCCCCACTTCTCCAAGCCCCCATCTAGGTGAAGTGGACTAGCAAGGGGGTGTGGGGCTGTCACCCAAACACTTGGGGCCGTAGGGTCAGGTTCCACACCTCACCCACTGCGGGGAATGGAGGAGCGCATTGAAAGATGGATGGGGGACACCTGAGGGGGACTGAGGGGAGATAGGCTGATAGGGCACGGGGGAGGGGTCCCGTCGGGCTCACTGGTGTAATGGCGGACCAGTTCATGCAGGCCGGGAAAAGTGATTCGAGGGGAGATGTAGAAGCCACCGTTGTCCAGATTACGGATCTTGTAATGTTTCACCACCTCTCCCTGGTTCTGGTCGAAGTCCCGGACCGACAGTGAAAACGATCCTGAATGAATGAATGGATGGACAAAGCGACGAAAGAACGCAGTGAGTCTGGCCCGCCACCGCGCCCCCACCTTGGGCTCACCCAGCACCCCCAACTCGGGGTCACCCCGCGCCCCCACCTCGGGCTCACCCCGCGCGCCCCCCTCCGTCTCACCCCGCGTCCCCACCTCGGGCTCATCCCGCGTCCCCCTCCGACTCACCCCGTGTCTCCACCTCGGGCTCACCCTGCGCCCCTCCTCGGGCACACCCCGGGGCACCCCCGCGCCCGGTCGAGACCGCCGCCCACTCACCCGCGGTGCTCTCGCTCTCCCGGATGAGGAAGGAGCCGTGAGTGTTCCCGGGCGCCAGGAGCTGCCGCTCCGCGTCCTTGCGGCTCAGGTTCTTGAAGAACCAGCTGTGCAGGGCGGAAGCGAACGAAGGCCGTCGGCTGTCGTCGGATCTTCCTCCGTGGCCCTCAAGCCTTCACCGCCACCCCAGGCCCACTCCCTGCTCCAGGATCCCTAGATCTGCTCCCACCCACCCCCACGACGGGTCCCCACTTACGGTTCGGGCTCCAGGCTGTTCGCTTTGGCCACAAAATTGAAGGGGATGAAGCCTTCCTGGCCCGTGGTCAGGGACTGCGCCTTCCACCACTCGCCGCTCCTGCGCCACGGAGGTGGGTCAGTGTGGCTCGCTCAGCCGTCGACCTGAGACCCTCCCTCAAAGACCCCTCCACCCCTTAAGCCAGCCTCCCTCAACCCTGGCTCAGCAATACTGGGCCTCGAATTTTGTCCCAAGGGCGGCCACCCCGAGCTGGTCAAGGGCCGCAGGAGGGCTGCGGGTCGAGGAGATCGCCGCTCCCTCACGGACTCCGCCAGAGCAAGGTGGAGAGGGACTCACTGCTCCAGGATGCGGAGCTGTTCCCCCTTCTCAAAGCCCAGATCTCCGTCGTGAGAGGGCTCATAGCTGTGCAGAGCGATAACCAGGTTGTCTGTAAAGACAAGGGGCATCAGGGAGAACCGGGCTGGGATGGGCAGGAAGCCTGGAGTTACAGGGTGGGGGACAAGGAAGGCAAGACCGGGGAGAAAGTAGGTGGGGGAGAGGTGGAAGCCAACAGCCAGGGATCCGCAGGCCTTGTCTTTCAGGCCCTGCTGCCTGGGGTCACCTTGCAGTGGGGAAGCCGGCGGATTGGAGCCTTCGTAGGTAACCAGTGGGTCCCGCACCTCAGAGCCATTTCGGATGAGCAGCTGTGGAGTGGGGGATGAGGGTGGGGTCAGAAAGCAGAAGATTGGGTCAGACCCTGGCCCCCTTCCCTCCTGCCCTGCTCTCAGCCTCTCCAGCCTGGTTAGATTTTATCCCTGAGTTTACCAACTACTTTCTGTGTGATCTTAGGAGATTCCCTTCCCCTCTCTGGGCCTCTTTTCCTTTCTGTATTTCAGGGGAGAGGGCCACTCTATTCTTTCAAGGGCCTGTAGTGCTGGTCATTTCTTTCTCCTGGGTTGCATTCTCTACCCAACTCCCTCACCAAGGCCCCTGTCTCGCCTCTTACCGTGCCCTTGCCATCCAGTGGGACTATGGGATAATGGCAGTTCTCACACACATCGATGTTTTCCATCCAGTCATCTTCCGGGTGTGAGCTGCAGCCACAGCCCATGGTCCCTGAGGGAATGGAGAGGGGGCTGAAGGGGCTCCCCCAAGATCTGCTCCCCCAACATCAGATATCATGGGGCCTTGCCCTGGAAAGTTCCAAAAGTACCTGAGATTGTGAGATCCTGGGATCCCCATTCACCAGCCACAGAAAAGCTAAAATAGGGGGTCCCAGCTCCAAACCGGTGCTCCCTCTGAGCCCTCAGGCTACAAGTAAATTCACACACGGCCCCTGAGCCCTAGCCCCACCCTCCCACCTGGGATGGGCAAACCGCCACAGGCACCTTTGTTAGTCTAGTTACCCACTTCCTGCCTCTGCCCCCTCCCTCTCCCTCTGCCAGTACCCTGTGTTGGGAGGACCACCTCCTAGAGATGACACACACTTTCCCAAGCCTGGGAGAGACCTGACTTATCAGACCCTCCCCTACTGGAGAGGTGTGCATGCCCCACCTCCTATTATAATTCCCCTGTCTAGCTGAGGAGGCTGAGAAAGAGGCTTCTGCTCCCGAAGTCCGCCATCAGGCCCCCGCTGTTCCCCTCACACAGCCCACAGTCATCTCACAGTGTTCCTTCAAACACGGGCTTGCTTCTCCCCAGCAGAAAACCCTCCAGTGACTCTGTTGGCCATAACTTTTTTTTTGTTTATTTGCCTGTTTTAGCAGTGGAAATTTTTTGTCTGATGAAATCAAGCAGAACTCCATAGATAAAGCGATAAATGTGTGACTGTTTTGCCTGAAGCAGAGTGGGGCCCTCACTTTGAAGCCCGCGGAGTCCCTGCAGCTCCTCCTTCTCTAGGGCTGCTCCTCAGAGTGCTTGGAAAGCGCTGTCCTCAAAGTTTAATGTACCATGCATTCCAGACCTTTCATATCAAGATCAAATCCACCTCCGCAGTCTATTCTGCTACACACACACTCTCTCACACACACACACTCACACACACCCTATACATATACACACCCTACACACACACACACTCTCACACACACACAGAGGCACCCCCTATCCCACCTCCACAGAGGCATCCACACATACACACTTTCACATACACACACACACTCACCCCTCACAGGTACTCCCCCACACACTCACACACAGACTCACCCTCCCACACACAGGCACCCACACTCACACTCAGTAAACACATACACTCACCCTCCACAAGTGCCCCCCCCACACACAGAGACTCACCCCCCACACACAGGCACCCACTCTCACACACGTACTCACACACACATTCACGCACACACCCTATACATACTCCCCCCACACACACAGGCTCCCACACCCACGAACACACACACTCGTCCACACACCCACACAGTCACACCCACATACACACACACGCATTCACCCCCACACACACGCACTCACCCCACACACACACATTCTCCCCTCCCCCAACACACATTCATACACACACACAGGCACCTCCACACACTCACCCACACCCATGCACACACCCACACACTCACCTTACACACACACACACAGGCATCCCCTCCATAGATACCCCCACACACCCACACTCACACACACACAAACACCCACACACAGGCACCCCCACACCCCCCCACACACACAGCCTGTGTTCTGAACTATTCTTGCCTTTCCCAAACACCCCATGCTATTTTCTTACTTAATGCCTTTGTACTTGTGGTTCTCCCTGCTTTGAAATGCGTGCGCTCGCTCGCTCTCTCTCTCTCTCTCTCTCTTGCTCTCTCTCTCGAGACAGGGTCTCCCTTCCTCTCCCAGGCTGAAGTGCAGTGGCGCAATCCCCTTAGACCTCCTGGGCTCAAGCAATCTTCCCACCTCAACCTCCCCAGTAGCTGAGACTAAAGGTGCACACCATCATGCCCAGCTGATTATTTTTTTGTAGAGATGAGGTCTCACTATGTTGCCCAGTCTGGTCTCGAACTCCTGGGCTCAAGCAATCCTCCTGCCTTGGCCTCCCCAAATGCTAGGATTATAGGCATGCACCACCGAACCCAGTCGGCATGCTCTCTTTTGTCCAACTGCTGAATTCTAACTCAACCTTCAAGGCTTAGCTGAAATATTACCTTTTTTTTTTTTCCTGCAACCTCTACCTCCCAGGTTCAAGCAATTCTCCTGCCTCAGCCTCCTGAGTAGTTGGGATTACAGGCATGCACCATCACGCTTGGCTAACTTTTGTATTTTTAGTAGAGACAGGGTTTCACCATGTTGGCCAGGCTGGTCTCGAACTCCTGGCCTCAAGCAATTCTCCTGCCTCAGCCTCCCAAAGTGCTGGGATTACAGGCACCTGGCCTAAATATCACCTAGTCTGAAGACTTCCCAATGCTCTTTGCTTCCCTCTCACCCCAGTCTCCTGCAACATTCTATTCAGACCTCAATAATCAACTTAGACACAGAGTTCCATGATTACTGATTTACATGTCAGCCCCAGGGTCCCACTGCCTTTCCCATACCTTTGATGAGAGTGGGGGTTCATCAAGAGCAGAAGCTGTAGTTTATTTGTCTGAAAGCCACCAGCACCCAAAATTAGTTAATAAATGTCAACTGGAACATGCAGTGTTAATGCACAGAGTCTCCCATCTGCAAAGGTCTTAGAAACCAGCAAGCCTAATCTCCAATTTTATTATTTGTTGATTTATTTTTGAGATAAAGTGTCACTCTCTTGCCCAGACTGCAGTGCAATGACCCAATCCTAACTCACTGGAACCTCAAACTCCTGGGCTCAAGTGATCCTCTAACTTCAGCCTCCTGGGTAGCTGGCACCACTGAGCCCAGGTGATTTTTTATTTGTTCTAGAGATGGGGGTATTGCTATGTTGCCCGGACTGGTCTCAAATTCTTGGCCTCAAGTGATCCTTCCTTCTTGGCCTCCCAAAGTGCTGGGATTACAGGCATGAGCTGCCATACCTGGCTAAACCTCTGATTTTAGATGAGCAAACTGAGGCCCACAGAGGTATGCTTAAAGTCACACAACCTATTTGGAGTAGAGCAAAGCTGGAGTTGCTGGCCGGGCGTGGTGGCTCACATCTGTAATCCCGGCACTTTGGGAGACTGAGGCAGTAAGACAATTCAAACTCAGAAGTTCCAGACCAGCCTGGGCAACATAGTGAGACCTCATCTCTAGAAAAAAAATCAAAAAATTAGCCAGGTGTGATGGTGCATGCCTGTAGTTCCAGCTACTTGGGAGGCTGAAGCAAAAAGATCACTTGAGCCCAGGAACTCAAGGCTGCAATGAGCTATGATTGTGCCACTGCACTCCAGCCTGGATAACAGAGCGAGAGCCTGTCTCAAAAAAAAAAAAAAAAAAAAAAAAGGCCAGGCGCGGTGGCTCACACCTGTAATCCCAGCACTTTGGGAGGCCAAGGCGGGTGGGTCACAAGATTAAGGGATCGAGACCATCCTGGCCAACATGGTGCAACCCTGCCTCTACTAAAAATCCAAAAATTAATCGGGCTTGGTGGCAGGTGCCTGTAATCTCAGCTACTCAGGAGGCTGAGGCAGGAGAATCGCTTAAACCCAGGAGGTGGAGGTTGCAGTGAGCCGGAATTGCGCCATTGCACTCCAGCCTGGCAACAAAGTGAGACTCCGCCTCAAAAAAAAAAAAAAAAAAAAAGTCCGGGCACGATGGCTCATGCCTGTAATCCCAGCACTTTGGGAGGCTGAGGTGGGTGGATCACGAGGTCAGGTGTTCAAGACCAGCCTGACCAACATGTTGAAACCCCGTGTCTACTAAAAATACAAAAATTAGCCAGGCATGGTGGCACACGCCTGTAATCCCAGCTACTCAGGAGGCTGAGGCAGGAGAATCACTTGAACCCGGGAGGCAGAGGTTGCAGTGAGCCGAGATCAAGCCACTGCACTCCAGCCTGGATGACAGAGTGAGACTTCATCTCAAAAGAGCAGGCTGGGCACGGTGGCTCATGCTTGTAATCCCAGCACTTTGGGAGGCCAAGGTGGGTGGATCACCTGGGGTCAGAAGTTCAAGACAACCAGCCTGGCCAACAATGGTGAAACCCTGTCTCTACTAAAAATACAAAAAAAAAAAAAAAAAAAAAAAATTAGCTGGGCATGGTGGCAGGAGAATTGCTTGAACTCAAGAGGTGGAGATTGCAGTGAGCCTAGATCCTGCCACTGCCACCGCACTCTTCACTCCAACTTGGGTGACAGAGACTCTGTCTAAAAAGAAAAAACAAAAGAGAGACAGAGAGAGAGAATTCATGCTGGGTCTAAGTGGAAGCAGGGAGCAGTGGAAGTTTCTCATTAGCAAAACTCAGAAGACTGTCCCCATAGTTAGAGACCTAAGTTCAAATAGCAATTTTGACACTTACTGTGTGACTTTGCTGAAATAATTCCTCCTAAGCCTCACTTTTCCTCTTCTGTCAAATGGGGCTCTTCATCCATTTCTCATAAGCTCACATAAATGTTAGCTTAGTTTAGTGCTTAGAAACACTTTCACCAGTGCACAATTCTGTCCTACCAACTCCTGCTTTGGAAGGTGGAAGAATGGGACTGGGTAATTAATCTCCTTTGCTTTAGACTCCTATTTCTTTCTTTTTTCTTTTTTTAATAGAGTCTCGACTGGGCGCGGTGGCTCGTGCCTGTAATCCCAGCACTTTGGGAGGCTGAGGAGGGCGAATCACAAGGTCAGGAGTGCGAGACAAGCCTGGCCAACATGGTGAAACCCTGTCTCTACTAAAAATACAAAAATTAGCTGGGCGTGGTGTTGCACGCCTGTAATCCCAGCTTCTTGGGAGGCTGAGGCAGGAGAATTGCTTGAACCATGGAGGTGGAGGTTGCAGTGAGCTGAGACCACGCCATTGCACTCTAGCCTAGGTGACAGAGCAAGATACCATCTCAAAAGAAAAAAAAACAGACAGAATCTCACTCTGTCACCTAGGCTGGAGTTCAGTGGTGTGAACTTGGCTCACTGGAACCTCCACCTCCCAGGTTCAAGTGATTCTCCTGCCTCAGCCCCCTGACTAGCTAGGACTACGGGCATGTGTCACCATGCCTGGCTAATTTTTGTAATTTTAGTAGAGATGGGGGTTTCACCATGTTGGCCAGGGTGGTCTTGAACTCCTGGCCTCAAGTGATCCGCCCACCTCAGCCTCCCAAAGTGCTGGGATTACAGGCGTGAACCACCATGCCCAGCCTAGACTCCTGTTTCTTTTCTCTCTTTCCTTTTTTTTTTTTTTTAGACTTGCTCTGTTGCCCAGGCTGGAGTGCAGTGGTGTGATCTGGGCTCACTGCAAGCTCTGTCTCTCCTCCCTCAGCCTCCCTAAGCAGGTGGGACTACAGGCGTGCACCACCACGCCTGGCTAATTTTTATATTTTGTGTTTTGTATTTTTAGTAGAGACAGAGTTTTGCCACGTTGGCCAGGCTGGTCTCGAACTCCTGACTTCAGCCTCCCAAAGTGCTGGGATTACAGGCAATGAGCCACTGCGCCCAGCCCTAGACTCCTGTTTCTTTTCTTTTTTTTTGTTTTTTTGAGACGGAGTTTCGCTCTTGTTGCCCAAGCTAGAGTGCAATGGCACGATCTCGGCCCACCGCAACCTCCGCCTCCCAGGTTCAAGCGATTCTCCTACCTCAGTCTCCCAAGTAGCTGGGATTACAGGCATGTGCCACCACGCCTGGCTAATTTTGTATATTTATTTATTTACTTATTTATTTATTTACTTTTATGGGTATCTGGTAAGTATATATGTTTATGGGGTACATGATATATTTTGATAGAGGCATACAATGTGTAATAATCACAAAAGGGATAAATGAGCTATCCATCACCTCAAGCAAGCCTCTATTATTATTATTATTATAAAAACTAGCTGGGCATGGTGGTGCATGCCTATAATCCCAGCTGCTTGGGAGGCTGAGGCAGGAGGATCACTTGAGCCCAGGAGTTCAAGGCCACAGTGAGCTACGATTGCACCACTGCACTCCAGCCTGGGTGACAGAACAAGACCCCTTGTCTAAAGTAAATAAATAAATGAATAATAGTAATACATTTTTTTAAGTTTTGAAAAGAAGCCCAACATACTGCCAGGCATTTGCATTTCTCTTTCTGCATTTGCATTTCTCTCATTACTTTTTTCTTTTTTTATTTTTTTTGAGACAGAGTCTCACTCTGTCTCCCAGGCTGGAGTACAGTGGCGCGATCTCAGCTCACTGCAACCTCCACCTCCTGGGTTCAAGCGATTCTCCTGCCTCAGCCTCCCTAGTAGCTGGGACTACAGGCGCGTGCCGCCACACCTGGCTGATTTTTAATATTTTTAGTAGAGATGGGGTTTCATCGTGTTTGCCAGGATGGTCTCAATCTCCTCACCTTGTGATCCTCCTGCCTTGGCCTCCCAAAGTGCTGGGATTACAGGCGTGAGCCACTGTGCCCGGCCTTATTATTATTATTTTTTGAGACAGAGTTTCGCTCTTGTTGCCCAGGCTGGAGTGCAATGGTGTGATCTCGGCTCACTGCAATATCCACCTCCCAGGTTCAAGTGATTCTCCTGCCTCAGCCTCCCAAGTAACTGGGATTACAGGCATGTGCCACCACACCCGGCTAATTTTGTATTTTTTAAGAGATGGGATTTCTCCATGTTGGTCAGGCTGGTCTCAATCTCTCGACCTCAGGTGATCTGCCCGCCTCGGCCTCTCAAAGTGCTGGGATTACAGGCATGAGCCACCATGCCCGGCCTAATTTTGTATTTTTAGTAGAGACAGGGTTTCACCATGTTGGTCTGGCTGGTCTTGAACTCCTGACTTCAGGTGATCCGCCCTCCTCGACCTCCCAAAGTGCTGGGACTACAGACGTGAGCCACCGCGCCCAGCTCGACTCCTGTTTCTTAAACTGAGATACTCAGCCTCCCATGGGTACTGGAAGTCATGTCACGGTGTGCATTTTTCCAGAGCATGAGTGTTTCCTGACCTTATTCATGTAAGTTAAACAAACATGACCTATTATGGAGGAAAATGCAAAATGTGCATGGAATTTTAAATCAAATCAAGAAACTTTCCAGGAAAAGGGTACGTATTCACTCTTTCCCCTACTGTTAGGAGTCCTGCGGGGAGGTGGACATTTGGGAAATCCTGCTAGACCAGAGCACACCCATCTGTGACTGCAAATGACTTTTTGACTATTATAGCCTGAGAGTAATTAGCAACAAGAGCCCCCAGTAAAGGACTAACAGCAACCTGGAACTGGTCTCAGATAAGCTGAGCTGTTTTGTGAGGTAGTGAGCATCCTGTTGTTTGAGATAGTCGTATGAGCCTTGGGAAACCACAAGTTGGTTGTGTTGTAAAGAGAATACCAACATCAGATGGAATGTGGACTTAGACCAGTAAGGTCCCTGCCAGGCTTGACATTCTTGGAGCCTTTAGAAAAAGGCAAGAGAAAGATTGTAGAAGTTTGAGGTTAAGAAGAGGGAATGTATAGGAGGAAGGGAGAGATGGGAAAGAAGAAGGAGGAGAAAGAAAGGGAGGGGGAGGAGGGGGAAGGGGAGGGGGAGGAGGGGAAGGGGAGGGGGAGGAGGGGAAGGGGAGGGGGAGGAGGGGAAGGGGAGGGGGAGGAGGGGGGAGGGGGAGGGGGAGGAGGGGGAAGGGGAGGGGGAGGAGGGGGAGGGGGAGGGGGAGGAGGGGGAGGGGAGGGGGAGGAGGGGGAGGGGAGGGGGGAGGGGGAGGAGGGGGAGGGGAGGGGGAGGGGGAGGAGGGGGAGGGGGGAGGGGGGAGGGGAGGGGGAGGGGGGAGGGGAGGGGGAGGAGGGGGAGGGGGAGGGGAGGAGGGGGAGGGGGAGGGGGAGGAGGGGGAGGGGGAGGAGGGGGAGGGGGAGGGGGAGGAGGGGGAGGGGGAGGGGGAGGAGGGGGAGGGGGAGGAGGAGGGGGAGGGGGAGGGGGAGGGGGAGGGGGAGGGGGAGGGGGAGGGGGAAGGGGAGGGGGAGGAGGGGGAAGGGGAGGGGGAGGAGGGGGAAGGGGATGGGGAGGGGGGGAAGGGGAGGGGGAGGAGGAGGAAGGGGATGGGAAGGGGAGGGGGACGAGGGGGAAGGGGATGGGGAGGAGGGGGAAGGGGAGGGGGAGGAGGGGGAAGGGGATGGGGAGGGGGAAGGGGAGGGGGAGGAGGGGGAAGGGGATGGGGAGGAGGGGGAAGGGGAGGGGGAGGAGGGGGAAGGGGATGGGGAGGGGGGAAGGGGAGGGGGAGGAGAGGGATGAGGAGGGGGAGGAGGGGGAAGGGGAGGGGGAGGAGGGGGAAGGGGATGGGGAGGGGGAAGGGGAGGGGGAGGAGAGGGATGAGGAGGGGGAGGAGGAAGAGGAGGAGTAGGTGGAGGAGGAGAGGAGGTGGTGGTGGCGGAGGAGGAGGAGGAGGAAGAAAGGGCATAGTAGCTCAGGCCTATAATCTCAGCCCTTTTGGAGGCTGAGGCAGGAGGATCTCTCTTTTTTTTTTTTGAGACAGTCTCGCTCTGTTGCCCAGGCTGGAGTGCAGTGGCATGATCACGACTCACTCACTGCAAGCTCTGCCTCCTGGGTTCACGCCCTTCTCCTGCCTCAGCCTCCCGAGTAGCTGGAACTACCGGCGCCCGCTGCTGTGCCCGGCTATTTTTTTTTTTGTATTTTTAGTAAAGACGGGGTTTCACCATGTTAGCCAGGATGGTCTTGATCTCCTGACCTTGTGATTTGCCTGCCTCAGCCTCCCAAAGTTCTGGGATCACAGGCGTGAGCCACCGTGCCCGGCCAGGAGGATCTCTTGAGCCCAGGAATTAGAGACCAGTGCCTGGGTAACACAGTGAGACCTTATCTCTACAAAAAAAAATCTGAAAATTAGCAGGGCATGGTGGTGCGCCCCTGTAGTCCTAGCTACTCAGGAGGCTGAGTGGGAAGGATCACTTGAGCCTGGGAGGTTGAGCCGGCAGTGAGCCGTGAACACGCCACTGCACTCCAGCCTGGATAACAGAGCAAGAGAGCAACACCCTGTCTCAAAACAAGGCCGGGTGCTGTAGCTCATGTCTGTAATCCCTTTGGGAAACCAAGGCAGGAGAATTGCCAAGAGTTTCAGACCAGCCTGGGCAATGTAGCAAGACTCAGTCTCTATATAAAGGAAAAAAAGAAGAGGAAGAAGAAGGAGGAGGAGAAGGAGAAGAGATAAACTATGGTGCAACAGTGAGAAAAGGCCAGTAGAAGAAGCAGAAGGAATCTAGGTTGGAGATCATGGGGCTGGAAGCTGGTACCTGGTCCAGGCTGGGGTCAGGTGGGGAGGGAAAAGGAATCACAAGGCCTTGGGCTAGGATCCAGGAAAGCATGCAAGGCAGGTCCTAGATTCTGGACTGAATCTGGGCCAGAAAATCCCCGACTTAAGACTGAGCAAAAAGTGAGAAAAAGTCAGCCTATGTTAAATTAAGATCAGAGGAACTCTAGCTTTGCAGGGTATCTGGCCTCTACTGTTTCCTCTATGGCCCCCCAGCTACAGGTGGCAGATCCTGCCCTCTATAAGCATGTGAGCTTTGGAGGATAGGGCCTGGCAGCAATCGTAAGTCCATAGGATCTGGCAATGCCAGAAATGTTTGTAGTCAGAGGCTCCCAGCCTGAAGTATACATGCTCCCAGGAAGTCCCAGGCTAGTGCCGGGGAGGCCTTTAGGTTATTTTAATATTTCAAAAATCTGAAAGGAAATTCCACTATACTTTGTTTCTTGTTTTGACAAATTGTATTATTTATTTCTTCATTGCATACTTAATTAAATCGCTGATTTTTTTTTTTTTTTTTTTGAGACAAAGTCTCACTCTGTCACCCAGGCTGGAGTGCAGTGGCGCAATCTTGGCTCACTGCAACCTCCGTGCCTCAGCCTCCCGAGCAGCTGGGATTACAGGCACGTGCCGCCACGCCCAGCTAATCTCTCTATTTTTAGTAGAGATGGGGTTTCATCATGTTGCCCAAGCTGGTCTTGAACTCCTGACCTCAGGTGATCCACCTGCCTCGGCCTCCCAAACTGCTGAGATTACAAGCGAGAGCCACTGTGCCCAGCCAAATCTTTGATTAAAATGTAAACTTGAGGCCAGGTGCAGTGACTCACACCTGTAATCCCAGCACTTTGGGAGGCTGAGGAGAGAGGATCGATTGAGCCCAGGAGTTTGAGACCAGCCTGGGCAACGTGGTGAGACCCTTTCTCTATTAAAAGAAAAATTTTTTTAACTTGAAAATAAGAAAATTTGCATCTAAATGAGGTAGCTTAGTAGGTAAAAACTTTAAAATCATGAGATCCATGTGGGGAAGAGGGAGTGTAGAACAGGGAATGGTAAAAGACACTTTGTCTTCACAAGAGTTTAGGAAACACAAATACAGTTCATCAGCCTCATTTTAAAACTGGGGAAAAGGAGAGGTTCAGTGATTGTCCCAATAATACACTGAGGGTTCCTGGCAGATGCAAAACTCATATCAAAACCTTACATCCTTTTTTTTTTAGACGAGGTCTCACTACGTTGCCCAGGCTGGTCTCTAACTCCTGGGCTCAAGCGCTTCTCCCACCTCAGCCTCCCAAATAGCTGGGATTGCTGGCATATGCCTGGCTTGGCTCCTACATCCTTTATCAAGATCCTCTCCTCTACTTTTCACTCCCTGGAAAGTCTAAGGGTGGAGGGGGAGGGCTGAGAGGTCTAGGAGAATGTGAGGCAGGAAGGCAGGTCTGACAGTGTAGGGTCCATTTCCCATCAAAAATTTGACCACTGTGCTGTTAACAAAGGCTTTTCTCTTCAAGACAATCCCCCCTCTACCTGGAATGCACGTTTCTGGGTATATATTTACCTGCCTGTTGAATGCAAGTCTGTGCATATGAAAACATATGCAGTGAGCACTGTGCTTATGGGTGCATATCTGTGGGTTTGCAGGAGTCTGTGTGTGCAGAGGGATATATAACAGAATGAGACTATGAATAGCAGCGACTGTCCCTATGTAATTGTGAAGTCATATAGGCATACATCTGTTTATACAAAATGTGGGTATACCCCATCCTTCCGGTCTTCTTTTTTTTTTTTTAAACAGGGTCTTGCTCTGTCGCACAGGCTGGAGTGCAGTGCAGTGGCACTGTCTCAGCTCACTGCAAACTCCTGCCTCCTGTGCTCAAGGGATCCTCTTACCTCAGCCTCCTGAGTAGTGGGGACTGCAGGCCCGTGCCACCAAGCCTGACTAATTTTTGTGTTTTTTGTAATGATGGGGTTTCACCATGTTGGCCAGTCTGGTCTTGAACTCCTGGGCTCAAGTAACCTGCCACCTTGGCCTCCCAAAGTGCTGGGATTACAGGCATAAGCCACCATGCCCAGCCTTTTATTTTTACTTTTTTGCAGTGACAAGGTTTCACCATGTTGCCCAGGCTGGTCTCAAACTCATGGGCTCAAGCAGTCCTCCCACCTCAGACTCCGAAAGTGTTGGGATGGCAGGCATGGGCCACCATGCCCAGTCTAATTTTTATTTAATTTAATTAATTTATTTATTTATTTATTTATTTATTTATTTATTTTGAGACGGAGTCTTGCTCTGTCCCCCAGGCTGGAGTGCAGTGGCACAATCGCAGCTGACTGCAACCTCCACATCCTGGGTTCAAGCAATTCTCCTGTTTCAGCCTCCCAAGTAGCTGAGATTACAGGCATGCACCACCATGCCCGCTAATTTTTATTATTTTTAGTAGAGACAGGGTTTCACCATGTTGGCCAGGTTGGTCTCGAACTCCCAACCTCAAGTGGCCTGCCCACCTCCGCTTCCCAAAGTGCTGGGATGACAGGCATGAGTCACCAGACCTGGCCTGTGGCTTTTTTATAATCATCACAAAATGTTCTGTGGACCACGGGCAGCCTTAAGTTTGACTGAGAACATTACATGCCCTAGTCAGAGGCAGCCTCGAATCTATGAAATTCTTACTCGTGACCTTGGATTCCTAAATTGGGAGAAAAGAATGTCCTGTTTCATTCACCCCAGAATCTGCCCTCATTGCTGGTTCTGGGAGCCCTGGGGATTCCTTTCATCTGTTTTTTTTTTTTTTTTTTTCTCCCTTCTTCCACTTCTTTCTTTCAGACAATGAGAAATTTATATTAAGCTTTAATTTTGATTTTCTTTTTACTGACCTCATTTATTAACCTGGTTAGATCATGTTGGCTACTCTGCAATCTTTATCAAACTAAGACCAGAAGGAGTCTGGGCATGGTGACTCACACCTGTAATCCCAGCACTTTGGGAGGCTGAGGCAGTAGGACTCCTTGAGCCCAGGAGTTCGAGACCAGCCTGACCAACATGGTGAAACCCCGTCTCTACTAAAAATACAAAAATTAGCCAGGTGTACTAGGCGCATGCTTGTAATCCCAGCTACTCAGGAGGCTGAGGCAGGAGAATCGCTTGAACCCAGGAGACAGAGGTTGCAGTGAGCCGAGATCGCGCCATTCACTCAAGCCTGGGTGACAGAACTAGACTCCATCAAAAAAAAAAAAAAAAAGAAAAGAAAAAGAGATTCTCCTGCCACAGCCTCCCAAGTAGCTGGGATTATAGGCACGCACCACCACACCCAGCTGATTTTTGTATTTTTAGCAGAGATGGGGTTTCACCATGTTGGCCAGGCTGGTCTCAAAATCCAGTCCTCAAGTGATTCACCTGCCTCGGCTTCCCAAAGTGCTGGGATTACAGGTGTGAGCCACGGCACCCGGCCATGCTCAGCTATATAATTAGTGGCCGGCGTCCGGCTACCGGGGGCCGTGGCTCACACCTGTAACCCCAGCACTTTGGGAGGCCGAGGCAGGTGAATCACTTGAGGACTGGATTTTGAGACCAGCCTGGCCAACATGGTGAAACCCCATCTCTACTAAAAATACAAAGATTATCTGGGTGTGGTGGCACGTGACTGTAGTCCCAGCTACTTGAGCTACTTGGGAGGCTGAGGCAGGAGAATCTCTTTTTTTTTTTTTTCTGACAGAGTCTAGTTCTGTTGCCCAGGCTGGAGTGCAATGGCGTGATCTCGGTTCACTGCAACCTCTGCCTCCCAGGTTCAAGCGATTCTCCTGCCTCAGCCTCCGGAGTAGCTGGGATTGGAGGCATGCGCCTAGTATGCCCGGCTAATTTTTGTATTTTTAGTAGAGACGGGGTTTCACCATGTTGGTCAGGCTGGTCTCAAACTCCTGACCTCATGATCTGCCCACCTCGGCCTCCAAAGTGCTGAGATTACAGGTGTAAGCCACCACACCCAGCCCTTTTTTTTTTTTTTTTGAGACAGAGGACAGAGTCTCACTGTGTCGCCCAGGCTAGGGAACAGTGGCACGATCTCGGCTCACTGCAACCTCCAACTCCCAGGTTCAAGTGATTATCCTGCCTCAGCCTCCCAAGTAGCTGGGATTACAGTCACGTTCCACCAGGCCCAGCTAATTTTTGTATTTTTAGTAGAGACGGGGTTTCACTATGTTAGCTAGGCTGGTCTTGAACTCCTGACTTCGTGATCTGCCCACCTCGGCCTCCCAAAGTGCTGGGATTACAGGCTTGAGCCACCACCATGCCCGGCCAGCAGGAGAATCTCTTGAACTGGGGAAGCGGAGGTTGCAGTGAGTGGACATCACGCCACTGCACTCCAGCCTGGTCCATGGAGTGAGACTCTGTCTCAAAAAAAAAAAAAAAAAAATTAGCCAAGCATGATGGCGTGATGGCATTTGCCTGTAGTCCTAGCTACCCAGGAGGCTGAAGTGGGAGGATCGCTGAGCCCAGGAAGTCAAGGCTGCAGTGAGCCGTGATTATACCACTGCACACCAGTCTGGGCGACAGGGGACCCTGTCTCAAAAAAAGAAAAAATTAATTAAATTAAATTAAATTAAAAAAATTTTTTAAGTTAACATTTTTTCTCCTCCAACTATAGACCTATTGATTTATTGAACATTTTGTCCAAAATGTGTGCCAGCTTCGTGGCTGAGTTTCTTGGGCCAATGCTTTACATCAAGAACAGGCAGGTGGTCGGATGCAATGGCTCACGCCAGTAATCTCAACATTTTGGAAGGCCAAAGTGGAAGGATCACTCGAGGCCAGGAGTTCAAGACCAGCCTGGGCAACATGGTGAGAACTCATTTCTACAAAAAATACAAAAATTAACCAGGTGTGGTGGTGCACGCCTGTAGTCCTAGCTACTCAGGAGGTTAAGGCAGGAGGATCGCTGAGCCCAGGAGGTTGAGGTTGCAGTGAGCCAATATCATACCACTGTACTCTAGCCTGGGGGAAAGAGCAAGAACCTCTCTCAAACAAAACAAAACAAACAAAGCAACACAAAAAACAGCAGACAAGACTATACTTCCTTTAGGGATCATTTCTTTAGTTCAGTTTCTCTGAACATGTAGAGCACAAAAAGTAAAAAAGAAAAAAGAACAAGCAGACTATTCTACTGCAGACCATTGTTGTACTCTGGACCACCTCATGGCAAAATCTGTCAGAAATCATTTAGAATAGCCAGGGCTGGAGGCTTACGCCTGTAATCCTAGGGCCGAGATGGGAAAATCACTTGAGCTCAGAAGTTCAAGACCAGCCTGGGCAACATAGTGAGACTTTGTCTCTGTAAAAATAAAAATAAAAGGCCAGGCGCAGTGGTTCACACCTGTAACCCCAACACTTTGGGAGGCTGAGGCGGGTGGATCATGAGGTCAAGAGATCGAGACCATTCTGGCCAACATGGCGAAACCTCATCTCTACTAAAAATACAAAAAATTAGCTGAACGTGGTGGTGCACACCTGTAGTCCCAGCTACTCAGAAGGCTGAGGCAGGAGAATTGCTTAAACCCGGGACTGCACTCCAGCCTGGCAACAGAGTGAGACTCTGTCTCAAAAATAAAATAAAATAAAATTAAAATTAAAATTAAAAAAATGAATCATTTAAAACATTTTCTTCGCCTTTGCCCCTGACCCAGACTTGATTAATGACAAAGCTGCCCATGTTCAATAAAGAGCCTTAGCTATTCATGCCCACATAGAACCCTCATGACAATATCAAGCAATATCAAGAATCAGGGCTAGCAGGCATGGCAAATAATTTCTTCCTTTATTTTATTTTATTTTGAGACAGGGTCTTGCCCTCTTGCTCTCTTGCTCTCTTGTGCCACTGGAGTGCAGTGGCAAAATCACAGCTCACTGAAGCCTCGACCTCCCGGGTTCAAGCAATCCTCCCACCTCAGCCTCCTGAGTAACTGGGACAACAGGCATGTGCCACCACGCCCGGCTATTATTATTATCATTATTATTATTATTATTTTTATTTTTTTAGATGAAGTCTCACTCTATCGCCCAGGCTGGAGTGCAGTGGTGCGATCTCGGCTCACTGCAACCTCTGCCTCCCAGGTTCAAGCAATTCTACCTCAGCCTCCCGAGGAGCTGGGACTACAGGCGTGTGCCACCACACCTGGCTAATGTTTGTATTTTTAGTAGAGATGGGGTTTCACCATGTTGGCCAGGGTAGTCTAGAACTCTTGGCCTCAAGTGATCTGCCTGCATTGGCCTCCCAAAGTGTGGGATTACAGGTGTGGCATGAGCCACCGCACCCAGCCTCCAGCTATTTTTTTTTTTCTTTTTCTTTTTTTTACCTGAGAAGCTGTGAATGAGAGGGCCCGGGTAATTTTTGTATTTTTTTAATTTTTGTAGAGACAGGGTTTTGCCATGTTGCTCAGGCTAGTCTCAAACTCCTGAGCTTAAGCAATCCACTGCCTCAGCCCCTTAAAGTGCTGGGATTACAGGCATGGGCTACCGTGCCCCGTCAGTAATTAATTTCTAGTGGGTAAATCAGGGATGTGTCCTGGGCTACCTCCTTTTTCATATTTGTTTAAATACATAATACTTTTTTTTTTTTGAGATGGTATCTCACTCTGTGGCCCAGACTGGAGTGCAGTGACACAATCATGGCTCACTGCAGCCTCGACCTCCCATAGCTCAGGTGATCCTCCTACCTCAGCCTCCTGAGTAGCTGGCACTATGGGTGGGCAACACCGCGCCTGGATAATTTTTGTATTTTTAGTAGGGACAGGGTCTCACCACGTCACACAGGCTGGGTTTTGTTTTTTTTTTTGAGACGGAGTCTCGCACTGTTGCCCAGGCTGGAGTGCAGTGACGTGATCTCAGCTCACTGCAACCTCCACCTCCCAGGTTCAAGCGATTCTCCTGCCTCAGCCTCCCGAGTAGCTGGGATTACAGGCACCCGCCACCATGCCCAGCTAATTTTTTGTATTTTTAGTAGAGACGTGTTTTTTAGTAGAGACGTGTTTTTTAGTAGAAACTAATTTTAGTTTCACTATGTTGGTCAGGCTGGTCTCGAACTTCTGATGTTGTGATCCACCTGCCTCCGCCTCCCAAAGTGCTGGGATTACGGGTGTGAGCCACTGCGCCCAGCCTGGTTTTTTTTTTTTTTTTTTTTTTTTTAAAGAGATGGAGTCTCACATCTCACTCTGTCACCCAGGCTGGAGTAGTACAGCACATGATTGTAGCTCACTGCAACCTGAAACTTCTGGCCTCAAGTAATCCTCCCACCTCAGCCTCCCGAATAGCTGGGATTACAGGCAGGAGCCACTGCACCTGGCTTTAATTCCTCTCTCTCTCTCTTTTTTTTTTTTTCCTTTAGAGATGGGATCTCACTCTGTTGCCCAGGCTGGAGTGCGGTGGCATGATCATGGCTCACTGCAGCCTCAACCACCTGGGCTCAAGTGATCCTCCCACCTCAGCCTCCTGAGTAGCTGGGACCACAGGTACACACCACCAAGCCCAGTTAATTTTTTTGTTTTTTGTAGAGACGGGGTCTGCCTATGTTCCCCAGGCTGGTCTTGAACTCCTGGGCTCAAGCAGTTCCCTTGCTTTGGCCTCCCAAAATGCTGTGATTATAGGTGCAAGCCACCACACCTGGCTTAATACCTTTTTTGAATGAACTCTGTAGCCTCTCGACACAGAGAGAACAAAAAAAAAGCATTATTTTGGATGCAAACAAAATGGATTTATTTTCACAAATTGGGAGTGTCTTGAACATAGAACTGATTCTGCTAGTCAAGTATCGCTATAAATAAGGGATATAGAGCAATTATTCTAATTGGTATTTTAGTAGAAGTCCCCCAACCAGTAACGTGAATGTACCTGATAATCCCTTTTACTGAGTCCGCTCCCTTGGGTACCTTGGTGTGCTTTTTGTATCATGGACAGTTTTATTAGGATGGAGCCTTACTTACAGCTTGGCAATCCACACTGCTTTATAAACGTTTCTGGGAGTCTGGCAGCTCTGGAAGCTCAGTTCACCATGTCCATGCCATGGCAACCCAAGTTCAATCCAGGTTCTCCCAATCACTTGCTGGCAGAAGGGCACCAGGCATGGTGGTTCACACCTATAATCCCAGCACTTTGGGAGGCTAAGGTGGGCAGATAGATACTTGAGCCCAGGAGTTTGAGACCAGCCTGGGCAACATGGCAAAACCCCGTCGGTACAAAAAAAATACAAAAATGAGCCGGACTTTGTGTCCCATGCTTGTGGTCCCAGCTACTTGGGAGGCTGAGGTGGGAGGATCACCTGAGCTTGGGGAGGTCAAGGCTACGGTTAGCCAAGATTGAGCCACTACGCTCCAGCCTAGGCGACAGAGCAAGACCTTGTCTCAAAAAAAAAAAAAAAAAAACCAAAAAAAAACAAGACTTACTGGCAGAAGGTTGTTGGGCAGCTTACTAAACCTCTGCACTTCCCTCAGTTCCTTCATCAGCAAAATGATGACAAAAATAAGACTTGCATCTAAGGCTGGCTGTGGTGAGCATTATACGTGGTATATAGATGATCTCATATAATAAAATGCTTAACATAGTGCTTGCTACATAGACACTGGCCTTAAACATCTTTCAGGCTAAAATGATTGATCATTTTCATTTTCCTTCATGATTTTTGGCACTTCCATGGGCTACCTTTTCACGTTTGATATATGCACCTAAAATGGAAACTTTACTACCATAAATGGAAAACCAGAATCATGAGACATAAATAGAAGTGAAACAACAGCGCACACTAAAATAAACACATAAATTAACATTCGTAAATGTTCATCCATTATCCCCTAAAATCACTTACACACCTCAGTGGTGTACAGGTCATATTTTAGGAAATGCCACACTGCAAGAGAGAACTTTGGGCTTAGGCTGCTGCTTGTGGACTAAAGGAGCTGGCCTATTGACAAAAATGTAATGGGTGAGGTAGGACGATTGCTTGAGACCATACATAGTGTGAATGCAGCTTGGGCAAAATAGTGAGATCTTATCTCCACACACTTTTTTTTTTTTTAAGACAGAGTTTTGCTCTTGTTGCCCAGGCTGGAGTGCAATGGCACGATCTCGGTTCACTGCAACCTCCACTTCCCGAGTTCAAGCAATTCTCCTGTCTCAGCCTCCCAAGTAACTGGGATTACAGGCGCCTGCCACCACGCCTGGCTAATTTTTTGTATTTTTAGTAGAGACAGGGTTTCACCATGTTGGCCAGGCTGGTTTCAAACTCCTGACCTCAGATGATCCACCCACCTCAGCCTCCCAAAGTGTTGGGAGTTTAGTAGAAACCCCATTTCTACTAAAAATACAAAAGTTAGCCGGGTTTGGTGGCATGTGCCTGTAGTCCCAGCTACTTGGGAAGCTGAGGCAGGAGAATTGCTTGAACCCGGAGACAGAGGTTGCAGTGAGCTGAGATAGTGCCACTGCACTCCAGCCTGGGTGACAGAGCAAGACTCTATCTATAAATAAATAAATAAATAAATAAATAAATAAATAAATTGTATTGTTATTATTATGTTTTAATAGAGACGGGGTGTTGCTATGTTGCCCAGGCTAGTCTTGAATGCCTAGTCTCAAGAGATCTTCCTGCCTCAGCCTCCCAAAGTATTGGGATTATAGGCATGAACCACTGTGCCTGGCCAAGAATTTTTTTATAATTAGCTGGGCATGGTGGTACACATCTGTAGTCCTAGGCTACTCAGGAAGCTGAGGTGGGAGAACCACTCAAGCCCAGGTGTGTGAAGTTACAGTGAGCTATGATCACACCATGTGCCCCAGCCGGGGCAACAGACTGAGACACTGTCTCAAAAAAAAAAAAAAAAAAATTTAATGGGTACCTCCTATGTGCCAGATTCTGACCTAGAGCTGAGGATGCAGAAGTAAGCAGACAGAGAGCGTCCTATGCATTTGGCCCTGCCCTCTGTGACAGAGGTGGGTGACCCTCTGGTGGGTCACTTCATTTTCACAGGAGGCTATAAGGCTTGTAGTTAGCTCACTGATCAATAATATCTGTGACTGCCAACAACATGGCCGCACATGACAGCAACACTCGCCAGGAAGTAACATTTCAAAATCACCACCGTTAACCATTTACCAAGCTAACGTTTAGTGAAACAGTTAAAAGGATGAGGTATTTTGTATTGACATGTATTGACACGGAAAGACATCCCGCATACACCATGGCAAGCAAGTTGCAGAACAGAATGCAGAGTATATGCCTATTTGCATTGACATATGCATACAGGGGATTCTTTTAAATAAGCTCTGTGCTAAGCCTTTATTTGCATTATTTCATGTAATTCTCATAATAATCCTATGAAGTGCTATTATTATCCCCATTTTACAGATGCAAAGACTGAGGCCCAAACCAGGTAAAATGATTTGTCTGAGGCCTCATAACAAACAAATGAGCAGTGGAGTTGTGAAGTGAGTCCCAGTCTGCCAGCCTGCAGAGACTAGACTTAACCTCCATGTTTTTCAGCAGCCATACATGGGAAAATCTGGAAGGACACACACCAAATTTTTCATGATGGGCATATCCCAGAAGTGGGATTGGAGGAGGCTGCATTTCTTGTATTTCTTTATATGCCTCTTACTGTTTGAGTTTTAAATTTTATTTTTTTTTAAATAATTAAATAGAGATGGGGTCTGCCTATGTTGCCCAGGCAGGTCTCAAACTCCTGGGACCATGTGATCCTCCCATCACGGCCCCCCAAAGTGCTAGGATTACAGGTGCGAGCCACCGTGCCTGGCCTGTTTGAGTGTTTTTAAAACAGCAATGTGCTAATTTTGTAATGAGAAACAAAAACAGCCGGGCGAGGTGGCTCATGCCTGTAATCCCAGCACTTTGGGAGGCTGAGGCAGGCGGATCACCTGAGATCGGGAGTTCAAGATCAGCCTGACCAACATGGAGAAACCCCATCTCTACTAAAAACACAAAATTAGCCGGGCGTGGTGGTCCATGCCTGTAATCCCAGCTACTCAGGAGGCTGAGGCAGCAGAATCACTTGAACCAGGGAGACGGAGGTTGCAGTGAGCCAAGATCGCACCACTGCACTCCATCCTGGGCAACAAGAGTAAAACTCTGTCTCAAAAAAACGAAAAACAAACAAACCAAAAAAATCCCACAAAACTTAGCCAGACATGGTGGCACACGCCTGTAATCCCAGTTACTAGGGAGGCTGAGGCAGGAGAATCACTGGAACCTGGGAGGTGGAGGTTTACAGACATGCACCACCATGCCTGGCTAATTTTTTGTATTTTTAGTGGAGATGGGGATTCATCATGATGGCCAGGCTGGTTTCGAACTCCTGACCTCAGGTGATCCGCCTGCTTTGGCCTCCCAAAGTGCTGGGATTACAGGCGTGAGCCACTGCACTCTGCCGTGTTTATTTTTTAGAGACAGAATCTAGCTGTGTCACCCAGGCCAGAGTGCAGTGGAGCGATCACAGCTCACTGCAGCCTCAAACCCCTAGCTCCAGATACTTTAAAATCAACACTGAGGTTGATTGTGAGAGGCCCCATTACTGGATGGTACCTTGGTCCCACCTGCTCCTCACCACCTACCCCACCCCACCCCACTGAGAATTACTTTCACTGAATTGAGCTTGGCCTTGAAGCCATCAGCTTGTGGGTGTGTGCATGGAGTTATAGGATGTAGTCTGTGTTTTATGTGTAGCCCCTGCCCTGCCTCTGAACACATCTGTACACGTAGATTTTCCCATGATATGTATGGTGTTTTGGCTTGTGTGTGTGTGTGTGTCTGTGTGTGGCTGCGTGAGAGACCCTCTTCTAAAGTAGATCCCATGGCCCTGCTCAGAGTCCAGCCTGCCTGAGTTCTCACACTCCTCACACTGTATACAGGAAACAGGCTGATTTGCAAAGCCACACCACAAGTGTGAGGGAATGGGTGGTTCACTGGCCCACCAAGGTGCTGAGTGGGCATAATTTGGGTGTGGACAGCCCTCCCTTTGGTGCATCATTTGCAGGGGGAGGGAGTGCCCCACCTCCCTTAAACACCTACTATGTGCTGGCCAGGTGCGGTGGCTCATGCCTGTAATCCCAGCACTTTGGGAGGCCGAGGTGGGTGGATCACGAGGTCAGGAGATCGAAACCATCCTGGCCAATATAGTGAAACTCCATCTCTACTAAAAATGCAAAAATTAGCTGGGCATGGTGGCGCGCCTGTTAATCCTAGCACTTGGGAGGCTGAGGCAGGAGAATCACTTGAACCCGGGAGGCATTTTTGTTTGAGATGGGGTTTCGCTCTGTTGCCTAGGCTGGAGTGCAATGACTCGATCTCTGCTCACTACAACCTGTGCCTCCCGGGTTCAAGCAATTCTGCCTCAGCCCCCTGAGTAGCTAGGATTACAGGCACCTGCCACCACGCTCGGCTAATTTTGCATTTTTAACGAAGACAGGGTTTCACCATGTTGGCCAGCCTGGTCTCAAGCTCCTGGCCTCAAATGATCTGCCCGCCTCAGCCTCCCAAAGTGCTGGGATTACAGGTGTGAGCCACCGTGCCCAGCTTGATTATTGCCTCTTTACAGATAAGTAAACTGAAGCTCAGAGAGAGAGATGAAGCCACTTGCTCAAGGAAATGGTCCAGCGGAATTGTGACTGGGTCGGCCTGTCTCTGAAATGCACATTCTCTGCTCCACACCACACCTGTGGGCTCTCTGGCCTTTGGTCTTGCTCTGAGGTCTCTGCCCTCGTGGTACCCAAGGAACAGAATCCAGGGATAGTGACCTTGGCTTCATGTCCTACGCACTCTTGAAAATGGGTCTTTCTCCTTCTCAGAACTGTCTTGACTCTTGCAGGAAGCTTTCCAGATCTTAAGAGACACCTTCTCCCCTCCTCTGAACCAATGCTCAGCCTGTTCTTGGCCCCTGTCCACTTGGCCCTTCTCTCTTTGAGAAGAGCCTCTGTTCCTGGGGCCCAAGAGCAAGGGACCCTGTCTGATTCATCTGTCAGCATAGGGCTGGGTGGAAGGAACTGCTCATGCCTGTCCAGGGTGAATGACCCTCCCTGAAGTGCGGGGAGAGCCACCATGTTCCCTAGCCCCCACAAGAGGCTACAGGACTTGGAGCTGTAGACAGGAGAAAGGCTGGGACCTGCTGACTAGGCGGAAAGTGTGTGTCAAGAAAAACTCCAACGAAGCAGGGGAAACCTGGAAATCTGGCTGAGTGAGGACTTCCCAAAGAAATTAAGGCTCAGAGTTAAAAAGTGAGGAGGTGAGCAGGTAGCAACTATGCCTCCCCAGTCTCTCTCCACCTCCCTGGGGTTTGAAGCAGGAATCAGCAAAACCAACTGGCCCTACACAGGCAGGGCTGAAGCGGGAGGGAGCCAGGGGCGAGGGGAGGACATCCTGCTGTGACGCTTGGCAGGGGCAGGAATGGTGACTTTCCAGATGGAAGTTCAGCACTTCCTCACCCAGGACCAACTGCACCCCTGTCTGGGATAAAAACAGTACTTCCTCTTCCTTTCTCCCATCATTCTCTTCACTTCCAACTTCCCATACTCAGATCAGATATGTCCATCCACCCTGGAGCTCCATCCCAGATGTTGGACACCCCCACACATATCAGTTCACGCCCATCAGGAGATTCTTCCCTCGATCGCTGAGGCTAAAATCACTCCTCGCATGTCCATCTGGATGCCTTGGGTGATCTCTCTCTCTCTCTCTCTCTCTCTCTCTCTCTCTCTCAGGAGATTCTTGTCACTGGGGTCTGCCCCAGAAACCAGAAGGATTCCTGGGTCCTCTGAGTCCAGCCTGTCCATCACCCTGCTCCAGGCGGGGTGGCCACAGCCTCAGCCATCACTCTCAGCCCTGCCACTGCCTTGCTGAGAAACCGTGGGCAGTGAGTGCCTTGTTCTCTCTGGGCCTCAGGAGCCTCATCCTCATGGCCTGAGGGACTGGGCTTGGTGGTTTCTGGAAGCCTTTTTAACACCTGACTGTCCATGTGCCTGGTGTCCAGGAAACACGCTCCCAGTGAGGTGGGGCCACTGGTGGACAGCACGACAGAGGCAAGCGACACCAGCTTCGCAGGAAAGAGGCGACCCAGCTACACTGCCTGCCTCCCACCTGACCTTGAGCGAGGATCTTCTCTCCCCAGCCACAAAGGGCTGCTGCATCCCTAGGGAGCCTGGGCCCGCACAGCTGCAGCCGTCTGCTATCAGGCCTCTCACCCCGGCGCCTGCGCCCCCAATACCAGCGCTCCTTACCTGCCCAGCCCGGGAGCCCTCTGGCCCCATTCACATGGTCCTCCTGGCCTAACCTGGCTGCCTGGACAGTCTCAGCTCCCTTCGCCGTCGTAGCCACCACCTGTCTCCCCGCGCCCACGTCCCACCCTGACTTCCTGCCTCCTCCGGAGGGCTCCGCAGCCAACCGGGCCCCAGCAGCCCAACCACAACCCTCTAGCACCCCAAGCTTCCTGCCACCATAGACCCCTGCCTCTCAGCCCCTGGGGGTCCCCTACATCTCCAGACCAGGTCCATCTTCCCCTACTGTCCCAGGGTGACACTGGGAGGTTTAAAGTTGAGGGGAGGATGTCTGATAGACCCTCCCTTCTGCCCTCCAGGGTGCATCTGGGCAAGAGATTCAAGGGCAGCCTTTGGGCCCAGTGAGCAGGGGGCAAGCGGACACACACTCAGCTTATGGTGAGAGGCAAACAGCACCTCAGCACCACCGTTGCAGCTGAGAGACCCTTTTGTTTCTGTCTGGCAGCAAAGGTAGCATCGTTCAGAGTCAGAGGAGAGGACAATATCCCTGTTAAATAGCTGGTGAGCAGACCATGCATGTTACAGTCAGGTCAGGCCGAGAGAACAATTCCCATGTCATCTCAGGGCATGGAACAGTAGCTTTATTATAGTCAAGGGTAGGTGAATGGTAGGCTACCATCCCTCTTACAGACAGAATGCTGGAAAACAGCCTGTTTCAGGAGGCAGACAGGACAACCTCATGTCTTCAAGAGGGCATAGTAACGGCCCCTGCTGTAGTCAGAGGCCAGGACAACACCCATTAATCATGGTTGGAGAGTAGGGCAACAGTTCGAATTCAGGTAGAGGCAAGGCCACAGCCCCTGGCAGAGGTGGAGGGCTTGGCACTATCTCCTGCAACAGGTGGAAGACAGAGCAAACAGGGCCGCTCAGGCCCCCAGGTGCAGGCCACAGACTGTCACGACTTTCTGTTATAAGCAGGAGGCAAGAAGATTGTCAGGAGCAGCAGGCAAAGATTTTCCATTTCCCCTGGGGCCAGGCTGAGGGGGCACCCATCATTAGCTGAGGGCCAGGTCACCAGTGATATGAGGAACTCCAGGTGGCCTCATCAGGTCCAAGAACTCGGCCTTGACCCCACCAGGAGGAAAGTGCACATGCGTCACTGCCTGAGTGAGCTGGTAGGGGGAGGGGAACCCACAGAGCATTGTTGGGGCTTGTGAGGTGGAAGCGATGCTGTGTGCACCTCAGCTGCAGAGAGAAGTGGGGGCAGGAAATAGGTGGGGGGAAGAGGAAGCCTGAGTTGGAAAGTCAGACAAAGAGGGTAACACAGAAACAAAGGCTGAGAGAGACAAAGTGACAAACCTTCACAGTGACACAGAGCCTAGAGTTGGAGCTCCAAGCCTGGTGCAGGGCCCAGACTCCCTTGCAATGTAAGCCTGAACACTTCACAGTCCATCTCCCGGTCTCAGCACAGAGTAGAAAGACTGCTGCGCTGGGAGTGAGTAATAGTTCATATTCACTGAGCGCTCACTGTGCACTATCTCCCGTAAGGCACATCTGCTGCCTGTGGAGTGAGAATCAGCATCTCCATTGTGGAGGTGAGGAAACAGACTCAGGGGTTAAGGGAGCTCCTCAGGGTCGAATAGAAATAAATGGTGGCTCAGGCCTGTAATCCCAGCACTTTGGAAGCCCCAGGCAGGTGGATCACTTGAGGTCAGGAGTTTGAGACCAGCCTGGCCAACATGCTGAAACCCTGTCTCTATTAAAAATACAAAAATTAGCCGGGCATGGTGGTGGGTGCCTATAATCCCAGCTACTCGGGAGGCTGAGGCAGGAGAATCGCTTGAAATCGGAAGGTGGAGGTTGCAGTGAGCCGAGATCGCGCCACTACTCCAGCCTGGGCGAAAGAGTGAAATTCCATCTCAAAAAAAAGAAAAAAAAAGAAAAGAAAAGAAAGGAAATTAGCCAGGCGAGGTGGTGGCCGCCTGTAATCCCAGCTACTTGGGAGGCTGAGGCAGGAGAATCGCTTGATCCCCGGAGGCGGAGGTTGCAGTGAGCTGAGATTGTGCTACTGCATTCCAGCCTGGGTGACAGAGTGAGACTCCGCCTCAAAAAAAAAGAAGCAGAAGAAATAACAACAACAAAAAGAAATAAACGGGGTAGCTGGCTTTGAACCCATGTCTCTCAGATTCTGCATTCTTCAGGAGCCCAATTTACCTAAGTCACCTCCCATGGGCCTGCAGTGAACTAGGGTGGTCCCAGTGACAGGCGACATTCAGATAGCGGCCTTGGGCCTGAATAAACGACTGCAAGAGACCTTGATGGGAACCAGAGAAAGCGTTTATTGAGGAGTTTGAGGGTGTGAGCTCCTCCTCCTCCCCCTCCCAGCTGGGTCAGCAGAGGAAACAGGATGCTGGGGTTTTGCACTCTTGGAATTCAGCTCTCAAAAACCTGAATGCTCCTCCTCCCCCGCCAGGAGCTGGTGCCTCTGGGGCACCCCTCCCTTTCCTCTTCCCAGGCAGGCAGGGGAAGCGGCATCGGGAGAGGGGGCGGGGAGTCAGGGGGGCACAGGTGTTCCTCAGCAGAGGGTGAAGCGCCGGGCGCTGATGTTCATGCGCGTGAGGCCCAGGTGCCGCAGCAGCGGGGCCAGGGCCAGGCCGGCCCCGGGCTCCAGCTCCAGCTCCAGCTCGGCCTCATCCAGCAGCTCCTGGTGCAGGTGACAGGCTTGGTCCATCTTCAGTCGGTGCAGCTGGGCCCGCAGCCGCAGCAGCTGCCCTGCCAGCTGCCTGTCCTGCGCCTGCATCTCCCGCTGCGGCCGAGAGGGGGCGTGAGCCTGCTGGACAGGCCCTCGGCCGCGCGCCGTTTCTCCCTTCCTGGCAACGCTGGGCCTTTGCACTGGCTGTGTCCTCCCCAGCCCCCTCTCACCTCAGCTTGATCTCTCCCTATCTCCCAATCTGGTTTCACCTGGTGGTTCTCAAACCCAGCTAAGGAGTCATTATTAAGCAAATCCAACTGCCTGGGCCCCATCCCAAATCAACTAAGCAGAATTTCTGTGTTGGAGCCTGGGTATCTTTATATTTGCACATGTTGAGTTGGGAGCCACCTACTGAAACTTCACCTCTTCAGAATCTGCCTGCAGCATGGCCAGTGCCTCCTTTTGCACTTCGCTGTATCTTTAGGCCATAGAAAGTCCCAGAGTAGGGGAGGCTGTGTATTTCCCTATTTATAATGGTGCCCCACACTCCCCAACACCAGTGCTCTGTCCCCTAAGCAACAGGAGCACAAGGTCAGTAGATTGGATGGAATCCTTCTTCAGCAAGCCTCCCTGAATACAACACTGGACAAGTCCATTCCCAGCTCCTCAGCCCAGGACACCGGAGCGGGCGGTTGCTGGAGGCAGGGTCCATTCTCATCCCTTCCCCATGCCTGTGGTCTTGGACCCTAAGAAGGACCAGCCTGAAGGCCCTGGGCAAAGCTGCCCACCCCACCAGACTCACCAGCTCCCGTCGGAGCCACTCAAGGGCGGAGTCCATTGAGTCGAAACCACAGATGTCCCCAGGTCCCCCTGGTCCAGGTTTGGCTTGGGCCCTGCGCCAGGCCTGGCTCTGGACCTGGGCTGTCCACTCCAGATATGAGGGCCGCCGAGTCTGCAGCTGCAGCTTGGCTGTCAGTGCCTTCACAGAGTCCAGGCTCTCCCCCTCCTCATCCTCCTCGTCCTCTTCACCCACTGCCTGGAATTTCAGTAGCCCCAGGGACATGGCAGGTTTGAGGTGAGTGACAGGGCAGGGCTGCAGCTCTGAGATTAGGGAAAGGCTGGCAATATTGCCCAGGGAGAGGTGGCAGAAGTTGAGGGTGAGAAGAGCGTGCCAGGGAGTGTGTGGTGGTCAATGTTCAAGGTGGGTTGGGGGGCTGAGTGTGCCAGGGTGAGTGAGCAGATGGGTGTGTGAGGCTAAGTATGCAAGGGCTGGAATTTTCCTGGACTGCTAACTTGGGAGCCACGTGATGCCCATCTGGGTGGGGGCCGGAGGAACCCTGCTCCTCTGGCCCTTTGGATGAATTTTATTGTCTTTGCCCAGAAGGAGACACCCAATTCCCAGAAAGGAAGTTGCTCCAGGATGAGAAAAGCATCATTCATACCAGAGTCTTGGCCCTCCTCCCAAGACTCATGTTAAGGGAGCTGAGATCCGGAAGGAGGCTGCCTAGCCACCCCTTGTCCTTACTCGTGACACCAGCCCTTCAGGAAAGGACTAGCCTCCAGGGCCCTGGCCTGGGAGTCAGGAGACCTGAGTTCTAGTGCTGGCTCTGCAGAACCTTGGGCAAGTCTCTGACCTTCTCAGAGCTCTGTTGGGACAGATGAAGGATTTCAAGCTAATACTCTAAGGAGCCCTCAAGGGCTGCCTGCAGGAGAAGGACAGAGCTGTGGATGGGCTCCTTGCCTTCCATCTCCCTGCCCCTCCCAGGGCTTCAACCAGAGCAGTTCCCTTTTTTAAACTTTGTTTTCAAACATAACATACACACAGAAGGAGAGGTGCAGTGGCTCACGCCTGTAATCCCTGCACTTTGGGAAGCCGAGGTGGGCGGATCACGAAGTCAGGAGTTTGAGACCATCCTGGCTAATACGGTGAAACCCCGTCTCTACTAAAAATACAAAAAATTAGCCGAGTGTGGTAGCATGCATCTGTAGTCCCACCTACTTGAGAGGCTGAGGCAAGAGAATCGCTTGAACCCGGGAGGCAGAGGTTGCAGTGAGCCGAGATCGAGCCATTGCATTCCAGCCTGGGTGACAAAGCAAGACTCTGTCAAAAGAAAGAAAGAAGGAAAGAGAGAGAGAGAGAGAAGGGAGGGAGGGAGGGAGGAAGGAAGGAAGGAAGGAAGGGGAAAGAAGTGTAACATACACACAGAAAAACTGTACATATCATAAATGCATGGAGACACGGTGGCTCACGCCTGTAATCCCAACATTTTGGGAGGCTGAGGCGGGCAGATCACCTGAGGTCAGGAGTTTAAGACCAGCCTGGCCAACATGGTGAAACCCTATCTCTACTAAAAATACAAAATGAGCTGGGCGTGGTGGTGCATGCCTGTAATCCCAGCTACCCAGGAGGATGAGGCAGGAGAATCACTGGAGCCTGGAGGCGGAGGTTGCAGTGAGCCAAGATCACACCACTGCACTCTAGCCTGGGCAAAAAGAGCGAAACTCCATCTCAAAAAATAAGTAAATAAGTAAATAAATGAATGTATGGCTCGATGAATTCTCCCAAACTGAACACATCCATGTAACCAGCACCCAGATCAAGCAACAGAGTATTACCAGCACCCAGGAACCGCTGCTAGCCTCCCATGTGCTCCTGGCCTGTCACTAATCTCCTAAGGGTAACACCACCCTCATTCTAACAGCATAGTTTTCTCTGTTTATATACCTTCTAGTGGTTCACAAACTTTAGCATGCATCAGAATCACCTAGAAAGCTTGCTAAGATGGCTAGGCCCCACCACCCAGAGTTTCAGATTCAGTATGTATGGGGTGGGGCCTGGTAATCTGCATTTCTACCAAATTCCCATCCCAACTGCTGCTGCTGGTCTGGAATTTTACAATTTATGCTTTTTTTTTTTTTTTTTTTCGAGACAGGGTCTTGCTTTGTTGCCAGGCTGGAGTGCAGTGGTGGGATTACAGCTCACTGCAACCTTGAACTCTTGGACTCAGGTGATTCTCTTGCTTGACCTCCTCAGTAGCTGGGACTTACAGGGCCAAGACCCCACACCCAGCTAATTTTTTTTTTTTTTTTTAGTTTTTGATAGAGATGAGGTCTTCCTCTGTTGCTCATAATGGTTTTGAACTCAGCCAGGCGCGGTGGTTCACGCCTGTAATCCCAGCACTTTGGGAGGCCAAGGTGGGTGGATCACGAGGTCAGGAGATCGAGACCATCCTGGCTAACATGGTGAAACCCCATCTCTACTAAAAAATACAAAAAAATTAGCCGGGCATGGTGGCAGGCACCTGTAGTCCCAGCTACTTGGGAGGCTGAGGCAGGAGAATGGCGTGAACCCGGGAGGCGGAGCTTGCAGTGAGCCGAGATTGCGCCACTGCAGTCCAGCCTGGGCAACAGAGTGAGACTCCGTCTCAAAAAAATAAATAAATAAATAACAGGATTGAAAGTCAGAGGATGAGAAAGAAAAAAAAAAATTAGGGCATGGTGGCACATGCCTGTGCCCAACTACCTGGGAGACCGAGATGGAAGAATTGCTTGAGCCCAGAAGGGCAAAGCTGCTGCAGTGAGCCCTGATCACATCACTACACTCCAGGCCTGGGTGACAGAGGCTGACCTGTCTCAAAATAAAAAATTTGAAAAAGGCTTCTGTGTCTATGAAGTACCATTGTTTTATTCCTTTATTCTTTTTTTCTTTTCTTCTCTTTTTTTTTTTTTTTTTTTTTTTGAGAGAAGTCTCACTCATCCCCCAGGTTTGAGTGCAATGGCTCAATCTCGGCTCATTGCAACCTCCGCCTCCCGGGTTCAAAAGATTCTCCTGCCTCTGCCTCCCAAGTAGCTGGGATTAAGTTGCCTGCCACCACTAATTTTTGTATATTTTAGTAGAGACGGGGTTTCGCCATGTTGGCCAGGCTGGTTTCGAACTCCTGACCTCAAGTGATCCACCCACCTCAGCCTCCCAAAGTGCTGGGATTACAGGCGTGAGCCACTGCGCCCAGCCTATTCTTTAATTTTTTTATTTTTTTGAGACGGAGTCTCACTTTGTCGCCCAGGCTGGAGTGCAGTGGCGCAATCTAGGCTTACTGCAAGCTCCACCTCCTGGGTTCATGCCATTCTCCTGCCTCAGCCTCCCAAGTAGCTGGGACTACAGGTGCCTGCCACCATGCCCCGCTAATTTTTTTGTATTTTTAGTAGAGACAGGGTTTCACCGTGTCAGCCAGGATGGTCTTGATCTCTTGACCTCGTGATCCGCTCGTCTCGGCCTCCCAAAGTGCTGGGATTACAGGTGTGAGCCACTGTGCCCGGCCTCTTTTTTTTTTTTTTTTTTTTAATGAGACGGGGTCTCACTCTGTCACCCAAGCTGGAGTGCAGTGGTGCAATCTCAGCTCACTGCAACCCCCACCTCCCAGGCTCAAGTGATCCTCCCACCTCAGCCTCCCAAGTAGCTGGGACCACAGGCCCATGCCACACCTGGCTAATTTTTTGTGTTTTTGGTAGAGTTGGGGTTTCGCCATGTTGCCCAGGCTGGTCTCAAACTCCTGGGCTCAAGTGATCCTCCTGCCTCGGTCTCCCAAAGTGCTAGGATTATGGCCATGAGCCACCACTCCCCTCCCTATTCCTCTATTCTTTTTCTTTCTTTTTTCTTTTCTCTTTTTTTTTTTTTTTTGATACAAGTCTCACTCTATTGCCCAAGCTAGAGTGCAGTGGCATGATCTCAGCTCACTGCAACATCCACCTCCTGGGTTCAAGCAATTCTCCTGCCTCAGCCTCCCAAGTAGCTAGGACTACAGGTGCGAACCACCATGCCCGACCAATTTTTCTATTTTTAGTAGAGACAGGGTTTCACCATATTGGCCACGCTGGTCTTGAACTCCTGACCTCAAGTGATCCGCCTGCCTTGGACTCCCAAAGTGCTGGGATTACAGGCGTGAGCCAACTCGCTTGGCTTTTTTTTTTTTTTTTTTTTTTGAGGCAGAGTCTTGCTCTGTTGCCCAGGCTAGAGTGCAGTGGTGTGATCTCAGCTCACTGCAGCCTCCGTTTCTCGGGTTCAAGGGACTCTCCTGCCTCAGCCTCCCGAGTAGCTGGGACTACAAGCACATACCACCATGCCTGGCTAATTTTTGTATTTTTAGTAGAGACCAGATTTAGCCATGTTGGCCAGGCTGTTCTTGAACTTCTGGCCTCAAGGTATCCACCCACCTCAGCCTCCCAAAGGGTTGGGATTACAGGCGTAAGCCACCGCACCCAGCCCTATTCCTTTATTCTCAATTAAAAAGAAAGAAAGAAAGAAAGAAAATAAATAAATAAATAAATAAATAAAATAAGCTGGGCATGGTGGCTCATGCCTGTAATCCCAGCACTTTGGGAGGCCATGCGGCAGGAGCATTGCTTGAGGCTTGGAGTTGAAGACCAGCCTGGGCAAAACAGGGAGACCCCCATCTCCACAAAAATATTTACAAAAGAAAAAGAAGACGGATGGATGAATAGATGGGTCCTGTGGTAAATCGGCTCAGCTCTCGTCCTGCAATTTTACCAGCTTAATTGTGTCTCTTGCCAGACTGAAAACCCTGTGAACAGAATCTTCCCCAGTCATCCCTGGGCCCCAGCACCAAACACAGGGCCCAGCTAACTCACTGTACAGGTAATACACACTTGCTGAAACGATGGTGGATAGCTGATGGGGTTCTTGAGGTCTGGACTCATCCATAAGTGGGCTGCACAGAGGCGCCCTCAGGCAGGGACTTCCAGCTGCGAGGTCGAGGAGGGACGCCAGCTACACAGCTGCAGCATTTAAGGTGGACCAAAGGATTTCCCCAACCCAAGTTTCTTATGTATGGGAGGAAGTAGGCAGTTCCCAGTTTCACACCCACTTTCCAGCCCTTCCACCAGGGTACGGTGGAAGAGATAGTTATCTTTCTTCCTTTCCTTCCTTCCTTCCTTCTTTCTTTCCTTCCTTCCTTCCTTCCTTCCCTCCCTCCCTCCTTCCCTCCCTCCCTCCCTCCTTCCTTCCTTTCTTCTTTCCTTTCTCTTTTTTGACGGAGTTTGCTCTTGTTGCCCAGGCTGGAGTGCAATGGTGCTATCTCATCTCACTGCAACCTCGGTCTCCTGGGTTCAAGCGATTCTCCTGCCTCAGCCTCCCGAGTAGCTGGGATTACAGGCGCACGCCACCATGACTAGTTATTTTTGTATTTTTAGTGGAGACAGGATTTCATTATGTTGGCCACGATGGTCTCGATCTCCTGACCTCGTGATTGGCCCGCCTCGGCCTCCCAAAGTGCTGGGATTACAGGTGTGAGCTACCACGCCTGGCCAATTTTTTGTATTTTTAGTAGAAACAGGGTTTCACCATGTTAGCCAGGGTGGTCTCGAACTCCTGACCTCAGGTGATCCGCCCCGCCTCGGTCTCCCAAAGTGTTGGGATTACAGGCCTGAGCCACTGCGCCCGGTCTTTCTTTCTTTTTAAAGTTAGCAGTAGTGCTAGCACCTCAGGGCTTGAAAAAACAAAAATACAAAAATGTTGAGTGTCTCCTGCAACCCAGGCACAGGGTTAAGGACTTTAGGCAAGATTATTCTCCCCATTTCACAGACGATGACATGGAGATTTGCTTCTGGCCAGGGACCTCGCTAAGAGATATTGGCAATATGAGGGGAAATTCCTGTGAAACTGTGATCCTTTCCTCTGAGGGGCCTCCTTAACAGCTGTCCAGACGGCGTCGCCAGCTGCCCAGGCAGTTCCTATCCCTTTCGGAGCTCCAGCCTGCCCCTCCTGACGCTCTCAGAGTCTGGCCTTCTGCTGGGCCGCGGGTCTCTCACTGGCAGAATGGAGTTCTCGGAGCTGATCCATACGGGCTGGGCCCAAGCAGAGTTTCTACGGGGCCCGGAGGCGCCCCCGCTTCGCGGCACGCTGTGAGTCACCGTCCACCACCTGCTGCTGTCGCCAGGGCCCGCGTCCTCTCCGGACCTGTGGCTGCTGCTGTTGCGTAGCGTCGACTCCTTCGAGAAGCAGTGAGACGTGGGGGGGGGGGTCCCCGGGGTTGAGGAGCGCGCGGCTTGGCGGACTAGGGGGCACGGCCAGCGCAGTCAGAGCTGGCGCCCTCCTGCGTAAGCCCAATCCGGGAAACTCGTTGCCCCTCTCCTGGGAAAGGACCGTCCCTCCCCAGGGTTGCGAGTGACTCGGGCACCATCACCCTGTGCTGTAAAGACCTGCGAGTGCTGCAGCTGGCAATAGAGGGCGCGGAAGCGACGCTGGGCATCGCCCGCTCCATCGAGGTGTGCCGAGGGAGCTCCCGAGCCCTTTAAGCTCTCCCTGTCTCGCGTAGAGGGGAATAAAAAGGTGCTTCTGTCCAAAGAGGCTCCGCAGCCGCAGCTAAATGGCAGGGGGATGCAGGGTGGTCCGGGGTACTTGGAGAGGCCGAAGCTGAAGCTACAGGACTGAGGGGCTGGAAAAGGCGCGGGCGAGGCAATTTCGACCCTCCCCAGAGCCCCTGACTTCCTTCTCCGGACGCTGTCCTCCCTGGAATCAGTCATCACCTCCTTCCCTTTATTCTACCGTCCCAAGGGCCTGAGATTGGGCGACTCCTGGCACTTCCTCCCGCCCGAACGCTACTGCAAGAGAGTAGCTCGCGAAGTGGGCGCGGTCGTAGGGGCCCGGGAAGGTGGAAGCGCCGGGCCTGGAAGAGGCGCGGGGACAGGGCACTCCCTGGGTGCCCTAGACCTGGCCTCTCTCCTCCCTGCGCTGCAGACCAACGCGTGGCGGCTGAGCGAGGTGAACGAGGACTTCAGCTTGTGCCCCAGATACCCCCGTGCGGTGATCGTGCCACACTTGGTGGACGATGATGCCCTGGCGCGCAGCGCCCGCTTCCGTCAGGGAGGTCGCTTCCCGGTGCTCAGCTACCACCCGGCTCCCAGCGGCAGAGGGAGCGCGCCCTCCCCACGCTCCGCCCCTGGGTGGCTGCGTCCTTTCTGGGCCTTTTCTTTTTGGCCCGGTCAATTCGCGGCGTAGCCGCTGCCCCAACTTCTGCCCCATTCTGGCCCCGCCCCTCTCCCGCCTTTTCGCTGGGAAGGGTATCACTTTTCTCTGGCCCCGCCCCTGACGGTTCCGGGCCCCGCGAAGCTTAGTCCCTTCTTTGTCAAGCCAGGACCCGCCCACGGTCTATTCATAGGGTCCCAAACCACTTTGGCCACAACACCCCCAGACTGGTCCGAAGCCTCGTGAGTTCGCCCTGGTCGTTGCACTCCAGCCTGTCGGTGTGCAGACCTGGCTTAGAGGACCCCTAAGGCTGGGGGGTCACTTCCAGAACTGAGTCCGGTCCGCAGGTTCTGCTACGCTCCAGCCAGCCCCTAACTGGTCCCCAGAAGCGGCGCTGCGAGAGGGACCAGGAGCTGCTGCGAACTGCGCTGGCGGGGGCTCGTCCTTGGGCGCGGGGCTTCATCATGGACACGCTCTCGGCCCAGGCCGCGAAACAGGCCCGCGTGACTGGCGGAGGCACGGAGACCAGGGCCGCTTAACCTGGCTGGTTGCACTGGTCCCTGGAGAGGTAAGGGGCCTCCCACCCTCTCCCAGGCCCTCTCCTGCAGGGCTCTGTGAATGTACATGTGTGTGAGTATGTGTTGGCGGGAGATGGGGGGTCCTCCAGGAACCTTGAAGACTCAAGCCTTTCCTGGTGTCATCTCTCCACATGAGCAACCCCACTTGCACACCACCACTGAGAGAGCTCCTTACTCTTTAGGCACCCCAACTTTGCCTGGGAAGAAAAAGCACCTCTACATTAAACTGAAATTTGTCTTCCCAGAACAACCTCCCTGCACACACGCACCCCCTCCCTGAGGGCTGCACCTGCACAGATGTGATCTGTTCCCTCTGTCTCCAGGCGATGGCAGTGCCAAGAAGAGGTCCTGAGGGAGTTTTGTGTTTTGAGGAGAGTAGACTGCTTCCCTATCCAAAATACAAAGCTCTGTTTATTCATTTATTTACCCAGCACTGAGCACAGGGGCTGCCACAGTGGCCAGCTCAGACATGGCAGAGATCAGCAGAGAATGGGCAATCAGGCTCCCCTGAGATGAGCAGCAGCGCAGAGGAGGTGCCCCTCTCTTACTACACCAACTTCAGGTAATCAGAGGTTTCCTTGAGAATAGGATGCTTTAGCTGAGACCCAAAAATGGAGTGAGCCAAAAGAAGAAAGACCCTGCATGTGGAGGGAATTGCAAGTGTCCAGGTGCAGAGACAGCCTGGTTATTTGTCCTGTTTGAGGAACTGCCAAGTACAGTAGTCCCCCCTTATCCTTGGGAAGTATGTTCCAAGATCCCCAGTGAATGCCTGAAGCCTCAGATAGTACCAAACCCTACAGACAGTATGTTTTTCCATACCTATGATAAAGTTTAATTTACTTTATTATTTTTATTTATTTTATTTTATTTTTTTGAGACAAGAGTCTCGCTCTGTCACCCAAGCTGGAGTGCAGTGGCGCTATCTTGGTTCACTGCAACCTCCTCCTCCCAGGTTCAAGTGATTCTCCTGCCTCAGCCTCCCAAATAGCCGGGATTACAGGCACCTGCCACCACGCCCAGCTAATTTTTTTTTTGTATTTTATCTTATTTTATTTTATCATAATAATTATTTTTTAAGATGGAGTCTTGCTTTGTTTCCCAGGCTGGAGTGCAGTAGCGTGATCTTGGCTCTCTGCAACCTCCATTTCCTGGGTTCAAGTGATTCTCTCGCCTCAGCCTCCTGAGTAGTTGGGACTACAGGCGCGTGCCACCAGGCCCGGCTAATTTTTGTATTTTTAGCAGAGATGGGGTTTTGCCATGTTGGCCAGGCTGGTCTGGAACTCCTCACCTCAAGTGGTCTGCCCATCTCAGCCTCCCAAAGTGTTGGGATTACAGGCATGAGCCACCACGCCCGGCCTTTTTTTTGTATTTTAGCAGAGATGGGGTTTCATCATGTCACTCAGGGTGGTCTTGAACTCCTGAGCTCGGGCAATCCACCAGCTTCAGTCTCCCAAAGTACTAGGATTACAAGCGTGAGCCACTGCATCCAGCCAAGTTTAATTTATATAGTAAGCACAACAATAACTAATAATAAAGTAGAACAATTACAACAATATGCTATAATAAAAGTTGTATAGGTCAGGTGCTGAGGTAAAAGATAGGTATTTTTGGAGATTTAGAAGATTGTGGCTGGGCACAGTGACTTATGCCTGTAATCTCAGCACTTTGGCAGGCTGAGGAGGGTGAATCCCTTGAGCCCAAGAGTTTGAGACCAGCCTGGGCAACATAGGGAGACCCTGTCTCTGTACAAAATACAAAAATTGGCTGGGTGTGGTGGCTCATGCAGGTAATCCCAGCATTTTGGGAGGCTGAGGCGGGAAGATCACCTGAGGTCAGGAGTTTGAGACCAGCCTGACCAACATGGAGAAACCCCGTCTCTACTAAAAATACAAAATTAGCCGGGCGTGATGGCACATGCCTTTAATCCCGGCTACTCAGGAGACGGAGGCAGGAGAATCGCTTGAACCCGAAAGGCAGAGGTTGCAGTGAGCTGAGATAGCACCATTGCACTCCAGCCTAGGCAACAAGAATGAAACTCCATCTCAAAAAAAAAAAAAAAAAAAATTAGCTACATGTGGTGGTGCACACCTGTAGTCCCAGCTTCTCAAGAGGCTGAGGTGGATGGCTTGAGCCTGGGAGGCAGAGGTTGCAGTGAGCTGTAATTGTGCCACTGCACTCCAGCCTGGATGAGAGCAAGATCCTGTCCCAAAATTAGCCAGGCATGGTGGTGTGCTCCTGTAGGCCCAGCTACTCAAGAGGCTGAGGTGGGAGATCACTGGAGCCGCAGGAGGTGGAGGCTGCAGTGAACTGTAATCACACCACTGCACTCGAGGCTGGCTGACAGAATGAGACCCTGTCTCAAAAAAAAACAAAAAAAAAAATGGCCGCGTGCGGTGGCTCATGCCTGTAATCCTGGCACTTTGGGAGACCAAGGCGGGTGGATCACCTGAGGTCAGGAGTTTGAGACCAGCCTGGCTAACATGGTGAAACCCCGCTTCTACTAAAAATACAAAAAATTAGCCAGGTGTGGTGGTGCGGGCCTGTAATCCCAGCTATTTGGGAGGCTGAGGCAGGAGAATCGCTTGAAACTGGGAGGTGGAGGTTGCAGTGAGCCGAGATCACGCCATTACACTCTAGCTTGGGCAACAAGAGTGAAACTCCAAAAAAAAAAAGTTGTATGAGGCCGGGCATGGTAGCTCACGCCTGTAATCCCAGCACTTTGGGAGGCCGAGGTAGGTGGGTCACGAGGTCAGGAGATCGAGACCATCCTGGCTAACATGGTGAAACCCTGTCTCTACTAAAAATACAAAAAAAATTAGCCAGGTGTGGTGACGGGCTCCTGTAGTCCCAGCTACTCAGGAGGCTGAGGCAGGAGAATCGCTTGAACCCAGGAGGCAGATGTTGCAGTGAGCTGAGATTGCGCCACTGCACTCCAGCCTGGGTGACCTAGAGTGAGACTCAATCTAAAAAAAATAAACAGTTGTATGAATGTGATCTCTTTCTTAAAATATCTTATTGTACTATACTCACCCTTCTTGTGATGATGTGAGATGCTTAAATGCCCACGTGATGAGATGTGGTGAATGACATAGGCCTTGTAATGCAGCCTTAGGCTCCTACTGACCTTGAACACAAGCCCACTGCAGTACTGCCACAGTCACTCTGATAACCAAGACAGCTACTAAGTGACTAATGGGCAGACAGTGTGTGCAGCATGGATATGCTGGACAAAGGGATGACTCCTATCCAGCGAGACAGAGCAGGGTGACTCAAGATTTCGTCACAACATTCAGAAGGGCTTACAATTTAAAACTTATGAATTGTTTATTTCTGGAATTTTCCATTTAATATTTTCAGGCCACAGTTGACCATGGGTAACTGAAACCTCAGAAAGTGAAACCATGGATGGGGTCAACTAATGTCCTTTGGTACGGTGGGAGTGTCGAGTATGAAATGGGAGGACAGATGAGGCTACAGATAAGCTTAGACTTTATCCTCAAGGCAGCGGGCAGCCACTGAAGGCTTTTAAACAGAGCTGAGAAGTCGCTGTTAGATTTTCTGGCAGGAGGTCACCAGTAACCTTGAACAGAGCAGTTTCTGGGAGGTAGGAGCAGATGCAGAATTCCAAGAGAACTGTGTTTTTCTTGTCAGACCGGGGCTCCCCAGGGAATGCTATGTTGCTCCCATCAGACTGGTGTACATCAAGGGTGTTGTGATACTTCCATCAAATTGGTGGTTTCCCAGGACATTGTGTGTTTCCCCAAAGGGCTATGTGACCCCTCCCCAGGTACTTTCTCAAAGGGTCTTGAGTCTCTCCCATCAGACTGAGGAATCCTCAGAGCTAAGAAACCATTTTAGGCTGGGCGCGGTGGCTCACGCCTGTAATCCCAGCACTTTGGGAGGCCGAGGTGGGCAGATCACAAGGTCAGGAGTCCGAGACCATTCTGGCCAACATGGTGAAACCTAACAATGCAAAAACTAGCTGGGCGTGGTGGCAGTCGCCTGTAGTCCCAGCTACTCTGGAGGCTGAGGCAGAAGAATCACTTAAACCTGGGAGGCGGAGGTTGCAGTGAGCTGAGATCGCACCACTGCACTCCAGCCTGGAGACAGAGCAAGATTCCGTCTCAAAAAAAAAAAAAAAGAAACCATTTCATGGACAGAACGAGACGCTGTCTCAAAGATTAGGAACTCCTCTGTGGGTTGTGTGTGCCGTGAGACTGGACTCCCTAAAGGGCTCTGTGTCCCTTTTATCAGATGGGCTCTTTACAGGATTCTGTGTCTCCCTCATTGGTCTTGAGCACTTGCTCCCTGGCTGTACTTGGCAAGGGCTTGAGCTGGAAAAGATGACCAGACTCCCACCGCCCAGAGGGCGTCCCCTGCAGGAGAGCTTCATGCGCCTGGTGGAGGCCTGTGGGGACTCGGAGCAAAGCATGGACAACTGGCTGAGTCGGCTGGACGGCTGCCGCTGACTGTAACATGTAAAGCAGGCACTGAGCACCACCTGCCTGGCAGTCCAGGGCATGGAGAGGTAAGGCCCCCTTGACATAGAGAATAGGGTGAGATGGGCAGGGCTCTCAACCCCTGGATGCAAAACTGTGATTCAGTAAGCAAATATAGCCTAGAACTGGGTCCATTCTATTCCTGGCCTGGTACATGGGGCTGAAGGCACAGACAGCACCCTGCTTGTTACTTCACTGGCCCAACTCATCCTGGACCCCTTGAGCAAGACCATGGCTGGATTCCAGGAACTGGTGGAGTGGAAGTGGATCCAGGAAAGTAAGTGACCACCCAACCCCAGCCTTACCCTCCATCCAGAAACTTGCTTCCTCGTGCCCATTGCTCTGCCCCCTCCCCAGGCTGGCCACCCCTTCCAGCTGCGCTGTGCCCATTCAGCCTTCTCCCATGCCCACCCCAAGCATGAGGCACCCACCTTTCTCCTCTTCCTGGACTGCGTGTGGCAGTTGGGCTGCCGGTTCCCACTGTCATTGGAGTTTGGGGAAGGGCTACTGTTGGCGCTGTTTGGGCACGCCTATGCCTCCTCTTTTGGCACCTTCCTCTGCAACAGCGAAAAGGAGAGGTGAGCTGAGGGGGTGTTGAGGTAGCTTAGGGGCAGGCACAGGAAAGGGTTGGATACCTGTGCCATCAGTGCCTTACTTCCTTTTTTTTTTTTTTTTTTTTTTGAGATGAAGTCTCGCTCTGTCACCTGTCGCCTGGTCTGGAGCGCAGTGGCACGATCTGGGCTCACTGCAACATTTGCCTCCCTGGTTCAAGCTATTCTCCAGCCTCAGCCTCCCGAGTAGCTGGGATTACAGGCATGTGCCACCACGTCCGGCTAATTTTTATACTTTTAGTATAGATGGAGTTTCACCATATTGGCCAGTCTGATCTCAAACTCCTGACCTCAGGTGATCTGCCCACCTAGGCCTCCTTAAGTGCTGGGATTACAAGCGTGAGTCACTGCGCCCAGCCAGCACCTTACTTCCTTAGGAGCCATCTTTCCCGAATTCAAGTGGGTTTGTCTTTTAGGAAAACTGAGTGTTCTCCTTGCCCCACCTCCAAATCTCATACTTCCTCCTAACTTCTGCAAACCCAGAGATAAATAGGTCCAAGGCCAATCCTTTAGACAGACCTACTCTGTCCATAGCCAATTGCAAGTGAACCCCTACCTTGAAAAGAAGGATTAAAGGGGAAATTTGCTGCAAAAATAATTTATAGGGCTCTCTACCACTTTGCAAGGTCGATTGTTTCAAAGCAATAGAACAGAGGTTGAAAGCAGAGTGGAATCATTTGGGCTCAAATTCCAGTTTCACCACTCACCTGCTGGGTGTTCATAGCAAACCCGTCTGAGTCTCAATCTCGTCGGTAGCATGAAGGGGATAAGAGCAGCCATAATCTGGCCGGGCGCGGTGGCTCACGCCTGTAATCCCAGCACTTTGGGAGCTGAGGCAGGCAGGTCACCTGAGATCAGGAGTTTGAGACCAGCCTGGCCAACATGGTAAAACCCCATCTCTACTAAAAATACAAAAAATTAGGCCTGGCACGGTGGCTCACACCTGTAATCCCAGCACTTTGGGAGGCTGAGGTGGGCAGATCACAAGGTCAGGAGATCGAGACCACCCTGGCTAACATGGTGAAACCCCCTGCCTACTAAAAATACAAAAAATTAGCCGGGCATGTTGGCACCCGCCTGTAGTCCCAGCTACTCAGGTGGCTGAGGCAGGAGAATCACTTGAACCTGGGAGTCAGAGGTTGCGGTAAGCCAAGATCCCACCACTGCACTCCAGCCTAGGTGTCAGAGCAAGACTCCATCTCAAAAAAATATAATTAGCCGGGCGTGTTGGCACATGCCTGTAATCCCAGCTACTTGGGAAGCTGAGGCATGAGAATTGCTTGCACCTGGGAAGCAGAGGTTGCAGTGAGCCGAGATCATGCCATTGCATTCCAGCCTAGGCAACAGGGTGGGACTTCATTAAATAAATAAATAAATAAATAAATAAATAAATAAATAAATAAATAAAAGAAGTGGTATTTTTATTATTTGGTTGGCTTGTTGCATATGCTGCCTATCAGCCCCAGATGCCAGCTGTCTTATGAGATTGAGAGATGCGGGGAGGGAGGGTTCACCTTTCCAGGGTGAAGATCAGATTTAGTTATCTTCTGTTGCTCAGTCTTCCTCCATACCCCATCCTGCTTCACTAACCCCACTAGTCCTGGATCATCTCTATTTACCTCCCTCTCCCCCATCCTTCATCTTTAGTCTTTCTCCTAAAATTGTCTGAGTTTGGTCCTCCCTTGCCAGAAGGCCCTCCCCCCGTCTTCATCCACACTGGTCTCTTCCATCTGGACTCTCCGGCAGCCGCCTCACTGTTCTCTGCATCTTCATTGTTATCAATTTTCTTTCAAAAGCTCCTGGGTCCAGACCTATCAATATTCACAGTGGGCCCTTTCCCGCCTTCTTTCTTTGGCTCATGCCGTTCTCCCCGTGTTGGCTGTTGCTTTGCACAGTGGGTATGCTAGGTCTGTTGAGACTCAGCTCAAACATCACATTCTTAATTAGCCTTCTCTGACATTGAGGCAAAACTAAATTGGTTTCTCCCTTTAAATAGAACTCCTTAAGAAGTAGGACTTTGTCTTGTTCCCCTTTTGTTCTAGTGCCTAGTACAAGATCTGACTGGCAATAATGTTTGCAAGAAAAAGGAGAAAAGTAAAGGTTATCACTGCTTCAAAGTGGCTGTCACCCTACTAACCAGGGCTGCCCACCCAGACTCCCAGAGGGCATACCTGGGGCTGGAAACTCACTCCCTGCCTTTCTGCAGATGCCTGTGTGAAGGGAGGACTCAGATGCACTCCCTGTGGTCTGGGCTCAACCAGCCAAAAGAGCAACAAAGACTCCAGAACCCACTCTACATCCTCAATCCCTTGGCCATCTGTGGAGCCCCAGAGCCTGCGGCTGTGGCAAGGTGAGCTCCACACCTTCTCCCCTGGGGATTACCCCTCTGCTCAGCGTCCTGACCTGTCTTCCTCCTCCTCAGGCCTGTTTCTGCGCTGGACCTGCTCACCTGAGCCTGCAGAAGCTGCATGGGGGAAGAGTGTGGCAAATAGTGACAGGAAGGGAGAAGACAGAAGCCTCTCAGCCAACTGCTTCAGCCGAGCCCCTATTCTAAGCACTGGCTCCTTGGATAGCAGCTGAGATGTTCCTCAAACCTCTGCAGGCCCCTTAGGACCTTTACACCTTGGATGAGGGTGCCTGCAACCCAGGTTAGCCAAAAGTACTGAGGGTCTTAAGTTTGAAGTGTCCAAAGTATAGGGAGGTCTCAATAATAAAAGTCTCCATGATCAGCATCAGCTTGCTGGGGTGTCAGTGAAAAGGAAAAATGATGAAACAGACACCACAAAATATCTGACCAGAAGCCATTTATTACCAAACCAATTTATTTCTTAGAGTTCAAAACCTTCTGTGAGAATCTTCTCTGGCCTGGTTGGAGATCCACCTTCTTTTTTTTTTTTTTTTGAGACGGAGTTTTGCTCTTGTTGCTCAGGATGGAGTGCAATGACGTGATCTCAGCTCACTGCAACCTCTGCCTCCTGGGTTCAAGTGATTCTCCTGCCTCAGCCTCCTGAGTAGCTGGGACTATAGGCGTGTGCCACCATGCCTGGCTAATTTTTGTATTTTTAGTAGAGACGGGGTTTCTCCATGTTGGTCAGGCTGGTCTTAAACTCCTGACCTCAGGTGATCCGCCCGCCTTAAAAAAAAAGTGGTGGGATTACAGGCATGAGCCACCACGCCCGGCAGGAGATCCAGCTTCTTAAGCCTCAAACTCAAATTCGAAGTACTGTGGGTCGAAGTAATGGATACGGACGTAACCATCTTCGCCACCGCTGCTGTAGCTGGAAAAAGATAGCCAGGCACCAGTCAGGTGCTTACTCTGGGAGAGGCAGAGACCCAACCCAGGCTTAGGTCAGCTGCTTCACTGGGACCCTACCTCTTGCCATCAGGATGGAAGGCAACACTGTTGATAGGTCCAAAGTGACCCTTGACTCTTCCAAACTCTTCTTCAAAGGCCAAATGGAAGAACCTGGAGGAAAAGGGACACAATTAATTCACTTTCTATCTTCTTCCAAAACACTTTGGAGGTGGCACTCCCCAAATGCAAATTGTTATTATTATTTATTTATTTTGAGATGGAGTCTTACTCTGTCACCCAGGGTGGAGTACAGTGGCGCAATCTCGGTTCACTGGAACCTCCCCCTCCTGGGTTCAAGCAATTCTCCTGCCTCAGCCTCCTGAGTGGTTGGGATTACAGATGCCTGGCTAATTTTTGTATTTTTAGTAGAGATGGGGTTTCACCATGTTGGCCAGGCTGGTCACGAACTCCTGGCCTCAAGCCGCCTTCCTTAGCCTCCCAATGTGCTGGGATTACAGGCATGAGCCACCACACCTGGCCTCAAATGCAAATTGTATCACAAAAAATAAAGCAGAAGCCGAGGCGCAGTGGCTCACGCCTGTAATCCCAACACTTTGGGAGGCCGAGGCGGGTGGATCACTTGAGGCCAGGAGTTTGAGACCAGCCTGGCCAACATCTCTACTAAAAATACAAAAAGCAGCCAGGGACGGTGGCCATGTACCTGTAATCCCAGCTACTCAGAAGCTGAGGTAGAAGGATCGCTTGAGCCCAGGAGGTTGCTGTGAGCAGAGATGGTGCCACTGCACTCCAGCCTGGGCAACAAAGTGAGACCCTGTCTCAAAAAATAATAATAATAAAGCAGAAAAATTGAGATAAGAAGAAGTGAATGTGAACAAAATAAGATGGAAATTGGTGGCTGCGTGCCATGGTTCACGCCTGTAATCCCAGCACTTTGGGAGGCTGAGGCCAGAGGATCGCTTGAGCCCAGGAGTTCGAGGCCAGCCTGGGCAACATAGTGAGACCCTGTCTCTTACTTTTTTAACTTTTTTATTATAAGGGGAAGACTGGACCCAGATGACTGCCTGAATACATAACTAATACTTATAGAGTGCCTACTATGTGCTGGGCAGTGCTTAAAGAGCTTAATAAATATTAACTGAATAATTTAATCTGCATAATTTTATGTTAAGTATATTGTCATTGTCTCATTATACAGTAGAGGAAATTTGGACATAGAGAAATATAATGAAGGCTGGGCACAGTGGCTCATGCCTGTAATCCCAGCACTCTGGAAGGCCAAGGTGGGCGGATTACTTAAGGCCAGGAGTTCAAGACCAGCCTGGCAAACATGGTGAAATCCTGTCTCTACTAAAAATACAAAAATTAGCCAGGCGTGGTAGTGGGTGCCTGTAATCCCAGCCACCCAGGAGGCAGAGGCAGGATAATTGCTTGAACCCGGGAAGCAGAGGTTGCAGTGAGCAGAGATCGCGCCATTGCACTCCAGCCTGGGTGACAGAGCAAGACTCCGTGTCAAAAAAAAAAAAAAAAAGGCTGGGCACGGTGGCTCACGCCTGTAATCCCAGCACTTTGGGAGGCTGAGGCGGGCGTATCACGAGGTCAGGAGATCAAGACCATCCTTGCTAACACGGTGAAACCCCGTCTCTACTAAAAATACAAAAAGAAAATTAGCCAGGCATGGTGGTGGGCGCCTGGGCCGCTGAGGCAGGAGAATGGCGTCAACCCGGGAGGCAGAGCTTGCAGTGAGCAGAGATCACGCCACTGCGCTCCAGCCTAGGCGACAGAGCGAGACTCCATCTCAAAAACAAAATAAAAACAAAAACAAACAAACAAAAAAGGTACACCCCATGAGATTTTAATTTGGAAGAGCTCTCTTCTTCTTTACCTGGCCTCAAACTTGCCAATCCTGGTGGAGGTTGTGGTTACATCCATGGCTTCCTGACCACCGCCCAGGACCACCTGAATGGAAGAAGAAACTCTAGATGGGACCAATGGACACCAAGTCCATTTTGTGTTTTTCTGCTGCCATATACATTTTTAACATCTCACACGGCTCAATGGGAGGATACCAAAGGTAGGGGATGATCAGACACTTCTGCCACCTCCTGCTGGCTGCCCTGGGGCTATTCAATCCTTCCAGCTTTGTCACTCCTCTGGGCATCTCCTCTCTGCCTGACATCATTTACCCCACAATGTTGTAGCCCAACTTCTGGACAAACATCTAGAACTTGGAAGCTTCCTGAGGCTTCAGCAGGAAGGCAGGTGGGGTTCTCTTACATGGTCATAGTTGGGGGAGAGGGCAGCTGAGTTGACAGGACGTTCTGTCCGGAAAGTCTTCTGATGTTCAAGAGTTGTGGAGTCAAAAAGCTGGAGAGAGAAGGCAGGGGGGAAATCTGTAAAGAGCTTTCCTGGGGGAAGTCGGGCAGGGTGAGCTGTGCAGCCAGAGGGAGGGAGCAGCCCTGCCAGACCGCTGCCCAGGCTCACCTTGGCTGTGTTGTCCTTGGACGCGGTCACAAACATAGTCATGTCCCTGGATAACTGGATGTCGTTGATCTGCCGGGAGTGCTCCTTAACATTCACCAACACCTCTCCAGACTAGGGAAGGAAGAAGAGTGAGACTGAATGGGCCCAATCCCTACTAATCTCAGCTCCCCAGAAACCCAAGCACCCAAATGAAAGCTGAGACAGCATGGACTTTGTGTTTTCCTCACCCCCTCTATCCTATCAGTCACCCCTAAATATCCCTTGACTCTGTCCAGTAATGTACATCCTATGCCTATTGGCTAGTTCAGGTTCACTCTCCAAACATAACCTGCAAAAGCTGTTGGAAGGAAAATCTGGCCATTGATAACCCTTTAAAGATTCCCTACTGCCTGGAGGAAAGTCAAAACTCTTTACCTCCTCACACTGAAGGACGTTTAAAATCTATTCCCCGTCCTCTGTCCCCAAGACCACACCCCAAGGGTTTCTGAAGACTCCATACTTTAACTCTGTGCCTTTGCCTTTGCTGTTCCTTTTGCCTGTGGGATGTTCTTTCCTTCCTGCTTGAAGCTCCATTTATTCTCCAGGGTTTAATGTACACGCCACCTCCCTGGGAGAGTGCACCTTCCACACTTGGCTGAGACCTCTATGGTGGCACAATTCACAATCTGACTCAGGTGCTAGCTGTTTGCAAGTCTGTCTCCCCATGGGGGAAGGGACTGCATCTGATCTACTTCTTTGTTCTAGGAGCTCAGCATTATACTCAGCATTATACAGGGCATTATACTCAGTGGTGGCACGGAAATGCTCATTTGTGATCCTTAATTATTTTTTTGAGACAGGGTCTTGTTCTGTCACCCAGGCTGGAGTACAGTGGCACAATCATGGCTCACTGCAGCCTCAATCTCCCAGACTCAAGCAATCTTTCAGCCTCAACATCCTGAGTACCTGGGACCAAAGGCACACTCCACCACACCCAGCTAATTTTTATTTTTTTTTTGTAGAGACAGGGTCTTCCTATATTGCCCAGGCTGATCTCAATCTCCAGGTCTCAAGCAATCCTGCCACAGCCTCCCAAAGTGTTGGGATTACAGGTGTGAGTCACCACACCCGGCCTGTGATCCTTATTAACATGTCCTGAGTACTTTGTGACAAGTTTTTCAAACATGTGATATCATTTGATCCTTGAAACATTTTACAGATAAACAGGGTCAGAGAAGTCATGTAAATTGCCCAAGATCACACAGCTAGAAAGTGGTGAAATCTACATTTGAATCTCACCTCTGCTCTTTTTAAAATTTTTTATTAACTTTTTTTTTTTTTTTTTTTTTTTTTTTTTAGAGACAGGGTCTCACTGTCACCCAGGCTGGAGTGCAGTGGTGCAATCATAGCTCACTGCAGCCCCAACCCCTGGGCTCAAGAGATCCTCCTGCCTTGGCCCCCAAAGGCACTGGGATTACAGATATGAGCCACAGCATACAGCCCTGCCCTTGTCCTGAACTAGTGTGCTATCACCAGGACCCGAGGCAGGTGGATCATCTGAGGTCAGGAGGTCAGGATTCAAGACCAGCCTGGCCAACATGGAGAAACCCCATCTCTACTAAAAATACAAAAATTACCCAGGCATGGTGGCAGGTGCCTATAGTCCCAGCTACTCAAGAGGCTGAGGCAGGAGAATGGCTTGAACCCAGGAGGTAGAGGTTGCAGTGAGCCGAGATCGTACCACTGCACTCCAGCCTGGGTGACAGGGTGATACTCTGTCTCAAAAAAAAAAAAAAAAAAGCCACGAGCGGTGGACTGCCTGAGGTCAGGAGTTCATGACCAGACTGACCAACATGGTGAAACCCTGTCTCTACTAAAAATACAAAAAAAAATTAGCCAGGTGCGGTGGCATGCACCTGTAATCCCAGCTACTCGGGAGGCTAAGGCAGGGGAATTGCTTGAACCAGGGAGGTGGAGGTTGCAGTGAGCCGAGATGGCGCCACTGCACTCCAGCCTGGGCGACAGAGAGAGACTCTATCTTAAAAAAAAAAAAAAAAAAATTTATTCTGGTAGGCTCAAGCCCCATGTGGCCTCTTACCTTGGCACTATACTGGTTGAGCTCTCCACTCTCATGGCCAGCGATGATGCACTCCCCCAGGGGTCCCCAAACAGCACTGGTGATTTTAGAGTCATTGCAAGGGATCTTCATGTAGGGCTCATTGTTGTCTGTGTGGGGCAGTAGATGTTAGGCCCTGGGCTCTAGAACTGCACCCTTTACCTCAACCCCAGCCCTATTCCCAGCCCTCACCAATCTGGCTCGGATCCCGCAGGTCAAAAAAGCTCACAAAGCACTGGTAGCCCATCTGCTTGTCCGTGGAGAACATGATGATGTTGCCCCCAAAGTCAAAACCGCAGGTCCGGACAGCCGAATTGGTCTTGAGAAGGGCCAGCTGCTTTCCTGGAGTCAGGCAGAGTCTGGGCTACACCATCCATTGCAATTGCAGGGAGGACATTCTAGAGAATGCTACCATCACATCTCACTGTTTGTCTTGCTCCAGTGACCCAAACTTAAAAAGTATTTTAACTTTTCTTTTTTTCTTTTTTGAGACAGTTTCACTCTGTTGCCCAGGCTGGAGTGCAGTGGTGCAATCTCGGCTCACTGCAAGCTCCGCCTCCCGGGTTCACGCCATTCTCCTGCCTCAGCCTCCCAAGTAGCTGGGACTACAGGCGCCTGCCACCATGCCCCACTAATTTTTTTGTATTTTTAGTAGAGACGGGATTTCACCGTGTTAGCCAGGATGGTCTTGATCTCCTGACCCGTGATCCGCCCGCCTCAGCCTCCCAAAGTGCTGGGATTACAGGTGTGAGCCACCGCGCCCGACCTTTTTTTTTTTTTTGAGATGGAGTTTCGCTCTTGTCCTGCAGGCCGAACTGCGATGGCGTGATCTCGGCTCACTGCAACCTTTCAAGCGATTCTTCTGCCTCAGCCTCCTGAGTCGATGGGATTACAGGCGCCCGCCACCATGCCTGGCTCATTTTTGTATTTTTAATAGACGGGGTTTCACCATGTTGGCCAGGCTGGTCTTGCACTCCTGACCTCAGGTGATCCACCTACCTCAACCTCCCAAAGTGCTGGGATTACAGGCGTGAGCCACCACACCTGGCCAAGTATTTTAACTTCTTACCTAGCCTCTTTCCTCAGACATCCTGCTAATACTCATACGTAGACTGCAATATATCTGTCTCTCCCTCAGACTGTGCTTCTCCACAGCAAAGACCTGATCTGATTTCCCTGCATGTCCCCAGTACCCAGCATAGACCTGGCACTAAACAGAACAGCTTAGGCTGGGCACAGTGGCTTATGCCTATAATCTCAGCACTTTGGGAGGCCAAGGCGGGTGGATCACTTGAGCTGAGGAGTTCGAGACCAGCCTGGCCAACATGGTGAAACCCTGTCTCTACTAAAAATACAAAAATTAGCCGGTGGCCAGGTGCAGTGGCTCATGCCTGTAATCCCAGCACTTTGGAAGGCTGAGGTGGGTGGATTACCTGAGGTCTGGAGTTTGAGACCAGTCTGGCCAACATGGTGAAACCCTGTCTCTACTAAAAATACAAAAATTAGCCAGGTGTGATGGCGCATGTCTGTAATCCCAGCTATTTGGGAGGCTGAGGCAGGAGAATCACTTGAACCTGGGAGGCGGAGGTTGCAGTAAGCCAAGATTGTGCCACTGCACTCCAGCCTGGGTGACACAGCGAGAGAATCTGTCTCAAAAAAAAAAATCAGCCAAGCATGGTGGCGTGCACCTATAATCCCAGCTACTGGGGCTGGCTGAGACAGGAGAATCCCTTGAACCCGGGAGACAGAGGTTGCAGTGAGCTGAGATAGTGCCATTGCTCTCCAGCCTGGGTGACAGCGAGATTCTGTCTCAAAAATAAGAAAAAGAAAAAAAAAAAAAAAAAAAGAAAACTTAATCTATGCTTCCTCTACCATGGCGTGTATTTTCTCATCTATCTTTCTTGTCTCTTATTCCCTAGACTGGAAACTATCTATGGATTTCATCTCTATTTTCCTAGGACCTGTTTACTCAAACAGGTACACTGTAGGTCCTCAATATTTGCTAAAAAAGTGAATGAACCCAGCTTACCTGTTTCACAGTCCCAGAGACGACAGCTGTTGTCAGCTGAGCCAGTGAGGACATGCTTGGTGTCCCCTGAAGAGTTGTTAAGAAATATGACGAAGTTCACCTGAGCCCTTGTCCTCTTGGGATGCCAAGTGAATCATCTCCCTGTTCAGCCCCAAAGAGCCTTTCTTCCCCTCTTACCTCCTTATCCAGAACTGGAATTTGTCCTGAATGTTTCCTCAGCCAGTGAAGAGACCAGGGAGTAGGAGGTATCGTTCTCTAGGCCCTCAACAGCACCCCCAACTCCCAACTCCCAACTCAGCCTCTCCATCGCTGACAGACCCTAGCAACACGGACTCAGACCCAAAACAAGGATACAGTCAGCGTCCACACACCACACAGCTCCGGTATGGCCCATGTAGGTGCCCAGCCTCTCACCATTCACAGAGTACCATACATTGACGATCTGGAAAAGTCAAATCACAGGATAGTACACATCCCAGTAAGAGCAATGGCTTCCTATTTTGCCCCAGGAACCCTCAGCAGCCTGTAGCAAGGCTGATTCTGCCCTCTTCTGTTCATTTCTTGGGAAACAGCAGGGAGCTGGTAAAAAGACCAACTCCTGGATTCTCCTCCCTTCCTGAAGGGAAGCAACAGAGGAGTCAGGCGGCTTGTAAAGGCATCCTCATTTGTTAGCTCCAGCTCTCCTGGGACTCCCAACGGCTCCAAAGAATAAAAGGCCAAGTTGAGCTCCAGTCCAGAAAAACAGTATCTCTGATGTCTTATCCAAGTGGGAGCAGCTGGTAGTAAGGAAGTCTGGGTTCTGGTGCCTGCTCTGCCACTGTCTCACTATATGATCTCAAATACAGTGCTTCTCTCCTCTGAACTTCAGTTTTCTCATCTTGAAAATGGCCAGGCCGGGTGTGGTGGCTCATGCCTGTAATCCTAGCACTTTGGGAGGCCGAGGCAGGCAGATCACCTGAGGTCAGGAGTTCAAGACAAGCCTGTCCAACATGGTGAAACCCCGTCTCTACTAAAAATACAAAAAATTAGCTGGGCATGGTGGCACGAGCCTGTAGTCCCAGCTACTCGGGAGGTTGAGGCAGGAGAATCGCTTGAACCTGGGAGGCAGAGGTTGCAGTGAGTCGAGATCGCGCCACTGCACTCCAGCCTAGGCGACAGAGCGAGACTCCGTCTCAAGAAAAAATAAAATAAAATGGCCAGGTGCCTCAAAAGGCAGTATCATGAGGGATTGTTTGGCATTGAGTAGCAGGATGGGATTGACTTAAAATGAGACTAGAGACACCCTCATTAAGTTCCCTGTGTCTGAATAACACAGCCTGCACCTATCCTGGTAGAAAGATTAGATTATCCCTAAAGGTCGCATCCCGTTCTCTGGGCAAGCTGACCCTCATCTTTATCCCCTTTCCACAGTGGTCTCTTGCTTTTCTTGGAGTGCAGTGGCACGATCTCAGCTCACCGCGCTCAAGCGATCCTCTCGTTTCAGACTCCGAAGTAGCTGAGACCACAGGCGCGAGCCACCATGTCAGGCTAATTTTTTTGTGTGTAGAGATGGGTCTTACTACGTTGCTCAGGCTGGTCTCCAACTCCTGGGCTCAAGCGACCCTCCCACCTCGGCCTCTCAAAGTGCTGGGATTACAGGTGTGAGCCACCGCACTCGGCCAATAGAGTTCTTCCCCACCTTTCCCGGTAGAATACTTTCGCCAGCCTACCCCCGGCATGGCCTCTCCCTACTTCTCACAATGGGCTGCTCTTTGGTTCCCCGCTAACGGCAAAACTGGCGTGTCCACCCATCGTCCTGGCAGAAGGATCCCGCCCCTCCCGGACCCCCTCCAGCCAACACTCACAGGGTCCTTGGCCACAGTAAAGAGGAGGTCTCCTTCGCGGTTATACTTAATCTGCGTAATGGACCGCTCATGGCCCTGCAGTAGGATCGGCTTCTGTGGGGACAAGACAGTAACGTCAGTGCTCGGAATTGGGCCCCAGCCTCAGCCCAGGACCCCCACTGCAATACCCCTAACTCTGAAACTCACCATCCCGGCGGTGACGCGAGGAAGGCCGCAACGTGAGTAAGACCGGAAAAGGTTTCGAGGTCACTTCCGGATTATGGGTCTCCGCCCCCTCGTTCCCGGAACTAGAAGACAGCGGCGTTGCCATGGCGGCGTCTCTGGGTAGGTAGCCGGCCCCGCCCTTCCATGGATTTCCCGACCCTCGCCTCGAATTCATTTCCTGCTCCACATCCACCCTCTAACCCCGACCCCTGCTACAACCCCAGAGGCCGGACTCCTGGATTCATCTCCCCAGCTTCCCTGGGCCTGCCTTAGCCGCCAGTCGCAGCCGAGGCGAAGAGAGCGAAGGAGGGAAGTGGGGGCGGCTAGCTGGGGCTAGAAGGCCAGGAGAGGGCGGGGTGGGCGGCCGTTTGGGGTGGGGGTCAGGGTGACTCACTCGTCTGCATTCAGGGCAGGTGTTGGCTCTGGTGCTGGTGGCCGCTCTGTGGGGTGGCACGCAGCCGCTGCTGAAGCGGGCCTCCGCCGGCCTGCAGCGGGTTCATGAGCCGACCTGGGCCCAGCAGTTGCTACAGGAGATGAAGACACTCTTCTTGAATACTGAGGTGCGTCTCTGTGAAAGGCCCCTCTCTCGGTGGAGTTGCCGCCAAGAATTTGGTCTTTGGAGTCAAACAGGTCTGGGTCAGCCCCACCACTTACTCACTAGAAATTCTCGGAAAAGTCAGTTGTCCTTGAGCCTCAGTTTCATCATCTGTAAATGGCTATTATAATAATAACCATCTGATAGGTCAGTTGCAGGAATTAGGTGAGATACGTAGAGCACTTAGCATTAGGCCTAGAACATAGTAAGTGCTCAATCTATGGCTGCCATTATTCACATTTTATTGTGATTCCTTCAGTTACATAAGGCAACATTTGTGAGCCTTTCCAGAGGGAGGGCTTGGGGCTCAAATTGGCCCTGCAGGGGAGGAGTTCAGAGGAGGAAGGCTGCAGCTGGAGGACTTGGGGAAGGCTTCCTGGAGGGGCTGACATTGGCTTCAAGGCCTTGCAGGATGGGAACTAGCAGAGGTGAGGGAGAGGGTAGTTTGAGCAAAGGCACAGACTTCAGTCTGTTTCCCTCTTTGCCCTGGAAGGATCCTCCTTAGAGGGATTAGTGTTCTCTGGGTCCTTATAACCCTGCCTCCCTCCAAGGAAAGACATTGGCTAGGAGCTCAAAGAAGGCAGTGCTGCTCAGTCAGGCCATCACACTGACTGCAGGTTTCTCCTCTTTCCAGTACCTGATGCCCTTTCTCCTCAACCAGTGTGGATCCCTTCTCTATTACCTCACCTTGGCATCGACAGGTGGGTCCTGGCTTGGAACTGTTCTGCTTAGTGTTTGAGGCCACCTGGAAGAGTGATTGGGGGGGCGGGGTGGAGCTTGAAACACCTCATTCCCATCAGTGAGACAGGGCTGACTAGCTCTAGTTCCCTCTTACTACCCTCTTCTCTGAACAAGAGGGGCACAGTGGGCTGGTTATGAGTATGTTGCTAGGCACTGGAGTTGGTTTGAAGCCTGGCAGTCATGTGTGACCAGCGGAGGAAGAAGGAAGGTTCATTTTGCTGTGCCAAGTGCTGGCTTTCACATTCTTGCTTCCACTGTGTGCTACCTACCTGACCATGAGCAAGTCACTCATTTGAGCCTTGGTTTTATATAGTTGGCTTCATAGCATTGTGAGGATTAAATTTAATGAATGGGAAACATCTAGGAGAGTGCCTGGCACACAGTCAGAGCTCCATATACATAAATTTCCTTTCTCTTGACATTTGTGACTGCCCTCTACTACGTCAGCTACTGCACTAGTCTTACACATTATTTAATTCCAATCATGACTCTGTAAAGCAGATATGATTATCTTAGAAAATGAAGTTGCAAAACTTTGGGCAATTTCACCTCTCAAGTCCCACAGGATGTCAGTGCAGAAGGATTTGAAGCCATATATTAAAAGTTTATGCTCGACTGGGCATGGTGACTCACGCCTGTAATCCCAGCACTTTGGGAGGCCAAGGAGGGCAGATCATTTGAGGTCAGGAGTTATAGACCAGTCTGGCCAACATGCTGAAACCCCGTCTCTACTAAAAATAACAAAATTAGTTGGGTATGGTGGTGTGTGCCTGTAGTCCCAGCTACTTGGGAGGCTGAGGCACGAGAATGGCTTGAACCTGGGAGGCGGAGGTTGCAGTGAGCTGAGATCATGCCACTGCACTCCAGTCCCTGGGCAACAGAGCGAGACTCTGTCTCAAAAACAGAAAGAAAGAAATAATATGCACTTATTTAAAGAGTTTGAAAACCTCTGGCCTCATGCATTCACTGCTGTGGAAGAATGCTGAACCCTTGACCAGCTGACTACAGGTAGCCATTCACCAAGTTTTAATCAAATTGCAGTTTTAGGTTTTTTTTATCTCATTACCCTTTCTGCCTGTATCCTTTAATATCCATCCTTTCTAATAACCAGAACAGTAATAACTATTTATGAAGCATCCACTTCAGCCAGGGACTATCCATGCATTATCACAGTTCATCTTACAACAACCCAACAAAAGAAATGGTATACTGTGACCCCTATTTTACATGCGGGGAAACAGGTTGAGTGTTTGAATATCCTAACCAAGATTGCAAGGGAAACTCAGATCTGCCTCACTCCAATGCCCTCACTTTCCACTGCACCGCGCTGCATCCTTCTTCCATCTACTGTTGCAAACCAGACCTTAGCAGCCATGACACTCCTTGTAAGGTATGTAAACTTAAGAAGGCAGCTCTGGGCAGGGCACAGTGGCTGAGGCCTATAATTCCAGCACTTTTGGAGGCTGAGGTGGGCAGATAACCTGAGCCTAGAGACCAGCCTAGGCAACAACAACAACAAAAATACGAAAATTAACTGGGCTTGGTGGTGTGTGCCTGTAGTCCTAGCTGCTCAGGAGGCTGAGGTGGGAGGATCGCTTGAGCTCAGGAGGTTGAGGCTGCAGTGAGCCTTGACCTCACCACTGCACTCCAGCCTGAGCAACAGAGAGAGACCCTGTCTCAAAACAACACCAACAAAAACGAAAAACAACAAAAAAAGAAAGCAGCTCTTTGTAAGTGGGGTTGTATCAATTTCTTAGATGGGTAATGCCTCCATGCTGGGGCCTCCCAGGGGATGAGGAGCAGGACAGTTTGCTCCTCTGCCTCACACAGGCGAGCCCTGGGAGTGCTGGGAAAGAATTTGCTGAGGAGCCAGTGTGAGCATCTGGTCTGCAGTTGAGTCTTGTTACCATGGATAACTCAGCTGATTTGTCCATTGGTCTTTTTTATGTGTATGTGGCGCTTTTTTTTTTTTTTTTTTTGAGACGGCATTTCGCTCTTGTTGCCCAAGCTGGAGTGCAATGGTGCGATCTTGGCTCACTGCAACCTCCGCCTCCCAGGTTCAAGTGACTCTCCTTCCTTAGCCTCCCCAGTAGCTGGGATTACGGGCATGTGCCACCACGCCTGGCTAATTTTGTTTTTTTGTTTTTGTTTTTTGAGATGGAGCCTTGCTGTGTCACCCAGGCTGGAGTGCAGTGGTGCAATCTCTGGTCACTGCAACCTCTGCCTACCAGGTTCAAGCAATTCTCCTGCCTCGGCCTCCCAAGTAGCTGGGACTACAGGCATGCGCCACCATGCCTGGCTAATTTTTGTATTTTTAGTAGAGACGGGGTTTCACAATGTTGGCCAGGCTGGTCTTGAACTCCTGACCTCAAATGATCCACCCGCCTCGGCCTCCCAAAGTGCTGGGATTACAGGCGTGAGCCACCACACCCAGCCTAATTTTGTATTTTCAGTAGAGACGGGGTTTCTCCATGTTGGTCACGCTGGTCTCTAACTCCCGACCTCAGGTGATCCGCCCGCCTCAGCCTTCCAAAATGTTGGGATTACAGGCATGAGCCACTGCGCCTGGCTGTGGCTCTTTTTTTGATGTGATAAGAACACTTAACAGGAGATCTACCCTCAACAAATTTTAAGTTAACTCCATTAGTCTTTTTCTTTTTTTTTTTTTTTGAGACAGAGTTTCACTCTTGTTTCTCAGGCTGGAGTACAATGGTGTGATCTTGGCTCAGTGCAACCTCTGCCTCCTGGGTTCAAGCGATTCTCCTGTCTCAGCCTCCTGAGTAGCTGGGATTACAGGCGTCCGCCACTATGCCTGGCTAATTTTTGGTATTTTTAGTAGAGACGGGGTTTCACCATGTTGGCCAAGCTGGTCTTGAACTCCTGACCTCAGGTGATCCGCCCGCCTCAGCCCCCCAAAGTGCTGGGATTACAGGCGTGAGCCACCCTGCACCCGGCCAACTCCATTACTCTTTTTCAAGTTTGCTTATTGGCAGTCAGCCCCTTGGAACTTCAAAATTAAGGAACAGATCCTGGGCTATGATGCCCTCTACCCACACCACAGGTCCAGCCCAATGTCCTGAACAGGTCCTGCTCCTTCCTTCTGACACTTTTTATTTTTAACTCCATAAGGCCTGAGCTTGGGCTGAAACAGAAACAAAATGTGCTTCATCTGATGTTCTGCTCTGTCTATATCCACAGTTTAATAACGGCACAGGCTTTGGAGTCAGGCAAGCCTTGGTTTAAATCCTCAACTTGCCTTAGTTTATGTGACTTCTTTGAGCCTTTGTTTCTTTTACGCAAAATGGTGATAATCCCCTTCTTGCAGTGTTGTGAAAATTGAGATGTGTACACAAAGCACCTAGGCCATGGTATGTGCTTAATAAATGGTGGCTGTGCTTGGTGTTACCTGACTCTCTACTCATCCTTTGGGATTTGGGTGCCTGCCTGTCCGTCCAGATGTCCTTGAGATCTCACGAGTTCTCTTTGAGTGCAAAGACCTCATTCTCATTATCAAACCAGGCTGGTCCCAGACCTCAGAGTTCAGGTCTTCATGCTGGAATCCTGGGAAGCACTGAACGTGGAGTCAGGAGATGGGGGTTTGAGTCCTGAGATTTGCTGTGACTTCATCTGGAAGATGGGGTTTTGATACCTTTTTTAAAGGTATGAAATGATGATGATGGAAGTGTTTTGTGCCTAGAAAGGCATTTGTTGCATCTCAGGCATTCTTTTCATTCTGACCACCCAGATCTGACCCTGGCTGTGCCCATCTGTAACTCTCTGGCCATCATCTTCACACTGATTGTTGGGAAGGCCCTTGGAGAAGATATTGGTGGAAAACGTAAGTTAGACTACTGCGAGTGCGGGACGCAGCTCTGTGGATCTCAACATACCTGTGTTAGTTCCTTCCCAGAACCCATCTCCCCAGAGTGGGTGAGGACACGGCCTTTTCCCATCCTGCCCTTTCCTCTGCAGCTGTTTTGCTTCCTTGTGGCCATCAGAGTTCCCTTCCCCTGGACAGTCTGGGGAAAGACAGAGGCTGGGGTTTGGGATTGAAGACCAGACCCCATCTGAGCCCTTCCTCCAGCCCTGTACCAGCTCCTACTGGCATGGCTGAGCTCAGACCCTCTTGATTTCTGCTTATTATCCCAGGAGCAGTTGCTGGCATGGTGCTCACCGTGATAGGAATTTCACTCTGCATCACAAGCTCAGTGAGTAAGACCCAGGGGCAACAGTCTACCCTTTGAGTGGGCCGAACCCACCTCCAGCTCTGCTGCCTCCAGGAAGCCCCTGGGCCATGAAGTGCTGGCAGTGAGCGGATGGACCTAGCACTTCCCCTCTCTGGCCTTAGCTTCCTCCTCTCTTATGGGGATAACAGCTACCTCATGGATTACAATAAGATAACAAGAGTGAAAGAGTTTTGTAACCTTCAAGTGCTGTTCAGCTGCGGGGATTTAGCACAGGAGACTCTACGCTCACCCTCAGCAACCTTTCTGCCCCAGCAGCTCTCTTCCTGCTAACATCTCAGGCTCCCAGCCCAGCCACCATTACTGTGGCCTGATCTGGACTATCATGGTGGCAGGTTCCATGGACTGCAGAACTCCAGCTGCATGGAAAGGGCCAGCTGCAGACTTTGAGCCAGAAATGCAAACGGGAGACCTCTGGGGCTCAGTCAGAGCGCTTTGGCTGAATGAGGGGTGGAACCGAGGGAAGAAGGTGCGTCGGAGTGGCAGATGCAGGAAATGAGCTGTCTATTAGCCTTGCCTGCCCCACCCATGAGGTAGGCAGAAATCCTCACTGCCAGCCCCTCTTAAACAGGTAGAGAGCTGTGAGCCCCAGCCCCACCTGACTCCAGCACACCTGGCGAGTAGTAGCTGTCAATAAATCTATGGTAAACAGACAAGAGGTTAGTAAGTATTCTTTTATTGTGACAAACCCACTCCCCCGTTTGTGGCCTGTCTCCCAGGCTCAGTCAGCTACTCCTTTCTCTGGCCAGAGAATCCCATAAGGAAATAGCCCCCACAGCCAGGGCTGCTCTGCTCAGAGGAAGGGAAGGCTGGGCTGTGGGTTTAGGAGCAGGAGAACGGGGAGGGCTGAGGAGGCCGCAGCGTACCCTGTGAGCCCAGCGGAGGTGCTGGCTCCTGAGGAACAAGCTGCTGGAGGCTAAGGACAGAAGGTGGCCAGAGTAGTGGTCCCCAGTTGCCCTCTGGAGCTGCTGGCTCTCAAGATGGCAGAGCTGGGGCTGAGGCTGAGATAGCAGCCCCAGCCCCAGGCTGGTTTTCCAGGGACAAGGCCTCTTCCACTATCTGTGCTGCCCTCTGCAGGAGGTGGAAGGCCATACAGAATGGAGCCGTGAGTATGGCCAGCCTCCAGCTCTCAGCCAGGAAGTCCCCAACCCCAAGGAAGGAAGAAACTGGAAATTAGGAACTGCTTCCTCATTTAACAAGGTAGGAAGTTAGGAGATCATTTACTTTCAATCACAAGGGAGGAGAACTGTTCCTGGGGCCCAAGGCTGCCAGTTTCCAGCTCAGAGCTCCTCCCACCCCAACATACTGTTTCCTGATCCAACAGCTTACCTGATCCAAGGGCTCCTCTGTCTGGGTGTCTTCATCATCTGCTACTTCCAGGGCCCCCGCTGTCTCCTTCCTTCGGTGGGGAGCTCCGTATACTCCTATAACTCCTAAAGAGGGGAGGCAGCACTGGGTGATGCCCAGGCTGAAGAGCCCTCAGCATTCCTGCCCTGGACCTTCATGCTAGCCCCTTTCCCTCCCCTGAACCTGGTTCTGCATTCCCCACCACCTCCCAGGATGGCAAGGAAGTGAGAGGTGGGCCTTTGGTCCCACTCCCATCCCCTCTATATCCCACCCCTGAAGTCTCATCGCTTTAAGCACTGCCCTTTCCAGGTGCTTCTTTTCATGTGATGAGGCCCTGTGAAGAAGGGACAGGATATACAGACGGGGGCAGCTGGAGACAGTTATGATGAGGTCAGTACCAGCTTTTTTTTTTTTTTTACGGGCAGTCTCCTGAGCCACAGTAGGTTCAGACTCCTTTATCTTTTTTTTTTTTTTTTTTTTCAGTGCCGGCTTTGTGTCTGAGCATTCTGCTCCCATGGACATCCCCAACAACAGCAGGGACCAACCTATGTCACTGTCAAAGGGCAGCTGAGAAGGGCCTGAGCCCCAGGGACCCCTCACCTGATGGGAATGAGAGTGTGGGGAGCTTGCTTCTTGGCTGAATGGTCTGCTGGGGTCTGGCATAGAAAGCAGATGGCTTAATTCGGTCTGGTTCCTTTGGAGAGGGCTGGGTTACCTGGGCCCTGTGGCCTTGGGCCTAGAGAAGGACACTGGGCTTGGACCCTGATTGCTGGCCATTCTTACCTTTCCTACTCCCCAGTTCAGGCTTCAGAGAGCCCCTGGCGCCTGCAGGAACATGGCAGAGGAGACGCCGTCTGTCTTCACAAAGTACGTCCTCCCTCCTTGCTGCCTCTTCCCACCAGCCTGACTTATCCAGGGACAGAGCAGTAGGTGCCTGGCACTCCTCGATGCCCAGTGAAACCAGACTGTGCTTCCCCACCCCCACCGCCATGCCCCATGCTCACTGGCTCATTTCTTGGGAGGGCTTAGAGCTGGATAATATAAGTTCCCTTGGACCCTGCTGTGCCAAATACGCCAATTCTCTCTCCCAGCGTCCAACCTAGCAAGAAGGTATTAAATCCTGCAAATCAGATGAGAATTCTGGTCTGGCCCCTGCCACTCAATAACTGTGTCACCCTGAACAAATCACTTCACTTTTTTTTTTTTTTTTTTTTTTTGAGACTTGAGTCTTACTCTCTCACCCAGGCTGGAGTGCAGTGGTGTGATCTCGGCTCACCACAACCTCCGCCTCCCAGGTTCAAGTGATTCTCCTGCCTCAGCCTCCCAAGTAGCTGGGACTACAGGCACCCACCACCATGCCCAGCTAATTTTTTTGTACTTTTAGTAGAGATGGGGTTTTACCATGTTGGCCAGGCTGGTCTTGAACTCCTGACCTCAGGTGATCCACTCTCCTCGGCCTCCCAAAGTGCTGGGATTACAGGTGTGAGCCATCTTGCCCAAGGCCCACTTCACTCTTTTCAGCTTCAGTTTCACCTCTGGAAAATGGGGATAATCTTTCTTTCACAAGATTATTAACAGTGGCCAGGCGAGGTGGCTCACGACTGTAATCCCAGCACTTTGGGAGGCTGAGGTGGGCAGATCACCTGAGGGAGTTTGAGACCAGCCTGATCAACATGGAGAAACCCTGTCTGTACTAAAAATTAAAAAAATTAGCCGGGTGTGGCTGAGCGCGGTGGCTCACGCCTGTAATCCCAGCACTTTGGGAGGCTGAGGTGGGCTGATCACGAGGTCAGGAGATCGAGACCATCCTGGCTAACACGGTGAAACCCCGTCTCTACTAAAAATACAAAAAAAATTAACCGGGCATGGTGGTGGGTGCCTGTAGTCCCAGCTGCTCGGGAGGCTGAGGCAGGAGAATGGCATGAACCCGGGAGGCGGAGCTGGCAGTGAGCCAAGATTGCGCCACTGCATTCCAGCCTGGGCAACAGAGCGAGACTCCATCTCAAAAAAAAAAAAAAAAAATTAGCCGGGTGTGGTGGCACGTACCTGTAATCCCAGCTACTCGGGAGGCTGAGGCAGGAGAATCACTTGAACCCAGAAGGTGGAGGGTGCAGTGAGCTGAGATTGTGCTATTGCACTCCAGCCTGAGCAACAAGAGTGAAACTCCGTCTCAAAAAAAAAAAAAATTATTAAGAGGATGCAGGCTGGGCATAGTGTAATCACAGCACTTTGGGAGGCCAAGGTGGGAGGATTGCTTGAGCCCAGGAGTTCAAGACCAGCCTTCGCAATATCGTGAGACTCATCTCTATATTTAAAATAAAAGAAAAAAGGAGGCTGGGCACGGTGGCTCACGCCTGTAATCCCAGCACTTTGGGAGGCTGAGGCGGGCACATCACAAGGTCAGGAGTTCAAGACCAGCCTGGCCAACATGGTGAAACGCCATCTCTACTAAAAATATACAAAATTAGCTGGATATGGTGGAGCGTGCCCATAATCCCAGCTACTCAGGAGGCTGAGGCAGGAGAATTGCTTGAACCGGGACCTGGGAGGCGGAGGTTGCAGTGAGCCAAGATCCTGCCACTGCACTCCAGCCTGGACTACAGAGCAAGACTCCGTCTCAAAAAAAAAAAAAGAAAAGAAAAAGAGAGGATGCAGTGAAATAAGGTCAGAGGCTGTGCCAGAAGAGTTGTCAGCCAGTCACTCCCCTTCCTTCCCACCCCTCATTGTCCCCTGCGTCACCTACCCCCTGCCTGTGGGGCCTAGACTTCGAGCCTGGAGGTTGCCTACAATGACAAAAGGAAAAGCTTGTAGTGGGCAGAGGGCATAGAGTCAAAGCACACAGACCCGGAGGGTGGCTTCCTCTGCCCGGCCTGTTACCGCTCCACCTCCCACATACATACCAGCAGCCCCTGGGCAGGGAGGGGCTGGGCACCAGCAGCTCCAGATAGGGAAGGTCCTTGAACTCATCCTCTCCGACAGCCACATAGTAATGGCCAGTTACCAGCTCCTCCCCTGCTGACAGTGGGAGCCCCTCTAGGGTGCAGAGTCTGGGAGAGAGAGGTGAGGAGGATAAGGGCTGGTAGACTCGATGCTTCTTCACATTCAGCAGACTGAAGGGGTGGGTGCAGCTATTCCAAGGTGCCCTCTGGCCTCTGGGCACCCAGGCTCTACCCTGCCTCTGAGGGCTGGGCAGAGGGCCCTCTCCCAGTGGCATAGGGGGAAGTCCCATGTGGGGGAACGTGCTTTCCTTTTGCCTCTTCATCCTCAGCCACAGCTGAAGCCAGTGGCGAGGCTCTCTTTGGGGACTTTTGGGCCCTCGCAGTCCCCATACTCACTTGCACACAGCCCCACTCTGCAACTTGACCTTCTCAGTCAGGAGCTTCAACACAGTTTCCCAGTCCTGGCTGGCAGCCTGGGACAGCTTCAGACTAAATGGGGGACTTACCAGGTCCCCATTCCTGAACACACTGAGACAAAAAGCCTGGTAAGGGGGAGTGTCCCCAGGAGTCCCTACATGTGAGGGGAAGGGTGGCACAGGGCCAGCAATAACCATAACACTGGTCTCTCTTCACCTATCAAGCATGCTGGACTTCTACATTCCCAACAGTAACCAGAGGCTCCTAGAACAAACCCAACACCATTTTCTTGGCCTTACTAAAACAAACATCAACACCCCTGCTCCCTCACACTGGCACTCACTGGATATAGGTGGGAGCACCTGCAGGCAGCTGCCGTCCAATGGCCCCATCACACAAGTGGCGAGTCACGGGAGGACCCTGAAACCCATGTCAGACCTCCAAATCAGGAGAGTTGGGGCCTTTGGTTAGGGGTGGGTCCATCCAAGGTGTGGAGTGAGGGGGCCGGAACCAGACTGGGGCAGGAAGGGGGCGAGGAGGAGTAAGACAGTTTACACCTTTCACCAAAAGGTGCTTAGATGTTCCCTAAGTCACATTCTAACCACCCCCTCCCCCAATCTGTGTTTCACAGCTTTCTCTTTCCTTTGGGGACCCCAGTGTGGAGTTAAAGGCTGCGACAGAAGCAAGAAATAGTGTCTTGAAATCCCACACCCCAGGAAAGATAGTAGCTGGCTCCAAAGTACCCCCCTGGAACTGGCAGATCCTGCTGCTTCCCTGGCTTCCCAGACCAAATTGGGGGCAGTTCCAGGAGGAGTGGGAAGACAGAGGGGCTGGGGCACAGGTTCCCCGGGACTCACTTGTAGTCTGCAGCTCTTCCCACCTGGGTCCTTCCCTCTATGGGGTAAATAGCTGAAAGGACAGATAGATCACAGGTCATCTTGTGGAGACTGAGGCCTCAATAGCCTGGCAGATGTCAGTGTTGGGTTGGGGCGCAGCTCACCAGATATCCCTCCCCATAGAATAGTGGCAATCATCTCAGTCCAGAAATAAGATATTGGCAGCTGAACCTGCCCTAGGACCCCTTGAGTGCTCAAGTGCTGTCTGGGTAAGTGCTGAGTAAGTCTGGAAATCCAGACTGGGGTCTCAGTACTAACCATGAGATTAAAGGTCAAGAAGGCTGGACATGGCAGCTCACGCCTGTAATCCCAGCTCTTTGGGAGTCTGAGGCAGGAGGATCACTTGAGCCCAGGAGTTTGAGACCAGCCTGGGCAACCTCATTGCTACCAAAAAACAAAAACAAAAATTAGCCAGGCATGGTGGCATGCACCTGTGGCCCCAGCTACTTGGGAGGCTGAGGCAGGAGGATTGCGTGAGCTCAGGAGTTCGAGGCTGCAGTGAGCCATGATCGCGCCAGTGCACTGCACTCCGGCCTGGGTGACAGAGCAAGACCCTGTCTCAAAAAAAAAAAAAAAAAAAGTCAAGAGAAACTACAAACTAGTGCATTATGCATCCTGCTGTATCCCAAGAATATTCTCATTCATGAGATAGGTCGTTTTATCTCCATTTTGTATGAGATTCCAAGAAATTAAGTGACTTGCCCAAAGTCACACAAGGAATGAAGCCTAGATTCTAAGTCTACCTAGCTTCCCTCCTCTGGCCTTTTTTTTTCTTTTTTTCTTTTTTTTTTTCTTTTTGAGACAGAGTCTCACTCTGTCCCCCAGGCTGGAGTGCAGTTGTGCGATCTCAGCTCACTGCAACCTCCGCCTCACACGTTCAAGTGATTCTTCTGCCTCAGCCTCCTGAGTAGCTGTGATTATAGGCACGTGCTACCAGGCCTGGCTGATTTTTTTTTTTTTTTTTTTTTTTTTTTAGATGGAGTTTCACTCTTATTGCCCAGGCTGGAGTGCAGTGGCACAATCTCGGCTCACTGTAACCTCTGCCTCCAGGTTCAAGCGATTCTCCTGCCTCAGCCACCCGAGCAGCTGGAATTACAGACATGCGCCACTACGCTCAGCTAATGTTGTAGTTTTAGTAGAGATGGGGTTTCTCCATGTTGGTCAGGCTGGTCTTGAGCTCCTGACCTCAGGTGATCTGCCCGCCTTGGCCTTCCAAAGTGCCGGGATTACAGGTGTGAGCCATCGTGCCTGGCCAATTTTTGTATTTTTAGTAGAGACAGAGTTTCGCCATGTTGGCCAGGCTGGTCTCGAACACCTGACCTCAGGTGATCCACCCGCCTTGGCCTCCCAAAGTGTTAGGATTACAGGCGTGAACCACCGTGCCCAGCCACTTACTCCCTCTTGATCCTTACATTATGGTAAGCAACCTCAGCTGAGAGCTAAGAGTAGGACCTGGAAGCCAGACATGAGTCAGAGACTCAGGTACTCAAATTCTTCTCCCACCCTGGGAGACAGTCTCCTCCTGCAACAGGGGATGGCCCTAGCCTAACGGGAGAGTCTGGGATGCCTATGCACAGTGGGGAGGAATGGATGGGTGGATTTAGAGTGTTCAGTGATAGGGGGTCCAAGCAAGAAGAGCTTTTGGAAAAAGGGGCTCACCCTGTGGGAGAGTGGTCTTCCCACAGGCTGATCTTGGCTGTGATGGGCATAAACATTAGTAACACACAGAATTCTATTTGAATTTCAGTTCAGCTATTTGTTATGTACTCTTAGGCAGGTTTTCTGTCTGTTTTCCCTTTCTAATGGAGGCAAAACCACCCCCCCCATGCTGGTACATACATGGTAGGTACTGAATACACGCTCTTGCCGTTACCTCCCTTGCTAGGCTGTTTGACCAGCCCCAGCCCACTCACTGGAGCTTGTGGAATCGTTCAAATCCAGCGGCCACATACTGCCCTCTGTTCTTCAAGTCTGCCAGGTTGGTGACAGGGTGGCCATGACAAGGTGTGTAGAGGGCACGCACAGCCAGTGGGGCCTGCACAGCTGATGTCACCTCGCAGAGGAAGGCCTCCATGGTGGGGAAGCGGCGTTGAGTCACCACCAGCTGGGAGCCTGGGAAGAATGGGTCCCCATTCCGGTACACCACTACCCTCTTGGCTGCTGGACTGCCACCTGCCATAGTGTATCCTCAGTCAGAGAAACAGACCTGTTGTCAGGCAACCAAGGAAGGGCTGGGAACATTGCCAATCAGAGGTGGAGTCCTGCCCTCTCACCCAGGAAGGCAGAGGGAGATTGTGGCAGGAGCATTTATCTGCATTCAGGGTTTTATCCCATCTGCCCTGGGGAGATCACACTTAAACATAGGTGTTACCCTACTCTCCAGAGCCTCCTTGCCACTCTAAAGCACAAGGCTGAGCTCAATTGGGGATCAGCTTTGGGAGCTGTTCCCTAAGGAGGATGGCTAGATCTTTTCCTGGGCCATGGCTCCCAGCTGGCTCCGGGGTCAATGCCCCATGCCAGTAGGAAGTGAACGGCAGGGCCCAGAATCTGTCCTGGCCAGAAGCAGAAATGAAAGCAGCCAGACTCAGAATCTAAGAAAAACCTTTATTCCCAACAGACCTCTCATTCTACTTCCCCCAGGTAACTCCTTAGCCACACATTTGTTTTTTGAGACCGTGTCTCGCTCTGTAGCCCAGGCTGGAGTGCAGTGGCATCATCTTGGCCTACTGCAATCTCCATCTCCTGGGTTCAAGCGATTCTCCTGTCTCAGCCTCCCGAGTAACTGGGACTACAGGCATGCACCACCACGCCTGGCTAATTTTTATATTTTTAGTTGAGATGGGGTTTCATTTCACCATGTTGGTCAGGCTGGTCTCAAACTTCTGACCTCAGGTGATCCACTCACCTTGGCCTCCCAAAGTGCTGGGATTACAGGTGTGAGCCACTGCACCCGGCCCCTTATCCACAAATTTGGATTGAGCTACAGGCAGAGGATTGAAAATGTGTCCTTCCTCCTTCCCTATACTCATGCCAGCTCTCTGCTCCAGCTTCTCTTGGCCCCACTAGTCACCAATGGCCAGGGGCAGGAGCAGAAGCCAGAGCTGGTCAGGGAGGTAGGATGAGGTCTTGTCTCACTGCCCTTTCATAGCATTCCCCTTTGGAACCTGATCCTCTCCTGGCTTCCTAGGGTCTAGCCAGGTGGTTCTGTTTTCCATGGCCTGCCCCTCCACTGTTCCTCTCCTGTACAGCCTGCCCCTGTAGAAGACAGAATCTCAGGTGACTTTGATCTCCATGGTATAGTCCTCTGCTTTTTCTGTCCTTCATGACTAGGCTCATTGGAGGTTCCATCTCTGGAGCTTCTATCAGTGGGGGCCTGGCCTTTGGGTGGTTTAGTCCTCCAGAGATCGAGGACACTATGCTCTGGCCCCGCCAAGGTACCATCCCAGATGATGTGGTCCTCTGAGAGGCCCAACTCTTGTGTCCTGACTGTTCGGCAGTCAGGCTCTTTGTGGTCTAGTTTTCTGGGAGACATCTCCTTAATATTTGAGTCCTCATAGAGTGCAGACAGCTGTGTCCTGGACTTCCTGGGACAATGGTTCCTAGGTTTTAAACCTCTGGGGGTCTGGTCCTCCAGGATTTTCATCTGCAGCAGGCAGGTCCCTCCAAAGGTCTGTCTTCCATCGTCTGGCCCTTTGGTGAGCCTGTCCCCCAAGGCCTGGCTGTTTGATGGTATAGACGACGGTGGTCCAGACTTGCTGTAGCATGGTTCTCTGCACTTAGCCCCAGCAATGTTTTTTTGTGTAGTGGCCAAACTTCCTGGGGATCTGTGGGGTGATTTGACCCTGTGACAGGAGTCATCCTCCTGTTCTAGCTCTCCAGTGGTCCTGTCTCTGTAGGACTGGTCCTCCAGTGGTGCGCTTGGTTGTGACTGGTCCCTCTCACAGGCCTGTTCCCCATGTTCTAGGCACACGCGGGGTTCCTCTCTGATCGGGCCCGCCTCTGGGGATCTCAGTGTTTGTTTAAGAAGTAGGTACTGTTGGGGGAGAGAACATACATTGTAGCAAGCAGGCCTGCTTGGGCATGGCAGGAGGTCTCTCCCTAACCCCCACCCTTGACCCTAAATGTTCAGAAAGAGTTCCAGGTTAGTGTTACCTCCTTACGGCTACTGATGGCCTGTTGCAGCCACAGCAATTCCATGGCCAAGTGGCTGCGGTGGTACTGAAGCTCTTGAAGCTGAGGTTGGCTGTGGGGCAGTCTTTGATCTGTGGCTTCTGTGAAGGAGGGAAGAAAGGAAGGAGAAAACCTTGAGGGACCAGACCCTGGGAAATGGCCTAGCCTTAGACTTTGGAAACTCCCTCCCCTGCACTGCCCAACCATGTGGTAGCCCTATCCCGGCAGAGGGAAGACGGGAAAGGGATGCAGCTTATCTAGCGCAAGCCTTTCACTCTTCAGATGGGAGGCTGAGGCACAGTGAGGGTCAGGGGCTTGCCCTGATCTTGGCAGAGAGGTACCTGGATTCTCCATCCTTGTCGTGTCTCTGGTCTTCTCTTGGCTGGGTTTCCTGTTCTGCTTCATCTGAAGCCAGGAGCTGTGATCTCTGCAGAGGCTTCCTTGATTTGCTGAGCTCTCTCCTGACTTCTTCAGCACCATCTCCTCCCAGGTGGCCTCTCCCTCAGACTCTTCACATGGGAAGTGGTTCCACAGCCCCTGCTCTGGATTTGCTACCCTGTCTCCTGCTTTCCAGGTCTGATGGGATTTTGCCTTCTGAGAAACAAGAGAGATGTGAGAGCCCCAGGGCTAAACCCTTCCAAGTATCTGGGCACCATGATCTAGCAGACAAGTTGGTGAGGGTTAAGGAGTGGGGTGTGAGGAGGTGAGTCTACTGCCTCTTCCAGTGAGAAAAGCTTGTCACTGGGAAGGGTGGGTTCCACCCTGCCCAAGTCCCTCCTTCCCTTCTCTCCTAGGTGTGTTCTACCTCTGGGAGGAATCGCGGCCTGGGAATGCGGCCCTCGGTCCACTGAAGCGTGCCCAGGTCGCCCTCGACCTCTCGTACAATCGCCTCATACTCAGCTCGCAGGCTCTGGAACTGGCGTCGGACCAAGAAGCCCCGGACGCAGGCCTGGTATGGAGAACGAGAGGAAAGAAGTCCCTTATCACGGTAAGAGAGGGGGCGTCTCGGAGGACTGTCCTGAAGAGGTCGTCCCGGCGAATGCAAGAGGGGACCTGACGGCGGGGAAAGGATAGGTGGGCTGTGCGCTAGGGCTCCGGGGGGCTCGAGGGACGATGCCGGACTGGATGCCCCTCCTCGCCTTAAGGCTCTTCCCGTTTCCCCGATCCGGCGCGAGCGTGTGGTGGGAGTGGGGACGCGCAGGGCAGGGAGTCCGTGGGTCCCAGCTTTCCTCAGCGCGGTTGGGGACAGCCGGTATCTCCAGGGGTTGGCGCGCAGTTAGGGGACTGAACGTGGTAGCATCTCGTTTGGAGGTCCAGGTACGAGACCCCATGATTTCCCTAAAGGAAAAATCCTGTGAACCCCGCGCCCGCCCCCGCACCTGCAATGCAGACACCTTCCGAACCAGCAGCTCTGGCTCCATGGGCGCCAACTGCCAGGCCCGCCCGCGCGCCTGCGAAGTACGTCATTGGTCGGCGTCGCTCCTGAGCATGCGCGGGCGTGGGCTTTGCCCCAGCCGTTCCCACGGCAACCTCCTACCGTCCAGGGTAGAGGCGTCCTCGCGACAGGCGTACCTGCGTCCCCCCAGCCCCCGACTCCCCCTCCCACAGCCGCAAGGGGCACTCCAATCCCGCAGGCGGGACCGCCATAACCGAGGGCTGTCTCCGCGGAGGCCGGGAGGAAAGGCGCAAGGAGGGGAAGCAGGACACGGAGCCCCTTGCTTTCTTTCTGGTTTAATTCCATTCAACGCCCCCCTCCCCCATAGCACCTGGGGGGCCGCAGAACACCCGCCCGAGTCCGTAAAAAGTCACAGTTTGAAGAGAATGAGAGGGGCAGTGTGGGCCTGCGTGGGACGCCTACGCAGCGGACTGTTCCTCAGGCTCGGCGTTCTCGGCCAGGTGCAGCTTCTGGCTGTGCCCGTCAAGGATCGTGGCGCTTTGGACCAGTCCTTCCTCCCACCCCGGTCTCCCATCTTGCACAGGTTTAGTTCCCTCACCTGTGCAAAGGGCCGGGGACGAGGGTCTCGGGCCGTCTGTGGACTGAGGTTGCAGTCCCCGCCTGCCCTCTCTCACCCCCTCTCTCTTCATCCAGATAGTGCAGGTCAGACACACTGGGGTGTGTGCGCGCGCACTCGCGCTGTTTCTGACTGAGGACCAGGTGAGGTGGTAGTGTAAATTAGTAAAAATAATTGTTCAATGCTGAAAGGATAGGAGGACATCGGACAAGCTTTGCTATGATTGATGTCAGCTAAAGTACTCACAAAGATTTTGATCAGTAGTAAAACATCCCCTACAACCACTTTTCTTCTAATTTTGGGGAAATTCTAAATTCCTGTACCTGGGTTTGGGCAGTCTGTGGCTAAATCTGACAGGACTGCAAGAGGTGGGGAAGTTGGTTGTGTGTGAATACTCCTGGAGGGCTGGAGAGGAGGAAACTGACCTCTCAGGAACACACACACATAGACGGGTTCCTTGGAAAGGATATATAGAATTACTGAGGTCTTCCAGCTGCCAACAAAGAGAAAAAGGGAGGCTTCTGTTAGGAGGGGAACCAGGCCAAATCCCCAATGCTCTGGGGGCTATCTTCTGGGGAGGTTGAGGGGCCCAGAGCTCTTGGATCCATGCACTCCCACCTTTTCACCCAGGGCCCAGGAATGGCTTTGGGAGTATGTACCTTCTCCACCCCTCATGCCCCCAGGAACCAAAGCACCCAGACATGAACCCACATTGCTAAGCAGCTGGTCCAGGTTACGGTCAGCCATTGTCTTCTTCTGCTCCTCTGGCAGCCCCTCAGTGACCCCATCCTCTTCCTCTTCATCGTCCTTCTCCTCCCCACACACATCCAGGCTGAAGTGTAGCCGGGCTAGCTTCTCCTGCATCTCCCGAACGTGCTCCAGCTGCTCAAAGGAGCATTCCTTCCCTGGAACGAAGCCCCTGTCTGAACCCTGGGAAAGAGTCCTGGAACCCTGGAACCATGGTCCCAGCCATGCCCCATGGACTGGGCCCTACAGCCCTATCCACACACCCGCTGAAACCAGCCCCCAGGACTCACCGAAGGCCTGCAGCCGGCCAGAGTGGAAATCATTGAGCAGGTTCAGGAGTCCCCCCTCCATCTCATAGACATCAGTCACCTCGGTCAGGAAGGAGTGCTGCAGGGGCGTGCCTGCAGAGCCGCTTCCACCTCCAGCCAGGACTGGGCGGCACTTCTCTTTGCCTACTCTGGGTGGGGTGGACATGACCATGATCACAGGGTAGGGGGCAGTCAGGCACCTCCCGATCTTTTGTGCCATCTGCCTATGCACCAATTTATCTATCTGCACTAACTCATCTGCCCATCTACTCACTAGCATAAATGGGTAACTTTATGGTTCCCCTTGGGCACTGGGAAGGGGTGAGGAGGCGTGAAGAGGTCAAAAAGAAGTCTTTTCTGCTAATAACACAGCCAGAGCAGTGCCTGAAAGGGGGTCCCTGGGTTCCTGTCTGAGTGCCTCACTCATTTGTTTTATGACCCTGAATGAGTCACTTATCCTCCCTAGTCTTCAGTGTATATAGAGACAGCTACTCCCTTATTGCCACCAGGGCTATCTTACCTCCTCCCAAAATATCTTTCTGCCCCTCTTCTTTTTTTTTGTTTTTTGAGACAGAGTCTCGCTCTGTTGCCCAGGCTGGAGTGCAGTGGTGTGATCTCGGCTCACTGCAACCTCGCCTCCTGGGTTCAAGTGATTCTCTTGCCTCAGCCTCCCAAGTTGCTGGCATTATAGGCGCCTGCCACTACGCCCTGCTAATTTTTTTTACTTTTAGTAGAGTTGGGGTTTCAACGTGTTGGCCAGGCTGGTCTCGAACTCCTGACCTCAGGTCATCTGCCTGTCTTGGCCTTCCACAGTGCTAGGATTACAGGCCTGAGCCACTGCCCCTAGCCCTCTTCTTTTTTTTTTAATTAAAAAAATTTTTTTGTTGTTGTTTGAGACAGAGTCTCACTGTCACACAGGCTGGAGTGCAGTGGCACAATCTCGGTTCACTGCAACCTCTGCCTTCCAGGTTCAAGTGATTCTTGTGCCTCAGCCTCCCAAGTTGCTGGGATTATAGGCACCCACCATCACGCCTGGCTAACTTTTGTATTTTTAATAGAGATGAGGTTTCACCATGTTGACCAAGCTGGTCTCAAACTTCTGACCTCAGGTGATCTGCCTGCCTCAGCGTCCCCAAGTGCTGGGATTATAGGCTGAGCCACCATGCCCAGCCAACACTCTTCTATTTAAAAACTGTTTTAAACAAAAACAAAAATACATAGAAAACAAAGCCAAACCAATAAACCAAAAAAACTGCCTTAAAATTTCCACTGCTCTCAGGATAAAATTGAATGCCCCTGCCAGCCTGGCCCTCCTGCCTTCCCAGTTGCCTTTCCTGCTACTCTCCCCACAGCGTTGAGCTTCATGCCCCTTAGGCAAGTGGTGTGCAAAACCACGGGGAAACACAGTGGTCTTATCTGGAGCAACTGGAGAAAGAATACATTGTATTTAGTGGGGAACAAACATGGACACATTATAAGGCAGCATGCAAACTCCCAATCATAAAAAAAATTCAACAGAGAATTCAAATTGTGCCCCCAGGTATTCCCTCACCATTTCCTGTTCCCTGATACTCCAGGGCCCCCAAACCACCTGTGGTTCCTGAAACCTTTCAGGTAATAGCTTTCTTCCATATTTATACCAGGTAAGCCTCTCAGTGTGGAACATTCACTTTCTTGCAGAGTTGCTCACTCCCTCCTCTGAGGCGAATCCTCACGCTATGTGATCCCAGTGACCCACCTGGCCTTTTTGCCACACAGTTGAGGGTAGGGACTGGGTCTGAGTGAGCTCTGAGTTCTCAGGGGTCTGCTCCAGAAAGGCATCAATTATTGCTTAGGAACTAAAGGCGGAGGCCTCCCTTGCCTTCCTCTCTACAGTGCAACCCAGAGTTGGGGTCCCTCCTCCTTTCCTTCCCTTCTGTACCCACCTCTTGAACTTGGCCCGCTGCTTGGGGGATGGCAGATGAGGAAGTCCTAGGGCCAAGGAGCCACTGTGGCTGGTAGGCACAGGGACCCTCCGTAGTGTGCCTGGGGCCTGGGCTGGCTGGGCCAGGCAGGGCTTGGGACTCCGTTTCTTCTTTTTGTCATCCATTGGGCACTGGCTGGGCCTCAGGCCTAGGAGGGAAGCAACCCCACAAAGATAGCCAGGGGCAAAGTTAGCCCTTCACCCAGAAGTCCCTGAGAGCTGCACCAAGGAAGGGCCCTGGGACCTTCCAGCTTGTCACCTCATCTATACAGTAGGGGCAGAGCCAGATGCCAGTGTCTGCTGCTGAGATCGTGGATGTACACTTGAAGGACCTTCTAAGGCCCAACCTAATTCCCCTTCTGCCTGAAAACCTAGGCCCCTCCTGAAAGGGTGGGACCAGTCACAATTATCTTGGCGCTACTGGGGCTTCCTGTCACGGTGGCTGTGGGGCGGGGCTGGCAGAGGAAATGTAGTGGGAGACAAGACAGAGGTGAGCTGCAGAAGCCCAGCCGGAGATTAGGGGTGTCTTAACTAAACCTTATTCTATTTATCAGTGGCCTAAGCAGATGCTAACAAACCCTGTCAGCATGGGAGGGGGACAAGGTGCAGGTGGGGGCGCCTGGGAAAGCCCCAGGGTGTGGGTAATTGTAGGAGAAGCCGCGGCATACAGGGCAGGGTTCATTGTGGGTTTCCCCCACATAGACACCGGTATTCCTCCACTTCCACCCACCCCCAACCGAAAACATTAGGGACTCCCTATAGGTCCCGCAGGTGTGCTTTCAGCTGCTTCATTTTTCCCAGTCGGAAAGTCCCTGCTGGGCTTCAGCTGCAGCCAGGGTGGACTGGGTGGTTGGCCGCTGGCTGCCTGGGCCTCCGACAAAGGCTGCGCCTGTGGCTGGGCTGCTCCGAGGTCCCCGGTCCAGCAGCGCCCCCCAAGCCTCCGGTCGGCTGGGGTTCCCTCCTCTGGGGGTCTCATTCCAGGCTGCTGCTACCGAGCCTAACTTCGAATTCTGGGACTTGGGGGGGGGGGTTGGGGGGGTGGGTGGCGCTTAAGCATTTACACTGGCACATAGCTGGCTGGCACCGACGGGGTCTGCGGGTGTGGGGAGGGGAGATAGGAGCGCATCCTCTGCCTCTCCGTGCAGCAGCTTGACCCAATTAGGGACCTGATAGAAGAACTGGAGCCGGAGCCTGTCCTCCCCAGGAGCGGCTGGGGCGACCGGGGATCTATTTCCCACGCCCGGGCTCCAAAGCCATGTGCCAAACTCATCGCTCAGCTCCGCAGCCGCGCTCGAAGACAGAGCGTCAGACCCGCGTCATTCCGCCCCCGCCCTCACTCCCTCAGGGGGCTACTGACCTGGAGGTTTGGGGTCTCGAGAGATGCTTCGGTGCAAGTTCCCTCCGCCCTCCGCCCTCTCCTCCCGGGAACACCACCGGGTGAAAGCTAAGCTGGAGGGAGTTCATTTGCATTTAAAGAGAAAGTGACCTTCTCCTTAGCGCGGAGGGGTGAGATGGGAGGAGCATCCCCACGTATGCTAAGCCGTTCCTCTCACTGACCTCACCTCCCCGCCTGAACCTAGGGGACCCTGTTGGTTGTGTGATGTCTATTTTAAAAAGATTTTCTCGTTCCCGGCAGTTTCAGAGAGAAGCTACAGTTCCTTACAAAATGGTGGTGGCTTTGTCAGAAAGGGGGTGGGGCGGGGGAGAGGAGAGACAGAGTGAGTGAGTGAGAGAGAGAGAATGTAGGCACAGAAGAAGCACAAGCAGCAACAGCAGCAGCATCAGGAAGACACTTCGAGCAAAGACAGCCATCAATGGAGTGAGTCCAGTGCCCTATTGAGCACTTTACATACATTTCATCCCCATAACAACCCTTAAGGAAGATACCAGTGTCATTCCCCATTCTACTGAAAGTAAGCAACAGTCTTTTGAGGGCAAAACCCCTCTCTCTACAATGCCAGACAGTTTTCTCTGGTAAGTGGTGGGGGCTGTATTTTGCCGCAGATGAAGTGACAGGAGTCCTCCCCACCCCCCAGGCCTAGGAGACAGGTGTGGGGAGCACCAGGTCATAAGGTAGACCACGCGATTCCCTGGCACCTGACTCCAGTCCTCAGGGAAACCTGAGCACCTGATGGAGGCTGACCCAGTGTGACTGCTGCTGCCTGCAGCCAGATCAATGGAGGCAGCTATTTAAAGCCCTGGCAGAGGCTCCTGGCGCAGGTCCCCAGAACGGCATCTGATACAACAGGAGAGAGGCTCATGTTTGGCCAGGCGGCTCAGCAGGCTCAAGTGAGCTGGCCCAGGGCAGTGCACACAGCCGCCCAGCCCACCTTCCCCATCCCCGGGCAGGAGTGGCTTCCTGGGGTTGGGCCTCTGGCTGATGTGGGGAGCCATGGGCACTGCTCCTGAGGGCACCTGCTCAGGGCTTCTTCCTGGGTACTTCCAACACTCAGAACACTCCACAAGGGTAAAGAGTAATTCCGAACTTTTTCAATAACCAGGGGCCCAGACTGGGGACAACAGAAATCCCTCTCCTTCCCCACCGGAGCTGCTAGAGTAGACAGTGGTAATGTTGCTGACAGAGGGAGCACCCCTGTGGTTCCCATCCTCAGCTGCTTCACTGGGGGGTCAGAAACCTCATTATTCTCAGAGCTGCTTTGCTTGGAATCTCCAAGAGTTGGGGCGGCACCCCCCCACACACCCTCCAGAGGATCTGCGACTAGAAATAACATGGCCAGCATGGAAAACATGTATCAGGACCCAGCTAGAAGGGTCAGAGGCTCTGCTGGGACTGTCACAGCCATTGTGGACACATCTATTTGTGGAGGCCTGGAGGGAAGGGCAGGTGGGTTGTCTCTGCCATTTCCTGGGCATTCAGCACGTATCACCCTTTGTGCCTGACCAACCCAGGACCCAGAGAGAACAGGGTGCTGGGTGAGGCCACCAGCAGAATGTCTCCCATATAGGAGTCCCACGCTTGAAGTGGGTAAAATGGGGGGTGTAAAAACTGAACAGAGAATGTGCTCTCCTTAAGGAATGCATACAATTAGAGGCCCCTGTGCATTCCCTTGGGCAGGCCAGGGCTATAGGAGCCTACCCACAGCTCAGACCCAAATAGCAGTGATGAGTGTCCACCCCTCTTAACCTGGGCCTCAAATGGCCTATGCCTGGCTCCATGCCTTTTGCCTTACTGCTGGAGCCTATCAATTTCCTATTGAAACACCTTCAGTTGCCCCCCCTGCCCTCTGGATCTAGCCCACATTCCTTAACCTGGTACCCAGACTCTGGGCCCAGCCTCACCCCCTCTCCCAGTCCCATGGACCTGCTTCCCAGCTGTACCATTTCATCACTAAATGACGTTCATCTTCTACCTGCCCTGTGGTTCAGAAGGCCATTCCAGGTATCACCCCCTTGCCTTGCTGAAGGGGGCAGGGGCTTCCTCTCTGCTCTCAGCACCATTGACCTGTCTATAGCTAAAAGTACCTTTTCCCTTCACTAGCCTGTGAGCCCCCGGGTCAGGGAAAGCTTTTTTGTGTGTGTGTGATCCTCTCTGAGGCAAGGGTCTTGCCAACTTTGCCAAGGGCTCCACTCAGGCAGCTCAAGTGAATATGCCAGCGTCCTGAGGCTGTGGCGACTGCTCAAAGACACTGTGGAATATGTAAGATACCAGGGAACCACCATGGGCGCTCTGCAGCAGACCTGAACAAGTCAGTGATGATGGAAGGGGCTGAATGGATCAGATCCAGAAACAAAGGAATACACAGGTCAGGAGAGAAACAAGTAAGGCAACAGACTCTTTATTTAATGTGGTTTAAAATACATCAAAATCAAGTCCCTGGCTGTTGTGAATACCAAAAGGAGACAAAAAAGCTGCCAGTGCAGCTTCAAACAAGTCTGAGTGGCCGGGCTGGGCCATAAGGAAAGCAGTTACAGGGACAGAAGGCAGCTCCCTTCCCCCAGGAAGGGCAAGAGGAGCAGGTGCCTGGCTGTCCCTGGGGTGACCACCTCTGTGCTGTGCAAGGCGGAAAGGCTGGGGCAGCAGCTGGAGAATCAGCTCAGCAGGCCTTGGCCCTCCCCCGTGGACACCAGGCAGCTCCACTGGCCTCCGGGTCAGCCCTCAGGGCCACCGTGATGGGGTGGAGGAGGGTTAAATAACCATCTTTACAGAAATAACAGTCTCCTACAGAAAGTGCCTGAGCTCAGCCCATGGTCCGATAACCTCATGGAAAACAAACAACAAATAAAAAAAAAAAGTGCTGCTGACACCTCTCAGAATCTGGTGGACATGAAGCTCTCAGCTGGACAAGGCCCTGAAAACAACTTACTATTAGCAGAGCCATGCGCTCTTGAGCTTCACCTGCTGTGGTCCCCTGGAGGAAAAGCTAGCAATCTAAGAAACCAACACAGATCTTGGTCCTAAAACTGAGGTCACAAGTGTGGGACCCACCCAGGTGAGGAAGACACTGGCCTTCACTCATGGATAGGCACCTCCCCTGCATCTGGCCCAGGACCTGGGCTACTTTGGAAAGCAGAAGCAGAGCAGCTGTAGTGATTGGTTGATTTGGTCAATGAAGAGAAGAAAAAGGTAGGGACCCTCATCTGCAGACTGGCCTGAAGGTCTAGACATGGATGGAGCTGTGAGCAAAGGCTGCACCTTGCCTGGGGCCCACATTCCTGACCTGGGAAACCCAGCTGGGGCCACCTGCTCACTGTGGCCTCCTACACCACCACACTGGGATCCAGCAGCTCCAGTCCCTCCACAGGCATTAAGAGGTAGCTGAAGTGTGAGTCAGGCAATTATGTGGGCCACTGTAGGCCTTTCCCCTCTCTTCAAGGGGAAAGGTGCATACCTCTGCCTCTTCCCTGCACCTCTCTCGCCTAGCAAACACTCTGTGAGGTTGGCAGCTCTTGTACCAGCTTAGCCTGGCACAGAGGCTGGGGTAGGGAAAAGGCCCTACTGGAGCAGGAAGAGGCAAGGACTACTCCAGACAGAGGGATTCAAAGGGGAAGAAAAAGATCATGGGAAACACTTCACAGGACAGCAATATCTCAGCCAGAGATGGCAGAGATCTCAACACTCACACAGCTGCTTGAGGGCACCTAGATGTGAAGGATACACCAGAGAATAGCAGGCAACTCTGATGCAGATCAGTGGTACCTGCCCTGGGGCAGGAGGAGAAATGGTGTGCCATTCATTTGCCATCTCTGGTCTCAGTCACACATGATTCAGTACTTAACATTCTTTGTGAACCAACTTATCTGAGAGATTTAAGGTAAGGGCTAAAAGAGTGGGCTAGGTATGGAAGATGAAGGGACCTGCAGGACAATGAACTAGCTTCAAAGAAAAACAGCAAGAAGCAAAGCCCTAACCATCCTATCCATCTTGGTCTGAGTCATTCTGTTGTCCCAGAAAACTGCTTTGCACAAACACTGGCTAATACCCTGGCAAGTTTGCAACAGCAGAACATTCAGCATATAGAATGGCTCTACACAGTACATAGTAGTTATGTACTGGAGTGGGGGTAGAACAGGACACAGAAACAACTGTCTGCAGCCATTTTATGGATTTCTGGGGCCCAGTCAATAGTTCAATTTCATTTCTTACCTATTAGACAACAGCTATGGGCTCCCACACAGGAAGAAGTAGAATCCCCAAGGACAGGCAGGGAGGTGCCAGGAAATAGAATCAGGACAAATCTTGAGGATTGCACATGTGGGGGTGGGGGCAGGAAGCAGAAAAACCCATGAAGCCAAAGAGGCAGCTGGACATGGGACCCAGCAACTGCTGCATGGAGACAGTGCTGATGGGAACTGGTGGTGGCCTCTCAGGACTGAAACCCACAGGTAAGCTTGTGGCAAAGCCATCAGAAGCCCTTTCCTTTCTTTTACAACAAACAACCTGATCTCACCAAACAGGAAACCTCAGCATCAAGATGGCAAAGGAGCCAAGTGGGGTGGTGAAGGAGGTGGGACACTGGAGGCCAGACACCCAGGCACCACTGCTACAGCACCCCTCTTCCTTGGAAGGTCCTCAATACAAACACTGTCATGTGCAAAAAAAAAGAAAGAAATAAAGAAAAAAACACCTTCAGAAATAATCCTTTGGGTGATCTCTTGTCAATCATTTGTGCAGGCTAGAGAGGCACCTGTGAATGATAAGGCTACTGAGAAGCATCATTGGCCTGGTCCTGGCACTACCAAAGGGCAGGGGAAGTGATGCCCAAGGGGCTCCTGACCAGCACATCATCCCACGCAAAAACATTCTCCAGGTCCGTTGTTCCAGGCAGGAAATCCCCAGCTCTGAGCGCCCTGCCAGGGCTCTGCCTAGGGACACCTTTTCCAGGTCTAGAGAATCAAAGGAGCCTCCAGAGCAGCTAGGAGGGCCTGAGCTGCCCAAGCAAGCCCTGCTCACAAGACAAATGCAGTCAAGACCTGGGTGTATTACTTGTCTTGAGCTCTGAAGGGCAGGGAGGGGTCTGAGCCTCAAATCAGACAGAGAAATGCTCAAGTCACTTCTGCCAACTCACTGTGATGGCAGCTACAGATGACAGCCCCTCTCAAGACTCTTCAGCTCACAGACGAGCCACTGACTTCATCTGTACACACCCCCATCCCCAATGCAAGCCCACTGTACACTTACAGGTATAAATGCATTTGCAAAGCCTTGCAAAATGCCCTATGTACGTAAAACTGACCCACAAAATCCAAAATTGCAAGTGCCAGATGCCAGCCAGGTCAGAACATCCTGGCTTCAGCAATGGGCTGCTCAGCATGGGAGCCTTTTATGGGCCAGGCCTGGCTGGGCTGCCGCTCCCTTCCCAGCATGACCCAACACCAGGCTCTCTAGGCCCTGGCGGAGGTGGGCTCTTGAGGCCCAGTCTGGCCTGATGCTTCTGTGCTCGGTGCTCCTGGGTAGCAAGGCGCTTCTGTGACCCTGGGGGAGCTGGGTGCTTGAGCCCCAGGCCCCTCTGGCCTCCTCTCAGGGCCACTGTCAGTGAGGGAGCCCTGGCCACCAGCACTCAGGTCCTGTACCCTCTTGTTCAGGTCATTGCGCTCTGTCTGCAGCGCCCGGCACAGCTTCTCCAGCCGTTGGATTTTTACCTGCAGGCCCTCCAGTTCTTTATCCCGGACTGTTTTCTAGGGAGAGAAATGAGACCTTCAGTGCCGTGCCCCATCAACCTCCCACTTACCATCACCACTTGGCAGCAAACACTTTAACAAGGCTGAGAGCAGACCGAGTCCAAAGCTGGCCCCCTCTAGGAAACAGTCCTAGCTGAAGCCATGACTAGGCTGTCAGGTGGGGCAGCATGGTGCAGAAAAGGGGCACGGCTTGGAGATAACGTATTCCTCCATTTATCTACCACGTGACCTTGGCAAAGGACTTGACTTTTGAGCCTGTCTCATCTATAAAACAGGACTACTAATACCATCCTCAGAGCTCAAGAGAAGGTTCAATGAACAACGTACCTAAAAACATTCAGCAGCAAAAAAAAAAAAAAACAGACAAAAAAAACCCAAAAACTTTCAGCAAGGTCTGGCTTGCAGTTGCTGCTCCATCAGTTAGTTCCTTTCTTCTACATTACAAGCCATGAAATCACAAACTACCTGGGCTGCTTTACATGTAAACCAGGCACATCACTGGCACCCGTTTTTTTCTGCTCTTTTATTCCTTTCTTCCATTTGCTCCCTTCACTCCCACTGGAGACCTACCACTGGGCTCACCACCTCCCATGGGGAGAGAACAGCATTAACTTTGGACTTGGACATTGTGTGCAAATCTCACCTCTACCTCATGCTAGCTGTGTCACTGATGGGTAGAACATACAGGAAAGGGCCTGATATGCGCTAAGTGCACACCCCCACCCTGGCTGCAGATCACAGACAGCCCACCTCCTCAGCCATCTCAAGCAGGGCCTTGTTGCTGCTCTCCCACCGGGACCGGTACATGGTGGTTTCTTTCTCCAGCTTCTTGATCTTCTTAGTCATCTAGGTTATGTGACAGACAGAAGGAAATGGTCAGAGCTGGCCTCTCCAAGGTCTGTGTCTCCAAGGTGGGGACTGATTGATCCCAAGGCGCAAGGCATTACAGGATGCAGTCAATGCCCTCTGTGCCACCTCACCACCAGGAAGTCAGAGGTGTCCACCACCAATAACAAGGAATGGTAAGGGGCCAGGCATGGTGGCTCACGCCTATAATCCCAGCACTTTGGGAGGCCAAGGCGGGCAGATCACTTGAGGCCAAGAGTTCGAGACCAGCCTGGCCAACATGGTGAAACCCCGTCTCTACTGAAAATACAAAAAAAAAAAGAAAAAAGAAAAAATTAGCCAGGCATGGTGGCATGCGCCTGTAATTCCAGCTAGTCAGGAGGCTGAGGCAGGAGAATCACTTGAACCCGGGGGGCAAAGGCTGCAATGAGCTGAGATCATGCCACTGCACTCCAGCCTGGGCAATAGGTGAGTCTCCATCTCAAACAACAACAACAACAACAACAACAACAACAACAACAACAACAACAACAACAAAACCCCCCCAAAAAACCAAACAAACAAAAAGGACTGCCCCATTCCCTGGGACAATCTGGAGTGTATACATACCACTGATACTGCCTCAAGAGGGGAAAGGCTGTGAACCTTCCTAACAGCCCTGCCCTTGAGACACCCCAGATGGGAGCTTCCTGAAGGCAGGCCCGACAATTTTGAATGAAGCAGCTTATGCCCCAGCAGCCATGCCTGGCCTGGACCACAGTTACCTTTTCCATCTCCTGCTTGAATGTGGTGAATACCTCGCTGCTTTTGGAAAGTGTGTTCTGGAACTCCTCAAACTTCTCTGTGTATAGGGCAAGCTGTGGGGAGAAAGCAGCCCACAGATAAGACTGGGTTTCTCTGGGAGGCACACTCAGACCCGTCCTTGACTCTCTGACCAGTAATTCTATTGAGATACTATTTTTCCTTAAAACAAAGCAAAGCTATATATTTGGAAGGATATAATCCAAAATGCTAAGCCTGGAAAGTAGGAGACTTAGGGTGACTTTTATTTTGCCTTTATGTTGATTTTCAAACTCTTCTGTTCCTACCTCCTCAAAAGCAATACATTTCTGAGCTACAAATGAAGTCCTCTGAGCCCACCTAACTACCTGGTCACCACCACATAGGTACTGTGCAGGTCCGGAGAGAACAAAGGCTCAACCAAGGTCTCATAGCAGCCAGGACACAGCCAGTCCTAGAATGAGGGTCCCATTTCACTACCCCCAGGATGGTGCCCAGTGAGGGAAACTTGAAGGCACAGGGTCAGGTTATATGCTCTCACCTGTTGCTTCAGGTGGGTCTCTTGCTGCTTCATCAGCTCACACATCCTCTGGGACTCTACTGCCTCTTTCAGGAGCTATTTCCAAGACAGAACCCCAGATCCTGTCAGAAGCCCCAGGGGCTATGTTTGGTTTTTAGCCACAAGCACCAGACCCACTGAGGCTTCCTGCTCTCAGACTGGTACTCAAGGAATCTGTGCCTGGTCTGGCCAGACTTCTCCCATATAACCCGGCTACGAGCTGAGCCAGAGCCCAGCCTGCCTCCTCCCACACCCCCACCCCAACCCTGGGGCCTGAGCCTCACAAAATCCTTCTCCCGCTGGTGCCGCTCTTCTGCCTCCTTTAGCATCTCCTGGGCCTGCTGGAGCTTGGCATCCACCAGCTGCTGTTGTAGGTCCTTGTGTTTGAAGACTTTGTCGATATGCTGCAACAAAGATGGTGGGAGCAGTCGGCTTGTCAGGCGCTCCCTTTCTCAGGGTAGCCCCACAGCCACAGACCAGGGCACTTTGCCCAGCCCCCCATCTCAATCTGATATGATGGACTCCCATGTGTACCACACAACATGGGCCCCAAGTCTCTGGAAGGTCAGCTTTCCAACCTCACGTCGTTTCTCTCCCAGTGAGTCAGACCTTGGTAAGCACATGGTTTATGGATGGAATCTGCTCCCAAGAAGGCAAGCAATAAACACACTCAAATCTCTGACCCCAGGATTGATCACCTATGGGGCTGGAAGCCCTCACTTCTGTGTCCCTGATTTTCTGGTAAATGGGAAGAATGGGCAAAAACAATGCCTCTAAGAACGTAACAGCCTAGCTCAGTTGGCAAAGACTTGCCATATCTAGGCAAAGACTAGACATGTGCATCCCCAAGGAATGGCTGTCCTGCCTACTAGAGGAGCGCTGCAGACCTGTGTCAGGTGAGAGAGAAGGGATGGAGAGAAGGTGAAGGACTCAGGTGCTACTTCAAAGGTAAAATCAACTGGACTTGCTGAAATAAGGGAAAATAACTCCATTTTTTTGGATGGGGAAGGGAAGGTGCCTAGCAGGTAAGTCCAGTTTGGGTATGATGAGAGTGCCTGTGTCTGTCTGGGGAGGGCTGTAAATGCAAAGCAGCAGGGCCTGGTAGTCCTGCACCTCCTTCTCCACAGGTAGTACTAAGTCCTTTTTTGCCTTGGCGGGGAGAGAAAACGGGGGTATTCAGATTCTTGAAGTTCGTGTCTCACTGTAGTGGCCCAGGAAGCCTCTATGTCTCAGCGCTGAGGGATAAGAACCAAACCAACTCCCCTCAAACCAAACAAGCAGCTTTGTTCCCAGAGGATGAAGTATGGCAAGGAAAGGGGTGGATCAGGGGAGCGCCCTCTAGGTCCTGCACACACGATCATCACTTTGGCCTATGAACCTAAGAGGGCAGATCTTCCCGGTCTCACCCACTGCCACACCCCAGGGGCTAGGAAAGGGCCTAATCCAGAGCAGGTCCTCTGCCAGCCCTGTAAGGGGGCTGCAGGTCTCCCTTCTCATGATGAGAACGCGCCCAGAACGGCCAGGTGACTGGCAGGGAAGATCCAAAGATTCAAGTGCCTGGGGTGGCAGCCAACGCAGTGACAAAGGGAGTGACATCCTGCCTTTTTTTTTTTTTTTTTGAGATGGAGTCTTGGTATGTCACCCAGGCTAGAGTGCAGTAGCACAATCTTGGCTCATTGCAACCTCCGCCTCCTGGGTTCAAGCAATTCTCCTGCCTCAGCCTCCTGAGTAGCTGGGACTACAGCCGTGCACCACCACACCTGGCTAATTTTTTGTATTTTTAGTAGAGACAGGGTTTCACCATGTTGGCCAGGCTGGTCTTGAACTCCTGACCTCAGGTGATCCGCCCGCTTTGGCCTCCCAAAGTGTTGGGATTACAGGCATGAGCCACCACGCCCGGCCTGATAAATTCTGCCTTTAGAGTGGCAGGAGCAGCAAGGAATCAGTGGACACAGTCTCTGGAGTCCATCACTGATCACAGGTACAGCCCCTCCCCTGCAATTCCAAATTCTACAAAGTTCTGAAAATGGAAATTGTCATAAGCTGGCAGCCAGACTTGACCTGCATCATTGTAAGCCCATAATGTAGGTGAGTATTTGGAAGTTCTACTGCATAAATACATTAATGTGTCTGGCTTCCCCAAGGCCCTGCTGAGGGTGCTATATAACACACAGTCCATATATGTACCTCCATTCTAAAATGTGGATAGTTCTAATTCCAAAAGATGCCTGGCCCAGTCATTTGGGACAAGGCACTGTGGACCTGGGGCTGTGCGGCTGTGAGTGAGTCTCTTCTCCACACCTGTTTTTTATCTATGAGGAATAACGTTACTCTCCTCCCAAGGAGGAGGAGGAAGAAAGGGAGAATGGGATGAAGCCTGAAAAGGTACTGTCCCAGTGCCTGGCACACACTCAAAACCTCACAATTTCTGGGCCATTTCTGCTGTCTGTGATACCCTTACCTCCTCGCGCAGCTCATACTGCTCAATCAGCTTCTTGAGCCTCTCAGCCAGCTCCATGTTCTCTTGGCGCAGCTTGGAGTTGCGCTCATTGTGCTGTTCCATCTGCAGCTGAATGTCATTCAGTGTCACCTGGAAGTGGGAGGTCACCTCCTTGCGCTTCTCCTCCTCCTCCCGGGCCCGCTGCACACCTTCTTCCTGGGCAAAGAAGTCAGCCCGAGAGCCATCATCCACTGCTACCTCACAAGGGTCCCCCAGCTAGTCCACAGATGATCTCTGCCAACAGCCCTCCCTGCTCCCAAAGCGTGGAGTAGCCAGACTCCAGGATGTTGTGCAATGCAGGTTCCAATGGGCCCCTCTGTATATCAGGTGACATCAAGTGAGATTCTCCCCCTAGAAAAATGCAGGCACATGGCAGGCACGGTGGCTCACGCCTGTAATCCCAGCACTTTGGGAGGCTGAGGTGGGCAGATCACGAGGTCAGGAGTTTGAGACCAGCCTGGCCAATATGGTGAAACCCCGTTTCTACTAAAATACAAAAATTAGCCGGCGTGATGGCGTGCACCTGTGGTCCCAGCTGCTTGGGAGGCTGAGGCAGAGGAGTCATTTGAACCTGGGAGGCGGAGGTTGTGGTGAGCTATGATCGCGCCACTGCACTCCAGCCTGGGCGATGGGCCACAGAGCAAGACTCCGTCCCAAAAAAAAAAAAAAAAAAGAAAGAAAAAATGCAGGCACACATGCACACATGTAAGTGCTAAGTGCCGTTCTGAAGCAAGTCAGATCTCCTAAGGCCTATTCTTCCAGATTTCAGATTAATGTGCATTTGTCCCCTCTGTACCCCCCAGAGACCAAGCTGTTAAAATTTAGTAACACCCAGGGTTTGCAAAGTTGTGCAGAATTAGGCACTCAACACTTTTGATGGGGAAGGCACACTGCCCCCTCACTGGAAGGCAATCCAGCAAAATCTATTAAAATGAAAAATCTGCATATACTGTGACCTAGCCATTTCAATTCCATGACTTATCCTACAGATAAGTTCTATATAACTGACCAGTGATAAATATAACAAGAATTTTCACTATAGTTCTATATGTAATAATGAAAAATTGTGAACAACCCCCAAAATGCTTTAACTAGGGCACTGATATATCTGTATAATGAGAAGATAGCCCTACACATACTGATAGGGAAAAATGTTATGTAAAGTGAAAAAAAGGCACAGGATATGAAATGGTACATGTATAATAATTTCATTCTAAAAACTACATGTAAGATTTTACATATAAAAAAGAAAGTTAAAAGGCTGTATTTAAACTTGGTGTAACCACAGACTGACCTCACCATAGAAGCAGCAGAACATGGGAAGGACCCAGGTTCCTGACTGACCAACCTCTGGGACAAGAGCTGCTTGTCAGAGCCAGGCCTCCGCTTACCAGGGGACTGTCATTTCATTGAGAAATACTAACGCCAGTGCATTATGGATTCTCTTAGTACTTTATCCTTCACCTTATCTAATACATGTCAAATGATTACAAGCAGTACTCTCTTAACGTAAGGCATTATTGAGAAAGTGTATTTCTATGCCACAAGCCTGCACTACTTTTTTTTTTTTTTTTTGGACACTGAGTCTCACTCTGTTGCCCAGGCTGTAATGCAGTGATGCAAATCTCGGCTCACTGCAACCTCAGCCTCCTGGGTGCAAGCAATTCTCATGCCTGAGCCACCTGAGTAGCTGGGATTATAGGCATTTGCCAGCACACTCGGCTAATTTTTGTATTTTTAGTAGAATGGGGTTTCACTGCGTTGACCAGGTTGGTCTCAAACTCCTGGCCTCAAGTGATCCATCCACCTCAGCCTCCCAAAGTGTTGGGATTACAGGTGTGAGCCACCACACCCAGACTTGCTTTTTTACACTGATTTCATGTTGAAATTGTAATGTTTTGGATATTGGGTTAAGTATATTACTAAAATTAATTTCTGTTTTTTAGTGGCCAGAAGATTTTTAATCACTTATGTGTGCCACTGCGCCTGGCCCTAGCCTGCACTACTTTTTAAGAGGAAAGCCCATGAAAGAAACATTAAGTGGAAGTGAAGGAAACCAGAGTCACCTGTTCCAGGGGGCCCAGGCCTACCTTGAGGGAGCGGTTGTGCCGCTGCAGCTCACGGCATAGGCTCTCAAGCTTGCTGCGGGCCAGGACGGCCTTGCTGTGCTCACCGCGCAGGTGGTCCTTCTCTTGCACCAGCTGGCTCTGCTTTTTCTGCAGGAGCTTCATCTGCTTCTGTGAATTCCGGTGCTCCTCCAGCTGGGGACAGGGATAGGGAGGGCAGGTGAGCATCTTGTGGGGCCTTCCTGGTGGGGGGATCACTATGCAGGTCTAGGGTCTCCTGAGCTGCCCTGACCCGTACCCTCTCAGGCCAGGAGCACTCTCATGGGCTGATGCTGTGCCGGTGCTTACACGCTCCTCCCATGAACTCACAATAACCCCAAAGGCTCCACCGTAGGGACAGAGAAATGGTAACTCACTAGGGCAAGCAGGGGCCACACAGCCAGCAGATGCCAATTCCTATTCCAGCTCTGACTCTGGGCCACTAGAGCCACTTCAAGCTGTTGCATTTCCCCAACTTGCTGGACTCTCATGCCCGAGGATGAGACCACCTGCTACCGTACCTTGTGCCTATTAACAGACAGACCCCCATCGCTCCCTCGCATTCCTTCAAAACGTTAGCGCTGCGTTCATCAGCACTCTCCCCAACACAATTACTTTTCTCATTTGTGGCCACTTCAGTATCAACAGATAATCCTTCTAACTCCCTGGCCTCACAGTCCATCACCTCTTCCACAAACCCACTCCTTTCCCCAGCTCAGTTCCCCTCCCATGACCCTATCCAGGCCTGTACAACAGAAATATAATGCAAACCACATAAGTAATTAAAAATATTCTACTGGCCACACTAAAAAAGTAAAAAACAGGTGAAATTAATTTTAGTAATATATGTATTTAACCTAATATCCAAAACATTACAATTTCAACACGGAATCAATGTAAAAAAGTGAGGCCGGGAGCGGTGGCTCATGCCTGTAATCCCAGCACTTTGGGAGGCTGAGGCAGGCAGATCACTTGAGGTCAGGAGTTCAAGACCAGCCTGGCCAACATGGTGAAACCGTTTCTACTAAAAAAAAAATACAAAAAAGTAGCCAGTTTGGTGGCATGCACCTGTAATCTCAGTTACTCAGGAGGCTGTGAGGCAGGAGAATCGTTTGAACCTGGAAGCAGGACATCACGCCACTGCACTCCAGCCTGGGTGACTGAGACCCTCTCTCACAAAAAAGAGATGTTTATATTCTTTGTTTTTGCTTAAGTCTTCAAAAGCTGATGTGTATCTTACATTTATATCATGTTCAAATTCAAACTGGCCACATGTCAATTAGCTAGAGACGAATTTATCTTGGACAGCGCAGATCTAGACTTTGTCACTACCAGAGAGCACACCCACTATCTCAATTTCCAGCATCCCAGTCCAGGACTACCATCACCTATCTTTTTAGCTCATTCCAATCAGTATCTGTGATCCTCAGAAAGTCTCTTACCCTATAGGACCTCCAATCCATTGACTCAACCATCCTTCCACTCTCCTTTAAAATAACTACATTACCTGGCTTGGATTTCTTACACCCTCAACTCTCTTGGCCCTTCCCCAGTAGTACTGCAACCCTAGTAAAGCACCTTCCTGCTTTACACCAGTACTATAACAACCCTACTTGAAGAGTCTCACTTTAAATTCATGGCCACCAATTTCAGGAAGACCAGCAATCCCAATACAATGCATATGCTATTCACACTCCTCTCCTTCCAGACAACTATTTCATCGTTCTCATCAAATCTCAAAACACAGAAGAAACTAGAGAATCAGGGGCACAAGCTCCACATCTACCAGTCCACCTGCCCCGTCCTCTCCTCCAGTCACACAGACCTAGCCATGTGGTTACCACAGCCAAGCCCCCTTCTTGGGCAGGCCTCAGCTCCCCTCCTCTACTCACACCACCACTCTAGCAACTCATTTCCTCTCTTGCATCAGCAATTTTCCCCTGGCTGGATCACTCCAAAAGGGTGCTTATCTTCCTTATACCTTTTATTTAATCCTTACAAGAATGTCATTAGGCAGGTATGACATTCCCCATTTTAAAGATGAGTAAAGTTCCTTACAGGAAAATATTAATAAATGTGTGTGGAATGAATTAATTTTAAAATAAATACTTAGAGGCCAGGCACAGTGGCTCACACCTGTAATCCCAGCAGTTTGGGAGGCTGAGATGGGCGGATCACGAGGCCAAGAGATCGAGACCATCCTGGCCAACATACTGAAACTCTGTCTCTACTAAAACATACAAAATTTAGCCAGGCATGGTGACATGCACCTGTAATCCCAGCTACTCGGGAGGCTGAGGCAGGAGACTCGCTTGAACCTGGGAGGTGGAGGTTGCAGTGAGCCGAGATCGCGCCACTGCACTCCAGCCTGGTGACAGAGCGAGACTCTGACTCTGAATAAATAAATAAATAGGCCAGGCGTGGTGGCTCAAGCCTGTAATCCCAGCACTTTGGGAGGCTGAGGCGGGCGGATCACGAGGTCAGGAGATCGAGACCATCCTGGCTAACACGGTGAAACCCTGTCTCTACTAAAAAAAAAAAAATAGCCTGGCATGGTGGCGGGCGCCTGTAGACCCAGCTACTCGGGAGGCTGAGGCAGGAGAATGGCATGAACCCAGAAGGCGGAGCTTGCAGCGAGCCGAGATCGTGCCACTGCACCCCAGCCTGGGCGACAGAGCAAGACCCCGTCTCAAAAAATAAATACATACATACATACATACATACATACACACACACACACACATACACAGGCTGTGACCATCAATGGATAAATCTGTTAGTTCAAATTCTGACAAGGGACCTGATGATGGAAGAATCTGGCTGCCCCACCCCCAACCCCCTGAACAATGTTACAACAAAGTGGGAAGAGCATGCTTTGCATTTATTGTGATGGAACATGAAGTACTTATGAAGAATTCTTGTCAAAAAGTTGAAGCTGAATTGGATCAAGCTTTAGAGCTAACTTCTACTTCACTTACAGGTACCAGGAGGTAAAGAAGTAAAATGATACCACAGAGATGACAAAGCTAGAAGGGGGCATCCTACAAGACAGCTAGTCTAGTTTCTGTTAAAAGTCAATGTCATGGGGAATATGAGGAGGCAGTGACAAGAAGACTGCTCTGGAGTAAAAGGAAAAAGTATCAAGTGACTAGTGTTAGTTTTATTAACTGTGATAATGGCTCTATGCATCTGTATTTGAGGAAGAAGCATCAAGATCACAAGGTGTCTTGGACTCAGGCCAGGAACAAGGGCTCTACCACCTTGGAATCATTCTTTGAGAAATTTCCTTCAAGGAATATGCAGTTTCTCCTCTTGCTGCACAGCCCTGAAGAGGCTGGCTGGGAGTGATTCCCCATTTAACAGATAGTTCAGAGAAAAGCTGAACAGGAATTAAGCCACCTACTTGCCTCTGCACCCCCAACCTTACACCAGGTGGCATGCTGATTTTCCCAACGCAGGGAAGGTGCCCGCGGAGGGGGGAACTGACCAGTTCAGCATACTTCTTGCACAGAGCAGCCAGCTTCTCCTCTGGGGTACTCAGAGTATTCAATGTCTGCATCAGCAACGTGATCTCCTTCCCTGAAAAGCACAGGAGCAAAGACATGCACCCTCTTCTCCAGGTGTCCCCTCCAGGCCTGGGCTCACACTCATGAGTGCTGAAGACAGCCCTCCCCACCATACTTTATATTTTACTTGTTGATTAGCTGCCTTCCTTGCCATAAGGACCAACTCAATCCTGCCCTCACTATAGCCCCAGTACTGTCCATAGTACCATCACAGAGGATATGCTCAACAAATGCTTATCAAATGAACGACTGTACCCTAGTGAAATCTCCTTAGTAGGCACCATTGGCAGGAGAAAAAAACTGCCTGCTCTACCAATAGAAGAAAGATGTCCCACTTATGAATTCAGGGCTACTGTTTCATACTGTTTCAATGCAAGGAAGGCCCACCCTCCTGATAGAGGTAGGATCCAAAAAGGAATAGGTATCTTAGCCTCCTTGAGAAATACTAAACTCTTGTCAACAGAGTAGCCAAACAGTGAACTTTAAAATGAAGATACTTTCGGCCAGGCAAGGTGGCTCATGCCTGTAATCCCAGCACTTTGGGAGGCTGAGGCAGGCGGATCACGAGGTCAAGAGATCAAGACCATCCTAACATGGTGAAACCCCATCTCTACTAAAGACACACACAAAAAAATTAGCTTGGTGTGGTGGCACGCGCCTGTAGTCCCAGTTACTCCGGAGGCTGAGGTAGGAGAATCGCTTGAACCCAGGAGGCGGAGGTTGCAGTGAGCCCAGATCGCGCCACTGCACTCCAGCTTGGTGACAGAGCGAGACTCTGTCTAAAAAAATTAATTAATTAAAAAAAAAAGGCAGGGTACAGTGGCTTACGCCTGTAATCCCAGCACTTTGGGAGGCTGAGGCGGGCGGATCACGAGGTTAGCAGATCAAAACCATCCTGGCTAACACAGTGAAACCCCGTCTCTACTAAAAAAAATACAAAAAAATTAGCCGGGCATGGTAGCAGGAGCCTGTAGTCCCAGCTACTCGGGAGGCTGAGGCAGGAGAATGGCGTGAACCCAGGAGGTGGAGCTTGCAGTGAGCCGAGATCGCGCCACTGCACTCCAACCTAGGGACAGAGCGAGGCTCCATCTCAAAAAAAAAAAGGCAGGGTACGGTGGCCCACGCCTGTAATCCCAGCACTTTAGGAGGCCCAGGTGGGCGGATCATGAGGTCAGGAGATCGAGACTATCCTGGCTAACACAGTGAAACCCTGTCACTACTAAAAAAATACAAAAATTAGCCGGGCATGGTGGCAGGCGCCTGTAGTCCCAGCTACTCGGGAGGCTGAGGCAGGAGAATGGTGTGAACCCGGGAGGCAGAGCTTGCAGGGAGCTGAGATCGCGCCAGTGCACTCCAGCTTGGGTGACAGAGCAAGACTCCATCTCAGTTGGGGGTGGGGGGTGAAGAAGATGATACTTTCCATGTATGTGATGTTAAGATTTTTTCCTTTTTATTTTTTTGAGATGGAGTCTCACCCTGTCACCCAGGCTGGAGTGCAATGGCATGATCTCAGCTCACTGAAAACTCTGCCTCACGGGTTCAAGTGATTCTCCTGCCTCAGCCTCCCGAGTATCTGGGATTACAGGCACGTGCCACCACGCCCGGCTGATTTTTTGTATCTTTAGTAGAAATGGGGTTTCACCATGTTGGCCAGGCTGGTCTCGAACTCCTGACCTCATAATCTGCCTGCCTTGGCCTCCCAAAGTGCTGGAGTTACAGGTGTGAGCCACTCTGCCTAGCCGTCCCTAAGATTTTTTAAAGTTCCTCTTTAAAGTAAGAGGATACATAAGGGGAAAAGGGAATAGGAATAAAACATGGATATAATGACACTCGACTTAGATTCTAGATTCTTTTTTTTTTTTTTTTGAGACAGAGTTTCACTCTTGTCACCCAGGCTGGATGTAGTGGCACAATCTCAGTTCACTGCAACCTCTGCCTCCCGGGTTCAAGCCATTCTCCTGCCTCAGCCTCTCAATTAGCTAGGACTACAGGCGCCTGCCACCATGCCCAGCTAATTTTTGTATTTTTAGTAGAGACGGGGTTTCATCATGTTGGCCAGGCTGTTCTCGAACTCCTGACCCTCAGGTGATCCACCCGCCTCGGCCTCCCAAAGTGCTGCAATTACAGGTGTGAGCCACCACACCCGGCCTAGACTCTTAAACATACATACCCTGCTGTAAAATGACTGTCACTGCCTATTCCCCATTGCCTGTGACTGAGTCAGGGAGCCTTCCCTCTGCCTCCCCAGAAGGGCCCAAGAGATCAGCATGGAGACTGCAATTCGCAGGCATGTGTGCCAAATCCAACCCACGGATGGGTTTTGTTTGGCTCTTACCATTTTAGCTGCTAACTGTGAAAAAATCTAGAGTTCTCACATAACTCTAGATTTCTGGCTTTTCTTTATTAAAAAAAAAAAAAAAAAAAAAAATGCCTGACTGCACCCAGCCTGTAGTTTTGCCTGCTCTCAGTTGGCTAGCTGAGAGCAACTAATCAGGAAGCAGTAAAGCCTCCATCTTCAGGTGGCCCCATGGCCAGCCCAGCTTATGCAGATATTTGGGTTTTCAACTCTGGCCTAGTCTAATTTTCTTACTGTAAAGAGAAATATAAACTAAGACCCACAGAGGAGAAGGGACACACCCAAAGTCACACAGCAGGTAGTACTGGCTGGCACAGGAGCCTACCCTGGCCTCCCGTCTCCATTTTCTCAAAGAGAGAACAGGTCCCATGCCAAGCTCCAGTTGCTCCAAAACCCAGAAGGCTTTGTGCTGGTAACTCCTGCATCTCTCTATGCCGTGGCCCCCACATCCCTGGCTTTGATTAGACTAGAGTGACTTGCTGCTCTGAGAAGTACCGTTTTCCTTTGAATCCAGGGAGAACAGACAGGCCCAGAGAACGTCAAGTCCAAACTCCCTCTCCTCACCAGCTTCACAAAGAGCCGCCCTCTGCTCACCCAAACCCTTGGCTTTTTTCTTCTCCTGTGGCCTTCGATGGTCTCGGTCTCCGACCTCGTCACTCTGCCGGATCTCTTCTGTGTTTGGATCCCCCTTGGAGGGTTCCTTCTCTCCATTGACTACTGGAGTTGGTTCAGGCTCCCCATTCCTTGCCACATAGGCCCGGGACTTCTCTGCATCTTCGGGTTCAGCCGGCTCACCCTGTGCCCCATCCTCGCCGGGGCCCCCCTGGTTATTGTCCACACAGTATGTGCTCAGTATGTCTTCCAATTGGCGGCTCAGCTCCTCAGAGACATCACGAAGGGCCCCAGACTGAGCCGTTCTGGCTTGAGCCCCTACAGCAGGAGAGGATGAGGGGTAGAGAGTGAGAAAGAAGACGATTATACCACTGGTTGGGATTTTTCAGGCCCAGCCAAACTCATCAGTTTAAGTTAAATGTTGCCTAACTTTTTTTTTTTATGGAAACTGAGAAGCAAGAATGGAGTATCATTCAGCAAATCTAGTTCCTGTCAGAATTTAGATTCGAAACATCTTTTAAATCAAGAAACTATAGTAATCGTTGCCTAACTTCTTTAAGTCTGTTTACTTGTAAAATGACACAACTATTTCTACCACCCGAACATATTTGTTAGATCATAAAAGTATGTAAAGCATCAGCACACAGGGATGGCACGGAGCAACTTCTAGTCCATCTCCTTCCCCCCCACAAAACCATTTCTTGCCATTCAGATCATTCTAGAAATGCCTCAAACAGGAAGGGCAGTTAGCTGCTGGTGGCTGAGGTGTTTCTAACGGGACCTGGATTTCCTGACTGGGTGCCTCGTTTGGCTGCCCCCTGACTTAATCCCGTCGGAGCTTCTCTCCAGAACTCTGTTCCTGTGCTTAGAGGGGGCAGCTCCGCCAACTCGCCAGAACGCAGGGGGGACCGCGGCCCCCAGCACTGTCCTCTCATTCTACATCTCCTCCTCCCGGACAACCTGGCCTCGGCCTCTAAGTCCAGAAGTGAGGCCGACCCCACAGCTCCTCCCCCTGCCCGCTGGCAACGCAGAGCTGGCACACACCCTCCGGCTTCCGAGGAGCCTGGCTGCCGCCGGGACCTTCCGCTTCTACTGCAGGAGCCGCCTGGCTGGGCCGCTCCTGGGCTCCCTCGGGTCCTGCTTCCGGTTGTCCTGGGCTGCTTTTTGGATTGGATTGTTTGGCAGCCCCGTTCTTTTTGTCTTGGTTCTTCATTGTGACGAGCGATGCTGGGTCAGGAGATGATCCTTTAAAAACAAACACAGTTGCTATTTTCCAGACTTCGAAATTCTTCGCAGCCTGGATCAGAAATCCCCACAGCAGGCGCACAAAGCTTCTTAAAATAAACGGACCGGCAGGCCCGGGCGGAGGGCGCCAACGGCTCTCTGGTCTTGGCGGGTCAGGGGAGCCCGACGTGCCGGGGCAGGCTTTCGGGGCGCAGCTCCCACAGCGGGTGAGGGAAGAGGCCTCTTCTCCCTGGAGCCACTTCCTGGCACAACCGGCCCCCTCGCGGCAGCCCGGGCGCGGGATTGGCTCAGGGCCGGAGACTGACGTGGCGGGACTCCCGGCACCGCCCCCGCCCCTCAGGCCCCACGTGCGCCCCCCGCGCGCGCAGCCACCCACGCCCCGCGCGCCCTCAAGCCGCGAGGCACGCCCGCGCATGCGCATATCCCCAGACAGCCCCCCCGGCCCACGCGGGGAGTTGGCGTGATTTCCCCGCAGGCCGAGAACATCCTGGCCCGCACACTCTCAAATAGTCTCGCCCACCGGCCGCCGCTGCACGTACCTCACCGCCGACGTCCGATGGCTTCCCCACCTCTGGCCTCGCACCGGAAACCCCGAGTAACTGCTGCCGGCCAGCCGCCTGCTCCCGCCTCAGCCAATCAATAGCCGGCGCCGGCGCGGAGCTTGCTGGGAAGGACGAAGCGAGGGCGGCCTCGGAGGCGGGCGCCCCGGGAGGGCGGGGCAGGGAAAAGACTACGCGTCCCTCTTTACGCAGGGGCTAGCTGCAGATCCCAAGGTGCATAAGGGACTGTAGTCCTGGGAGTCCAAAAGGAGCCCGTCATTCTGCACGAGTGCCCATGTCAACCTTGTTTCTATCTCGCAGAAGCTATGCTTCAACTCCCAAAGCCTTGCGCCTGGCTGTTGTTTCCTGCAGGCCTCCATCAAACCTTCCTCCCTGGCCGTGAACAAATGTGACTCCATCCGGGAACTCCGAGGACTCGGGAAGAGGGATAGAGTCCTGGGCTGAGACTCAGGAGACCCATACTCCAGTCCCAACTTCATCACGGATTTGCTGTGTGGCTGGACGTTCTGTTCTCTCTGGGCCTCAATGTCCTTCTTCCAAAGGAGGCTTTTAATAACAATAGCAGTTCCTTGAACGCTTACTGTGTGCTTTCCCGCTAATAGCTTGGTTCTCATAACCACTCATAGAAATAACTACTATCTGTTATCCCCATTTTACGGAAAAGGACAGTAAGAGAAAGGTTAGGTAACTTATCCAAGGTCATATCGATAGTGAGTGGTTAAAACAGGGATTCAAAACTGGTAAGTCTGAGACCAGCACCCAGGTAATTACCTGGTCTTTCACCCAGAAGAAACACTACCACAGCAGGTTTCCCTGAGGCAGTCAAGGTAACTTGTGAAAGTAGGTCATATTTTCCCCTCTCCATTACCATTTTGGCAGTCAGTTCCTCAGAAAGGTGCTGAGTTAGGCTTCAGGCATATTCATGAGTCTTTTCTCTACCCCACACTCTACAAAGTCTCACTGGGGTTAAAGTAGAAAAAACCCCCACAGTTCCCTACACATGAGATCACAATTCTGTATCCCCATTGCTTCTGGATAATGAAATCAAACCCAACAATCCTCGTGCCTGGAATTTGAAGCCTAAGAGATTTGGCTTTTGCCAAACCCAAAATTTTTTGAGGCCCAGTTCAAAGGTCACTTCAGAGCCTTCCCAGTGCTCTGCAAACCGTACTTGCTCCCTAGGTCTGCAGAGTTGTTACAGCATTAGCAGTGAGGTGTTGAAATAACTATTTACTTATAAGTCAGTGAATTTTGCAAGAACTGTTGGCTAGTCTAGTCCCAGAGCCTCGCATCAGGCTGTGGGTAGAGAAGATTGTAAACTGTTGTGCTAATTGAGCGTTGGTTTAGGGCTGTTAGGATGTTAAATATTTCCCCCAAAGGCTCAGTGAAAGACTTCAGAGCCGTGCATGTTGGATTTCAGATTTTCAGATTGGGGAAGCTCAACCGGTAAAATTTGAGAAAATCCCAAATTGGAAACACTTCTGGTCCCAAGCATGTTGGATAAGAGATACTCAATTTTTAGTATAATGATGGAACTGAGGCTCAGAAAGGTTGGAATCTAGGTGTCCTGAAACCAAGGCCCTGATTATTTCTAGAAAAGCATTCTGGAAATCTCTTGAGAAGGCACCATATAAATCAGGCCTTGATAGATTTCCATATAACAAGGGTGTTCTACGTGAGATAAAGAACATAAAAATGTATGCATGGGGTGAGGGGTAGAGGATGTAGTAGAAGGGTCAACAATAGCCTAGAGGGGCCGGTTGGGTAATGAGAACAGGCAAGAATAATTGACAGAAACATAGGTTAACAAGTTACTTTCTCCTTTGCTATAAACAATATATAGCAACAATATTAGCACCTGCCAGAGTGAGGGAGAGGTGGTGATTGCAGTAAAATACAGCAGCTCTTGCACATTGTTAGCAAGCAGAAACTCAGGCCGGGTAGGGCCAGATTGTATTTTTGTTTTTTAGACAGGTTTTACTCAGCTGCTGGGGCTGGAGTGCAGTGATCATAATAGCTCACTGCAGACTCAACCACCTGGACTCAAGTGATCCCCTTGCCCCAGCCTCCCAAGTAGCTAGGATTACAGGTATGTGCCACCACAGCCAGCTAACTTTTAAATTTTTTTGTAGAGACAGATCTCACTTTGCTGCCCAGGCTGGTCTTGAACTCCTGGCCTCAAGTGATCCTCCTACCTTGGCCTCCCAAAGGGTTGGGATTACAGGCATGAGCCACAGTGCTTGGCCTCTTTTTAAAAATGGAGACTTCAGGACAGTCTTTTTCAAGACAGACATTTGATTTAAAAAAAAAATGTTGGCAACTAATTCAAACTTAAACACGCTCTGCCAAGCACAACCTTCCTGTGGGTTCAATCAACTTTCTGGCTGCTTGTCTGTAATCTCTGCTTTAGGAATTATCTAAACTGAAGGGAGGAGTCTGTGAACTATTTGATCTTAAGAGGTTCAGGCTGGGCACGATGGCTCATGCCTATAATCCCAGCACTTTGGGAGGCGGAGGCAGGCGGATCACCTGAGGTCAAGAGTTCAAGACCAGCCTGGCCAACGTGATACCCCGTCTCTACTAAAAATACAAAAATTAGCTGGGCGTGGTGGCGGGCACCTGTAATCCCAGCTATTTGGGAGGCTGAGGCAGGAGAATCGCTTGAACCCGGGAGGCAGAGGTTGCAGTGAACCGAGATCACGCCATTGTACTCCAGCCAGGATGCCAAGAATAAAAAACTCCGTTTCAAAAAAAAAAAAAAAAAAAGGTTCAAAGGGCTGTAGAGTGGTGCTGATGAAACTAAGTCAAAATCATTTAGAGAAACTCTAGAAAATGCAAACTAAACTACAGTGACAGCCACAGATCAGTGGTTGCTGGAGGTGGGGCAGAAAGGAGGGATTCTCAAGCGGGAAGCTTACGGCTTATGAAGGTCATAGATATATTCACTATCTTGTGGTTGTTTTATGGGTGCATATGTGTTTCAATTTATCAACGTGTATATACTTTAAATATGTACAATTTATTGTATGTCAATTATATTTCAATAAAGTCGATGAAAAAAACTTTAGAGCAGGTGCAGGTTGGTACAACTCTTATTTCCACTGTTAAGCTACAAATTTAAACACCTCCTCATTCTCTTCCCCCAAATCCAGTCTAGGGTCACTCCAAGCCAAAGAAGACAATTTAGAACTTTGCAACAGGTTTTTATTTTTCCTTTATATCTATTACAGTGTTTGAAACCTAAAGAAATACATTTTCTCTTCAAATTTGGATGTGTATATAAATAACATTTGTCTGGACTCAGCACACTCAATGCCATGTTTTCTTGGCCTATGTCTGCTCTGAAATCAAGCTGTGTCTGTCTACCCAGGGGCCCTGAGAACATGGAAAATAGAGTTTATTGTTATTAGAAAAATAAAAGCAAATGAATTTGCAAAGAAAAACCAGTGAGAAGGATTAGATTCATCTTCCAAGGGTCCATAGCTGGTAACCCAAGCCATTCTCGGGGGATATCCAGTCTCTTGAGTGGCTGGGACTCCATTACCCACTTTCCTTCTTTAATAGGTCAAAGGCAATTCCCACAAAAGCTGGCTAAAAAAGCCGACACCCAACTCCAGAGTCTGAGGGTTCATGAAGAGGTGGACTTTTTTTTTTGAGACAAGAGTCTCACCCTGTCGCCCAGGCTGGCACAATCTTGGCTCACTGCAACCTCTGCCTCCTAGGTTCAAGAGATTCTCCTGCCTCAGCCTCCCACGTAGCTGAGATCACAGGTGCCCACCACCACACTGGCTTATTTTTTTTATTTTTTTATTTTTGTAGGGACGGGGTTTTACTATGTTGGTCAGGCTGGTTTTGAACTCCTAACCTCAAGTGATCTGCCCGCCTCAGCCTCCCAAAGTGCTAGGATTACAGGCATGAGCCACCACGCCCAGCTGAAGATGTGGATTTTTTTTTTTTTTGAGATGGAGTCTCGCACTGTCACCCAAGCTGGAGTGCAGTGGCATGATCTTGGCTCACTGCAACCTCCGCCTCCTGGGTTCAAGTGATTCTCCTGTCTCAGCCTCCCAAGTAGCTGGGATTACAGGCGCCTGCCACCACGCCCAGCTAATTTTTTGTATTTTTATTAGAGATGGGGTTTCACTATGTTTCCAGGCTGGTCTCAAACTCCTGACCTCGTGATCCGCCCGCCTCGGCCTCCCAAAGTGCTGGGATTACAGGCATGTGCCACCGCGCCTGGCCAGATGTGGACTCTTTAAAGACATGCTCTGAGTCAGAGGTTCCCAGCCGGTGTTAGGATCTCTGAGAGCTTACTTCCTTCAATGCCCCCCAGGCCATGGCGTATATAACAGTTACAGGAGAACAGGGCTGGCATTCAGCAACAGGGTTCAGGTATGAGCTAATGTGGACATCAGAAGTCAGCCTGGCCCAGAGGCAGCTAGGCAGGCCACTAAGATACGCTACATAAACCTTTTCCCATGGTGTTCTGGGCCTAACATGTAATACTGCCTCTTCTAACTCTCACAGCCTGCTTAGGTTCTGCACATAGCCCAGACCTGAAGCAAAGCGCCCTTGCAGAGAAAAAAATAACAGCTTTAATTCACAGATTTGGTTGGTCTTGACCTCAAGTTCTTCCTTTGCCACGGTCTAAATCAGGGTGTGGGGCTAGAGGACAGATAATGAGAGACTGAATCATTTATGAAGGCCTTGGCCAAAGAGCAGCTAGTGCCCACTACATGGATCCCAGCAGGGCCAAATTCTCAACTTGTTGGCTTAACAAAAGAATGAAAAAGCTCAAACAGAAAACATACTGGACAAGGTTGGTCCAGAACATGCAATCCTAAATGGCTATGGAATAAATTTATTCTGAGCAATATCTCAGTCTCACACTCACTAAATTCTAGGGTAGTTCTATCGAAGATGTTTACCATGGTTTAGCGCACTGAGCCCTGCACCCTTCCCCAGGCTGCCAGGGAAGCAGAGAGGTACAAACATTCCTAATGCCCCAGTCAGCCTGTTCTCCCTATGGGGTCCCTGGATTACCTGCAGGGACCTGGGGGAAATTGGCTCCCTGTCTTCAGCTGAGAGTCTGGAATCTGAACCCTAGATGAATCTACTGAAGAATGCTCAAGATGATGGATACCAAGCTGAGTGAGTCTAGGGGAGAAGAGAGGCCTGAACAAAAGAGCTGGGGCCTTCAAAGAGGTGTATGAGAGGTGAGGTTAGTAGTGCCAGGCTTTCCTATCTTTTCCTTCTAGTTTGCTAGAAACAAGTACAACTTTAGGGTGTGGGGGGAAGGCAGGTAGACATGAAGAAATGGAAATACAGTTCATTCTGCTAGACATTTTAAACTGGTTTGGCTTGAGAAAAATAGAAAGTCTGTGCCTGAGAACCTTCTTTTCCTCTCCCTTATTTAAGTACAATAGCAGCTATAATCTGTGCAGTTCAGCTCCAAAAAACAGGGCTCCTGGAAGATGGCTTTCATGGCAGAGAGTTGATGGGGTAGATTAATGGGCTCTAGGTAAGGAGCAACACCAAGGGTCCCTGAAAACTGAGGCCAACACCTGCTCCCTGGGGGGGCCATTTGTATTCCCTGACCCATGTAACAAGCCTGGCCAGCTGTGGGTGGAATCCATGTGGTTCTATCAGAAGGCTGCAGCCAACATCAAGGCCAGGCAGTCACCGGGGTCAGCTGGGATCTGAAGGGAGGCTTCTAAGACCAGACACCCTGTTAGTACTAAAGATGATGATTTGGGGGTGGGATGCCTGGAGGGGCTGGCACCATTCAAAAAAGTATTGGAAAACATTAGCCAAGAAAAAGGCTCCTTGTCCCTCCTAATCCATATCCAGATACCCCCAACCAGAGATCTTAAAAAGGATAGACCAGCCATATGCCAACATGCCAGGATTCCAAAAGCATGCCTCAACTAATTAGGGTATTCCCTACAGCAGACTGGGGTAGGGGGGCTCCATCCTGGCAATAACCAGAGAGCCTTACCTCGCTTAGGCCAGGGTATGGAATCCAGATGAAGACTGTCCACAAACAGTGGCTCTCAAGCCTGGGCTAAATAAATAATATTTTGCTTCATTACATGGCCAAAGGAGAGGAGGAGATAGAAAAGATGATATTACTACCTCTGTGGGCTGGAAGAACTTCACCTGTTGGTTGAAAGGGGATTAAAGGAAGATAACAGGAAAACCTGGTCTGGAGAAGACATAAATGAAAGCTCCTGGAGGCCACTTTTCTCTGATTACAAATCTATCCTCACACTCTGCCCCTAGTAGACTTTAGCCTTTGGAGTTCTTAGGGAAAACTGGCTTTAAGCAGCAGCCAGATCACCAAAAACATTTTCCATCTGGTACAGGACCCGGAGCTGAAGCCAAAGTAGATTTTGGAGGAACAGCTGGACAAGCAGGATGTGTATGTCTTACACTAAGAAACTGGTCCCTATATCAGGGACTTAACTCTTACTTGAGATGTACAAAGTAGATCCTACTAAATTGCCCTTTGGAAGAGAACAATGGGCGGAGGTTGGGTAGGGGAAGGCTTTTTTTTTTTTTTTTTTTTTAACTGTAAGAGAATGGTTTTTTAATGGAGGTAGCAGGCCAAGTGAAAAAAAGATTCTGCCCCCTGCCTTCCTGGGAGATTGGGAGTTGGCAGCCATCATTCCCAAGCTGATGAGTGGCATCTGACTCACCAAGGTGGTACAACATGGGTGGGAGTTTTCAAGGACAATTGCCAGACCTAAACCATCCTCCTCAGAAAATGGCTTTGAAGTGGGACTGCAGCACTAGGAGAGGGCAAATTCAAGACCAATGGCCAATAATAAGTACCTGAACTTTAGGTCTATAAGCAGAAGGGCATGGATTTCACCTGAGCCAGAAGGAGATGTGTAGCAATAGAAGCAAGAATGGCATTGTTTCAGAGGAAGGAAAAGCAGAGCTTGGAGCAGGATGCCTCTGACTAACCACAGTGGGGAGGTGGGGGTGGGGCAGACTGTGCCTTCAGCTCCACAGCTGGTCTACACCAACTTCCTCTACTCCCATCCAAACAGGTGGGCTTTACTATCATATGTAATCCACCCAGAGGCACAGGCAAGCCACTAAGGCAATGCACTACCATAATTCAAACAGAAAGAAGAGGCATCTGGATTATAATTGTCACAAGGAAGGGAAAACCCAAATCAGGTACAAGGATCCCAAACAGGGAAGATAAGCAATAGCTCTAAAAAAAAAAAAAAAGCAGGCTACTAAGTTTCAGTGATAATAGATAATAGGAGAGGCAGCCATGGGTGATCAGTTATGTGGACAACGGCCATTGAGATTGAATTTGACAAGGCAAACTGCTTCTGAGTTTCCTGATACAAGCAGGATGTTCAGCAGTAAGGACAGAGTAGCAGACTTCACCAGGCCCTGAGGCCATCCTTGCTCCCTTCAGGTCCTGGGACAATCAGGCCACGCTGACCTGCTTTATGAAGGTTCCAGAGCTGAAGGTTGGTCCCAGGTGGTGGTCCAGAATCCAAGCAGAGAGGAAAAGGACCAAGCTCAGGCCTCCTGAGCGAGGAAGCATCCATATCTCTTTTTGGTCTTCCTCACAGTATCCTACTTACCGAAATGACAGACAGTTCTTCCTCTTGAGACCAATTAAGATTGACCTACCTAATATATAGAATATAAAAAAATACAGAACTTTTTGACATTCTCTCCTTTAGAAGTAAAATATACATGATCCAACTATGGAAGAGGAAGAAGAAGAAGAAGAAAGGCCAAAGGCAGGGATCCCTGACTATCCCAATACATGACACTCTCACTCCACCCTCCTCTGCAACTTACAGGTCACCAGAGCAAGGACTTTCTCCTCAGGAGAAAGGAAGGACCACAGCCCCCTATCTCAAGCTTAGGAGAAAATACAGCCACCTCAGAGGTTCTCTCAACCTCGAGGGGGAATTTTCAAGTAAACAAATGAAGTTGGGTCGCACCATTTGGAAGGTGAGTAGGAAATATGGGATCAGTAGCTACACATGGGAAGCCCCATCTGAAGGCCTGTGCTCCTCCCCTGCACTCCCACTGGTATACTTGAGACACTTCAGGAGAGTGAGGAAGATCTCCCAAACTAAAGAGGTCTGGGCAAAGAGTCAGAGGGAGGGAGGGACCTTTGTTTCATGGTAGCCTCCCCAGCCTCTAGTCCCAGGCAATGCAGGCAGCTGGGTTTACTAAAACCAGGAACTTGTGGCTCTTGGGAAGAGCAATCTTAATACAAGAAAAATGTGCAAAAGAAAAAAAAATTAAATAACTCAATCCAAGCATACAAGATTAATATTCTGTCAGAGCAAGAACACTTTGTTTTGGATTTCTCCCTTCCCCTCCCACCTCCCACCTCTGGAATATACCGTCTGCTCAAGTACCCAAGATAAGAGTTACACAGATCAGGGCAGAGGACCGGGAAGAATGAAAAAAGATAAAGGGAAGGAAGTCACCACTGAAGAAAAAAAGAAAAAAAATAAAAATAAAAAAAGGTGCAAATTGATTACCTTAGTCCTCCTTTGTCTACCCCTGGGCTCCTGGGTTAAAGACATGTGTGCAGCCAAAATATAGTGTAAGGAAGAAAAACCCAACACGTCCCCTTCTTGTCACAAAACCCAAAGGTGAGCCTCAGATGGTTCTGTCTGTCCAGAGGGTGCTCCCTCCAGGGAAGGGGGCGGAGCAGGTCAAGAGCACAGTCTCCAGGGCAGCAGAGGTGTGTGGTGGCTGATGGTGGGGACACTGGTTTCCCGCCCACCAGAGGGCTGCTCTTCCGCTGGCTGGTGGTGCTTCCCATCCCCTCCCCTCCCCGGAGGCAGATATTATAGCTGGAAGCCCTCCATGGGGGCCTCAGGCTGCTGGAAGATGAACTGCTGTTGCGTTTCATCGACTTGGGGAGCCAGGCTGCTATCATCGTCTTCTACACCAAAGTAGTGCTCAATGAGGTCGAAGGCCTTCTGGTAGATCTCCTGGTTCTCATGGCTCTGGAGAAACTCAATTTTATCCAAGCCTACAGTAGTAAGAAGGAAGGAGAGGGAAGTGTGAGTGCTTTTCTATGGGCAGGTGAAACATTTACCTATTTTTCCTTCCCTGAGGTATGTTAGTGCTTACAAACACAAGTCATATGATCAGATCACTCTTGGACCTGAAAGGGGAGAGTTAAGATTTCTTCTCAAAACTACAGAATCCCAAAGGAAAGAGACCAAAATGTCAGTTACAGAGGTTCTAGTCCTGATTCTGCTTTAAACTAGAAGCATGACGTGGGCAAATCATCAGCCTCTCAGGGATGAGTGATGAGTTAATCCAGCACTCTTATAGGTACAGCCTATCAGAAAGAGAACTGACCTATCACTCCTTAGAAGGAGAAGAAACTGGTGAGAGACAACTCTCAACTCAAAAGATGAGCCAAATCCAAATCCTAGCTGTACCCCAGCTACTCAGCACATCCTGATTATACTCATGGTAACGTCTGAAACCCTGTGGATGGTGAAACTTGGCTAGGGCAGGAGCTCTTAACTGTTCTGAAGACACAGACATCAGTCTCATGGAAGCTATGGATGCTTCCCAACCCACACTCCGCCACCACCAACATATGTATACCACGTTGGAGGCCTACAGTCTCAGGTTCTGACCTAGATTGAGGAGAGGGCACATACCATAGGCTTCCTCTATGAGGCCACAATAAGGATTGACCCCTGAGCCACTGCGCTTGCCCTCTTGCTCTCCAAGCCGCAGGATGTTCTCCAGTCCATTGAGGGCCACTTGCACAATCTTCGAATCCATTACAGTCAGCAAGTCACATAGGGGTTTGATGCAGCCCAGTGAGACCAGGTACCTAGGGGCCAGAGACCAAGCAAGTGCTAAACTAGTACAGGACACATGAAGTGCTGGGCAGGTGCTCTGAACTCTCAGCAACCCACTCTTACTAATTTTTTTTTTATTTTTAAGAATTGTGAGGCCGGGCGCGGTGGTTCACACCTGTGATCCCAGCACTTTGGGAGGCTGAGGTGGGCGGATCACAATGTCAAGAGATCGCGACCATCCTGGCTAACATGGTGAAACCCCGTCCCTACTAAAAAAAATACAAAAAAAAAAAAAAAATTAGCCAGGTGTGGTGGCGGGCACCTGTAGTCCCAGCTACTCGGGAGGCTGAGGCAGGAGAATGGTGTGAACCTAGGAGGCAGAGCTTGCAGTGAGCCGAGATTACGCCACTGCACTCCAGCCTGGGCGACAGAGTGAGACTCCGTCTCAAAAAAAAAAAAGAAAAGAAAAAAGAATTGTGCAACACCCCATTCCATGCCAGAGAATGAGAGTGTCCCCCAACCAAGTCCTTTTTTTTTTTTGAGACAGGGTCTTGCTCTGTCACCCAGGCTGGTGTGCACTGGTGCGATCCCAGCTCACTGCAGCCTCCTGGGCTTAAGTGATCCTCCTGCCTCAGCCTCCCAAACAGCTGGGACTACAGGTGTGTGCCACCATTCTCAGCTAATTTATTTTTTATTTTTTGTAGAGACAAAGTCTCATTATGTTGTCCAGGCTGGTCTCAAATTCCTGGTCTCAAGCGATCCTCCCACCTTGACCTCCCAAAGTGCTGGGATTACAGGTGTGAGCCACTGCTCTTACTGAGCCTTGATAACCGCTTATCCTTTCTCTATCTCTCTACCTTCCTGTTGATATTGTTCAGTTCATTTCACATGTGGTTGGTCTAGTTCATTTCACATGTGGATGCTACCAAACACTCCTCCTCCTTGCCTCTAATGTCTCCTTGGCTGCAATATTACCCCTCTGAACACATCACTTCCCTGCATAAAATTTTTCACAGGCTCCCTAATTCCCTGAACTCCAAATTCTATGGCACAACAATACCATAATACCACAAGCCCAGCCCAGCCTGGATGCTCTGCAATCTGGCTCCTAGTTCCTTTCTAGCTCTGCCTCCCATTATTCCCTTCCAAGGACAATACATTCTAGTCACACTTGTAAAGGTCTCCAGGTTTCTGATTCCTGTACCTTTATTTATGCTTTTCCCTGTCTAAGAGGCCTTTTACAATCCCATATTTATCCTTCAAAGCTTAACTCAACAGCTATCTCTTTTCTCCTAAGACTTTATATATACTAACTGTGCTCCCCTTAATAGGCAACAAGTGAAGGGCAAAACACTTAACTATTCCCACCACTTTCCACTAATGTTCAGATAATGGAAACTAAAATAAAAGAGTACACAGGCCAGGTGGCTCATGCCTGTAATCCCAGCACTCTGGGAGGCCAAGGTGGGAGGATCATCTGACATCAGGAGTTCAAGACCAGCCTGCTAACATGGTGAAACCCCGTTTCTACTAAAAATACAAAAAATTAGCCGGGCGTGGTGGCACGTGCCTGCCCCAGCTACTCAGGAGGCTAAAGCAGAAGAATCGCTTGAACCTGGGAGGCAGAGGTTGCGGTCTCAAAAAGAGCACACATACACAAAATAGCTTTCTATTCGCTTCTTTCAAGTCTCATATCCCAAATTAATTTCTCAAAGAAGCTGCTTTTTTGTTTGAGACAGGACCTTGCTCTGTAGCAAATGCTGGAGTGTAGTGGCACAATCACAGCTTATTACAACTGTGACCTCCTGGGCTCAGGTGATCCTCCTGCTTCAGCCTACTGAGTAGCTGTGGCCACGGGCACACGCCACTACAACCTGCTAATTTTTACATTTTTGTACACATGAGACAAAGTCCCTATGTTGCCCAGGCTAGTCTTGAACTCCTGGGTTTAAAGGATCCTCCTGCTTCAGCTTCCCAAGGTGCTGGGATAACAGACATGAGCCACTACACCAGCTTGCTTGTTTTTTTTTTTTTTTTTTTTGTGACAGACTCTGGCTCTGTCACTCAGGCTGGAGTGCAGTGGTACAATCACAGCTCACTGCAGCCTTGACCTTCCAGGCTCAAGCCATCCTCCCATCTCAGCTGGGACTATAGGCACATGCCACCATGCCCGGCTAATTTTTGTATCTTTCGTAGAGACAGAGTCTTCTTATGTTGGTCAGGCTGAAGAAACTGTTTTGAGTGAGCCATAGCACGGTTCCCCTTCATTTGAATTGAGAACTACATAGATTTCAGTTCTCTGTTGGATAAGAAAAGGTAGAGAAAGGTTGGATGTCCATGTCATGTTTCTCTTCTCCAGAAGGGAAAACTGGTAAACTGTTATAGTGTCACTGGAATCTGGAATAGATTCCCACATGGCTTACATGGAATCTATTCCAGATTCTAGTGACACTGTAGCAGTTTACCAGTAAAATTCTATTACAGTGAGACTAGGGGGCAAACCTGTCTGAGCAAGAGCAGTTTATAGGTCACCTGTAAACCATGAGCAAACAGGGAGAGCATCCATTATCATTCAAGACAACGGGAAAGGAATGTAATACCTGATCTGCTCAGGGGTTCCTCCTGATGTGGCATTGGTGATGGCCCAGGCTGCCTCTTTCCTTGTACGAAACTCTGCTTTCTGAAGGATTTCGATCAACACAGGGAAGATATTTGCATCTATAACAGCCTGAGAGAGAATTGAGAGGAGGCAGATGGAAGGAGAAAGTCATTTCAGCATGATAAATAAATCTAGTCCCCAAATCAGCTAAGACTTAGACATCTTCCCCATTCTGGGAGTTTTCTTTTGTTCTTCCTATATAGGTGACAGGCTACTACAGAAGAACCCAGTTTTGGTTACACAGCTTCTTTGACCAATAGTACACACTGACTCCAATTTCTTTCTTTCTTTCTTTTTTTTCTGAGACAGTCTTGCTCTGTCGCCCAGGCTGGAGTGCAGTGGCGCGATCTCGGCTCACTGCAAGCTCCACCTACCAGGTTCACGCCATTCTCCTGCCTCAGCCTCCCAACTAGCTGTGACTACAGGCGCCTGCCACCATGCCCAGCTAATTTTTTTTTTTTTTTTGTATTTTTAGAAGAGACATGGTTTCACCACGTTAGCCAGGATGGTCTTGATCTCCTGACCTCATGATCCGCCCACCTCAGCCTCCCAAAGTGCTGGGATTACAAGCATGAGCCACCACGCCCAGCCCCTCTTTTTTTTTTTTTTTTTTTTTGAGATGGAGTCTCGCTCTGTTGCCCAGGCTGGAGTGCAGTGGCGTGATCTCAGCTCACTGCAACCTTTGCCTCTCGGGTTCAAGCAATTCTCCTGCCTCAGCCTCCCAAATAGCTGAGATTACAGGCGTCCACCACCACACCCATCTAATTTTTGTATTTTTAGTACAGATGGGGTTTCACCATGTTGGCCAGGATGGTCTCAAACTCCTGACCTCATGATCTGCCCACCTCGGCCTCCCAAAGTGCTGGGACTACAGGCGTGAGCCACCGTGCCTGGCCAATTGACTCCTATTTTTAAAGGGAAACAAATTCTTTCTTCTGAAAGCAAATATTCCAACAACCTCCCAAGTTCCTATGACTTCCCATGCCCCTTGACTTCCCTGCCTGTTTTACCTGTATTTGAGCCCTGTTGCCAGCAGTAATATTTGAAATAGTCCAGCAAGCTTCCTTCCGGATTGACTCCTTGGGACTGCTCAACAAGTGGAGAAGGCAAGGTAGGGCTGAACAGTTAAGAATGACCTAGAACACCAAAAGCACAGGAAACAAAAGAAAAATTAAACTGTTTTTAATTTTTTTTATGTTTTTTTTTTTTTTTTTTTGAGACAGAGTCTCGCTCTGACGTCCAGGCTGGAGTGCAATGGCACAATCTCGGCTCACTGCAACCTCCACCTCCCAGGTTCAAGTGATTCTCCAGCCTCAGCCTCCCAAGACGCTTGGATTACAGACGCCTACCACCACGCCCGGAAAATTTTTCTATTTTTAGTAGAGATGGGGTTTCATCATGTTGGCCAGGCTGGTCTCAAGCTCCTGACCTCAGGTGATCTGCCTGCCTCGGCCTCCCAAAGTGTTGGGATTACAGGCGTGAGCCACTGTGCCCGGCTTCATTTTTTTTCTTTAAATAGGGTCTCACTTTGTTGCCTAGGCTGGAGTGCAGTGGTATGATCACGGCTTACTGCAGCCTTGACCTCCCAGTCTCAAGCAATCCTTCTACTTCAGCCTCCTGAGTAGCTGGGAACTCCTGAGTAGCAGGGTGCCACCACACTCTGCTAATTAAAAAACTTTTTTTTTTTTTGTAGAGACAGGGTCTTCCCATGTTGCAGGGCTGGTCTCAAACTTCTGGGCTCAAGTGATCCTCCCGCCTCAGCCTCCCAAAGTGCTGGAATTACAGGCATGAGCCACTGCACCTGGCCCAGGTAAACTGGACTTAATCAAAATGAAAAATTTTTGTGCATCAAGACATTGGAGTAAGCTGGGCACAGTGGTATGCACCTGCAGTCCCAGCTACTCAGGAGGCTGAGGCAGTAGGATCACCTCAGCACAGGAGTTCAAGGCCAGCTGGGGCAACATAGTGAGACCCTCTAAAAAAAATTAAAAAAGAAAAGAAAGTTGGTCTGGGTGAGGTGGCTTCATGCCTGTAATCCCAGCACTTTGAGAAGCCAAGGTGGGAGGATTGCTTAAGCCCAGTAGTTCAAGAGTAGCCTGGGCAACATGGTAAAACCCTGTCTCTCCAAAAAAAACAAATTCAAAAAATTAGCTAGGCATGATGGTGCAAGCCTGTAGTCCCAGCTACTTGGGAGGCTGAGGTGGAAGGATTGCTTTGAGCTCAGGAGGCAGAGGTTGCAGTGAGCCGAGATGGCATCATTGCACTCTAGCCTGGGTGACAAAGACAGACTCTGTCTCAATTTTAAAAAATTAAATAAGTTAAAAGTTTTTTTTTTTTTAAAGACACCAAAGTTAAAAGATAAAACCACAGAACAAGAGAAAATATTTGCAAAACATGTGTCTGATAAGAGATTAATATCCAGAACATATGAAGAACTCCTAAAATTGAACAACCAGAAAACTCAACAACCCAATTAAAACATGAGCAAAAGACTTGAATAGACATGTGTCCAAAAAAAAAAAAAAAAACACACAGATGGCCAATAAGCATATGAAAAGATGCTCAACATTACCAATCATTAGAAAAATGCAAATCAAAACCACAATGAAATATCACTTCACACCCATTAGGGTGGGTATTATCAAAAAAAAAAAAAACGGAAAATAACAACTGTTGGCAAGGCTGTGGGGAAACTGGAACATGCTGCATTGTTGGTGGGAATGTAAGACGGCATAGCAGCTGTGCAGAACAGTATGGTGTCCCCTCAAAAAAATTAGGCATAAAATTAGAACATGATCCAGCAATTCCACTCTGGGTATATACCAGGGACTTGAACAAATATTTGTACACCAATGTTCATAGCAGCATTATTCACAATAGCCAAAAGGTGGAAACAACCCAAATGTCTATCGATGGATAAATAAAATATGGTATATACATACAGTGGAATATCATTCAGCCTTTCAAAGGAGTTCTGATGCATGCTACAACATGGACGAATTTTAAAGATACTAGGCTAAGTGAAATAAACCAGACGAGAAAGAATAAACACTGTATGATTCCACTTACATGAGGTACTTAGAGCACTCAAACTCACAGATACAGAAAATAGAATGGTGGTTACTAGGCACTAGGGGAAGGGAGAATGGGGAGTTACTGTTTAATGTGTACGGTTTCAGTTTGAGATGATAAAAAATTTCTGTAGCTGGCTAGTGGCAATAACGGAAAAACAATGTGAATGTACTTTATGCCAATGGTTAAAATGGTAAATTTTATGTTGTATTTTAAAGTACATGCATATACATATACAAAGTAACCCAGAAAATGAGTGTGTGGGTTTGAGTGTTTGAGTGAGACTACTCACCTGTTAAGAAACCTGTCCAGAATCCCACAGAATTATGCCCGCTACTCAAAACCCAAAGAATACCCAAATCTCTAGCCTTTGAGCAGGGGAACTTTGTTTACTATGCCTTCACCAGAAGGGTTATTTACAAAAGATTATTCCAAGGTCCATGATATCCATGAGACCTTAAAGATCTAGGAAGCAGGGGTGGAGTTCCATAGCTTTCAGTATCTCAAAGGGACCATGACTCAAACTTAACTACCTCACAATGTCCCAGGTGGTAAGTCCAGTTTTTCCATTTAGTTTTCCTTCACCCATTAGACGATGATTTGTTCCCAATTTATGTAAGAAAAGAAGGAACCAAGTTTCCCATGACTGTTTAGAGAATAACAGAGCTGGAACTTTTCACTCAAGCCCACACTTACTTTCTTAGACCATAGTGCCTCCCATGAGGACCACAGCCCTTTGCAGGAAAGGCTTTTGTCCACTGGCAGCTCTCCACAAGCTCTTCCATAGCTGGTCTAAGATCCTGCACCCTCCTCTTTCTTACCTGGGTCTGGATGTCATCTCCAGTGACGATGTTACCCACGGCTCTCAGGGCAGGAGAAGCCACTTTGTAATCATTGTGCCTACAGAGGAGGGAGATCTGATCAGAAGGCCAGCACACCATTTTCGGCCCTGCTGATTCTCTCTCTTTAGTCTGAGCCTGGAGAAGCTTAAGGAACCTGTACCCTTTTTTTTTCTTTTTTCTTTTTTTTTTGAGACAGAGTCTCGCTCTGTTGCCCAGGCTAGAGTGCAGTGGCGCGATCTCGGCTCACTACAAGCTCTGCCTCCCGGGTTCACGCCATTCTCCTGCCTCAGCCTCCCAAGTAGCTGGGACTACAGGTGCCCGCCACCACGCCCGGCTAATTTTTTGTATTTTTAGTAGAGACGGGGTTTCACCGTGTTAGCCAGGATGGTCTTGATCTCCTGACCTTGTGATCCACCCGCCTCAGCCTCCCAAAGTGCTGGGATTCTTTTTTTTCCTTTGAGACGGAGTCTTGCTCTGTCACCCAGGCTGGAGTGCAATGGCGCGATCTCGGCTCAGTGCAACCTCTGCCTCCCAGGTTCAAATGATTCTCCTGCCTCAGCCTCCCAAGTAGCTGGGATTACAGGCGCCTGCCACCGCGCCCAGCTAATTTTTGTATTTTTAGTAGAGACGGGGTTTCACCATGTTGGTCAGGCTGGTCTCGAACTCCTGACCTTGTGATCCGCCCACCTTGGCATCCCAAAGTGCTGGGATTATAAGCATAAGCCACCGTGCCCAGCCAGAACCTGTACCCCTTCTAAGACCACTCACATCAGCAGCTCTACCAATCTCCGGCAGACTCCGGAGTCTATGACTGCCTGGATCTTCTCATTGGGGCCATCAGACAGATAAGAAAGGGCCCAGCAAGCATCTGCCAGCAAGTCCGAGTCGCTGCTGAAGAGTAGGCGAGACAGTACAGGCAAACAAGGAGAGACCTGTGGGAAGCAGAGTGAGAAAGACTCACAGGGGAACAAGACTATATCAACTCTATCACGAACCCTAACATTGCAACCACCGCCCCCACAATACACACACACAAGTAATTCCAGACCCTAGGGATCGCTACTACATTAAACATTTGGGTCTACCTTTTCACTTTACTATCCAGGTACACAAGATCATCTGCTTCACTAACAATTGCTTCTTTCAGTTTCCCATGATTTGAGACTCCAAGGAGTATCCCAAACACTTAAAAACTCCATATGAAGGAACCTGATGTCACTCAGGGTCTAGTAAGTAGCTCTCTCACCTTTGCAAACTCTGGGGGTGGGTTTTTCCCTCGGCAGAGATTTGACAGGGCCCAGACCGCATTCCGTGTCATCGTCAGTCGTGTGGACTTGGTAAGGAGTCTGAAGGAAACAGCAAAGCCAGATCCTGAGCACTGAGGCCTTGGCATAGGACTGTTGCCAATGAACCCAGAGACAAATCCAATGAGACCTCTCAGACTCTAGCAGCCTGTTTCTTCCTACTCATAGACCTAAGTTAATAGAGCTGGTATAGGTTAGGAGGCCAACATCTATACAGAGTATTCATTTCAGGACCAGCTGTGGCTAGTTAATACCATAGATAATAGGGACGAAACAGAGGGCTAGATCTGGAGTAAGCCTGTAAAGCTTCTAAAGTGGGATATATCATGCCCATAACCCTGGTCACAAGTCCAGGACAAGGAATGGTGTTCCCTGGAAATAAAAGCTAAAAGTCTAAGAAATAAAAGCTATAGGTCTACTGTGAGAGCTTTAGCCACACAGTATGGAATAATTTTCTGTGAAGGGTCCAAGAAAGTGACAGTGGTAGGCTATGAGACTGTGGTCTCTGAAGAACAGTTCATTCATCTGTTTTGGTTTAGGCATAGTTTACTCTAAGGGTACGGAGGGAAGGATGGGAGAAGGATACAATGACGCTTCATGGGGTCTTTGATCTATAATTTACGACAGAGCTGTCCGATGTATGTATGCAAAACCCCACAGCAAATCAATGCATTTTGTAGAGAAGGTTGGATTTTTCCAGGTGGGCTAGTCCTGCCTCTCTCCCCTGGCTCAACAATGAGGAGGATATGAGGATATGACTAACATGAGGTTCTGCAGTGCCGTGAAGTGAGGAACAAGATCCTTCTTGGCAGATGGGTGGCACAATCTTTTTTTTTTTTCACTCTTTTGCCCAGGCTGAAGTGCAGTGGTGTGATCAATCACAGCTCACTGTAGCCTTGATCTCCCTGGGCTCAGGTGATCCTCCCTGCCTCAGCCTCCCAAGTAGCTGAGTCTACAGGTGCCTGCCACCACACCTGGCTAACTTTTGTATTTTTTGTAGAGTTGGGGTTTCACCATGTTGCCCAGGCTGGTTTTGAACTCTAGGCTCATGGGATCCACCTGCTCTGGCCTACCAAAGTGCTAGGATTACAGGCATAAGCCACCATGCCCGGCCACAACCTTCTCAATCTCCAAAGATACCTATCTTTTACTTCGGCAATCAGAATGCATTTTTATAGTTTTTGCACTTACCTATCATCTTAAGGAATCAAGTATGCTGCCCCCAAATGACCTGCCACGTGGCCACCCGGTAGACGCCCAGGTACAGATGATTATAATTACTCACGTTAACAAAGGATTAAGGATGGAACAGTTCAAGACGTAATCTCGGCAAACAGAGCTATCTCCAGCTATGTTTCCCAGTGCCCAGACTGCCTGAAAAGGGGATAATGAAACTGTCACCCACAAAGCTTGGTACTTCTGTGAGTACTTTATAGCCACAACTGCAAAGTGAGTACCCACCAGGATGAGAATGATGTCAAGGCCCCAAATATACTACACAAGCTCAGGTAACCTCCCTACTGAAATTCTTACTGAGCACTTGTTCTACAATGACCTATCCCTGGGAGTTCCTGGTTCAGCAGGGAAAGACAGGCTGCCATCTGTACTATAGCCACAGAAGCCAAAACAATATCGCCCAGAAAAGGAGAAAGTAATCAGAAAGTTGCATTTTTTTTTTTTTTTTTTTGAGACGGAGTCTCGCTCTGTCACCCAGGCTGGAGTGCAGTGGCGCAATCTCTGCTCACTGTAACCTCCACCTCCCCGGTTCAAGTGATTCTCCTGTCTTAAGCCTCCTGAATAGCTGGGATTACAGGCAAGCTCCACCATGCCCAGCTAATTTTTTAGTATTTTTAGTAGAGATGGGGTTTCACCATGTTGGTCATGCTGGTCTTGGACTCCTGACCTCGTGATCTGCCCACCTCGGCCTCCCAAAGTTCTGGGATTATAGGCGTGAGCCACCGCGCCTGGCAAAAGTTGCACTCTTGTAGCTGCCTTGGACCAAGTCTATATGTAGTAATAGAGAAAAGAGCCCACTACCACTCTCCAATTCTATCCAACTAGTAAGAATTCAATGGGAGAAATGGAAGTTGTATCTTTATCTCCATGATTTGTGGGTACTCAGATATGGGTACTGTGGTGTCTTTTTTCCAATGGCACTTCCAACAACAAATGTATAGAGTTTTTTCCACATCAACCACCCATTCTCTGATACCAACCATGTGTCCAACGATTTAATTCAATTCTGACACTAACACCTAGAGTTAATGCAGAGTCCGCAGGTTAGTCCCACAAGACTGCCCCAACTTGAGATACCAGTTTCAAGTCCTAGGGGCCATCTGTACTTGACACCCCTATCACTCAGGAAATTCCAAGAGTTTTAACACTGTGCCAAGAACCAGGACAAAGACCAAATATATTTTTTATTATACCACAGGTACTATAAAGAATCACACCAAATCTAAGCATTACCTGTTCCTGAACATCCTCAAAGTCTGAATTAAGCAGCTCTATAAAAATGGGGACAGCCCCTGCTTCAATGACAATTTTGGTCTGCTGAGAGGTTCCAGAGGCAATATTCGTTAGAGCCCAGGCAGCTTCAAACTGAAAGTGAGATTAAGCAATGATTGAAAGGTCATTTCAGACTGAGCAGCCATGCCTATCAGCTGGCTCAGAACAGTAAGCCTCCTGCCCATGAATTTAAAAAACCAAAACAAAACCTCACAAAACACAAGCAAGCCTCTTGCCCACGAATTTAAAACACACACACATAAAATACAAGCCTTTCCTCTCCCGTCTTTAGAGAGTGGGAAGATGCAGTGATGTGATATAGATGAGAATAAGACATTGGGCTTCCAGGGTCCCAGGTTTAGTCCTGCACTACCACAACACCCATGCATCCTTTGCCAGGTCACTCTTTTATTTCCTGAGCTTCACTTTCTTCATTTCTGAAATGAGGATTAGAATGAAATGGGTCTCTCAAAGTCCCTTTCAGCTGAGTTCTGGCAAGTTCCAATGGATTGACCCATCACCCATCTCTGAAACAAGAGACCCAGAGAGGCTAAACAATTTGCCTCAGGTCACACAGGTAGTGGACTATACCCTCTGATTTATAACTGAATGATCAGTCTATCATAGTCTGGTGCCTTTCCTTTGAAATTGTTTTAAGGAAGAGATTCTGGCTGTGAGGGAACTGATGGTTTCTCCTGAATGTTTCCTAACATTACTTTTGTACTTCCTGAGAGATATGTCAATAGAAGTATCCCACTGCAATTTCTTGGAAGTAGGGCTTTCATCTAATAACCCCTTCCCAGTAGTGGGGGACTGGGGGTGGGGTGGGGATAAGTAATGGGTACAAAAAAACCCAGAAAGAATTAATAAGACCTACTATTTGGTAACACAATAGGGTGACTATAGTCAATAATAACTACACAATTTAAAATAACTTAAAGTGTATAATTGGATTGTTTGTAACTTAAAGGATAAATGCTTGAGGAAATGGATACCCCATTCTCCATGATTTGCTTATTTCAAATTGCATGCCTGTGTCAAAACATCTCATGTACCCCATAAATATATATACCTACTATGTATCCCCCAAAAATTAAAAGACAAAACAAACCCCTTCCCTTCAGGCCTCACCTGTAATGTACAATTCTCATTCCTCTTCAGAAACTCCACGAACCGATCCACCACTCTTGGAGTGTTGATAACTTCATCTATTGGAGGACTAGGCTCTGGATAAGGGAGAAGGGAAAATAAAAACACAGGAGAAGCTTTTGCTGATCCCTTCATGGGGGTCAGCTTGCAATCCTTCTTAGACACTTCTGACCACCCTTACAAACATTCCCAAACTCCCTTCTGGTAAGGTGGTTTTAACAATATCTACTCGTCTTTGAACTGTATAATACAGCTGGAATGTTAAAGAGTAAAGCCAATCCTAATTTAAGAATGCTCATCTTTGGCTTACTAAATGTAAGCAAAGAAAGGTGTGGGAGAGAGAACCGCCTAAGGGATGAACAACCATGGTCTACACATTTCCCTTTCAAGAAAGACCAGTACTCTCTTCTTGGGAAGATTATTTGATATACTGAAACAAGAGGTATTTTTCCAATCATACATTAAATTTTTTTATTAAGTACCTATGGTGTGCCGCACAGTTCTAGGTACAGAGGACATAGGAGGGAACAAAAACAAAAGTCTCTGCCCTCAGAGAGCTTATATCCTAGTGGGAAGAGTCATTTTATTATGTTAGAAGATAAATATAATGGGGGGAGAGGAGGAGAATATGTAGGGCAAGGTAAAAAGATAAAACTGTTGAAGGTGGGATTTAATCATAGGAGTAAGGGAGTTGCTACAAAGATATCTGGGAATAGAGGACATCAGGCAGAGGAAGTATCCAGTGTGAAGGTAGCAATGTGTGTATCTTGTACAAGCAACACCAAGGTCAGTAGGGCTAGAGCAGAATGAGTGAGGGCACATGTAAGTTGATGACATCAGTGAAGAGAAAAGAGGCTAAATCATATAAGGCCTCTCTGACAAGGGCCAGGCTTTGTACCTTTGGAGAGCAGTTTCCGGAATTTCTGTGTGGTTGCTAACTGCAGGTCAGAATCATCAGAAAAGAGCATCTCCACCATCTCTCTTGTGATCACACTCTCCTAGAACATAAAACAAGTTTAGGACTTTGCAAATGTTGCAAACCAACATTAGAGCCAGATGTGAGCACATAATACTGCTTGGCATCCTGTTTTCTAAAAAACTGAGGGCAAGAGGATGGCATAATAGGCTCAGGAGAAGGGGTCTGTTTAATCTATAGGTGCTTCAAGTTGGGACATTTGAAAAGTGATTCCTAATTCTGAGGCAACTGATGGCTTCTCTTAAATGTTTCCTCAGATATATCTAACAAAGTTGAATCTTTGTTGACTCCTAAAGCTGACAGAAGGGTCCACAGAGGAAAGAACTTGTCATGGTTACTGGCAAAGCTGGTAGATGATGTGAACGGCCCAATTTCTGTCCTTAGAAGCAGGTGTTTTCCAGGTCAGCCTGAGGCACATGCAGGGGCCTTACCCCAGTGGTAGAGCTCACATAAGAGTCCATGAGAAGACTATCGAACATGGCAGCTTCTTCATTAATCAGCTCCACATTTCTCCGTTTAAAAAGCTGAAAGTAAAGAGACAGTGGTTAAGAGTACTCTCTGAACCAAAGAAAACAAAGAACAATCCAATGTTAAATTATGGCATAACTGACAAGGATATACTAGAGTAGCTGAGAAGTGAGGCCAAGCTTTATACATTAGTCTCCCCTTATTCAGTTTTGCTTTCTATTATTTTAGTTATCCAGTCAACCGTGGTCTGAAAATATTACACAGAAAATTCCAGAAATGAACAATTCATAAGTTTTAAATTGCATGCCATTCTGAGTAGTGTTGAAATCTCATGCTATCTTGTTCTGTCTGGCCCAGGATGTGAACATCCTTTGTCCAGTGCATCCATTCCATGCTGTATACGCTGCTGCCAGTTAGTCACTTAATAACCAACTTGGTTATCAGGTGGCAATTGCTTGTGTTCAAGTAACCCTTATTTTACTTAGTAATAGCCACAAGGTGCAAGAGTAGTGATGCTGGCAATTCAAATGTGCCAAAGAGAAGCTGTAAAGTGCTTCCTTTAAGTAAAAAGATGAAAACATGGAAAAAAACATAGTATATGTAAGGTTCAGTAATATCTGCAGTTTCAGGCATCCACTGTGGGTCCTGGAATGTATTCCACAAAGAGAAGAGGAGACTATTGATTACTGACATGGAAAAGATATTCAAGGACTTGGAGGCAGAGGCAGCAGTGGGCCAAGATCACGCCACTGTACTCCAACCTGGGCAACAGGGCAAGATCCTGTCTTAAAAAAAAAAAGAAAAAAAGGAATGATAGTATAGCAAAAGGGTGGGCAAAATCAGGTTAGGTTGGCCAGGCACAGTGGCGCATGCCTGCAAACCCAGCACTCTGGGAGGCCAGGGCAGGTGGATCACTTCAGCTCAGGAGTTCAAGACCAGCCTGGGCAACATGGCAAAACCCTGTCTGCACCAAAAAAAAAAAAAAAAAATCCACAAAAATTAGCTGGGCGTGGTGGTACATGCCTATAGTCCAGCTACGCAGGAGGCTGAGGAAGAAGGATCACTTGAGCCCGGGAGCTTGAGGCTGCAGTGAGCTGAGATCATGTCACTCACTGCACTCCAGCCTGGGTGACAGAGTGGGACCTTGTCTCAATAAATAAATAAATAAATAAATAAATAAATAAATAAATATAATCAGGTGACTGAATCTGTTGGCGGGGTGGCGTAGGAGTGCAGATGGTGAGGCATTATTATAGTCTCAGGCTGGGCGTGGTGGCTTACGCCTGTAATCCCAGCACTATGGGAGGCTGAGGTGGGCAGATCTGGGCAGATCACAAGGTCAGGAGTTCGAGACCAGTCTGGCCAACATGGTGAAACCCAGTCTCTACCAAAAATATACAAAGTTAATTGGACGTGGTGGTACATGCCCGTAATCCTAGCTACTCGGGAGGCTAAGGCAGGAGAATTGCTTGAACCCAGGAGGCAGAGGTTGCAGTGAGCAGAGATCGTGCCATTGCACTCCAGCCTGGGTGACAGAATCAGACTCCGTCTCAAAAAAAAAAAAAGAAAAAAAAAAAGAAAAGAAAAGGTAACAAGGAACTAGAACTAGAATGTTACAGTAAAGACATAAATGATGTCTAAGTTGGTCTAACTTGTGAAAAGGGGATAAGGTCAGTTTTCTCTTTCTCAAAGCTCCCAACATTTACTTACAACAAAGGAAACTGGATGAGTAGCTCACTCAGTAAGTAAGCTTTTTTTTTTTTTTTTTTTTTTTTGAGATGGAGTTTCACTCTTGTTGCCCAGGCTGGAGTGCAATGGCACAAACTTAGCTCCTGCAACCTCCGCCTCCTAGGTTCAAGCAATTCTCCTGCTTCAGCCTCCCAAGTAGCTGAGATTGCAGGCGCATGCCACCACGTCCGGCTAATTTCTGTATTTTTAGTAGAGAAAATGAAGTTTCACCATGTTGGCCAGGCTGGTCTTGAACTCCTGACCTCAGGTGATCTGCCTGCCTTGGCCTCCCAAAGTGCTGGGATTACAGACATGAGCCACCATGCCCACCTAGTAAGCTACTTTTCTACAGGGCAAGTCAGGGTGCATGGTGGAGGCCAACCATAGGGGCTTGTTTCCCAGAATAGTATGTTTGAGAATACTCCCATTAACTCACTTGTTGCTCCCGCTTCTGCTTCCGGAGCTGAATGCCCTCTTCCTCTCTTCTTCGTCTCATTTCTTCAGGGTTTAGAGCATTGTTCTTATAGCTCTTCATTCGATAATTGTCTTTCCCTGGGCTCGCCATGGTCTCTAGAAGAAAAGATACACATTGCCAAAAACTCTTGAGAGGACAGCATTTCCTTTTCACTAGATTCTATCCCTACCCACCCTTCACCCTCCCCTACTCTGGGGGGAATACAGCTCTCTGGGAGCTCTCAATAGCGCCTGACATCTCTAGCCACCCCCCAGCCCCAGTCTCTTTTAATTACAATAAGCTTGCTAAACAGGTGGTATTAAAGCAATTGGTATAAGCTTAGTAGTTAAAAGTGTGGGCCCTAGAGACAGATTGTCTGGGTTCACATCCTGACCCTTCTACTTGTTAGCTGTGCAACCTTGGACAAGCTCCTTTAACTTTTATTGCTTCAGAATTTAATCTTTAATAAAACAGGAACACATCAGGCACAGTGGCTCCCACCTGTAATCCCAGGGGTCTGCAGACCATACTTTGAGAAATGCTGTTTTTTTTTTTTTTGAGACAGGGTCTCACTCTGTCACCCAGGCTGGAGTGCAGTGGCACAGTATCGACTCACTGCAACCTCTGCCTCCTGGGCTCAAGTGATTCTCCTGCCTCAGCCTTCCGAGTAGCTGGGATTACAGGCGCACACCACCACAACTGGTTAATTTTTATATTTTTAGTAGAGACGGGGTCTCACCATGTTGGCCAGGCTGGTCTCAAACTCCTGACCTCAGGTGATCCACCTGCCTTGGCCTCCCAAAGTGCTGGGACTATAGGCATGAGCAACCACGTCCAGCCAAGAACTGCTGTTCTAAGCAGTGAATTACTCAGTTGTAGGTAAATAAATGTTAACTTGACCAGCTAGTGCCAAAGTTGTCTTCCATAGTACTGCCACTGACAAATATCTTGACCAATACTTTTGACAATCTACTGGGTGTCATAAAGTATTTCACAGAGATGATTATTTGCATATCCCAGATTACTAATGAGGTTAGATTTCATGTTGTTATTAGCTATATGTTTCCCCTTCTGTGAAAAACGTTTGTTTCTGTATTTTTAAATATTTTTCTTCTTCTTTTTTTTTTTTTTGAGACAGAGTTTCACTTTTGTTGCCCAGGCTGGAGTGCAATGGCACCATCTTGCACTGCAACCTATGCCACCCAGGTTCAAATGATTCTCCTGCTTCACCCTCCTGAGTAGCTGGGACTACAGGTGCCTGCCACCACGCCTAATACGGCTAATTTTTGTATTTTTAGTAGAGACGGGGTTTCACCATGTTGGCCAGGCTGATCTCGAACTCCTGACCTCAGGTGAACTGCCTGCCTCGGCCTCCCAAAGTGCTGGGATTACAGGCATGAGCCACTGCGCCTGGCCTGTTCACGTTCTTTTAAATCAGTTATCTGTGACTGTGTACTTTCTTCATCCTTAATATTGTCTTATTTGTGCCCTCTTTTGTTCCTGAGAACCTTTACCAGAGACTTGACTATTTTTATTTTAGTCTTTTGGAAGATCCAAGTTTTAGCTTCATTGAGTCTTCTCTACTATATGATTTCTATCCCCTTTCTACATTTTTTCTAATTTAAGTTGTATATCTAAGTAATTAATGTTCACACTATACTTTTTTTTTTTTTTTTGAGACGGAGTCTCACTCTGTCACCCAGGCTGGAGTGCAGTGGCGCGATCTTGGCTCACTGCAACCCTCCGCCTCCTGGGTTCATGTGATTCTCCTGCCTCAGCCTCCCAAGCAGCTGGGATTGCAGGTGTGCACGCAGGGCTAATTTTTTTTATTTTTATTTTTATTTTTTTTAGACAGAGTCTCCCTCTGTTGCCCAGGCTGGAGTGCAATGGCGCCATCTCGGCTCACTGCAAGCTCCGCCTCCTGGGTTCACGCCATTCTTCTGCCTCAGCCTCCCGAGTAGCTGGGACTACAGGCGCCCGCCACCACGTCCGGCTAATTTTTTCTATTTTTAGTAGAGATGGGGTTTCACCATGTTAGCCAGGATGGTCTTGATCTCCTGACCTCGTGATCCACCTGCCTCAGCCTCCCAAAGTGCTGGGATTACAGGTGTGAGCCACCGTGCCTGGCCCCACACTATACTTCTATATTACCTTTCTAAGGCTTATAAATTTCCTTCAAATTAATATTTGTATTGTAATTCAGTCCTAAATATCTAATTACTTTTGATTTATTCAATTTACATAAGTGTCCCATGTGTGCTTGAGAAGAATCTGTATTCTTAAATTATTGTGCATGGCTTTCTGAATATCATGTCCATTAAATTAAGTTGTCATCATGTTGTTCTTTATTTATTCATTATTTTTTGAGATAGGGCCTCCCTCTATTGCCTAGGCTGGAGTGCAGTGCACGATCACAGCTCACCACAGCCTCAACTTCCAGGGCTAAAACAATTCTCTTGCCTTAGCCTGAGTAGCTGGGACTACAGGCTCGTACTACCATGAGTGGCTAATCTTTACGTTTTTTTTGTAGAGATGGGTGTCTCACTATATCGTCTAGGCTGGTCTTGAACTCCTGTCCTCAACAATCCCCCTGCCTCAGCCTCCCAAAGTGCTGGGATTATAGGCATGAGCCACCATGCCCATCATGTTGTTCAAATCTTCTATTAATGTTTCACTTCACTAATGTTTTCCTTATTGATAGTGAATGTAGCCATTTTACCCCGTAGTTTAATTTTGCTTTATGTATTTTAATACTATTTCATTAGAAGCATACAAATTTAGAACTGTTGTATCTTGACTGTGAATAGAAGTTTGTTATAAAGTGAGCCAAATTATTCCTTAACAATGCCCTTTGTTGCCCTTTTTCTTTTGTTGGATATTAATATAGTTATCACTTCCACTTCCAGCCATGATGGAATAAGAGGGATAGGATTTCCCCTGTTGCTATAAACTGTTTCAGACATCGGGCAACAGCAATGCAGAATTGTGATTCTCCAAGAGGGAAACGAATTAAGTGAGCTCTACTTGTCTCCTTGGCTTTCTGCCCAGAGGCACATTCTATAGCAGAAGAGGGGTCCCAAACAGCACCACGGAAATCTCACTAGTGGAGGAGAGACTAGAGACTTCAGTGAGATTGAGGTGGCTGAAAACACTGAGACAGCATTCCAGCGAGGAGAGAAATAGGCAGAAAAAAAAAATTGGGAAATCTGTTTGGGGTTCCCTAAATCTTTGCTGAAGACTAAGGATGCATACATGCTGGGTGAAGCTCCATGAGTCACACAAAGGGCAACTGAGAAGCTGTATGTAAGCTCAGCAGTTCCCAGAGCTCGCACAGGGCTGAGAGACTTTAGACAAATCTGAATGGGGATTTCTCCCTGATCCCGCAGGGCATAGTAGAGACCCTAAGAAGGGCTATGGCTTAGTAGTGGGATTAAACTATTCCCAGAAAAGGCTACTCATGAAGCTTAAAAACGAGCCTTACACTGCTAAAACAGAACAGCTATAAAACGCCCTACATCCTTTAAAAAAAAGACAACAAAATCCAGACACTAAAAACATAGAATTCACAATGCTTGGAATCCAATTAAAAATTATGGGCCAGAGCCAGGCATGGTGGCTCATGCCTATAAATCTCAGCACTTTGGAAGGCTGAGGTGGGAGGATAGCTTGAAGAACCTAGGAGTTCTTCAAGGCTGCAGTGAGCTATGACTGCACCGCTGTACTCCAGCCTGGGCAACAGAGTGAGACCCTGTCTCTAAAAAACAAAAACAGCCGGGGTGTGGTGGCTCACAGCTGTAATCCCAGCACTTTGGGAGGCCGAGGTGGGCGGACCACGAGGTCAAGAGATTGAGACCATCCTGGCTAACATGGTGAAACCTCGTTTCTACTAAAAATACAAAAATTAGCTGAGCTTGGTGGCACGCACCTGTAGTCCCAGCTACTCGGGAGGCCGAGGCAGGAGAATCACTTGAACCAGGGAGGTGGAAGTTGCAGTGAGCAGAGATCATGCACTCCAGCCTGGTGACAGAGGGAGACTCTGTCTCCAAATGAACAAACAACAAAAAGTACTATACATGCCAAGCAGCAGAAAAATTGTGACCCATAGGAGAAAAATCAGTCAAAAGTTAGATCCAGAAATGACACTTCAGTAGATAGTAGGATGGTTTCAAGTGCTCTCATATATTAGTAACTGGATTCACAGGGGAAAAAAATTGAGAGGCAGACAGAAAAACATTTACAAGCAAAGACTAAAAATTGGCAGGGCATGGTGGCTCAAGCCTGTAATCCCAACACGTTGGGAGGCCGAGGCAGATAGATCACTTGAGGCCAGGAGTTCCAGACCAGCCTGGCCAATATGGTGAAAGCCGTCTCTACTAAAAATATAAAAATTAGCCAGGCATGGTAGCTGGTGCCTGTAATCCCAGCTACTCGGGAGGCTGAGGAAGGAGAATCACTTGAACCCGGGAGGCGGAGGCTGCAGTGAGCCAAGATCATGCTACTGCACTACAGCCTGGGCAATAGAGTAAGACCCTGTCTCAAAAAAAAAAAAAAAAAAAAAAGACTAAAAATTTTCCAGATCTAATCCCATTAACCCTAAAAGCTATGCTAATCCTTAAGCAAGATAAAAACAAAGAAAATCACAAGACACATCACAACCAAAATCTTGAAAAGCAGCGATAGATAAAATCTTAAAAGCAGCCAGATAAAGACCTATTAAGACCAAAGATAAGAATGGCCTAGCTTCTTGTCAGAAACCGTAAGTCAGAAAACAACAAAACATTTTTAATGTTCTGGAAAAAACAAAAACCTGGTAAACTAGAATTTTATACCCAACAAAGATACTTTTTGAAATGAAAGCAATTCAGCAGGTCATGGGCTAAATTAAAAATAATATTAATAAAGACTTTTTCAGATAAAAGCTGAGAGACTTTTTCTCTAGCTAACCTGCACTAAAGAAATGCTAAAATTCTTCAAGTAGAAGGAAAATGATACCAGATGGAAACTCGGATATCCACAAAATGAAAAACACTAGATATGGCAGATAAACATAAAATAACTTTTTTGCCATTTAAAAATTGTCTTTAAAAAATAAGGCGCATGGACACACACACAAAAACAGGGAAGCATGGCCCATTCGTGGAATAAAGTAGAAACCATTCCTAGCTGCATGTGGTAGCTCAAGCCTATAATCCCAATACTTCGGGAGGCCAAGATGATAGGACTGCCTGAGGCCAGGAGTTAGAGACCATCCTGGGCAACATAGGGAGACCCTGTTTCTATTTTAAATAATTTTATAAAAATAGGAAACCATCCCTCAGGAAGCCCAGAGACTGGACTTACTAGACAGATTCTAAAACAACTGTCCTAAATATGCTCAAAGAGATAAAGAAAAACCTGGACAATGAACTGAAGGAAATCTGAAACACAATACATGAATAAAATGAGAATATCAATAAAAAGAAAGAAATTATAAAAAGGAACCAAACAAATGTTCTAGAGCTCAAAAGTACACTTATTGAAATAAAAAATTCACTAGAGGGGTTCAACAGCAGATACAAGCAGATAGAAAAAAAAGTAGCAAACTTGGAGACAGATCAATTAAAATTATCCAATCTGAGGAGCAGAAAGAATAAAGAATGAAGAAAAATGAACAGAATCGAGTGGACCCATGGAACACCATTAAAAGGACCAATATGGCCTGCGCGGTGGCTCATGATTGTAATCCCAGCAATTTTGGAGGCTGAGGCAGGAGGACAGCTTGAGCCCACAGTTTGAGACCAGCCTAGGCAACATAGCAAGATCTCATCTCTATTGAAAAAAAAGTAGGGGGGCCGGGCGCAGTGGCTCATGCCTATAATCCCAGCACTTTGGGAGGCTGAGGCGGGTGGATCACAAGGTCAGATGTTTGAGACCAGCCTGGCCAATATGGTGAAACCCCATCTCTACTAAAAATACAAAAAAAATACCCAGGCGTGGTGGCGTGCACCTGTAATCCCAGCTACTCAGGAGGTGAGGCAGGAGAATTGCTTGAACCTGGGAGGTGGAGGTGGCAGTGAGCCGAGATCGCACTCCAGCCTGGGTGACAAAGCGAGACTCCTTCTCAAAAAAAAAAAGAAAAAAAAAAAAAGACCAATATACACCACATTATGGGAGTCCTAAGAGCAGAAGATAAAGAGGTAGAATATTTGAAAAAATATGGTCAAAAACTTCCCAAATTAAATAAAACACATGAATCTACACATGAAGGAGCTCAATGAACTCTAATGAAGATATACACATTTGGGATACTGAGGCAGGTGGATCAACTGAGGTCAGGAGTTCGAGATCAGCCTGGCCAACAGGGTGAAACCCTGTGTCTATACTAAAAAAAAACAAAAATTAGCCAGGCATGGTGGCACCTACTAAAAAACCAATTAGCCAGGCATGGTGGAACGCACCTGTAATCCCAGCAAGTTGGGGGGCTAAGACAGGAGAATCACTTGAACCTGGGAGGCAGAGACTGCATTGAGCCGAGATCATGCCACTGTACTCCAGCCTGGGTGATAGAGTGAGATTCCGTCTCAAAAAAGAAAAAGAAGATATCCACATTGAGACACATAATCAAACTGATGAAAGCCAAAGACAGAATCCTGAAAGCAGCAAGAAGTGACTTATCACATACAAAGATGCCCAATAAGATCAACAGGTGATTTCTCATTCGAAATTATGAAAGTCAGGCTGGGAGCAGTGGCTCAGGCCTGTAATCCTAGCACTCTGGGAGGCCAAGGCAGGCGAATGGCTTGCGTTGGAGACCAAGAGTTCAAGAACAGCCTGGGCAACATGGCAAAACCCCGTCTCTACAAAAAGTACAAAAATTAGCTGGGCATGGTGGTGTATGTCTGTAATTCCAGCTACTTGGGAGGACGAGGTGGAAGGATCACCAGAGCCCAGGAGGTTGAAGCTGCAGTGAGCCGTGGTTGTACCACTAGACTCCAGCCTGGGCAACAGGGCAAGACCCTGTCTCAAAAAAAAAAAAAAAAGAAAAGAAAAGAAATCACGGAAGTCAGAAGGCAGTAGAATAAGAAAGTGCCGAAAAGAGGCTGGGTTCGGTGGTTCATGCCTGTAATCCCAGCACTTTGGGAGGACAAGGCCAGACGATTACTTGAGCCCAGGAGTTCAAGACCAGCCTGGGAAACAGAGCAAGACCCTGTCTCTACAAATAATTTTGTTTAATTTAGTTGGGCATGGTGGCGTGCACCTATGGTCCCAGCTACCTGGGACACCTCTAAGTCAGGAGGATTGCCTGAGCACAGGAGGTTGATGCTGCAGTGACTTGTGATTGCACCGTCACTCCAGCCTGTGTGACACAGTGAAACCCTGTCTCAAAAACAAAACAAAACAAAACAAAACAAAAAGCAAAGTGCTGAAAGAAAAACCGTCAAGCAAGAATTCTATATCTGACAAAACTATCCTTCAAAAATGAGGGAGAATTATGACATTTCCCTATAAACAAAAGCTGAGGGGCTTTGTTACCACTAGACCTGCTCTGCAAGAAATGCTGGCTGGGCCTGTAATCTCAGCACTTGGGAGGCTGAGGCAGGAGGATCACATAAGCCGAGTTCGAGACCAGTCTAGGCAATGTGGTGAAACCCCATCTCTACAAAAAAATATATAAAAATTAGCCGGACGTGGTGGTATGCACCTGCAGTCCCAGCTAGTTGGGAGGCTGAGGTGGATTGCTAGAGCCTGGGAGGTTCAGGCTGCAGCGAGCCATGACTGTACCACTGGACTCCAGCCTGGGCAACAAAGCAAGACTCTGTCAAAAAAACCCACAAAAAACAAAAAACTAATGGGAGCCCTTCAGGTTGAAATGAAAGGACACAGTAACTTGATGCTATATGAAGAAATAAAGATCTCTGGTAAAGGTAACTATATGGGCAGATATAAAAGCCAGTATTACTATACATCGGTTTGTAACTTTTCATTTCCTACATGATTTAAAAGACAAATGCATAAAATAATTATAAATCTACATTATTGGTCACACAATGTTTAAACATACAATGTGTGATGACAACAGCATAAAGGAGGAAACAATGCTGTACATGAGCAGTTTTGTATGCTTCTGAATTAAGCTGGTATTGATTCCAACTAGAGTGTTATAAAGTTAGAATATTAAGTGTAATTCCCATGGTGTTCACTAGGAAATATCCAAAAAACTACATGCACAGAAAATAAAAATTAAAAATATACACAAAAGGAAATGAGAAGGGAATAAAGAGAGCTGGAATAGCTACATGAATATCTGACAAAACAAACTTTAAGTCATAAACTGTTACCAAAAAGAAAGGACATCATATGGCCAATTCATCAAGCTATTAAAAAACATATGCAATAAACAAGAGCCCCCAAACATGAAGCAAGTTCTGACAGAAGTGCAGAAAAAATATTTGGAGACGTTTTTGTCCCCACCAACTGTGGCCTACAGATATTTGGAGACTTTTAATGAACCACGTTCAATAATGAACAGAACACCTAGACAGAAGATCGATAAGTAACAGAGGACTTGAACAAAATTTTAAAGTAGACCTAAGAGAGATATACAAGGCATTCCACCCAATAACAGCAGAATATACATTCTTCTCAAGTATAGATTCTCCAGGATAGGCCATATGTTAGCCCACTAAAAGTGTCTCAATAAATTTTGGAAGACTGAAGTCATATAAAACATTATCTCTGACTACATGGAATGAAACTAGAAATCAGTAACAGAATGATAACTAGAAAATTCACAAATATACAGAAATTAAGGAAGACATTCTTTAAAATGTCGGAAGACTCATATGTCCTGATTTCATAACTTACTACAAAGGTACAGTAATTAAAACAGTGTGGTACTGGCATAAGGATAAGCATATAGACATACAGAATAGAATTGAGAGTCCAGAAATAAACCCTTACATCTACGGCCAGCCAACTGATTTTGAAGAAGGATATTATGTCCATTCAGTGGAGAAATAAATATTTCATTGTATAGAGAATATTTTATACATTATATAAAATGAAATATTAGCCAGACCAGGTGGGGTGGCTCACATCTGTAATCTCAACACTTTGGGAGGCCGAGGCGGGCAGATCACTTGAGGTCAGGAGTCTGAGGCCAGCCTGGCCAACATGATGAAACCCCGTCTCTACTAAAAATACAAAAATTAGCCAGGCATGGTGGCGGGTGCCTGTAATCACAGCTACTCAGGAGGCTGAGGTGGGAGAATCACTTGAACCTAAGAGGCAGAGGTTGCAGTGAGCTGAGATCGTGCTGCTGCACTCCAGCTTGGGGAACAGAGCTTGCTCCATCTCCAAAAAAAAAAAAAAAAAAGAAATACAAGTCAAAACCACAATGATTCAACCTGAGAAAGCTGACTGAAAAACGTATATAAAAAAGTTTTGGCCAGGCATGGTGGCTCACATCTGTAATCCCAGCACTTTGGGAGGCCGAGGTGGGTGGATCATGAGGTCAGGAGATTGAGACTATCCTGGCTAACCCAGCGAAACCCCGCCTCTACTAAAAATACAACAACAAAAAAATTAGCTGGGTGTGGTGGCGGGCCCCTGTAGTCCCAGCTACATGGGAGGCTGAGGCAGAAGAATGGTATGAACCTGGGAGGCGGAGTTTGCAGTGAGCTGAGATCGCGCCACTGCACTTCAGCCTGGGCGACAGTGTGAGATTCCGTCTCAAGAAAAAAAAAAAAAAAGTTTTAGGCCAGGCGCGGTGGCTTACGCCTGTAATTCCAACACTTTGGGAGGCTGAGGTGGGGAGATTATCTAAGGGTGGGACCCTCCAGCCTGTCCAACATTGAGAAATCCCATCTCTACTAAAAATACAAAATTAGCTGGGCATGGTGGCACATCCTTGCAATCCCAGCTACTCGGGAGGCTGACGCAGGAGAACTGCTTGTACCTGGAAGGTGGAGGTTACAGTGAGGCGAGATTGTGCCACTGCACTCCACCCTGGGCGACAGAGCGAGACTCCATCTCAAAAAAAAAAAAAAGTTTTAAAAACCACAATGACATACTACTCCACACCTACTAGGATGGAGTAAGAATAATAAAAGCACACGCTGGCTAAGATCTGGAACCTGGTGGATTGCTGATAAGAATGGAAAATGGTGCAGCCACTGTGGAAAACAGAATAGTAGTTCCTAAAAAAATTAAAAAGAATTACTATATAATCCAGCAATTCTACTTTTATACTATTTCTCCCTTATTCAGTTTTGCTTTGCAGAGTGTCAGTTACCCATGGACAACAGTGGTCTGAAAATATTAAATGGAAATTTCCAGATAAAAACAATTCATAAGTTTTAAATTTCATACTATTCCAAGTAACATGATGAAGTATCACGCTAACCATCTATTCCACCTGGGACATGAATCATCCCTTTGTCCAGTATATCTACACTGTATACACTGCCAGTTAGTAGCAGATATTGCAGTGTTTGTGGTCAAGTCATCCTTATTTTACCTAATAATGGCCCCAAAGTGCAAAAGTGATGATGCTGGCATATTGTTATGTGTTCTATTTTATTATTATTGTTCTCAATCTCTTATTGTGCCTAATTTACAAATTAAACTTCATCATAGGTACGTATGTATAGGAAATAATATAGTATATAGGGTTTGGTACCATCTGTCGTTGCAGGTGTCCACTGGGGGTGTTAGAATATATTGCCTGTGGATAAGGCAAGGACTACTGCATATGGATACCATGGAGTATCATTCAGCCAAAAAAGGAATGAAGGTCTAACACATGCTACAACATGATTGAACCTTGAAATTAATGTGCTAAGTGAAATAAGCAAGACACGAAATATTCCACTTACATGAAGTACCTAGAGTCAAACTCAGAGACAGAAAGTAGATTAGAGGTTACCAGGTGCTAAGAGGAGAGGAAAATAGGGAGTTATTGCTTAGTGGGTACAGAATTTCTGTTAGGGGTAGTAAAATATTTGGAAATAGTGGTGATGATGGTCACATAACATTGTAACTGTAATTAATGCCACTGTATTGTACACTTAAATTGAAAATTTTGTTACATATATTTTACCACTAATAATTTTTTTTTCTTTTTCTTTCTTTCTTTTTTTTTTTTTAAGACAGAATCTTGCTCTGTCACCCGGGCTGGAGTGCAGCGGTGCGATCTTGGCTCACTGCAACCTCCACCTCCCAGATTCAAGTGATTCTCCTCAAGTAGTGGGGATTACAGGCACCCACCACCATGCCCGGCTAATTTTTGTATTTTTAGTAGAGATGGAGTTTCTCCATGTTGCCCAGGCTGGAATAGTTTTTTTTTTTTAATCGGCATTGTAGCCTGGGCTCAGGCCTGTACTGCCAGCACTTTGGGAGGCCAAAGTGGGCAGACTGCTTGAGCCCAGGAGTTCAAGAGCAGCCTGAGCAATATGGTGAAACCACAATCTCTACAAAAAAATACCAAAATTAGCTGGGCATGGTGGCATGCACCTGTGGTCCCAGCTACTTGGGAGGCTGAGGCAGGAGGATTGCTTGAGCCCAGGAGGTTGAGGCTGCAAGTGAGCTGTGTCTGCACCTCTGCACTCCCTTTGAGGCCCCTGATTATCCCTGTGAGACTAACAGAGTAGACAACAGATTTCTGAAGGCAGCACTATGAACTGCTGTCCCCTATTACCTGACACATAGCTTTTCATGACTGAGCCTGGGCTGTCCTGGACGCTAGCCTCTCCTTCAAGCACAGCTGACAGTGAAGCTGGGAGGAGAGCCATGCTGAGCTTCTTTAGTCACCATGGTGACAAGAAACTATCACAAATATTTGCTTATGACTTCACTGGGGAAGCAGACAAGGGAGGTTAGATTGGAAGGAGGAACATCTGCACAAGCACATCTGGAATCTCAGGGATCCAGCAGGCCAGCGGCTTTTTCCATTATGTACTCCCTTACTTGCTGTGGATGAATTTTTTAAAATTCACAATACAAATAAACTTTTCTAGCATCTGGCTGTCCTAGACTGTCTTTGGGTTTTCTTAGTCAAGGAACTCTCTCAAAGTGAATAGGTCTCTGAAGTCACACCTTTCATTTCTAGGGAATGTCTAATGTTGCCATGCACTTTCTAAGCTTTTAAAACCAAAGAGCTAGCAATGATAATACAAAATAGGTAGGGGCCTTAAAATGGCTGAATCATGTCTGTTCCTAATTCATATTATGAAGTCCTAAACCCCAATACCTCAAAACGCATCCTATATTTGAAGATAGAGTCCTTAAAGAGGTAATTAAGGTAAATAAGGTTATTGGGGTAGGCCCTAATCCAGTAACTGGTGTCCTTAAAACAAGAGAGGGAGAACAGCATGTGAACATGAAGACAGCTATATAGAAGCCAACAACAAACGGCTGAGAATAAAACAACCCTTCTGACAACCTTTTTTTTTTTTTTTTTTTTTTTGAGACAGGGTCTCGCTCTGTCACCCAGGCAGGAATGCAGGGACACAATCTCAGCTCCCTGCAACCTCTGTCTCCGAGGTTCAAGCGATCCTCCTGCCTCAGCCTCCTGAGTAGCTGGGATTACAGGTGCGGGCCAGCACGCCTGGCTAATTTTTTGCATTTTTAGTAGAGACAGGGTCTCACCATGTTGAGGCTGGTCTCAAACTCCGTGATCCACCCGCCTTGGCTTCCCAAAGTGCTGGGATTACAGGCATGAGCCACTGAACCTGACCTCTTCTGACAACTTGATCTCAGACTTCTAGCCTCCAGAACTGTGAGAAAATACATTTCTGTTGTTTAAACCACCCAGTCTGTGGTTCTTTGTTATGGTGGCCCTCGCAAACTAATATAGGCCCTAATTACCTAATCTAAAGAAGGCACCGACTCCTGCCAGTGTCTGATATCAAATTCAAGTTAATTAAGCCTTGTCTTTAGACCTAGGCAAAGGCGACAATCGAAGTAAACTGCTTTCATGAGACACAAGGACACCCCTGTAATAAGAAAGGTTAAGATTCACTTAATAGGCCAGGCACGGTGGCTCATGCCTGTAACCCCAACACTTTGGGAGGCTGAGGCGGGTGGATCATCTGAGTTCAGGAGTTCAAGACCAGCCTGGCTAACATGGTGAAATCCTGTCTCTACAAAAATATAAAAATTAGCCAGGCATGATGGTGGGTGCCTGTAATCCCAGCCACTTGGGAGGCTGAGACAGAAGAATTGCTTGAACATGGGAGGCGGAGGTTGCAGTAAGCCAAGATTGCGCCACTGCACTCCAGCCTGGGTGACAGTGTGAGACTCCGTCTCAAAAAAAAAAAAAAAAAAGGATTCACTTAAAAAAAAAAAGCCCTAATGGATAAATGAAAAAACTGAGGCTCAGGTCACACATTAGTGAGTAGCAAGATTGCCATAGTGCTCCATTTAATCACTGGTATGTTTAACATTTTGAGATTCATAAACATTTTAAACTCAGGCCAATTGACTGTTGAGCCTCCCCTCCACCACCATACCAGATTTTCATAGGAACTCACCTTCACAGTACAAGTTTTCCTTTTATTAATACAATGAATTCTCACCCTAGACCACAGATCCAACCAACCACAAACCTGAAGTACATGTATGGACTAACACCTACAACATCAGGATTAATTCCCCCAAAGCAGGTAAAGCCAGCCATGATGCTGGGATGTGATGGGTGAGAAGATAACCCACAATACACAAGTGATAGACACAATAATAAATCCAAAGATTTCACAGATGTTCTTCCAAATCTTACCTGGCCCAGTTTCTTACCAAAGATGCCATAAGAAAACATCAAAGATGGCTTAAATTTTGCTGTCTTCTTACTGGTCTACCTATTAGTTATTTACTGTAAATTAATATAAAGTTGATGGCAAAATTTGGGTATTGTTGTAACTTTGCCAGCTAAAAACACACTGTAGGAACAGTTCTAGGAATCTCACCTGTGATTCCTTGTACTCAGAACCAGACACTTGTGAGTGCATTTTTTCATTCATTTTCCCTTAGCTACTGCCCCATTTCTCAGTTCTCAAGAATAGCCGAACTATTTTTTCTGTTTCCATTGTAAACTGCTTAAACACTGAAAGTTTGGTATAGTACAATAAATATCTATAAATTATCCACTAAGATTCAATGATTTTTAACAACATCATATTAGTTTTATTCTATCAGATGTATATATAATATAGCTATATTTTTAACTGTACATTTGAAAATTGTAAATGTCATCACTTGGCACTTCGCCCAATTACTTTAGTATGTATCCCATAATAAGGACCTTCTTTTTTTTTTTTTTCTCCTGAGACAGAGTCTCGCTCTGTTGCCCAGGCTGGAGTGCAGTGGCACCATCTCAGCTCACTGCAACCTCTGCCTCCTGGGTTCAAGCAATTCTTCTGCCTCAGCCTCCCAAATAGCTGGGATTACAGGTTCACACCACCATGCCCAGCTTATTTTTGTATTTTTTAGTAGAGATGGGGTTTCACCATGTTGGCCAGGCTTGTCTCAAACTCCTGACCTTGTGATCCGCCTGCCTCGGCCTCCCAAAGTGCTGGGATTACAGGCGTGAGCCAGGCCCAGGACCTTCTTCTTATATAACCACAACAGCATTTTCAAACCAAAGAAATTAACAAAATACCCAATATCTAGTCCATATTCAAATTTCTTAATTATTTCAACATATCCTTTATATCTGGGTTTTTCTCCCCAAATCCAGCCAAGGTTCACACATTGTATTTGTTATTTTAACATTTTATCATGGAAAATTTCAAATATACACAAAAGTAGACAAAACAGTAAATAAAATGAATCTCATACACTAACCATCCAGATTCAATGATCAACTAGCAGCCATTCATATCTATGCTTCTGCCTCTCCCAGATCCTTGAAGCAAATTCCTGACCTATCACTTCATCCACATTTCAGTATGTATCTGCAAACAACAAAGCCATTTTAAAAACTACAATATCATTATCCAACATCTGATCACTTTTAATCTACAATGTCCATTCTCCTCTCCCCCAACCCTTTTATTTGCTTGTGATACTCTCTGAAGAGACTAGGTCAGTTTTCTTATAGAACGCCTCACATTCTAGTTTTGTGTTATTAAACTCATACCCTTACCCCTTGTATTTCCTGTAAAATGGAAGTTAAGTCTAGGGGCTAGAATAGATTCAGGTTAAAAATAACTTTTGGTGTTGCTGGGTTATAGATGGAGAAAAAAACATATATATATAGTAACTGTTGGCCAAGAATATATATAGGTGATGCTGTGTGCTTCATACTGTTTCCTACTACACAGCCTTTGCACTTCCTGTTCTTTTTGCCTTCAACGCTTTTCCTTAGCTCTTGGAATTGCTGGGTCCTTCCCCATTACCCTAACCCAAAGTAAGTTACCCTATTTTTGTCAGAACACCTGTTTTCTTTCTTTCATTACACTAATTCCAATCCATCTGCTCTCCATAGGATGTTAAGTTCCACAAAGGCAGAGTTGTTGTATCCCCGGCATCTACAACAAATATTTGTTGAGTGAATCACCATTCAAATATTTATTATATACTCATCGAGCATATACGTTGTTCCAGACACAAGGCCTAGCCACAACAGCAATTTAACAAGTGTTTGCCAGATAGGTAAGTAAAGGAGTATATAGCAAAGAAACCTTCCTTGTGACTGGAGTGAAGCAGATCCTCCAAAAGCAGATTACAGAAGAATTTCTTACTAAAAACCCAGAAACCACAATTTCCTCCAGAATTCATGTGAAAATTAAACTAAAACCATCCATTATAAAAACTACAGGACACAAGACACAAATACCTCAGAAAAAGCCAGTTTAGACTGTTAAATCCAGTGACCCACTCAGTAGTCATTGCATTTAGCTTTCTAATTTGTCACTGATGATCACCTTTGCCTTCCTGAAACTCTATTTATGATTCTAGTAACACCATCCTCTCCCAATTTTTCTCTTAGCCTTCCAACCACTCTTCAAGTTTCTTACTGTGGTCATCTTCCAGAGCCAACCTCTCAATGTCAGTGTGTACCAAAATCCTACCTTTGGTCCTCTTCTCAGCAGGAGGAGCCCCCACTCCAAGCTCACGATCTCCCTTAGCTTCCACCTCCACTTTTTTTTTTTTTTTTTTTTGAGATGGAGTTTCGCTCTTGTTGCCCAGGCTGGAGTGCAATGGCGTGATCTCGGCTCACCGCAACCTCCGTCTCCCAGGTTCAAGTGATTCTCCTGCCTCAGCCTCCCAAGTAGCTGGGATTACAGGCATGTGCCACCACGCCCGGCTAATTTTGTATTTTTAGTAGAGATGGGGTTTCTCCATGTTGGTCAGGCTAGTCTCGACTCCTGATCTCAGATGATCCACCCGCCTTGGCCTCCCAAAGTGCTGGGTTGACAGTTATGAGCCACCGCGCCTGGCCAGCTTCCACCTCTACTTTTAAACCAAGTTTGAAATCCCTATTGTCAAAACATCTTGCCTACCAGCTATCTTCACCCAACTTTCTCTTTAAACCAGTTTCTGCTATCTTCCCTATTTTTTTTTTTTTTTTTTTGGACAGAGTTTCACTCTTGTCATCCAGGCTGGAGTGCAGTGGCACGATCTTGGCTCATCGCAACCTCTGCCTCCCAGGTTGATGCGATTCTCTTACCTCAGCCTCCCAAGTAGCTGGGATTACAGTTGCCCACCACCATGCCCAGCTAATTTTTGTATTTTTAGTAGAGATGGGGTTTCACCATGTTGGCCAGGCTGGTCTCGAACTCCTGACCTCAAGTGATCTGCCTGCCTCAGCCTCCCAATGTGCTGGGATTACAGGCGTGAGCCACTGTGCCTGGCCTATCTTCCCTATTTCGGAGTTAATGCCATCACCATTCACCTGGTCTTGGAGTCACCCATGAACATTCTTCTCCCCAATTCAGGAAACTGATTTTTAGCTGTTACTCCAAATTGGCTCCTACTGACCACCTCCAATAAATTTTAGTTTACACCCTCATCACCTCTCACTTCTAGATTATTAAATCTTTGAGAACAAGAACTCTTTTACTTATCTTTGCGTCTATAGCAAAGTACACAGCATGCCCTCAAATGTTCCATCTAACATTTTAAACTTCAGTTTTCTAGAGAATCTGAAGTCGTTTACAATAAATTCAACGAAATATAAATAAAACAAGAATCTGGACTAGGAATATACAAATTTATATAGAAATTGGGGGAAGTAGCCAGGTGCAGTGGTTCACACTTGTAATCCTAGCACTTTGAGAGGCCAAGGTGGGAGGATCACCTGAGCCCAGGAGTTAGAGACCAGCCTGGGTAACCTAGCAAAACCGTCTCTGAAAAAAATTTCAAAAATTAGCCAGGTGTGGTGACACACACCTGTGGTCCCAGCAACTCGGGAGGCTGAGCTCAGAGGATTGCTTGAACGGAGCTTGAGACTACAGTGAGCCGTGCTGGTACCACAGTGCTCCAGCTTGGGTGACAGAGCAAGACCCTTTCTCAAAACAAACAAAAAAAAGTGGGGGAAGATGAATGCAGTAAACAGAACCCAAAGAACCACTTAATTATTAAAACAGAGTGGCATTTTGGCATGTCAGCTACCCGGCATCCAAAATAAAGTAAAATGAGCACTTACATAATTTTCATTGTCCTTGAAGAGAACACTCAAGTATATTTGGAAAGCAAAGTAATTCTTTTTTAATTGTTTTATTTTTGTTTTCTCCTCTACTACTCATTCAAGAAGGAAAGCAACGTATTTCTGAAACTTGGCTTCAAGAACAAATAATACCTAAGGCTTTAGGGTCTGCCCTTTAGGCTTTGATTTGAAAACCAGAAACGCTGGCAGTAATAGTGTATGATGTCTCTTCTAACCATATCTTCACTCCAAATGTAATGAATTGGGGAGGAATAAATGCGTAGAGAATCTCATTCTGCTTATTCCATATAACTTCCCACTTTATCAAACAGAATCCATAGGCTGAATCAGAATAGATTTAGATTATTAGTCTGATCTCTCCTCTGATACTCTGAATCATTGTTCTATTTCCCTGACCTATAACCTATGTCTGAGTACTACCAGTGATAATATATTATTACAAAAGCAACCCATTTCATTTCACACAGCTCTAATTACTAAGGTTTCCATCATTGTGAATGAGACCTACATATGACTAACTTACATGAGTCCCATTTGTTAGATTTGCTAGATCAGATTTTCAAGAGAAGCTAAAGGCAGGGCTCACATCTGTAATCCCAGCACTTTGGGAGTCCAAGGCAGGCAGATCACCTCAGTTCAGGAGTTTGAGACCAGCCTGGTCAACATGGTAAAACCCTGTCTCTACTAAAAATACAAAAAAAATTAGCCATGTGTGGTGGCAGGCACTTGTAATCCCAGCTACTTGGGAGGCTGAGGCAGGAGAATCACTTGAACCCAGGAGGTTTCAGTGAGCCAAGATCACGCCCTTGCACTCCAGCCTGGGCAACAAGAGCGAAACTCCATCTCAAAAAAAAAAAAAAAAAGAGAAGCTAGAAATGTGGATTTTATATACAGCCAACTGTTTAATGTTTCTTTAATTTTTGAAAAACATATTAGTCCCTGTAAGACACATCTACTACAAGCCAAGTGTGGCCTACAGACTACTAGTTTGGAGCCTCTGGTTAAATTGTTAATACAAATTAAAGAGCATGTTAGAATTTTTAAGTGATCCTATCTCTTTGCGCAGACTTTTAAGTGTCCTGTTGGCAAAGAAGTCCTATTATTTTTATTTCCTTTGGTAATAGGTTTATTGAGATGTAATTCCTAAACCATACAATTCATACATTTTTAGTATATTTAGTATGATTTTTGGTGTATTTATAGAGCTGGGCAACCATTAGCACAATTTTAGAACATCTTCATCATCCTAAAAAAAAAAAAAAACCCATAACTCTATGGCCAGGCATGGCAGCTAATGCCTGTAATTCCAGCACTTTGGGAGGCTGAGGCAGTCAGATCACTTGAGCCCAAGAGGTCAAGACTAGTCTGGGCAAAATAATTAGACCCTGCCCCTAAAAAAAAAATGGCCAAGCATGGTGGCTCACACCTGTGATTCTAGCAATTTGGGAGGCTGAAGTGGGTGGATCACTTGAGGTCAGGAGTTTGAGACCAGCCTGGCCAACATGCCAAAACCCTGTCTCTACTAAAAATAAATTGGCCAGGCGCGGTGGCTCACACATGTAATCCCAGAACTTTGGGAGGCTGAGGGGGACAGATCACCTGAGGTCGGGAGTTCAAGACCAGGCTGACCAACACGGAGAAACCCCACCTCTACTAAAAATACAAAATTAGCCAGGCGTGGTGGTGCATGCCTGTAATCCCAGCTACTTGGGAGGCTGAAGCAGGAGAATCACTTGAACCCGCGAGGTGGAGGTTGCTGTGAGCTGAGATTGCGCCACTGCACTCCAGCCTGGGTAACAAGAGTGAAACTCTGTCTGTAAATAAATAAATAAGCCAGGAGTGGTAGCACGTGCCTGTAGTCCCAGCTACTCAGGAGGCTGAGGCAGGAAAATTGCTTGAACCTGGAAAGCAGAGGTTGTGGTGAGCTGACATTGTGCCACTGCACTCCAGCCTGGGCAACAGAGCAAGACTCCGTCTTGAAGGAAAAATAAAAAATAAATAAATAAAATTAAAAAAAAAGAAACCCCATTACTCTTTAGCTGTCACCCCCAATGCTCACCCACCTAAGCTGTAAACAATCACTAAGGTACTTTCTATTTCTTACAGATTTGCCTGCTCTGGACATTTCATTTAAATAGAACCATATAATATGTGGTCTTTGACTGGCTTCTTTCACTTAGCATAATGATTTTGAGGTTCATCCATGTTTTAACATATATCAGTACATTCTTTTTATAGCACTTTTTTTTTTTGAGACAGACTCTTGCTCTGTTGCCCAGGTTTGAGTGCAGTGGCATGGTCTCAGCTCACTGCAGCCTTTGCCTCCCGGGTTCTGGTGATTCTCCTGCCTCAGCCTCCCAGGTAGCTGAGATTATAGGCGCGCACCACATCTGGCTAATTTTTGTATTTTGAGTAGAGACGGGGTTTTGTTATGTTGCCCAGGCTGGTCTTGAACTCCTGGGCTCAAGTGATCTTCCTGCCTCCGCCTCCTAAAGTGCTAAGATCATAGGCTAAGTCACTGCAGGTTTAGTGGTAACAACCCCCCTAAGCTTTTGTTTATCTGGAAATATCTTAATTTTTCCCTCATTTTAGAAGGGCAGTTTTGTTAGATATAGAATTCTTTTTTTTTTTTTTTTTTTGAGATGAAGTGTTGTACTGTCACCAAGGCTGGAGCGCAATGGTGCAATCTCGGCTCACTGCAACCTCCACCTCCTGGGTTCAAGCAATTCTCCTGCCTCGGCCTCCCCAGTAGCTGGGACTACAGGGGCCCACCACCCATTTTTTAAATACAAAAAAAAAAAAAATTTTGTATTTTTAGTAGAGACGAGGTTTCACCACGTTGGCCAGGCTGGTCTCGAACTACTGACCTCAGGTGATCCACCCACTTCAGCCTCCCAAAGTGCTGGGATTACAGGCATGAGCCACCACGCCTGGCCTCAAGCAATTCTCTTCCTTCAGCCTCCGCAGTAGCTGGGATTACAGACGCCAGCTGCTGCACCTGGCTAATTTTTGTATTTTTAGTAGAGACGGGGTTTCACCACGTTTGCCAGGCTGGTCTCGAACTCCTGACCTCAAGTGATCCGCCTGCCTCGGCCTCCAAAGTGCTGGGATTACAGGGGTGAGCCACCACGCCCATGCTGCCTGGCCAGATATAGAATTCTTGCTTGACGGTTTTTCTTTCAGCACTTTGCTTTTTTGTTTTGTTTTGTTTTTGAGACAGGTTTTTGCTCTGTCATACAGGCTGGAATGCAGTAGTGCAATCAACTCCCTGAAGCCTAGACCTTGTGAGGCAATCTTCCTACCTCAGCCTCCCACATAGCTGGGACCACAGGCCCATGCCATCATGTCCAAATAATTTTTTTTTTTTTTTTGTAGAGACTAGGTCTTGTGATGTTGCCTAGGCTGGTTTTGAATTCCTTGGCTCAAGTGATCCTCTGGCCTTGGCCTCTCAAGGTGCTGGATTACAGGTATGAACCACTGCACCTGGCCTCTTTCAGCACTTTGTTATCCTACTGCTTTCTAACCTCCACAATTTTTTTTTTTTTTAAGACAAGGTCTTGCTCTGTCACCGAGGCTGCAGTGCAGTGGTGCAATCATGGCTCACTGCCGCCTCAACCTCCCAGACTCAAGCAATCCTCTTACCTCAGCCTCCTGAGTAGCTGGGACTACAGGTGTGTACCACCACACCCGGCTAATTTTCATATTTTTTGTAGAGATGAGGTTTCAACATGTTTTCCAGGCTAGTCTCAAATTCCTGGGCTCAAGTGATCTGCCTGCCTTAGCCTCCCAGAGTGCTGGGATTACAGGTGTGAGACCCCGCGCCCAGCCCTGCAACCACTTAAAAAAATACTCTGGGGCCAGGCACCGTGGCTCACATCTGTAATCCCAACACTTTTGGAGTCTGAGGCAGGTGGATCATCGGAGCCCAGGAGTATGAGACCAGCCTGGGCAACAGAGTGGGACCCCATATGTATATATTTTTTCTTTGAGACGGAGTCTCGCTCTGTCGCCCAGGATGGAGTGCAGTGGCGCCATCTCGGCTCACTGCAAGCTCCGCCTCCCGGGTTCGCGCCATTCTCCTGCCCCAGCCTCCGGAGTAGCTGGGACTACAGGCGCCTGCCACCACGCCCGGCTAATTTTTTGTATTTTTAGTAGAGACGGGGTTTCACCGTGTTAGCCAGGATGGTCTCGATCTCTGACCTTGTGATCTGCCCGCCTCGGCCTCCCAAAGTGCTGGGATTACAGGCTTGAGCCACCACGCTGGGCTGGGACCCCATATTTTTAAAATAAAATGGCTGCACTGACTGGAAATGGTGGCTCACGCCTGTATTCCCACTTTGGGAGGTTGAGGCAGGCAGATCACTTGAGCCCAGGAGTTTGAGACCAGTGTGGGCAACATGGCAAAACCCCATCTCTATAAAAAATACAAAAAGCCAGACATGGGGGCATGTGCCTATAGTCCCAGCTACCTGGGAGGTGGGAGGATTGCCTGAGCCCTTGCGGTTGAGGCTGTAGTGAGCTGTGATCACACCACAGCACTCTAGCCTGGGCCACAGAGTGAGATACTGTCTCAAACAAAACAAAACAAAACAAAACACTTTAATGCTTTAAAAGACACCACTGGGCCGGGCATGGTGACTCATACCTGTAATCCCCGCACTTTGGGGAGCCAAGGCGGACAGATCACCTGAGGTCAGGAGATCAAGACCAGCCTGGACAACATGGTGAAACCCTGTCTCTACTAAAAATACAAATATTAGCCGGGTATGGTGGTGCATACCTGTAATCCCAGCTACTTGGGAGGCTGAGGCAGGAGAATTGCTTCTACCTGGAAAGCGGAGGTTGCAGTGAGCCGAGATTACGCCACTGCACTACAGCCTGGGCAACAGAGCAAGACTCTGTCTCAAAAAAAATAAAAAATAAATAAATAAATAAATATAAAAAATAAAAAGTAAATAAAAGACACCATCAAGAAAGTGAAAATGTATCCTCATTTGTATAGTATCCCTGCCTGTCACACAGGAGACCAGGCTGGATTCCCTGATAGGGAGACAGAAAATTAGAAGAAAAAAAGGTGGGGTGCAGTGGTCAAGCAATCTGCCTGACTTGTCCTCCCAAAGTGCTGGAATTATAGGTGTGGGCCACTGCACCTGGCCAAAAGTTTTAAATTTTAAGTATATATACACACACATATATATATATATATATATATATATATACACACACGCACACACAACTCCTTTGTTGTGTGTGTATATATATATACACATACATATATGTATATATGTATATATATGTGTGTATATAGACTTAAGATTTAAATATATATACACATACATATATGTGTGTATGTATGTATGTGGTTGTATGTGTTTTCAGTGTCTTTTTAAATTTTTAAATCTTTTTTTACTTTAAAAAATAAAAGTAGAGACAGGGTCTCACTTTGTTGCCCAGGTTGGTCTTGAACTCCTGGGCTCAAGTGATCTTCCTGCCTTGGCCTCCCAAAGTGTTGGGATTACAGGCATGAGCCACCATGCCCAGCCTTTGGCATCTTATCTAACAAATCATTGCCTACTCCAAAGCCATGAAGATATACCCCTAAGATTTTTTCTTTTTGAGATGAAGTTTCACTCTTGTCGCCCAGCGGGAGTGCAATGGCGCAATCTCGGCTCACTGCAACCTCCACCTCCCGGGTTTCAGTGATTCTCCTGCCTCGGCCTCCCAAGTAGCTGGGATTACAGACGCCCGCCACCAGGCCTGGCTAATTTCTGTATTTTTAGTAGAGACGGGGTTTCACCATGTTGGCCAGGCTGGTCTCGAATTGCTGACCTCAGGTGATCCATCCGCCTTGGCCTCCCAAAGTGCTGGGATTATGGGTGTGAACCACTGTGCCCGGCCCACTATTTTTTCTTATAGTAATTTTATGGTTTTAGTTCTTACATTTAGGTCTTTGATCCAGTGAGTTAATTTTTTGTGTATGATGTGAGGCAGGGGTCCAAATTAATTCTTCTGCATATGTTTATCTATTCTTTTTAGGCATTATATATAGCAATTAGCACATTAAGATAATAAAAATAAATCAATGATCCACATGAGCCCTTTCTTAATGAACTTCTTTGAGATGCCTGTGACTTTTTTTTTTTCTTTGAGACAGAGTCTCACTCTGTTGCCCAGGCTGGAGTGCAGTGGTGCCATCTCGGGGTTCAAGTGATTCACCCACCTCAGCCTCCTAAGCAGCTGGGACTACAGGCATGCACCACCATGCCCAGCTAATTTTTGTATTTTTAGTAGAGACAGGGTTTCACCATGTTAGCCAGGGCAGTCTCAAACTCCTGACCTCAAGTGATTTGCCCGTCTCGGCCTCCCAAAGTGCTGGGATTACACGCATGAGACCCTGCGTCTGGCCTGAGATGCCTTCAATGTTAATGACTTTTGTGATTAAATCAACTTATCAAACCAACTGACTTGCAGTATACAAGTTCCTTTCCTGTGTCAAGTTACTTATTTTCCATGACCTGCTGGGAGAGGACCTCTGTAAGGCACCATGGCAGGCAAGGATCACAATGCTTTGCCAAGAAAGTCACATTTGTGTCCTCTCTACTAGCTGTGAAGCAGTCTTCTCAAGTTCAGTCTAGAATGCTTTTCAAAATTACTGGCCATGGTAAAAAAAAAAAAAAAAAAAAAAAAAATCTACTAAATCCAGACTAAAAACCAAGATATTATATTTGAAATATCTTTCAAATACCCCAAAGTCAATCTCTAATATCTGTAGAGGGAGGCATTCTCGGGCAAAATTCATATTTGATTGATAATTGATTTAGTAAGGATTTGATTATTAGCTTAGACTCACATAGAATTCTCATTTTAGAGGTAGGCAAACTGAGGCATAACTTGCAGAAGAACCAGCTAATAAGTGGGAGAGATTAAACCAGGTATTTCCATGACAGCCAATGTTTCCAGCACTACATATTCCTTATTTGACAGCATACCAACCACAAGAGGACTCCTTTGTTGTTTCCTGGAAGGAGTGTGCTCCCAGGAGTGTCAATGCTGCTTTTCAATTCCACCACATGTTTGATTCAATCTCTCAATTGAGGTATGATCCAGTTCTTGCTGTGAACAAGGAATATAAGCCTGGGAAACATAGTGAGACCTCGTCTCTACTAAAAATAAAAATAAAAAATATTGGCTGTGCATGGTGGTGCACACTTGTAGTCCCAGCTACTTGGGAAGCTAAGGCAGGATGATCACTTGAGCCCGGGAGATCAAGGCTGCAGTGAGCTATGATGGCACTACTGCACTCCAGCCTGGGTGACAGAGCGAGACCCTGTCTCCAAATAAAAACAAAATAACACAACAACAAAAAAAACACAAATATCAAATGATACAAATACTAATATGCAGAGAAACAAAATTATAGGGACTGGCAAGTAGTTAGGTAGTCATTTGAAGGCTGTCACCTCAAAGGAAAAACAAAAACAACCGCATTTGAATCAAACAGATTGCTTGAGCCCAGGAATTCAAGACCAGCCTGGGCAACATGGCGAAACCCCACCTCTACTAAAAAAAATACAAAAATTAGCCAGGCATGGTGGTACATGCCTCCCAGCTACTAGGGAGACTGAGGTGGGAAGATGGCTTGAGTCTGGAAGGTAGGTAGAGGTTGCAGTAAGCTGACATCTCACACTGCACTCCAGCCTGGGCAACAGAGCTAGAGCCTGTCTCAAAAAAAAAAAAAAAAAAGAAAGAAAGAAAAGAGGAAGGAAGGAAGGAAGGGAGGGAGAGAGAGAGAGAGGGAGGGAAATATCTAGTATTGACAGAAGGTAGCTGTGCTGGATGGACCACCAACAGGCACATTGGAAGTGGTGTGGTACTGGTGAAAAGAGCTACAAAGACAGATCTAATTCTTAGTCTTGCTACTTAATAATTGTGCAACTTGGGTATTATTTATCTGTATCTTAATTTTCATACCCTTACCCAGACTATCTCAGAGTCACAGTGAAGACTGAATGAGAATATATACCCAAGTACTTTGTAAACAGTAAAATGCTATGCTGGTAAAGTGGGTTAGATTTGAAGATGGCTTTTCAAAATTCCTGAATTTCTCTCAGAGATTCATGACCAGGAAATGTTGCAAACGAGAAAACAGTTTGAAACAGATCTGGCAGCATGAGGCTCTCAGGGTGTTATGTGCAAGCCTGTCAGAATTGCCAGTCACCACCACAATGGCAGAGGCTCTTCTTCTACTGGACAATTGGGTCAGTCCACAATGGGACCATAATAAGGCTGCTCATATTCTGGTAGCATCTTCACTGAACTGGGCTGAACAGTAATCACTCTAGGAAACAAAGCTAAATTTATAAACTAGGTGGTTTAGCTAAAGGCCACTGGGGGAAAATTATCTCCTGTACACATGACTATATATCCAAAGCTCAGGTTCTAAGGAAAAAAAAAAATGTGTATATATCTGTGTGTGTGTGTGCATATATATATATATATATATAAATACATATATAATATAAAAAATATATATATTCCTAGTTCTTCTAGTTTGCTAATCCTAATTCTCTCTTAGGATTTACTAGTTCTTTGGCCCTTGAGTGTATATATAAATATGTAAACACAATGCTCAGATCTACGAAAGGGAGGTAAGAGGTGGAGGGGAGACACAGGAGAAGACTAGGATAACTATAGTCCAAACAGTTTCTCCAAAAGAAATTTTCCAGCGATCTCATTTGAAATAGAATCAGGTGGCTCTTACCTTTCTAAGAACACTTCACTGCCACTACCACTAGGTACCACAAGGGACTAAAACGAATTAAAGTAGGAAAATGAAAGAGCTCAATTTCCATTTAAGCCAGCACAAAAATATTCACTGAATAGCTCCTAAGCACTTGCATTGTGTGTGTGTACGTGTGTGTGTTGCAGATAACCAAATGGTTATCTCCAATCTCAAACAGGCACTGTGTAATTGTTTCTACCTTCAGGAAGCTTTACAACTTAGTTTAGACTCACAGCTCTAAGAATACAAAAGATAATGAATGTAACTGTACAATGAGTTCAGAGAGTGAGAGTGAGAACTCTCTTTACTGAGTGGGTAAGGTCTGAAGTGGTCTTTGAAGGCTAGATGGTTAATATTTCTGAAGGGTTTGGGGCACAAGACCAGTTCAGTTAAAGAGGCATAAAAACAAAGGTCCACACAGCAAAATGCCTCTGAGATAGAATAGCAAAATGGCTGGTTACCTGGCCTCTATTCTGCAGTACCCTCCACCCCCAACTCGTCTTCAGACAAAGAGGGTTCTGCATTGTCTGTCAGCTAAATTATAAAAATCCCTCTGATTAGCTCTTCCTTTTAGCTCTTAGCAACAATACAAGAAAGGGCCTTTCCAACAGCCCTTCTGACAAATTGGAAACAGGGATTTCTCTAACCTGTATGTATTCATCAAAAACGAGGGAGTTAGATTTAGGAGGCAATATTCTAAGGCCCCATGTGAGAAAGGCCCAGGGTGAAATGGGAGAGAAAAGCCAGGCTGAAAGGCCACACGAAGAATCCTCTCCACTCCCAGAAGACATGCCATGAACAAACATCCAATGTTCACCCTCAAACTCTATCAACTTGATCCAACATGATGTAGTGAAAAGAGCACTGATTTGGAAGTCAGGTGAACTGAGTTCCAAGCCCAACTGTATAATTGTGGGCAAAGTACCCACTATCTTAGTCTTGCTTCTGCCTCTCTAAAACGGGGGTATTTCTCATGGCGCAAGTCTTCGGAAAGCAATAAATAAAATAAAATGGGCACAATAAACTTTATAGGGCCCTGTAGGATTAAGGAGGTAATGTGAAAGTATCTAGGGCCTAAATGCTGAATCAATGGTGTTCCCTTTTTCTTCTCACCTCCTGCAGTGAAAGGCCTAAATTCCTTATAAGGGATATTTTCAGGAAGTTACGGTCAAAGAAAAAAACCATTATTTTCTTGCTTTCTATTGAACAGCTGGTTTTTCCTTTTCCTTCCAACACTCAGTTCTTTCTCTTAATCTTTATCCTTCCATTCTGTCTTCATTCCCTTGAAAGCTACACTTAAGGAACCAATGACCAGGGATTTAAAAAAGGGCCTATTTCCCCCTTTACTTCACCTCAAAGTGGACAATTCCAATCATTACTCATTAGAAAATTATAGCCTCTTGGGTGATTTAAATATTGATGACTGTTCAGATGCAGTGACTCACACCTGTAATCCTAGCACTTTGGGAGGCTGAGGCGGGTGGATCACCTGAGGTCAGGGGTTCGAGAGCAGCCTGGCCAACATGGTGAAACCTCGTCTCTACTAAAAATACAAAAATTAGCCAGGTGTGGTGGCGGGCGCCTGTAATCCCAGCTACTTGGGAGGCTGAGGCAGAAGAATCACTTGAACCCAGGAGGCAGAGGTTGCAGTGAGCCAAGATCGCACCATTGCACTCCAGCCTGGGCAAAAGGGCAAAAACTCCATCTCAAAAAATAAACAAACAAATGCTGATGACTTCTGCAATCTATACCTAACACCTAGAGGGAACATGGGTTCCTTCCAATCATGTCTGTAAGTACCTCAAATGGGGGGTGGGGGGGTGGGGAAGCATCTTCTTCTCCATAAACCGGTTCCTTATATATTTCTCTTAATTCATGGTCCACAATTCCTTACCTGGAATTCTGAAATCAAAGGGGCTCTCAGGGCCAGGCACGATGGCTCATACCTATAATTCTAGCACTTTAGGAGGCCGAGGCAGGAGGATTGCTTGAGGCCAGGAGTTTGCAACCAGCCTAGGCAACTAAGCAAGACCCAATCTCTACAAACAAACAAACAAACAAACAAAATAAAAAAAAAAAAAAGAAAAACAAGCTCTGAAAATAGGACAGGTTTTTTTGTTTTTTTTGTTGTTGTTGTTGTTTTTTAGTAAATATAGTCTCAAAACACATTTGGCGGCAAAATCTGAACCTCACATGAGATTATTTATAGTCTTTATATATATAGTCTCAATTAATTTTCAACTGGATATTTTTGCTACAGAAACATTCATAATATTTGACTATACAGGGTTCTATCCCAAACCTCACTGGAGGTGTTATACAAGTTATATGCACCATAATGCCTTTCTAAAATTCAAAAAATTAGGATTCTGAAACATCTGGCATGAATAATTTCTTAAAAGGCATACACTCTCAACGGGGGCAATATCATACCCAAAGGGCAAAATAGGTTTGTCGGCGAGGGAGAAAAAAAGTTAGATGTTAGAATGGTATGTAGCCCTCCAAAGCTCAACCTTACCCAACAAAATCTTACTATTACATGAGCAGGACTGACAGTGACTTCATGGAAGGCAGCCAAAATATATGCAGGATCTATGCTACAAAATTATGGTGACCAGATGGCCGTGACTGGGGAACTTTCTCTTGACTGATCGCTGGATCTCGATATGGCAAGAGATGGCCTGTGCAGGCCTGTTGGCTGCCTCATGAATGTTATTTATGTTTTATCCTCAGTGGATTGTGTGACTTGGGCTTTGGTCATTATCAAGCAAAAGTCTAAAAACTCACTAAATAATTTTTAATTGTTTCAAATTGTTTTACTTTTGTTGGATAAATTCTAGTTTTGAATGATTTTTAAAGTTTTGATTACATTGTTTTTATACAAACTGCCAAACTGGATTGTAATTTGATAGAATTTATGTAAGCAAGTAAACTGCATTAAAAGTTACAAAGCAAATACGGCCATAAAAATTAAGTTAAGACCAGGTGAGGTGACTCAGGCCTGTAATCCTAGCACTTTGGGAGGCCGAGGCGAGTGGATTGCCTGAGCTCAGGAGTTCGAGACCAGCCTGGGCAACACGGTGGAACACCATTTCCACTAAAATACAAAAAATTAGCTGGGCGTGGTGGCATGCACCGGTAGTCCCGGCTACTCAGGAGGCTGAGGCAGGAGAATTGTTTGAACCTGGGAGGTGGAGGTTGCAGTGAGCTGAGATTGCGCCACTGTACTGCAGCCTGGGCGACAGAGTGAAACTCCGTCTCAAAAATAAATAAATAAATAAGTTAAACACAAACAGCTCTTAAAAAAAGACAAGGCTGGCCGAACACGTTGGCTCACACTTGTAATCCTAGCACTTTGGGAGGCCAAGGCGGAAGGACTGCCTGAGCTCAGGAGTCTGGGACCAGCCTGGGCAACACAGTGAAACCCCGTCTCTACTAAAATACAAATAATTAGCTGGGCTTGGTGGCGGGGGCCTGTAATCCCAGCTACTCAGGAGGTTGAGGCAGGAGAACTGTATGAACCCAGGAGGCAGAGGTTGCAGTGAGCCGAGATCGTGCCACTGCACTCCAGCCTGGGCAACAGAGCGAGAGACTGTTGGAAAAAAAAAAAAAAGATGAGGCCTCACTATGTTGCCCAGGCTGGTCTTGAACTCCTGGCCTCAAGCAATCCTCCCGCCTTGGCCTCCCAAAGTGCTGGGATTATAGGCGTGAGCCATCTTGTCCAGCCCAAATAGATTTTTTTCTTTTTAAAGACAGGTCTCACTCTGTTGCCCAGGCTGGAGTGCAGTGGTGTGATCTTGGCTCACTACAGCCTCTACCTCCTAGGCTCAATCTATCCTCCCACTTCACCCTCAAAAGTAGTTGGGACTGCAGGTGCATGCCACTACACACCGCTAATTACTGTATTTTCTGTAGACACGGGGTTTGATCATGTTGCTCAGGCCGGTCTCAAACTCCTAGGCTCAAGCGATCCTCCTCAACCTCCCAAAGTGCTCAGGAGTTTGAGCTTAACCTAAAAATTTTAGGTTAAAAATTTTTAACCTAAAAATTTTGTTTAGTCATTCCTTTTTTTTTTTTTTTTTTTGAGACAGAGTCTTGCTCTGTCGCCAGGCTGGAGTGCAGTGGCATGACCTCAGCTCACTGCAACCTCCACCTCCCAGGTTCAAGCAATTCTCCTGCCTCAGCCTCCTGAGTAGCTGGGACTACTGGTGCACACCACCATGCCCAGCTAATTTTTGTATTTTTAGTAGAGATGGGGTTTCACCATGTTGGCCAGGATGGTCTCAATCTCTTGACCGCATGATCCACCTGCCTTGGCCTCCCAGAGTGCTGGGATTACAGGCGTGAGCCACTTGGCCTTTTTTTTTTTTTTTTTTAAGACAGGGTCTCACTCTGTCGCCCAATATGGAGTGCAGTGGCATGATCTTGGCTCACTGCAACCTCAATCTCCGGGGCTCAAGCAATCCTCCCACCTCAGCCTTCTGAGTAGCTGGGACTACAGATGCATGCTACCACACCCAGTTAATTTTTTATCTTTGGTAGAGACAGGGTTTCACCATGTTGTCCTGGCTGGTCTTGAACTCCTGACCTCAAGCAATCCACCCACCTCAGTCTCCCATAGTGCTGGGATTACAGGCATGAGCCACCATGCCCCGCCCTGTTTAGTCTTTCTTAACCATGCATTGAATAAAAACTAAATTGTACACTTACTCTTATGTATAAAGCACAGACATGGTACATAAAAAGATAGAGTTTATCTCAGTATTAATATGTCATAGGGCAGGTACATTAGGGGGAAAAAAAGGTCTAAAAAGTTTCCTTAGGAAGGTGATTAAAAAAAAGTTGAGAAACACCACGCCCGGAAACACTGGATTACTGATCTGTACCAATACCTTCAAAGTTTTTCAACCCAGAAACATGGGAATAATCTTTGACAGTTCTGTTTCCCTTAACTCCCACCCCACATCCAATCACATCCAATCAGAAAGAATGGCCAGCTTTATTTCCTAATTATTTCTGGACTCTGTGTCTTTTTCTCCATTCCTACTGCCATTGCACGAATTTAGGTCTTCATAATCTCTTGCCTAGACATTATAAGAGCCTCATCAAACTGCCTTTTTGCTCCTTACACCCAAACTTTTTTTTTTTTTTTTTGAGATGGAGTTTCGCTCTTGTTGCCCAGGCTGGAGTGCAATGGCACGATCTCGGCTCACTGCAACCTCTGCCTACCAGGTTCAAGCGACTGTCCTACCTCAGCCTCCTGAGTAGCTGGGATTACAGGCATGCACCACCACACCCAGCTAATTTTTTGTATTTTTAGTAGAGAGGGGGTTTCTCTGTGTTGGTTAGGCTGGTCTCCAACTCCTGGCCTCAGGTGATTTGCCTGCCTCGGCCTCCCAAAGTACTAGGATTACAGGCATGAGCCACTGCACCCGGCCCACCCAAACTTCTTAAAACAGCTTGCCTCTTCTCTCTCCTTTTTTCTTTAAAAATGAGAAAGGGTCTCGCTAAGTTGCACATGCTGGTCTCAAACTGCTGACCTCAAGTGATCCTCCCACCTCAGCCTCCCAAAGTGCTAGGATTACAGGCATCAGCCACTGTGCCAGGCCTCTCCTCTCTCATTTCTTAGCTTACTTAGCACTTCCATGCCATCAAAACCGTCTTTGCACAGGCCACTTACCAAGTACATGATGCTAAATTCACTAGACATTTTCAGTCTTTTTTTTTTTTTGCTTGTTCTCTTGGCAGCACTCAATTCTGACAACCACTTCCTTATTTTTGAAATACTCTCTTTCTCTTGGCTTTTTTTTCGTTTTGTTTCACATTTTGTTTTTTGAGACAAAATCTCGCTCTTGTCCCCCAGGCTGGAGTGCAATGATATGATCTCGGCTCACTGCAACCTCTGCCTCTTGGGTTCAAGCGATTCTGTTGCCTTAGCCTCCCGAGTAGCTGGGATTACAGGCGCCTGCCACCACGCCCAGCTAATTTTTGTATTTTTAGTAGAGACGGGGTTTCACCATGTTGGCCAGGCTGCTCTCGAACTCCTGACCTCAGGTGATCCGCCTGCCTCGGCCTCCCAAACTGCTGGGATTACAGGCGTGAGCCACCGCGCCCAGCCTCTCTTGGCTTTTTTGTTTGAGTCAGAGTGTCGCTCTGTCACCCAGGCTGGAGGGCAGTGGCACGATCTCAGTTCACAGCAACCTCTGCCTCCCGGGTTCAAGTGATTCTCCTGCCTCAGCCTCCTGAGTTGCTGGGATTACAGGTACACACCACCACGCCCCGTTAACTTTTGTATTTTTAGTAGAGCTGGGGTTTCACCATGTTGGCCAGGCTGATCTCGAACTCCTGACCTCAGGTGATCCACCCATCTCAGCCTCCCTAAGTGCTGGGATTACAGGTGTGAGCCACCACAGCTGGCCTCTTTCTCTTGGCTTTTAAGACACCAAGCACTCCTTGTTTTCTTTTAATTCTGACTGATGTTTCCTTCCTTTCTGCACATCACAGCTGATCTACCTTGGCCAGCTTTTTAGCCCAGCTCTCATCACATTTTTCCTGAGTGTTGATGAATCACTCCATAGTTTTAGTTGCCATGTATAGAGATAAATAGATGATCAAACCTCTATCTCCATTCCCAGGCCTCAATCTTGAGCTCCAGACTTCTACATTCAACTGATTTTTGAACAACTTCCCTGGAGGTCAGAGAATCCTCAAAATGCACAAATTTAAATTCAGCATCACTATCCACTCTGCTCTCAAAGCAACAGGCATAGGAGTCATGCTTAATTTTTTTTCCCCTTGGCTTCAGCCACCAGATGAAATCAATAACCAAGTCCTGATGATTCAAATTCCTAACTCTCTTATTCCCTACCATTACCATCTCAGCTGCTGCCATCATCTCCTGCCAGGACTACCACATTACTCAAAGAGCTCCTAGTTACGGCCAGGAGCAGTAGCTTACGCTTGTAATCACTTTGGGAGGCCGAGGGAGGCAGATCACTTGAGGTCAGGAATTCCAGACCAGCCTGGACAATATGCTGAAACCCCATCTCTACTAAAAATACAAAAATTAGCTGGGCATGGTGGCACATGCCTGTAATCTCAGTTACTCAGGAGGCTGAGGCAGGAGAGTCGCTTGAACGCTTGAACTCAGGAGATAAAGGTTGCAGTGAGCTGTGATCGCGCCACTGCTCTCCAGCCTGGGTGACAGAGCAAGACTCTGTCAAAAAAAAAAAAAAAGAAGAAGGAACTCCGTCTGGGTGTGGTGGTAATCCCAGCACTACTGTGGGAGGCCAAGGAGGGAGGATCACCTGAGGTCAGGTGTTCAAGATCAGCCTGGCCAACATGGTGAAACCCCGTCTCTACTAAAGATACAAAAAATTAACCGAGTGTGATGGCAGGCGCCTGTAATCCCAGCTACTTGGGAGGCTGAGGCAGGAGAATCTCTTGAACCCAGGCGGCGGAGGTTGCAGTGAGCTGAGATCACGCCACTGCACTCCAGCCTGGGTGACAGAGCTGTACTCCATCTCAAAAAAATAATTAATTAATTAATTTAAAAAAATTAATTGGCTGGGTGCGGTGGCTTAAGCCCATAATCTCAGCACTTTGGGAGGCTGAGGTGGGCAGATGGCCTGAGGTCAGGAGTTCGAGACCAGCCTGGCCAACATGGTGAAACCCCGCCTCTACTAAAAATACAAAAAAAGTTAGGGAGGCATGGTGGTCCATGCCTGTAATCCCAGCTACTTGGGAGGCTGAGGCAGGAGAATCGCTTGAACCAAGGAGGCAGGGCTTGCAGTGAGCCAAAATCACACCACTGCACTCCAGCCTGTGCGGCAGAGCGAGACTCCGTCTCAAAAAAAAAAAAAAATTAACATTTAAAAAAATACATATAATTTTGTAAAATACAGAGACTACGTAATATTTCGTAAGATACACAGAATATTAATTGAAGTAACATTTACAAATAAGACAGACAATTCTCAGGCTATATTTGGCCTCAAATATCTTTTGTTAATGTTTTCAGATTTTGAAAGTTAGCTTGTAACCTTTACAAAGCAGTAAGTATTATTTAAAAATCCAGGCCGAGCGTGGTGGCTCACACCTGTAATCCCAGCACTTTGGGAGGCTGAGGCAGGTGGATCACGAGGTCAGAAGTTTGAGACCAGCCTGGCCAATATGGTGAAATCTACTAAAATTACAAAAATTAGCCAGGTGCAGTGGTGAGCGCCTGTAATGCCAGCTACTTGGGAGGCTGAGGCAGGAGAATTGCTTGAACCCGGGAGGCAGAGGTTATAGTGAGCTGAGATCGTGCCACTGCACTCTAGCCTGGGCGACAGTGCAAGACCCCATCTCAAAAAAAAAAAAAAAAAATTCCAGATTTCCAGCTTCAAGAGGGAGAGGAATTGTGGAAAGGATGCGAAATCAACAACACTAGAACCACATTTCCCCATGGCAACAATTGGCTGGAGCGTAGCAGCCAGGAAATAGGGTTGTCCCGTTCATCTAACAGTCTCCCTTTGGTTTATTTCATAAAATTATTCACTAGAATATAAAATCTGGGACTTCACCAGAAAGAGGTTTTGTCTGTTTTGTTAACCACTGTATTTCCAGGGCCTAGAAAAGTCCCTTGCACATAGTGGGCACTTAATAATCATTTGCTGAAATTAACTGCTGTCTGCCTGGTCCTAAAAGTATGAGTTTCTGACAAGTATTCACAATATGTTCCTGTCCTCCACTCAAAGACAAAGACTAGTAAATTTAACTTTATATTTAACGTAGGGCCTGGCTGGGTGTGGTGGCTCATGCCTGTAATCCCAGCACTTTGGGAGGCCGAGGGAGGTGGATAACCTGAGGTCAGGAGTTTGAGACCAGCCTGGTCAACATGGTGAAACCCCACCTCTACTAAAAATACAAAAATTAGCCAGGCGTGGTGGTGGATGCCTGTAATCCCAGCTACTCAGTAGGCTGAAGCAGGAGAATCGCTTGAACCCAGGAGGTGGAGGTTGCAGTGAGCTGAGATAGGCCACTGCACTCCAGCCAGGGTGACAAAGTGAGACTCTCTCTCAAAAAAAAAAAAAAAAAAAAAAATACACACACAAACACATGGCTTGACACATAGAAAGTACTTTGTTTACTAAGTGATTAACAGCTATTAATTATCACTTATTGAGTACTTACTATGTGCTAAGCACCGAGCTAAAATGCTTTACAGGCATTACCTCATTTAATTCCTGTAACAATCCTATTATCTCTATTTTATTTCATTTTTATTTTTTAAAGACAAGGTCTTGCTCTGTCACCTAGGCTAGAGTACAATGGTGAGATCATATAACTCACTGCTACCTCAAACTCCTAGGTTCAAACGATCCTTCTGTCTCAGCTTCCCATGTAGCTGGGAGTACAGGCACATCCCACCACGCCCAACTAATTTTTTTTTTGTAGAGACAGGGGTTTTGCCATGTTGCCCAGACTGGTCTGGAACTCCTTGCCTCAACCAATCCTCCTTCCTGAGCCTCCCAAAGTGCTAGGAATACAAGTGTGAGCTACCGTACCTAACCTATACCTATTTTAAAGATAAGAAAATGAGGCTATGTAGAGTAAGTAACTGGTCGAAAAACTAATAACATGGAATAAAATAACTGTAATAGAAAAAAGGATGTGAAAAGCGCACACCACTGCACTCCAGCCTGGGAGAAAAAGCGAGACTCCATTTAAAAAAAAAAAAAGTAAGAACAAAGTGCTATAGAATTTAGGAGAGTTCATTTCCAAACTGGAAGGCACAAAGTACTTCAGAAAGGTTCATGAAGAAGGCAGTATTTAAAGTATATCTTGAAAAACAGGTGAGATGGCTGGGCACGGTGGCTCACGTCTATAATCCCAGCACTTTGGGAGGCTGAGGCGGGCGGATCACCTGAGGTTGGGAGTTCGAGACCAGCCTGACCAACATGGTGAAACCCCGTCTCTACTAAAAATACAATTAGCTGGGCGTGGTGGTGCATGCCTGTAATCCCAGTTACTCAGGAGGCTGAGGCAGGAGAATAGTTTGAACTGGGAGGCAGAGGTTGCGGTGAGCAGAGATTGTGCCACTGCACTCCAGCCTGGGCAACAAGAGCGAAACTCCATATCAAATTAAAAAAAAGAAAAGAAAAGAAAAGAAAAACAGGTGAGATTTCTATAGGAAAAGATGGGTGGGGAAGAGATTGCTTTAGCTACTTCAGGAATGCTTATGTACAAACAGCCCATATTTTGATTAGAATCATACTGAGTAAGCGTCTCTTCCATGTATTAGCTATGAATTTGCCCAAGTTACTGAAACCTCTCCATCCTTTGGTTTTCTTAACTAAAACATGAGAATCTGAGAATTAAATGAATATATAAAGTACAGGCATATCTCATTTTACTGTGATTCACCGATACTGTGTGTTTTTTTTGTTGTTGTTACTGTTTTTGTTTTGAGACAGGGTCTCACTATGTTGCCCAGGCTGGTCTCAAACTGCTGAGCTCCAGAGTTTCACCTGCCTTAGCCTCCCAAAGTGCTGGGATTATAGGCGTCAGCCACCATACCCAGCCAATGTGTGTTTTAAAAAAAAAAAAAAAAAAAATTGGGCCAGGCGCAGTGGCTCACGCCTGTAATCCCAGCACTTTGGGAGGCCCAGGCAGGTGGATCACAAGGTCAGGAGTTCAAGACCAGCCTGGCCAAGATGGTAAAACCCCATCTCTACTAAAAACACAAAAAGTTAGCCGGGCGTGGTGGCAGGCGCCTGTAGTCCCAGCTACTCAGGAGGCTGAGGAAGGAGAATCATTTGAACACTGAGCCTGAACCCGGAGGGTGGAGGCTGCAGTGAGCCAAGATCGTGCCACTGCACTCCAGCCTGGGTGACAGAGTGAAACTCCGTCTCAAAAAAAAAACCAAAAAAAACAAATTGAAGGTTTGTGGCAATCCTATGTTAAGCAAGTCTACTGGTGCCATTTTTCCAGCAGCATGTGTTCACTTTGTGCCACATTTTGGTAATTCTCGTAATATTTCAAACTTTTGTTTTTTGTTTTATCTGTTATGGTGATCTGTGATCAGTGATATTTGATGCTAGTATTGCAACTGTTTTGGGGTGCCATGAGCCATGGTCATATAAGATGGAGAACTTAACTGATAAATACTGTGTATGATCTGACTGCTCCACCAACAAGCCATTCCACAGTCTCTCTCCCACCCTATTCCCTGAGATACAACAATATTGAAATGAGGCTAATTAATAACCCTACAATGGCCTCTATTTGTTCAAGTGAAAGGGGCGGTTGCATGTCTCCAAGTTAAGTCAAAAGCTAGAAATGATTAAGCTTAGTGAGGAAGGCATGTCAAAAAGCCAAGATATGCTGAAAGCTAAGCCTCTTGCGCCAGTTAGCAAAGCTGTGAATGCAAAGGAAAAGTTCTTTTTTTTTTTTGTGAAGGAGTTTCCAAGTCTGGAGTGTAATGGTGCGATCTCAGCTCACCGAAACCTCCACCTCCTGGGTTCAAGCGATTCTTCTGCCTCAGCCTCCCAAATAGCTAGAATTGCAGGCATGTGCCACCACACCCGGCTAATTTTGTATTTTTAGTAGAGACAGGGTTTCTCCATGTTAGTCAGGCTGATCTTGAACTCCTGACCTCAGGTGATCCGCCTGCCTGGGCCTCCCAAAGTGCTAGGATTACAGGCATGAGCCACTGCACCTGGCCAGGAAAAGATCTTGAAGGAAATGAAAAGTACTAGTCCAGTGAACACACAAATGTTTAAAAAAAAACAACCGGCCGGGTGCTACTCAGGAGGCTGAGGCAGGAGAATGGCATGAACCCGGGAGGCGGAGCTTGCAGTGAGCCAAGATAGGGCCACTGCACTCCAGCCTCTGTCTCAAAAAAAGAAAAGAAAAGAAAAGAAAAAACAGCCTTATTGCCAATATGGATAAACTTTTAGTGGTTTTGACAGAAGATCAAATCAGCCACAATACTGCCTTAAACCAAAGCCTAATCCAGAGCCAGGCTCTAACGAGACTGGTTCATAAGGTTTAAGGAGCCGAGCGCAGTGGCTTATGCCTGTAATCCCAAGACTTTGGGAGGCTGAGGCGGGTGGATCACCTGAGGTCAGGAGTTCGAGACCAACTTGGCCAACATGGTGAAACCCCATCTCTACTAAAAATACAAAAATTAGCCAGATGTGGTGGCGGGCACCTGTAATCCCGGCTACCTGGGAGGCTGAGGCAGGAGAATCGCTTGAATCTGGGAGGAAGAGGTTGCAGTGAGCTGAGATCATGGCACTGTACTCCAGCCTGGGCGACAGTGAGACTCCGTCTCAAAAAGAAAGGGTTTAAGGAAAGAAGCCATCAATGTGGAGGCCAAACTCAGTGACTCATGCTTGTAATCCCAGTGGCTTTGGAGGCTGAGGAATAAGGATCACTTGAGGACAGGACTTGAAGATCAGCCTGGGCAACATGGTGACACACTGTCTCACAAAAATTTAAAATTGGCTGAGTGTGGTGGCACACACCTGTAGTCCCCAGCTACTTAGAAGGCTGACGTGGGGGGATCCCTTGAGCCCAGGAATTAGAGGTTGCAGTGTGCTATCTTGCCACTGCACCCCAGCCTGGGTGACAGACAAAAACCCTATCTTAAAAAAAAAAGTTGGGCACAATGGCTCACGCCTTGTAATCCCAGCACTTTGGAAGGTCGAGATGGGCGGATCACGAGGTCAGGAGATCGAGACCATCCTGGCTAACACGGTGAAATCCCATCTCTACTAAAAATACAAAAAAAAATTAGCCGGGCGTGGTAGCGGGTGCCTGTGGTCCCAGCTACTCGGGAGGCTGAGGCAGGAGAATGGCGTGAACCCGGGAGGCCGAGCTTGTAGTGAGCTGAGGTCGCGCCACTGCATTCCAGCCTGGGCAACAGAGAGAAACTCCGTCTCAAAAAAAAAAAGTGAAGCCGGGTGTGGTGGCTCATGCCTATAATCCCAGCACTTTGGGAGGCTGAGGTGGGCGGATCACTTGAGGTCAGGAGTTCGAGACCAGCCTGGCCAACATGGCGAAACACTGTCTCTATAAAAATACATAAATGTTCTGGGCGTGGTGGCACACACCTATAATCCCAGCTACTTAGGAGACTGAGGCACCAGAATTACTTGAACCCGGGAGACAGAGGCTGCAGTGAGGCGAGATCGTGCCACTGCACTCCAGTCTGGGTGACAGAGTGAGACACTGTCTCAAAAAAGTGCAAGGTGAAGCAGCATGTGCTGATGCAGAAGCTACAGCAAGTTATCCAGAAGATCAAGCTAAGATCATTAATGAAAGTGGCTACACGAGCCAACAGATTTTCAATGTAGAAGAAACAGCTTTCCATTGGAGGAAGATGTCATCTAGGACTTTCATAGCTAGAGAGAAGTCAATGCCTGGCTTCAAAGCTTCAAATGACAGGCTGACTCTCTTGTTATGGGCTAATGCAGCTGGGGCCTTTAAGTTGAAGTCAATGCTCAATTACCATTCTGAAAATCTCAGAAGCTTAAAACGTATGCTGAATCCACTGTGTTTATGCTTTATAAATGGAATAAACCCTGGATGACAGCACATCTGTTTACAGCTTGATTTACTGAATATATATATATATATATATATATATATTTTTTTTTTTTTTTTTTGAGACAGAGTTTCGTTCTTGTCGCCCAGGCTGGAGTGCTGTGGCGTGATCTCAGCTCACTGCAACCTCCACCTCCCAGGTTCAAACAATTCTCTTGCCTCAGCCTCCACAGTAGCTGGGATTATAGGTGTGCACCACCACACCAGGCTAATTTTTTGTATTTTTAGTAGAGACAAGGTTTCACCACATTGGCCAGGCTGGTCTCGAACTCCTGACCTCAAGTGGTCTGCCCGCCTCGGCCTCCCAAATTGCTGGGGTTACAGGTGTGAGCCATCGCGCCGGCCTAATGTTGTTTTCCCACCTGTTAATACAACATCCATTCTGTAGCTATACAGAATCCATCCATTCTGTATGAATTAAGGAGTGATTTCAACTTTCAGGTCTTATAAAAACATTCACGATTCATGAGAAGTCAAAATATCATAAATAAGTTTGGAAGAAGTTGATACCAACCCTCACGGATGACTTTAAGAGGTTCAAGACTTCAATGGAGCAAGTTACTGCAGATGGGGTGGAAACAGCAAGATAACTAGAAGTGAAAATGTGATAACTAGGTAACTGAAAATATGATTGAATTGCTGCAATCTCACGATCAAACTTGAATGGATGAGCAGCTATTCTTACGGGTGGGCAAACAAGTGGTTTCTTGAGATGGAATCTACTCCTTGTGAAAATGCCGTTAATCCTGTTGATAAGACAATAGGCTGGGCAAGGTGGCTCACACCTGTAATCCCAACACTTTGGGAGGCTAAGGCAGGAAGATCACTTGAGCCCAGTTCAAGACAGGCTTAGGCAACACACTTTAAAAACAATTTAAAAAATTAGCCGGGCATGGTGGTGCATGCCTGTAGTCCCAGCTACTCGGGAGGCTGAAGTAGGAGGATTGCTTGAGCCTGGGAATTCAAGGCTGTAGTGAGCTGTTGATAGCACCACTGCATTCCAGCCTGTGTGACAGAGTGAGACCCTGTCTTAATAAATAAAAAAAACATATATACATACATACATACACACATACATGAAATGACAACAAAGGATTTTTGGGGTTTTTTTGAGACAAGATCTTGCTCTGTCGCCCAGGCTGGTGTGCAATGGCACAATCATCTCACTGCAACCTCAACCTCCCAGGTTCAAGTGATTCTCCCACTTCAGTTTCCTGAGTAGCTGGGACTACAGTCACGCGCCACCACACCCAGCTAATTTTTTAAATGTTTTTTTAGAGATGGGGTCTCACTATGTTGCCCAGGCTGGTCTGAAACTCTTGAGCTCAAGCAGTCCTCCCACCTCATCCTCTCAAAGTGCTGGCATCATAGGCGTGAGCCACCAAGACCGGCAGATTTAGAACATTACACAAACTTAGCTGATAAAGCAGTGGCAGGGTTTGAGAGTATTGACTCTAATTTTGAAAGGTCTACGGCGGAGAGAAATGTTATCAAACAGTATCACGTTACAGAGAAATCTGTGGTAAAAGGAAGAATCAATTGATGTGGCAAATTTCATAGGTTGTTACTGCCACCCCAGACAATCACCACCCTGATCAATCTCAGCAGCCATCAACATCAAGGTAAGACCCTCCACCAGCAAAGATTACAGCTCACCAAATGGCAATTTTTCACAATAAGGATTTCTTAATTAAGATATGTACTTTTGGCTGGGCATGGTGGCTCATGCATGCCTATAATCCCAGCACTTTGGGAGGCTGAGGCAGGCAGATCATGAGGTCAGGAGTTCAAGACCAGCCTGTCCAACATGGTAAAACTCCGTCTCTACTAAAAATACAAAAATTAGCTGGGTGTGGTGGTGGGCACCTGTAATCCCAGCTACTCAGGAGGCTGAGGCAGGAGAATGGTTTGAACCCAGGAAGCGGAGGTTGCAGTGAGCCGAGACCACGCCATTGCACTCCAGCCTGGGTGACAGACAGGGCCAGCCTGTCTCAAAAAAATAAATAAATAAATAAAAGAGGTACTTTTACTCTACATATTATTGCACACTTAAGAGACTACAGTATAGTATAAAGATAACTTTTATATGCATTGGAAAACAGAAAAATTCGTGTGACTTGCTTTATTATATTTGCTTTATTGCAGTGGTCTGGAACCAAACTTGCCTTAGCTCTGAGGTATGCCTCTACTTAGAAGAGTACCTAGCACATAGCAAGTTCTATACAAGTGTTGGGTATTATTATTATTATAGCTTTCCCATCTCTGTCTTTTTTTGTGGTTCACACATTTTGGTGCAACCTGGGTTAAAATACAAACTGGCAAAAAATAATAAAATAAAAGCTGGCAAGTCTCTTTTAAATAAGGAAGGCTTCTCCACAAGTTCCCCAGGCTTCCCTTCCCATCTAATTAGCAAGAACTGCATCATATGCCCATGCCTAAATCAATCACTGTCTAGGGAGCTAGAGTTACAATGATTGGTTTAGAGTTTATATCAAGACCCACCCCTTGGGGTAAGGAAGGGTGGCCAGATTCCCAGTTAGCAAAGTAGTAGTAATGGTGAAAAGACAAGTAGTGTCTGCCAAGACTCATGAGGTTGTAGTCTCTGCTAGAGGGTCAGAATAAAGCAATCTCCAGAGCTACAAATATCACCCCTACAGGGCACCTAGTGGCAGGGAAATCACTGCAAAGGTCTGTTAAGGGTAATGAAGTTTGGCATAGCAGAAATAGTGTAGGATATACGACTGAGCTAGTAGGATACAGACTGAGAGTACACTTAAGAGGCAGTGAAATACGGCAGGTTCCGTACTTGTGGGCATGTGAAGGCAGGCTGTGTTAGTGTCTCCAGTGCCCAAAGGATCCAGAATACCAGCCTTGGACTAGTCACCTAATCTTCTCAAAGCCTCAGTTTATAAGTGTAAATGGAGATAACCCAAGATACCTTAGATTAGATGTTAGAATTAAATGAATGCATTAGTTTGGTCTACAACAAACAAAAAGCTGACATTCATAAAGATAAGCTACGATGAGGGAGAGGTACCTGAGATGGAGCTGGAAAGAGGAAGTTACCTGACTCTAGGCTAAAAACCCCCTTCAAGACCTTGGTCAGGGTTTGTTGCTCCACTGAAGAACTTTCATGTTGAACTGTACCAGAATAGGACTAACTTTATTTCTTAACTCCTTAAGTCTTATAGATTTATGTGCTGCAAAATGGGTAAGAATCTTACTCCTGGCTTTGTGGCTTACTGGCTGCGTTATCTTCTCCGAGACAGTTTCCCAATCTATAAAACTGAGTAAATCTCTACTTATTTCACTGAGCTTATTAAACATTAGTTCCTTCCCTTTGAGGCAACAGTGTTTCTGAAACTGAAGACCAATATAAAATTTATAACATAAAGTTTATAACATAAAACCCCCTAAATTTTTTTCACTGAAAGATGAAGCTCCAGCTACTAAGAAAGGCCTATCAGTCTTATTACTCAATAGGGAAACCTGGAAACCAGAGTGCTTAAGGGAAAGGAACATTATTGAAAGTGGAAAAGAATCTGTTCTGATATTCATGGAGCCCTTTAGGCTCCAAACACTGTTATCTGTTTTTTGTTTGTTTATTTGTTTGTTTTTGAGAGGGAGTCTCGCTTGTTGCCCAGGCTGGCACGATCTCGGCTCACTGCAACCTCCGCCTCCCGGGTTCAAGCAATTCTCCCTTCTCAGCCTCCCAAGTAGCTGGGATTACAGGAGCACGCCACCATACCCAGCTAATTTTTGTATTTTTAGTAGAGACAGGGTTTCACCTTATTGGTCAGGTTGGTGTCGTCCTCCTGACCTCAGGTGATCCACCTGCCTCGGCCTATGGGATTATAGGCTTGAGCCACCTTGCCCAGCCCAAATGCTGTTACCTTATTTAGTCCCCAAATATCTTGATAACACAGCCCCACCCCTTCTTTCCAGAGGTGAGAAAAGGAAGGCTCAGAAAGGAAGAAAAACATTATTGTGGACTGTGCTAGATGCTTTCCATATGTGTTGTTGTGTCTGACATTTAAGTGACTTCCAATACCAGATCTGATTCTAAAGTCATTGCCTTGAAGCTCAAGTGAATAATTTCTGCTTCCTTAGAATCTCAGATCTTAAAAAATCCAATTCCAGGCCAGGCGCGGTGGCTCATGCCTGTAATCCCAGCACTTTGGGAGGCCAAGACCGGCAGATCACCAGAGGTCAGGAGTTCGAGACCAGCTTGGCCAACATGGTGAAACCCTGTCTCTATTAAAAATACAAAAATTAGCTGGGTGTGGTGGCGGATGCCTGTAATCCCAGCTACTCAGGAGGCTGAGGCAGGAAAATTGCTTTAACCCGGGAGGCAGAGGTTGCAGTGAGCCGAGATCTGGCCACTGCACTCCAGCATGGGAGACAAGAGTGAAATTTCTTCTCAGAAAAAAAAAAAAAAAAAAAAATTCAATTCCAGATTCTCATTTTGCTTGCCCCACACACAATAATTAGAGTTATCAATTCACTCTGGACTCCTTCAGTTTCGTTCAGAAAAAGGATTTCAAAGTGGCCGGGCATGGTGGCTCACGCTTGTAATCTCAGCACTTTGGAAGGCGAGGCGGGAGGATCACGAGGTCAGGAGATCAAGACCATCCTGGCTAACACGGTGAAACCCCGTCTCCACTAAAAATACAAAAAAATACAAAAAAAATTATCCAGGCGTGGTGGCGGGCACCTGTAGTCCCAAGTACTCGGGAGGCTGAGGCAGGAGACTGGCGTGAACCCGGGAAGGTGGTAGTTGCAGTGAGCTGAGATCGCGCCAATGCACTTCAGCCTGGGCAACAGAGCCAGACTCCGTCTCAAAAAAAAAAAAAAAAAAGATTTCAAAATGGGCCCACATGCAAAAACAAAAAGCAAAACAAAACAAAACAAAATAAACAAACAAACAGAAAACCCAAACACATTTACAACTTTGCCTAGGGTTAAAAGCTTTTTTCCCCTTTTCTCCCTGCCCAACCACTAGAGGGCCAGGTCATTTAAAAAAAAAAACAAAAAAACAAAAAAACAGGCTGGACGCAGTGGCTCACACCTGTAATCCCAGCACTTTGGGAGGCCGAGGCAGGCGAATCACTTGAGGTCAGGGGTTCGAGACCAGCCTGGCCAACATGACGAAACCCTGTCTCTACCAAAAACACACAAAAATCAGCCGGGCGTGGTGGTGGGTGCCTGTAATCCCAGCTACTCGGGAGGCTGAGGCAGGAGAATCGCTTGAACCCGGGAGGCAGGAGGTTGCAGTGAGCCGAGATCGCGTCACTGCACTCCAGCCTGGGCGACAGAGCAAGACTCTATCAACAACAACAACAAACAGCAGTTACAAACTAGGCTTGGGAGTGTTCACCCTGGCTTAGCCACTGCGTGACCTTGGGTAAGTTACTTTACCTCTCTAAAGCTCAGCTTCCACATCTGTAAAATGGCAGTGGTAGCATCTATTTCCTTAGGTTGTACAAATTAAGTAAAACAAGACATGTAAAGCAATCAGAACAATGCCCGTACGTAGAAAGAGCTTAGCAAATTTCACAATTTTTACTGCTTTAGAGGAATTACCACTGTTGGTTCTGTCTCTAAATCCAAAGACTTCGCCATGGTATTCTCTCTGAACAGAGGCCTTGCCAGCCGGAGTCCCCTCAGAAAGATCAACAGGTCGCTCCTTTTCTCCTTACCAGGGCCAGCCCAGAAACCTAAAGTCCTCAACCTAAAGATGGCCAAGAGGACTTGGCCTTTGGTGTTCTACCATCACAAGCGATGCCACTCTGAGCCCAACCGAACCACACTATTTCCGCCTTGATTCCGTTCTCCCGGCCTTCAGCGGAGCAAGCTGCCCTCGGCCTGGCTGCCCATGCTTACCGGCCTAGTCCTGGCTCGCCTGACGTCCCCTCACTAGAGGACTCCACCTCGCTACGTAGGTAGGACTTCCCTGAGTTCAGGGGAGCCACTGAATCTAGTCAAGACACGCGTTGGCCAAACACAACCCAGGAGAAAGCTACCTTAGCGCCGCCCAGGCCTGCCGCCGGGAGCCCGTCCCCCAGCCCCAGTCTGGGCGCAGGACAGAGGGTAGGCCCCTTTCTACCTCCCAGGAACACGTGGGTTCCTGCCCGAGGCTACCATGTGGGGGGCTCCAGGCGTGCCAAGGTGTCCCCGAAACCAGCACCAAAGGACTGCTTCCAGCACGGGCCCTAGCTCGGCCCAAAACTGGCAAGAGGGGCACTCCCGGCCTGACTTTTCCCCTCAGACCTAGCTAGAGGGGATGCAGACATCTTCCGCAGACCGGAGACAGGCTCTCGCCAAATCCCAGGCCCCGACACTCCCTGAGCCCAAGAACCCTACTGCGTGGTTTCCTCACTCACCCATCGCGGCTCCGCTCGCTCACTCTTGGCGGCGGAGGCAACGGCTGCAGCTTCAGCGGCAGCTTTCAGTAGACAATATGGCGGATCTGTAGGACGGCAGCCCAAAAGGGACAAACCAGTTAACTCCAGGACGAAACGCTTTATTGGCCCAATCGCCTATCATTACACCGAAAGTGCGCACTTAAAGAGACCGCAGCTACTAAAGGTGGGGAGTGGAAATGAAATAGGAAAGGAGTGGTTGGGAGGAGACTGGAAGGGATACCTAAGAAAGTTAAGTGTGTCTAGGAGTTCCCAGCTGTTTCTGCTACTATTTCTTTTTTATAGTGAGATTTCTTTACCCGGAACTTTTTCTCCCAGAAGCTTATCCCTCCCTTTTTTTTTTTTTTTTGAGACGCAGTCTCGCTCTTGTCCCCCCAGGCTGGAGTGCGATGGCGCGATCTCGGCTCACTGCACACTCTGCCTCCCGAGTTCAAGCGAGTCTCCTGCCTCGGCCCCCCGAGTAGCTGGGATTACAGGCGCCTGCCACCACGCCTGGCTAATTTTTGTATTTTTACTAGGGACGGTGTTTCAACCATGTTGGCTAGGCTGGTCTTGAACTCCTTACCTCAGGTGATCCGCCCGCCCCCAAAGTGCTGGGATTACAGGCTTGAGCCACCGCGCCGGGCCAGTTTATCCCTTCTTCTAATAGTTGAAACCAATCGGCTGGGCGCTGTGGCTCACGCCTGTAATCCCAGCACTTTGGGTAGGCCGAGGCGGGCGGATCACCTGAGATCAGGAGTTCGAGACCAGCCTGCCCATGGTCTCTACTAAAAATACAAAAATTAGCTGGGTGTGGTGGCGCATGCCTGTAATCTACTTGGGAGGCTGAGGCAGGAGAATTGCTTTAACCCGGGAGGCAGAGGTTGCAGTGAGCCGAGATTGTGCCACTGCATTCCAGCCTGGGAGACAAGAGCAAAACTCCGTCTCTAAAAACAAAAACAACAATCATAGACCTTGGGCTGAATATGAACAACGAATCATCTAGAGAGGGGAAGTGCCTTGCTCAATGAGGCTATGGAGAGAAGGAAACAAAGAAGTAAGACTAAACTCAGGTTTTCTGATTAGGCCTACGTAGGTAGCCCTAGTTGAGGTTGCAATCTTATTGGGAGATGAGAAATAGAAAAATAGGGCTAGGTGTGGTGGTTCACGCTTGTCTATAATCCTAACACTTTGGGAAGCTGAGGCCAGAGAATCACTTGAGGCCAGGAGCTCAAGACCAGACTGGGCAACACAGTGAGACCCCATCTCCACAAAAAATAAATTAAAAGAAAAAAATTAGCCAGGCATGGTAATGAGCACTTGTACTTGGGTGGCTGAGGCAAGAGGATCACTTGAGTCCGGGAGGTCAAGGCTGCAGTGCCATGACTGTGTCACTATACTCCAGGTTGGGTGATAGAGTGAGACCCTGTCTCTGAAAGAAAAAAAAAAAGAGAGAGAGAGAGAAAGAAATGGGCTGGACATGGTGGCTCATTCCTGTAATCCCAGCATTTTAGGAGGCTGAGGCGGGCAGATTGCTTGAGCCCAAGAGTTCGAGACCAGCCTGGGCAACATAGCAAGATCCCCCGTCTCTTAAAAAAAAAAAAGAAAAACAATGAGACCCATGCAGTATAGTTAACAGAGTGATTTCATAATCATTTCATTTATCCTCACAGCAAGCTCCTTGAAGGCAGGGGTGGGTTCTATATTGTTTACCACCATATCTCCAGCACCTAGCACAGAATCTGGCACATTGTGTGTGCTCCATAAATAACTATTGAATGAATAAACAAAGGAATGAACAAAAAATTGAGTTACACAGAGCAAGGGACATGATCTCCCCTTTTAGAGATGAGGAAATTGAAGCTTTTATTGTTCATATGCCTTTTCAATCACGGGACGTATGGCTAGTACATATCAGGCCTTTCTTTTTCCATGACATGCCAGCCCTCCTGTCCCCCACCTCGACACACAGAGCCAGGCTATATCTTCAAGACACAGAGGGATCTATCTTCTGGAAGCAGAACAAGGGCCTGTCACAACAAATTGCCAACTTTAATTGTGCACCTGGCCCATTTTCTTGAGGCAAAGAAATCAAAAGGAAAACTCTAGGATGAAGGTCAGGAAGGGGCGCACTTTATTTCCCTTCCTACTGCCCCTGCTTAAGGTGAGACCTCATCACTTTGCCCTGTTCTATTTTGCCTGCCTCCTCTCTGGCCTCCTGCCTCCAGACTCTCCAGCTCCCACCCACTATCTCCTGAAAAGCAGAGACCTGTAATCTCAGCTACTGGGAAGGCTGAGGTGGGAGAATTGCTTGAGCCCAGGAGTTCAAGACCAGCCTGGGCAACACAGAGAAACCTGTCTCATTAAAAAAAAAAAAAAGAAAGAAAAAGAAAAAGAAAAAAAGCAGAAACCTTACAGTGTAACTCTTCTGCTTAGCAACTTCCTACTGCCTGCCCTTAGGTAATGCCCAGACATTTTAATCTGGCACAGACTGGTCCTTACCTGCTTCTTGGGACACTCCCCACCAGGCAATGCAGGCTCCAACCATATTTGGAGAACCACTTTTCTTCAAATATGCGCCTGTCTTCTCATGTGCCTTTGCATATGCTGTTCCCTCTGCTTAGAATGCAGTGCCCTCCCTTCCCCACTTAACCATGAGAACTACTCACTTTTTTTTTTTTTTTTTTTTTTGAGACGGAGTTTTGCTCTTGTTGTCCAGGCTGGAGTGCAATGGCATGATCTTGGCTCACTGCAAACTTCACCTCCCGGGTTCAAGCAACTCTCCTGCCTTAGCCTCCTGACTAGCTGGGATTACAGGCATGCGCCACCACACCCGGCTAATTTTTTGTTGTTGGGTTTTTTTTGTTGTTTTGGTTTTGTGTTTTTTTTTTTTTTTGAGACAGAGTCTAGCTCTGTCGCCCAGGCTGGAGTAAAGGGGCGTGATCTCGGCTCACTGCAACCTCTGCCTCCTGGGTTCAAGCGATTCTCCTGCCTCAGTCTCCCGAGTAGCTGGGATTACAGGTGCCTGCCACCACACCCAGCTAATTTTTGTATTTTTAGTAGAGACAGGGTTTCACTGTGTTGGCCAAGCTGGTCTCGAACTCCTGACCTCGTGATCCACCCGCCTCGGCCTCCCAAAGTGCTGGGATTACAAGCATGAGCCATGGCACCCAGCCTAATTTTTGTATTTTTAGTAGAGACGGGATTTTGCCATGTTGGCCAGGCTGGTGTTGAACTCCTGACCTCAGGTGATCCACCCGCCCCAGCCTCCCAAAGTGCTGGGATTACAGGCGTTAGCCACCGCACCTGACTCTGAGAACTACTCACTTTCAAGACTGAACTCAGCTATCAGCTCTTTGGGGAAGCCTGTCTTTCCAGATAGGGCACCTGTCCTCTCTGCTACTACAGGAAGAAATGGACACTAATTTTCCTTAGCATTTCACACCCAAATTTGCTCACAATGTGTGTCTCTCTCTCCTTGTCTATGGAAGGAACAGTATCTTCCTTATCTTTGTAACCATCACAGTGTTCAGCACGGTGTCTGCCTTAGTAGAGGCACCAAAAATATTTGTTGAGGTGTGTGTCTCCCATATAGCATTGTGAGCTCGTCTGCATACCTTACGGCGAAGAAGGGCTCAGGGAATGTGGGCTGAATAGATGAGAATGGCTGAGTGTCCATGTTTCCTCTCCTTTCAGCCTGAACCCTCCATCCTATGCCCATAGGAGGCAGTGACCTACAAGCAGCTGTTTCTACTCTAGCACGTGACCCTGCTCATACACCTTTGCTAGCCTAGGACTATTGGTCCTCCCTGATCCAGCCTCTGTTGACCTTTCCCACTCCACTTTTTAAAAAAATCATTCCTGCTCTAAGATCCACATTCTGTTTACCTTCCCCGAAACACACCAGGATGTTCCAAATCTATGTGCTACTGCATGTGCACTATTACATTTGCCTGCTTCTCTAACTGAAACACCCTTTTCCTCTCTTGTTCACCTAGGAAGTGGCTAATACAATTCAGACTATCCCCTCCTCCAAAAAGCCCAGAGAACATTAAGCATTCTCTCCCCTCTGCTCTGTTGTACCTTGTAACTGTTGGGCTCATCCCAGTGTAGTATTACTTGCTTGTTCCAGTGTCTTGGCATCCTCACCATCTACCATAATACCCAGCAAGGAGGGTCCCAGTGACTGCATGCTGAGATAATCAAGAAATCACATTCTGCCAGGATAGTAGTGTCATCTTTCAGAGGTTTTTTATTTTTATTTTTGAGACAGAGTTCTGCTCTTGTTGCCCAGGCTGGATCTTGGCTCAGTCTTGGCACTGCAAGATTGCAGTGGCGGGATCTTGGCTCACTGCAACCTCTGCCTCCTGGGTTCAAGCAATTCTCCTGCCTCAGCCTCCCGAGTAGCTGGGATTATAGGCATGCGCCACCCGCCATGGCTGGCTAATTTTGTATTTTTAGTAGACAGGGTTTCTCCATGTTCGTCAGACTGGTCTCAAACTCCTGACCTCAGGTGATCCACCTGCCTCGGCCTCCCAAAGTGTTGGGATTACAGGTGTGAGCCATGGCGCCCGGCCTTATTTTATTTTTTTTGAGACAGCATCTTGCTCTGTCACCCGGGCTGGAGTGCGATGGCGCGATCTCAGCTCACTGCAACCCCTGCCTCCAGGTTCAAGCGATTCTCGTGGCTCAGCCTTCCAAGTAGCTGGGACCACCGACATGCGCCACCACACCTGGCTAATTTTTGTATTTTTAGTAGAGATGGGGTTTTGCCATCTTGGCCAGGCTGGTCTCGAACTCCTGGCTTTCAGTGATCTGCCCACCTCGGCCTCCCAAAGTGCTGGGATTACAGGCTTGAGCCACTGTGCCCGGCCTTTCAGAGGTTTTATGTCCAGCTCTACCACTTCCTAGCTGTGTTACTACGGGCAAGTCACTATAACTCTCTGAGCTCCAGTTCTTCATCCATTGGAGTGATAGCACTTTCCTCCTAGGGTTGTCATAAAAGTTAGATTAAGGCAAGACCTGAAATACACACAGAGCAGCAGCATCTGGCACACAGTGAGCATTCAGTTCGCAGTAGCTATCACTGCTCCCGTGGCCTCCAGTGCCTTCTCATCTCCTCTACTGAAGAAGGCAGTACCCACAGAGGCTTCAGAAGCCACATGCTGGGGCTTCCTAAACCAGAATCCCACACCTCTGTAATAGGTCTCACACACACGAAGGGAAAGAACCACAGGACACAGGCTTGTTGGGAGTATAAAAATAGGACTTTTTTCCTTATCACATCAATTATCAAAGAAACAGTACGTAACAAAAATACAAAGCTCTGGTGGATTTTTTTGTCTTTTGTCCCCCCCCCCACCACTCCTACCCAACAGCCCCTTGCCAGGGAGCCCTTGGCTGAAGCCTGGACGCTGTCCCTGAGGTGACCCCAGGGCTCAGGAGAAACGGTGGTCCAGGTCTCTCTGGGGGCTAGCAGAGTATGAGTAGGCCTTGCCCAATACCAAGCGGTCCCGGAGCAGCTTGAAGAAGGCATAGTAGTTGCTGAAGAGGATGAGGGCCAGCGAGATGGTCTGGTGCCACTTTTCAGAGGACATTAGGGAGTACAGCTGATAGACAATGACAGCGCCCTCCAGCAGCAGGAGGATGTTGAGGATCCGCAGGGGTTTGCTGAAAAAGAACTGCCCGGAAGCGGGTGGGCATGGCTAAAAGGTGTGCTCCAGAAACCTTCCTCCTGGATGGGGGTTCTGGGTGGGCCAGTGAAGGGGACAGGCTCCTGGGGCCCCATGCAGACATGGGTGGGGAAGAAGACTTTCTGGGGTTGGATGTGGACTTTGCCACCTCATCTGCCTTTGCTTGTGGTATTCCTCCTGATAGGACTGCTGCTTCTGCTGCAAGCCATCTAAGATCCTGTTCAACTTCTACCTCCCCTAGGAAGTCTTTCTTGACAGGTTCTGCTTGCTCTCTCAAACTCTTTTTGTGGTCTAAAGTCAACACCTTTAAAAAAATTTTTTTTAATTTTTGAAAACTTTTTCTCCCTCATCCACTGACCCTCAATAAAATCAACACCTTTTAATGTCATCTCCTGGGTATTGTTGGGCCTGAACAAATTAGAATCCTATGACATAGGCATGGAAAGTTATTACAGACTCTACAGCCTGAATTACCTACTACTTCATAGGTACATCCCTAGCTAGGCTGGAAGCTGCCAAGGGACATGGCAACAGCTCACTCTCAACAGCAAGGTAGAAAGTAGGGACTAAAAAAAATCTCTGATGAGTTCAAAAGAGTGCACAGTGTCTAGGGATTTCGATTCCACAGGGGCCAAGGTACCTAAATCTCAAGAGCTGCTTACAGGACAGGAGAAGTGGTAGGAAATGGGAGGCCAAGAGACCAGGATGTCAGGCTCAGCTCTGCACCTAACAGGCTGCAATACTTTGGTCAAGTCCCTTTCCTCTCTGGGGCTTAGATGTCTCAACTGTGAAATGAAGACATCAGTCTAGGTCAGTGATTTCTCATGCTGTGTTCCTTAGAGCCCCAGGTTTCAAGGGGATCCTTTAGGAGTTACAGCGGGGGTGAGCAGGAAGTGAAGGGGGTTCTAACTCCTCCAAACAGAGCAGTGCCAGGATGTCCCATATATTGGATTTTGGCCTCTGATTGTTTTTTTTTAAAAAAAGGGGGGAGGGGATTTCATAGTGAAATTTAAAAAAAAATAGAGATCACTAGTTTAGATAATTTTGAGCAGCCCTTTCCATAGCTAAGTCATGAGTCATTACCATTAGTTCTCAAGTTTCCCAAGAAGGCACCCTTTAACAAGTTAAACTCTCTTAGCTGATTTCAGTATCTAAAAACAGAGATAACCCTAGCATATCTTTCATGTACAAGGTTCAGGGTAAGGCTGAGTAGGAAGGTACATGGAGAGTGCTTAACGACATGCCTGGCACACAGTAACAAATGAAGACAGTATTGTCTTTCACTGCCAAGAGCCCCTTCTTTTACTGTATCATCTTCTCTCCCTCTGTCCAATGTTCTCAAAGATCTACAACCAAATGAGCTGCAGTTATTTATTTATTTTTTTTTGAGAATGAGTCTGGCTCTGTTGCCCAGGCTGGAGTGCAGTGGCGTGATCTCGGCTCACTGCAACCTCCGTCTCCTGAGTTCAAGTGGTTCTCCCTCCTCAGCCTCCCGAGTAGCTGGGATTACAGGCGCCCGCCACCATACCTGGCTAATTTTTGCATTTTTAGTGGAGACGAGGTTTCACCATGTTGACCAGGCTGGTCTGGTCTTGAACTCCTGACCTCAGGTGATCTGTCTGCCTTGGTCTCCCAAAGTGCTGGGATTACAGGCATGAGCCACCATGCCCAGCCGAGCTGCAGTTATTAAGTGACAATTTATATGGCTGTCCTTGTGCTACATGTGTGCACTGTCTTCCTTTGGATTGGGGAAATACTGAAAATAGCTTTCTCTTGCAATGACATCACATTCCTGCCCTGCAGATCCTCCCACCCACTCAGGCCCCAACCCTCCTTCCCCGGGGAGGAGACTCACATGGAAGCGGAAGTGGGAGACGTCAGAGGGGATAGCCACGTTGTAGTGGCCTACGGCTTTGTAGACGTTCTTGCTGTGCTTCACCAGCACGCCCTGCGGCCACATGCATTCTTCAGTCCACCTGGGGGCACAGTTCAATGGTGCCCCTTATCCCCAGCTCACCCACAAAAGGGATACCAGAAGAATGGGCAGGAGGGAATCACCAGGGCTCTACTCCCATTTCTATCACTTAGACACGCTGACTTTCCTTTTCTGGGTTTCAATTGCCTCCTCTGTAAAATGGGGTAAGAATCATGAGGAATTCACTGTACTGTGAGTTAGGTGGTCTAGGGCTGACATTAATTACTAAGAGACTGTTGAGAGAACCCTTCTTCCTCTCTGGGTCCCTTTGCTTCATCTGGTCTCACCTCTTGCCTCCAAGTGGTCCACCACACAGTTGTCTGAGTGGTCTTTGTAAAATACTAAGCTCAGCCTGACCACCCTCTGCTTAAAACTCTTTGTGGGCTTTTTTTTTTGAGAATGAGTTTCGATCTTGTCGCCCAGACTGGAGTGCAGTGGCACAATCTTGGCTTACTGCAACCTCCGCCTCCCAGGTTCAAGCAATTCTCCTGCCTCAGCCTGAAGAGTAGCTGGGATTACAGGCATCTGCCACCATGCCCAGCTAATTTTTGTATTTTTAGTAGAGATGGAGTTTCACCATGTTGGCCAGGCTAGTCTCGAATTCTTGACGTCAGGTGATCTGTCCACCTCGGTCTCTCAAAGTGCTGGGATTACAGGCGTCAGCCACAGCGCCTGGTCCTGCTTAAAACCTTTTGAAGGCTTCCTAGTGCCCTTGGGGTCAAGGCCCCAAGGATTTGACATGGCCTCTGAGGTCTTGTGTGGCTTCCCACAACCCTCACCACACAGCTCATGCTGTTTCTCGTTCCTCCAGCACTCTGTACTGCTTCACGTCTCTCCCTAAGCTGCTCCCTCCAATTGGATTGCCCTTCCCAAAGCCTAATCCTTCTGGTAAGCTCTTCATCATCTTTCAAAACCCAGGTTCCTCCACAAAGCCTTTCTCAAACTCCCTAGAGTTTGACATCCTTTTTTTTTTAAAAAAACTTTAAGTTCTAGGGTACATGTGTACAACATGCAGGTTTGTTACATATGTATACATGTGCCACATTGGTGTGCTGCGCCCATTAACTCGTCATTTACATTAGGTATTTCTCTTAATGTTATCCCTCCCCCACCCCACCCCACCACAGGTCCTGGTGTATGATGTTCCCCACCTTGTGTCCAAGTGTTCTCATTGTTCAATTCCAACCTATGAGTGTTTTTTTTTTTGAGACAGAGTCTCACTCTGCCGCCCAGGCTGGAGTGCAGTGGCGCTCGGCTCACTGCAACCTCCGCCTCCTGGGTTCAAGTGATTCTCCTGCCTCAGAACTATAGGCACCTGCCACCACGCCCGGCTAATTTTTCTGTATTTTTTGTAGAGACAGGGTTTCGCCATGTTGCCCAGGCTGGTCTCAAACTGCTGACCTCACGTGATCCGCCTGCCTTGGCCTCCCAAAGTGCCAGGATTACAGGCAATAAGCCACCGTGCCTGGCCCATTTGGCATCCTTTAACTGTTCCCTGCATCTCCTGCTACTAGTCCACATTCCCCAATGCTGGTCATCTATTTATTTCCCATCTGTATACCTCACTAGGCTGAGAGCCCTTGAGCGGGAGGATCTAATCCATCCCTGTGTCCTCAGAGCATGCCGCAAGGCCTGGCACAGAGAGGCCCTAGTGAGCATGTGAATGAAATGGTAGGACCGGTGAGCTTTCTTTTTTTTTTTGAGACAGAGTCTCGCTCTTTCGCCCAGGCCAGACTGCAGTGGCGCTATCTCTATCTTAGCTCACTGCAAGCTCCGCCTCCTAGGTTCACGCCATACTCCTGCTTCAGCCTCCTGAGTAGCTGGGACTACAGGCGCCCGCCACTGCGCCCGGCTAATTTTTTTGTATTTTTAGAAGAGACGGGGTTTCACCGTGTTAGCCAGGATGGCCTCGATCTCCTGACCTCGTGATCCGCCCGCCTTGGCCTCCCAAAGTGCTGGGATTACGGGCGTGAGCCACTGCACCTGGCCCAGTGAGCTTTCTTATAATGTCCTGTGAGATCTCCCAGGAATCCCAAGGGCCTGGACCAGAGGACTGCAAGTCACAGCCTGTAAGCAGCCCCCTTCTCAACCCAATGCTCTTGCCTTGCTGACTCACTCATTTAAAAAAAAACAGTTGGCTGGGCACAGTGGCTCACACTTGTAATTCCAGCACTTTGGGGAGGCCGAGGGTGGGCAGATCACCTGAGGTCAGGAGTTCGAGACCAGCCTGGCCAACATGGTGAAACCCCGTCTCTACTAAAAATACAAAAAAAAAAATTAGCGGGGCATGGTGACACAGGCCTGTAATCCCAGCTACTCGGGAAGCTGAGGCAGGAGAATCGCTTGAACCTGGAAGGTGGAGGTTGCAGTGAGCCAAGATTGCAGCACTGCACTCCAACCTGGGCAACAAGAGCGAAACCCCATCTCAAAAAACAAAAAAGAAAAGTTATTGTGCGACTCACAACATGAATGAACCTCACAGACAATATGCTGAATAAAAGAAGTTGGGGGCCAGGCACGGTGGCTCACGCCTGTAATCTCAGCACTTTGAGAGGCCGAGGCGGATGGATCATGAGGTCAGGAGATTGAGACCACGGTGAAACCCTGTCTCTACTAAAAATACAAAAAATTAGCCAGGTGCGGTGGCGGGCATCTGTAGTCCCAGCTACTCAGAAGGCTGACGCAGGAGAATGGTGTGAACCTGGGAGGCGGAGCTTGCAGTGAGCCGAGATCGCACCACTGCGCTCCAGCCTGGGCGACAGAGCGAGACTCCATCTCAAAAACAAACAAACAAAAAAAAGAAGTTGGGGCCGGGTGCAACAGCTCACGCCTATAATCCCAGTTCCACTTTGGGAGGCCGAGGCAGGCGGATCACGAGGTTGGGAGTTCGTGACCAGCCTGGCCAGCATGGTGAAACCCCATCTCTACTAAAAATACAAAAAATTAGTTGGGCATGGTGGCGCACGCCTGTAATCCCAGCTACTCTGGAGGCTGAGGCAGGAGAACTGCTTGAACCTGGGAGGCGGAAATTGCACTGAGCCAAGATCGCGCCACTGCACTCCAGCCTGGGTGACAGAGTGACACTCTGTAGCCAAAAAAAAAAGAAAAAAAAAAGAAAAAAGAAGTTGGACACGATTTCATTTATATTAAGTTCTACAACAGGCAAAACTAACCTCTCGTGAAAGAAAACAGGTAGTTTGTCTTGGGGGAAGGATCACTGGGAAGGGCCATGAGGACATTTTCTGAAGGGCTGGAAATGTTCTATATCTTGAATGAGGGGTGGGTTACATGAGTATATATACCTTTATCAAAACTGAAAGAATTGTACCCTTTAAGATTTGTAGGCCAAGTGCAGTGGCTCATGCCTGTGATTCCAGCACTCTGGGAGGTCGAGGTGGGTGGATCGCTCGAGCCCATGAGCTCTAGACCAGCCTGGGCAACATGGCAAAACCTTGTCTCTACAAAAAAATACAAAAATTAGCTGGATGTGGTGGCATGCGCCTGTAATCCCAGCGACTTGGGAGCTGAGGTGGGAGGATCACCTGAGCCCAGGAGGTTGTGGCTGTAATGAGCTGTGATTGCACCACTGCACTCCAGCCTGGGAGACAGAGTGAGACCTTGTCTCAAAAAAAAAAGGATTGCACATTTCACTGTATGGAAATTTTACCTTAAAAAGAAAGGCCTAGGCCAAGTGTAGTGGCTCACGCCTGTAACCCCAGCACTTTGGGAGGCCAGGACGAGTGAATCACCTGGGGTCAGGAGTTTGAGACCAGCCTCGCTAACATGGTGAAACCCCATCTCGACTAAAAACGTAAAAATTAGCCAGGTGTGGTGGTGCACACCTGTAATCCCAGCTACTTGGGAGGCCGAGGCAGGAGAATTGCTTGAATCCAGGAGGTGGAGATTGCAATGAGCCAAGATTGTGCCACTGCATTCCAGCCTGGGCAACAGAGCGTGACTCCATCTCAAACAAACAAACAAACAAAAAGGCCTGAGGAGACAACTGAGTGCTAGACAGGCAAGGGCCCTGACCTTTGTGAACTTTCAGTCCTGAAATGACAGGCAGGTAACTAAGCAAACACAGTAGAAAGCATTAAATGCAATGATTATGGTATTATGGGCCACTGAAAGGAGGGGCCCCTTATAGGGGAGGGGCACTGAACCCATTCTGGATGGTCAGGAAAGTGTTCCTGGAGGAAGCAAAGTGCTAAAGGATGAATAGGAGTTAATCAGGATAGAAAGAATGGAAAGACCATCCCAAGCAAAAGACACATCACATGCAAAATCCTGAAGGCACAAGTGCATAAAGCATATGAGGACCTGAGGAGATTTGCTTTGCTTTGCTGAAGAGCAGAGGATGGGTTGGGGCATGGTAAAAGATGAGGCAGAAACATCTGGCAGGACCCAGCTCATCATCTGGGAAGCCACGCGAAGGACCACGGTGAGCCATGGACAGGTATATCCTCATGTTCAGCTATGTTCTATCTTTCTATTCCTCCCACCCCTCAGAGCCCAAGGCTAAGCCAAGCCTCCTTTTGGCCCAATCAGCAATGCCCAGTCACTCTTCTGGACCTCCAGGACAGAGCCTGAAAGGGACCCTGACTGACATGCATGGCCAACACCAGGAGGCTTAGCTTCTATGGCCTTGCTTGCATCTCTGCTCCTTGGTGGGCCTACCTCTGCAAACCTGTCCTAGGGGCCTCCTCTCTGCCAAGCCTTGTCCTGGACCCAAGACTCAGATGTGCTTCCGAGGTGATCCTGGCCTTGAGGAGCTTCCAGTCTAATGGGGAAATACAGGCAGGAAAATTAGTATAATGGGGTGAAAAGTACTTTGGAAAAGGGCCCCTGAGCAGTGTGACTTGTGTCTGCTCTGGGTGCAGTGCCTTCTTGCAGCTAGGTCTCTTTTGCCCATCTCATCCTTCCCTGGCCAGGGTTCAGCATCAACTAGCACAGCACCACATCCTGGCACCAGGCTGATGACTCTAAAGCACACCTTGGCATGGGTCCCTCCACTGCTAAAAATCCTCTATCTCCGCTGGGCCTAAGTCAAAGTCCAAGCTCTTTTGCCTGGCACATCCACAGGCCTGGTATGGATTGGGTGGAAGTAAATGTCTGCTGAAAGAGTAGGTGACGTAATGACCCAGTGGATGAGTGAGCAGGTAAGAGAAGAGTGAAGCATGAGCAAGTAAGGCAATGAGTGAATAAACAGTCAGCAAAGAGAAAGTCAACAAGTCCATGAATTACCATCAGTCCCCTCCCATCTTCAGTACACTGCAAGTTACCCAAGGATAGGGAACATGTGTGTCACGCCCCACCATACCCCACCCTGGACACCTGGCCTAATAATATACAAGACACGCTCAATAACTATTTGCTAACTGAATAAGTTAATCAGCGGGTGGACAAGTGATTCCAGATGCTGACCAGAAGGGCTGGGATTGGGTTGAGCAGGGTAGGGTGACTCACGGGTGCTGCAGCACGTTGGAGCACAGCGCTGGGTCCACCTTCTGCCAACAGCCCAGATGGGCGGCGGCCTTGTGCAGCAGGTCACAGTAGCTGGCAGGCAGCAGGTGCTGCATGAGGATCACGGAGGTGCTGATGGACACCAGCAGGAAGAGTTCACAGGACCAGCGCTTGTCATAGTAATGTGTGTTCTGGGGGTAGCAGAAGGTGGGTGAGGCCTGGGATCCCCGTAATGGCCTCATTCCCTTTCCTTCCCTGATTCTACCTGACTGAGAGGTTAGGACAGTCCTGGGGAGACCTCAGAATAGCCTGAAACCAAGAATCAAACACCCAACAAACAAGGCTTAGGCCCTGTGCCCACTAGCTGGTTTTCTACAAGGAAATTTGCTCCCACTGCCCACCACTCTGAGCCAGAGAACAGGCTCTGGGGTCCAAGAGACCTGAATTCAAATCTGGGCTCTTTTGCTTATTTATGTGACATTGGGCAAGTCACTTACCTTCTCTGTGCTTTAGTTTCCTCATCTGTCAAATGAGGATAGAGCAACTACTAGGCCCAGCGCAGTGGCTCACACCTGTAATCCCGGCACTTTGGGAGGCCGAGGTGGGCAGATCACGAGATCAGGAGTTTGAGACCAGCCTGGCCAATATAGTGAAACCCTGTCTCTACTAAAAATACAAAAATTAGCCGGGCGTGGTGGCGTGCGCCTGTAGTCCCAGCTACTCAGGAGGCTGAGGCAGAAGAATCGCTTGAACCTGGGAGGCAGAGGTTGCAGTGAGCCAAGATCACAACACTGCACTCCAGCCTGGGCAACAGAGCAAGACTCCGCCTCAAAAAAAAAAAAAAAAAAAAAGGCCGGGCGCAGTGGCTCACACCTGTAATCCCAGCACTTTGGGAGGCCAAGGTGGGTGGATCACAAGGTCAGGAGATCGAGGCCATCCTGGCTAACACGGTGAAACCCCATCTCTACTAAAAATACAAAAAATTAGCCGGGCGTGGTGGCGGGTGCCTGTAGTCCCAGCTACTCGGGAGGCTGAGGCAGAAGAATGGCGTGAACCCGGGAGGTGGAGCTTGCAGTGAGCCCAGATTGTGCCACTGTACTCCAGCCTGGGCAACAGAGCGAGACTCTGTCTCAAAAACAAAACAAAACAAAACAAAAAAAGAGCAACCATGAACCACCTCCAAGAGGCGCTAGGAGGATTGTAACACTTATGAAAGCTCCAGGCGTGTTACAGGTGCTCAAAAGACATTAAGGGCCGGGCGCGGTAGCTTACGCCTGTAACCTCAGCACTTTGGGAGGCTAAGTTGGGTGGATCACTTGAGGTCAGGAGTTCGAGACTGGCCTGGCCAATATGGCGAAACCCCGTCTCTACTAAAAATACAAAAATTAGCCGGGCATGGTGCTGCATACCTGTAGTCCCAGACATTCAGGAGGCTAAGGTAGGAGAATTGCTTGAACCTAGGAGGCAAAGGCTGCAGTGAGCCAAGATTGCGCCACTGCACTCCAGCCTGGGCCATAGAGCAAGACCTAGTCTTAAAAAAAAAAAAAAAAAAAAAAAAGGGCCGGGCTTGGTGGCTCATGCCTATAATTCCTGCACTTTGGGAGGCCGAGGTGGGTGGATCACCTGAGGTCAGGAGTTCAAGACCAGCCTGGCCAACATGATGAAACCCCGTCTCTACTAAAAATACAGAAATTCATTGGGTGTGGTGGTGCTCGCCTGTAATCCCAGCTACTTGGGAGGCTGAGGCAGGAGAGTTGCTTGAACCTGGGAGGTGGAGGATGCAGTGAGCTAAGATCGCACCACTGCACTCCAGCCTGGGCGACAGAGCGAGACTCCGTCTAAAAAAAAAAAGAGATTAAGTTCTCTCAAGCCCACTGCAGCTTGCAGCTGAGGAGGTACCTTCCCAGGAGACTGAGAGGTTAGGACAAAGAGAGCACAGGCTTTTGGGATCACTCAAATCTGGATGAACACTGGCTTCCTTACTAAATGATAAAACCAGACATTGTGACATGTCTATGTTACAACAGCTGCTGAAATACAAACTCACTAGTCTTTGTAATCAAGTATTATGAATAACAATGCCATGTCTCCCTCATTGGCTGGGTGACCTTGGACAGGTCACTTCCCTTCAGTGAGTCTAGTTCTCTGCACTCTAAAATGGATACAGGCTGGGGTGTGGTGGCTCATGCCTGTAATCCCAACACTTTGGGAGGCCAAGGTGGGCGGATCACTTGGGGCCAGGAGTTTGAGACCAGACTGGCCAACATCATGAAACCCCGTCTCTACTAAAAATACAAAAATTAGCTGGGCATGGTGGCACATGTCTATGATCCCAGCTACTTGGGAGGCTGACGCAGGAGAATTGCTTGAACCTGGGAGGTGGAGGTTGCAGTGAGCCGAGATCGTGCCACTGTACTCTAGCCTGGCCAACAGAATGAGACTCTGTCTCAAAAAAATAAAGTAAAATAAAAAATAAAAAAAGTAAAATAAAATGGACACAGGCTGGATGTAGTGGCTCACGCTTGTAATCCCAACACTTTGGGAAGCTAAGGCAGGACGACCATTTAAGACTAGGAATTCTGAGACCAGCTTGGGCAGCATAGTGAGACTCCATCTCTATAAAAATTTTTAAAATTAGTTGGGCATGGTAGCTCATGCCTGCAGTCACAGCTACTCAAGAGGCTGAGACAGGAGGATCACTTGAGACCAGGAGGTTGAGGCTGCAGTGACCCATGATTGTGCCACTGCACTCCAGTGTAGGTGACAGAGCAAGACCCTGTCTCTAAAAATAAAAAATAAAATGGAGATAGTAGTCACTCCAGTCCTCCAGAGATGGGAAATCACATCAAAAACAGCATAGTTAGTTAGGCCAGCAGGAGAACTCACATCGGGCAGGCAGCAGGGTAAAGTCCCAGCTAGGCCCTTTCCCTCCCTGGCTTGAGGTACGCACCTTCACGAACCAGACAGGCACAAAGGCCACATAGTAGGCGCTCAGCATGGAGCTGACGAGCACTTCCTTCATGCGCCAGTTGAAGTCCATCTTGAGGAACTCCACCTCACTGCGGATGAGGCTGGGCGACAGGCAGCAGGCATGGGTGGGCATGGCGTCCGGGCCATACAGCTGTCTTGTGTGCTGCTTCCACGTCTCCCGCAGTGTCAGGAGGTAGTCCCGGCTCTTTGCCAGGCCACTGACCGCCTCCCGGGGCCCCATGGAGGCCATGTGGTTGAAGAGGCTTGTCTTGCGGAGGTCGCAATTCAGCTGCAGGAACGGAATGTACATCCCAAACCTGCTGGGGAAGACGGTGGTGAGGGAAGGCCTGCCCATGGGCCAGGATCCCAACTCTCAGCCACTGAGGGGATCTTCTTTCCTTCCTGGGCCTCAGCTCTCCTGGCTGCCCAGAGGGGAGAATTTACCAGTCCTTCCATCCATCCACCCTACCATCCAATGGCCAGTCACTCAGCACACGTATTACCACTCGGTACGTGCCAAGCACTAGGGGTATAGCAGAAATGCTGACACTGGGGCTACAGTAGGAAGCAAGAGACAAGTCCCTGCACTCGCAGCCTAGGGATGACTCACAACAGCAACAGCCCACATTCGCTGGGCTCGGCCTATGTTCCAGGCACTGTACCGAATGCTTTCAGGCAAACGCTTTTCTCTTAACAACACTATTCATTAGGTGCTGTTATTTTGTCCCCTTTTCAGCTGAGGAAGCCTTGGCTCAGAAAGGTGAAGTAAATTCCCAAAGCTTACACATTAGTAAGGAAGTGATAGGGCAGGTGGGGGTGGGACTCAAAATCAGAACTGTTTGGTACCAAAGATCAAGGCACCTACTCAACAAATCATTATGAGTAATTAGTTAAAAGTGTACACAGAGGACAAGCACGGTAGCTCATGTCTGTAATCCCAGCACTTTGGGACGCCAAGGTGGGAAGATCACGTGAGCCCAGGAGTTCAAGACCAGCCTGGGCAACATAGTGAGACCCCATCTCTACAAAACAAATTTAAAAATTAGGCGGGTATGGGCCAGGCGCAGTGGCTCACGCCTGTAATCCCAGCACTTTGGGAGGCTGAGGCGGGCAGATCACGAGGTCAGGAGATCGAGACCATCCTGGCTAACATGGTGAAACCCCGTCTCTACTAAAAAATACAAAAAATTAGCCGGGCGTGGTGGCGGGCGCCTGTGGTCCCAGCTACTCGGGAGGCTGAGGCAGGAGAATGGCATGAACCCGGGAGGTGGAGCTTGCAGTGAGCCGAGATCGCGCCACTGCACTCCAGCCTGGGCGACAGAGCGAGACTCCGTCTCAAAAAACAAAAAAACAAAAAACAACAACAACAACAACAAAAAATTAGGCAGGTATGGTGGTACATGCCTATAGTCCCAGCTACTCAGGCTGAGGTAGGAGGATCACCTGAGCCTAGGAGGTTGAGGCTGCAGTGACCCATGATTGTGCCACTGCACTCTGGCCGGGTAGAGTAAGACTTTGTCTCAGAAAAAAAAAATACACGCACAAGAGAGGTATAAGTAATGAGTTGTTATGGGTGCATATGAGAACAGCTCTTTAGTTTGCAGAGGGCGGTTCAGGAACAAATATGTATGTGTTTATTACGTACCAGGCACTGAAATGGGCCCTTGAACAGAACAAATCCTTTCCCCTGAGCAGCACCCTGAGAGCAGGGCTGGAGCTAATTATGTGTGTAGCTGCTATTCTATGCGGAGAAAACTAGATGGGCCCATAGTCTAGAAGAGTAATTATAAAAATTGAGTAAGTGCCATGCCCATCATAGTAGGGGCTTTTATAAATATTACCTTTTTCAGCTTGGGGCCTCTCAATTTCCCCAGGTCCTCAGAATTACACACCCCCACAAGGGTTCCTGGGCTGCCCCCAGGAGTTAGGGCTGATCACAATGCTACATTTCTTTTCTTTTTTTTTGAGACAGAGTCTCACTCTGTTGCTCAGGCTGGAGTGCAGTGCTGCGATCTTAGCTCACTGCAACCTCCGCCTCCTGGGTTCAAGCGATTCTCCCACCTCAGTCTCCCGAGCAGCTGGGATTACAGGCACCCGCCATCATGCCCAGCTAATTTCTGTATTTTTGTAGAGATGGGGTTTCATGATGTTGGCCACGCTGGTCTTGAACTCCTGACCTCCACCCGCCTCAGCCTCCCAAAGTGCTGGGATTACAGGCGTCAGCTACTGCACCTGGCTGACAATGCTACATTTCAGGAGGCAGAGGTTGCAATGAGCCGAGATCACACCACTGCACTCCAGCCTGGGTAACAGAGTGAGACTCTATTCAAAAAAAAAAAAAAAAAAAAAATCTCCTTTTACTTTTTTCTGGGGGTCCCAAGAAGAAATATCTGAGTGTCCCTGGCAAGTCATTTAGCCTCCCTGAGTTTCTGTTTTCCAGTCTATAAAATAGGGATGCTACCATAATTGTGGTCAATTATACTGTACAGTCCGTAATATAAAAACAGAACTGTGGTCAAGAGCACAACCTTTAGGGTCAAACAGGCCTGGATCAAAATCCCAGCTCTGGGCTGGGTGTGGTGGTTCAAACCTGTAATCCCAGCACTTTGGGAGGCAGAGGTAGAGAAACTGCTTGAGCCATGAGATCAAGACCAGCCCGCAAGATGGCGAAACCCTTGTCTCTACAAAAAATACAAAAAGTAGCCAGACTACGTGCCTATAGTTCCAGCTATTTGGGAGGTGGAGGTGGGAAGATCACCTGATCCTAGCGGGGTTCAAGGCTGCAATGAGCTGAGATCACACTACTGCACTCCAGCCTGGGTGACAGAATGAGACCCTGTCTAAAAAAAAAAAAAAAAAAAAAAAAAAAAAAAATTCCCAGCTCTGCCACTTACTAGCTCTGTGATTTATGGCAAGTTATTTAGTTATTTAACCTCTATGAGCCTCAGTTTCCTTAACTTGCCCTAAATTACATAGCTTGTATTGATCCCACTCTCAGCAAGGTATTACACTAGTGTTCTCATAAATACTGTCTTTTAGTCCTACAACAACCCTTAGCATAGTTTCTGGCCCAGAATAGATGATCAATAGAATTTTGACTAGAAAAGGAAGAGGCCAGTGATTCTATAGGGACAGGAAAAAAGACTAAAATGGCATTCCCGAAATACTCTTCAGGGTATCTTGTGGTAATGAGGGGGCGGGGGCACCTATGTGAACATACAAAGGTCTCCAGCTTAAACTTAAAGAATCTCGCTGGCTTTGTCTCTAGGAAGGACTGCAGATAGGTCCTATGATCAATTAAATTATTTGGTGACAGACTGCTCTGACAGGTTAGAAGTTAGAAGCAGCTTCATATGCATGATAGCAGATTCCCTCCCACCTCCTCCACCCTACATGTGAGTCTATCAAAGTAGAAAATAAATCTGTATCAGCAAAAAAAAAAAAAAAAAAAAAATGGGAGTGAGGGTCATCAGTGCACAAATGATTCTGACAAATTTAGAAAGCAGATGGAGACATGATGACAGACGAAGAAGCAGTCATGGTCTAGAGCATCGCTTTCCAACAGAAAGATGAGTCACATAATTTTTATTTTTATTTTTTTTGAGACGGAGTCTGGCTCTGTCACCCAGGCTGGAGGGCAGTGGCGAGACCTTGGCTCACTGCAAGCTCCGCCTCCCAGGTTCACACCATTCTCCTGCCTCAGCCTCCCGAGTAGCTGGGACTACAGGCGCCCGCTACCATACCCGACTAATTTTTTGTATTTTTGGTAGAGACGGGGTTTCACCATGTTAGCCAAGATTGTCTCAATCTCCTGATCTCGTGATCCGCCCACTTCGGCCACCCAAAGTGCTGGGATTACAGGCGTGAGCCACCGCGCCTGGCTTTTTTTTTTGGAGATGGAGTCTGGCTCTGTCACCCAGGCTGGAGTACAGTGGCGAGATCTCGGCTAACTGCAAGCTCCACCTCCCAGGTCCACGCCATTCTTCTGCCTCAGCCTCCTGAGTAGCTGGGACTACAGGCGCCCGCCACCAGAGTCACATAATTTAGCCACATTAAAAAACAGAAGAGATGGGCCAGGTGTGGTGGCTCATGCCTGTAATCCCAGCACTTAGGGAGGCTGAGGCGGGTGGATCACGAGGTCAGGAGATTGAGACGATTCTGGCTAACACAGTAAAACTCGTCTCTACTAAAAATACAAAAAATTAGCCGGGCGTGGTGGCAGGCGCCTGTAGTCCCAGCTACTCGGGAGGCTGAGGCAGGAGAATGGTGTGAACCTGGGAGGCGGAGCTTGCAGTGAGCAGAGATTGTGCCACTGCACTCCAACCTGGGCGACAGACTCCGTCTCAAAAAAAAAGAAAAAAAAAAAAAAAGAGAGATGAACTTATTTATTATTATTTTGAGACAGTTTCACTCTTGTTGCCCAGGTTGGAGTGCAGTGGCATGATCTCGGCTCACTGCAACCTCTGCCTCCCAGGTTCAAGCGATTCTCCTGCCTCAGCCTCCCTAGTAGCTGGTATTACAAGCATGCACCACCACGCCTGGCTAATTTTGTGTTTTTAGTAGAGACGGGGTTTTTCCATGTTGGTCAGGCTGGTCTCAAACTCCTGACCTCAGGTGATCCGCTCGCTTTGGCCTCCCAAAGTGCTGGGATTACAGGTGTGAGCCACCGCACCCGGCCTTTTTTTTTTTTTTTTTTTTTTGTGAGACGGAGTCTCACTCTGTGCCCCAGACTGGAGTACAGTCGTGCATTCTCGGCTCACTGCAACCTCCACCTCCCGGGTTCAAGAGATTCTCCTGCATCAGCCTCCTGAAATTAATTTTAAGATTCTATTTTACTTAACCCAATACATGCAAATACTATCACTTCAACATATAATGAATATTTTGAGATGTTTTACTTTCTTTTTTTTAATTAAGACAGGGTCTTGCTGTGTTGTGCAGGCTGCTGGAGGGCAGTGGCATAATCATGGCTCACTGCAGCCTCTACCTCCTAGGCTCAGGTGCTGGCACACACCTGTAGTCCCAGCTATTCAGGAGCAATCCTCTGACCTCTCGAGTAGCTGGTACTTCAGGTGCGTGCCACCATGCCCAACTAATTTTTATATTTTCTGTAGAGACAGGGTTCTGCCATGTTGCCCAGACTGGTCTCAAGCTCCTGGGCCTGATCCACCCTGCCTTGGCCTCCCAAAGTGTTGGGATTACAGGTGTAAGCCACTGTGCCCAGCCTCAGTTTCTCTCTCTTTTTTTTTTTTTTTTTTGAGACAGGGCCTGGCTCTGTTTCCCAGGCTAGAGTGCAGTGGTGCAATCTCAGTTTATTGCAACCTCCACCTCCCAGGCTCAAGCCATCCTCCCACCTCAGCCTCCAAAGTAGCTGGGACTACAGATGCAGGCTACCATGCCCAGCTAATTTTTGTATTTTTGGTAGAGATGGCATTTTGCCAAGTTGCCCAGGCTGGTCTCAAACTCCTGAGCTCAAGCCATCCGCCTGACTCACAGTCTCTCAACGTGCTGGGATTACAGGCATGGGCCACCATGCCCAGCCTACTTTCTTTTTTGTGTGTGTACTAAGCGTTCAGAATCGGTGTGTATTTTACACTTAGAGCACATCTCAACTCAGACTACCCTATTTCATGTGCTCAATAACCAGGGGGGCTAGTAGCTACTCAACTGGATGGTACAAGTCTAGAATATGGCATGAGTGAACTGGACTGGAGGTGGGAGCTTATCTACCCAGAGTGACCCAAGAGAGACTCTGGCTTGAAGTGGGCACATATGATAGAAGATGAAGTGGGGAGCAGGGCTGAATAAATGGGATTAAACAATGACCTATGTTTATTTATAAGAGTCAGTCCCTTTATTCCCCTACTCACGTCATACAACACACCCTGAAGGATTCTTTTCTAAAGAAATTGAGTAAACTGAGAATTGAGGTCTCTAATGGCGATATCTTAGAGTAACACCCCCACCACTCCCTTTCTGGCCTATGGAGGCTCAAAGCCTAACAACCAGCACTTCACTCACTCATCCTCAAAGCAAAGCCTGCCAGTCAGTGTGCCCTGCCCATGTACTTAAAGTTTCCAGTCAAAGCTCTCACCCCCTTAAACAATGACAGAGAGAAAGAAACTGCACTCCTGCTACTCAGTCCTTCATTTTTACATATAAACAGACAAGCAAACAAGCCAACTATACTTGGAAAACAAGCAGCATGAAACAGAAAAATTAACCCCAGTGAAAAGACAAAATTGAGGAAAATAAGAGTTTTTTTTTTTTTTTTTTGAGACACAGTCTCGCTCTGTTGCCCAGGCTGGAGTGCAGTGGCGCAATCTCGGCTCACTGCAACCTCCACCTCCCGGGTTCAAGCAATTCTCCTGCCTCAGCCTCCCGAGTAGCTAAGATTACAGGCATGCACCACCACACCCAGCTAATTTTTGTATTTTTAGTAGAGACGGGGTTTCACCATGTTGGCCAGGCTGGTCTTGAACTCCTGACCTTGTGATCCACCCACCTTGGCCTCTCAAAGTGCAGGGATTACTGGCGTGAGCCACCACGCCCAGCCAAATAAGAGATTTTTAAAACAAGAATAGTATGCTATGAGAAAAGAACAATCAGCAAACATAGAGGCCTTAGAGATGAAAAATATGATTGCTGACAAAATCTCAGTAAAAAAGCTAGAAGATAAAGTTGAGGAAATCTCTCCAAAGGCAATGCACATACAAAGAGAGAGAGAGAGAGAGATTAAATATTAGAGAAATATAGGAGAAAAAAATGACCAATCTATGAGGTCTACCATCTGATGAACAGAAATCCAGAGATAATAGAAAAAATTAAAAGGAAGATATTATCAAAGAAATATCAAAGGAAAATTTCCCCAAGCTAAAGAAGTACTCAAATCTCCAGGTTAAAAAAGTCCTAGAGTCCTGAAAGGATGAATGACAAACGTCCCACAACAGACACATCCTTTGAAATTTCAAGTAATCAAAAGATAAACAGAATATTCCTCAATGCTTTCAGAAAGGAAAATACAAGTCATCTATAAAAGAATTGGAATCAAACTCAAACTGGCATCAGACTTCTCACTAGCAACACTGGATACTAGAGACAATGGAATAATAACTGCAAAAGTTCTGAGAATGTGAATTTGAACTTAGAAATCTACACTGAGACTGGGTGCGATGGCTCACACCTGTAATCCCAGCACTTTGGGAGGCCGAGGTGGGTGGGTCACGAGGTCAGGAGTTTGAGACCAGCCTGACCAACATGGTGAAACCCCGTCTCTACTAAAAATACAAAAATTAGCTGGGCATGGTGGCGTGCCTGTAATCCCAGCTACTCAGGAGGCTGAGGCAGGAGAATCACTTGAACCCGGGAGGCGGAGGTTGCAGTGAGCCGAGATTGTGTCATTGCACTCCAGCCTGGGCGACAGAGTGAGACTCTGTCTCAAAAATAAAAAAACAAAAAAAAAGAAATCTACATTCAGCCAAACTATCAATCAAGTATGAGGGCAGAATAAACACACTTTTGGACATGCAAGGACTCATCTCCAACGTACCCATTGTTAAAATAATTACCTGATAATTTACTCCAGCAAAATAAGAAAACCAAGAAAGAGGAAGCCATGGGATTCAGGAAGCAGGGGGTCCAACCCAGGAGGGCAGCGAAGGGAAGTCCCAGGCTGACAGCTGTACAGCAGACCTAAAGAGCAAACACTCCAGACTGCAGCAGGAGGAGGAAGGGCTCCAGGAGGGATGCCTTTGTAGGGGGAAGCAGGGAGAAGGAAATGGACTCCAGGCAACAGGCAGTATGACTGAGAGGCTGGATAAACTTGAGGATATGATGAAGGCTCATCATTCTTTTGTCAATAAGAAAAAAGAAAGGCAATTAGAAAGTCCAAGAAAAAAAGAAAGCCATATAAGAAAGTTATGGTGTAAACATGAAGCAAACTAAAATGTGCTATGATTTTAAGTAACTGATAGAATGTAAGAAAAATCATTTCACCTTGACACTAGGAACATTTGTGTGTGTGTGTGTGTGTGTGTGTGTGTGTGTGTCTGTGTGTCTGAAACAGGGTCTTGCTCTATTGCCAACGCTGGAGTGCAGTGGAACAATCTCAGCTCACTGTAACCTCTGGCATTAGCTGGGCATGGTAGCCTGCACCTGTAGTCCCAGCTACTTGGGAGGCTGAGATGGGAGGATGGCTTGAGCCAGTGAGGCAGAGGTTGCAATAAACTGAGATTGCACCACTGCCTCCTGGGTTCAAGCAATTCTTATACCTTAGCCTCCTGAGTAGCTGGGAGTACAGGTCCTTTAAAGAAGTCCTTTAAGGCTGGGCACGGTGGCTCACACCTGTAATCCCAGCACTTTGGGAAGCTGAGATGGACGGATCACGAGGTCAGGAGATCGAGGCCATCCTGACTAACACGGTGAAACCCCGTCTCTACTAAAAATACAAAAAATTAGCCAGGCGTGGTGGCGGGCGCGTGTAGTCCCAGCTACTCGGGAGGCTGAGGCAGGAAAATCGCTTGAAACTGGGAAGTGAAGGTTGCAGTGAGCCAAGATTGCACTATTCCACTCCAGCCTGGGCAACAACGGCGAATCTCCATCTCAAAAAAAAAAAAAAGAAGTCCTTTAAAAAAATGTTCCTGCCGGCCAGGCGTGGTAGCTCACACCTGTAATCCCAGCACTTTGGGAGGCCGAGGTGGGTGGATCACCTGAGGTCGGGAGTTCAGCCTGACCAACATGGAGAAACCCCATCTCTACGGAAAATACAAAATTAGCTGGGCATGGTGGCGCATGCCTGTAATCCCAGCTACTCGGGAGGCTGAGGGAGGAGAATCACTTGAACTCGGGAGGCGGAGGCTGCAGTGAGCAGAGATGGCGCCATTGCACACCAAGGCTGGGCAACAAGAGCAAAACTCCGTCTCAAAAAAAAAAAAAAAAAAATCAGGCTGGGCGCGGTGGCTCACGCTTGTAATCCCAGCACTTTGGGAGGCTGAGGCGGGCGGATCACGAGGTCAGGAGATAGAGACCATCCTGGCTAACACGGTGAAACCCCGTCTCTACTAAACATACAAAAAACTAGCCAGGCGTGGTGGCGGGTGCCTGTAGTCCCAGCTACTCGGGAGGCTGAGGCCGGAGAATGGCGTGAACCCAGGAGGCGGAGCTTGCAGTGAGTTGAGATCGCGCCACTGCACTCCAGCCTGGGCGACAGAGCGAGACTCCATCTCAAAAAAAAAACAAAAAACAAAAAACAAAAAAATTTCCTGGCTGGGCTTGGTGGTTCATACCTGTAATCCCAGCACTTTGGGAGGCCAAGATGAATGGATCACTTGAGGTTGGGAGTTCGAGACCAGCCTGGCAAACATGGCGAAACCCCATCTCTACTAAAAATACAAAAAATTAGCTGGGCGTGGTGGTGCACACCTGTAATCCCAGCTACTCAGGAGGTTGAGGCAGGAGAACTGCTTGAACCTGGGAGGCGGAGGTTGCAGTGAGCTGAGATTGTGACACTGCACTCCAGCCTGGGTGACAGAGAGAGACTCCATCTCAAAAAAAATAAAAATAAAAATAAATAAATAAAGAGGTCCAAGACTGTAACTCTGTAACTATAGAGAAGAAATATCATGTATGCATACTACTGGGCCCTGGAATGAATGATATTTTCATACACATAATTATATCAAAGCCACATACTGGTTTTTAATTTTCAGAATTAAGCTTAGACAAAGAATGGAAGGCTTAAATGTGGTTACATAGGAGAATGTGAATGTCAAGCTTGACGATATAAAAGTAAAAATACAGCTGCCAGGAAGTGAAAAGAGGAAGAGAGGAGGAAAAGTGGTTGGATAGGGTGCCTAATATTCTTGTCTTACATAAAAAGTATTCAAGATACTGACTATTGTTGATGGAAAAAAAAAGTATAGAGATACTTATACTATTGATGAAAATAACCAACAGAAACTTAAAAATATTAAAAGCTATCAATTACTGGGAACAGTAAGGATGGGATCGTGAGCTAAATCATCTGTCATTGCAGGGCATCAATATACTTGCATATGTGTGTATGTGGTATGTTTGTATATGCGTAGAACATTTGTTTCCAGGATATACAAGAAACCAAAAGCATTGATAATTACCTCTTGGAAAGGAAACTGGGTGGCTGGGAGGCAGCAGTCAAGGGGAGACTTTTTCATGGTATACTCTTTTAAACCTTCTGAATTTTAACTATGTAAACCTCTTATTCAATTCTAAAATAAATCAATAATTTTCTTTTTTTTGAGACGGAGTCTCACTCTATTGCCCAGGCTGGAGTGCAGTGGTGCAAACTCAGCTCGCTGCAACCTCCACCTCCCAGTTTCAAGCAATTCTCCTGCCTCAGCCTCCCAAGTAGCTGGGACTACAGGCGTGCACCACCACGCCTGGCTAATTTTTGTATTTTTAGTAGAGAAAGGGTTTCACCATGATGGCCAGGCTGGTCTTGAACTCCTGACCTCAAGTGATCCATTCACCTTGGCCTTCCAAAGTGCTGGGATTACAAGCGTGAGCCACCACACTTGGCCAATAAATAAATTTTTAAAAAGAATAAGCAGGCTAGGTACAGTGGCTGATGCCTGTAGTTCCAACTACTCTGAAGGCTGAGGTGGGAGGACGGCTTGAGCCTGGGAGGCAGAGGTTGCAGTGAGCCGAGATTGCACCACTGCACTCCAGCCTGGGCAACAGAGCCAGACCCTGACTCAGGGTCTTGTCACTCAGGCTGGAGTGTAGTGCCACTTTAGAACTGGATAATAGGTTTACAGACTCTGTCTCTAAACAAACAAACAAACAAACAAATAAAAAACCCCAGAAAGTAAAAGAGACTGCTATTGAAGAGTGGGACTAAAAATCTGGAGGCGGGATTGGAGACTAATGTTTTTCTATTTATTTATTTATTTATTTTTAGAGACAGGGTCTCACTCTGTTGTCCACGCTGAAGTGCACTGGTGTGATCATGGCTCACTTAGGCCTCAAATCCACCAGCTAAAGCAATCTTCTCACCTCAGCCTCCCAAGTCACTGAGATCACAGGCATGAGCTACTGTGCCCAGCAATGGTTTTCATTATAAGCTTTTCAGCACTATTGGATTTAATTTTTTACAATATGTTTATATTTGGTCAATAAACATTTTTAAATTAAATAATGAAAAATAAAGCATAATATGACATTGCGTGTTATCTGCATCCAGGAAGAAAAGATTCACCAGGTAGTAACCATAAACTGTCAAATTAAGGCAACTCTTTTTTTTTTTTTTTTTTTTTTGAGACAGAGTCTCACTCTGTTGCCCAGGCTGGAGTGCAGTGGTGTGATCTTGGCTCACTGCAAGCTCCACCTCCCAGGTTCACACCATTCTCCTGCCTCAGCCTCCCGAGTAGCTGGGACTGCAAGTGCCATCCACCATGCCCGGCTAGTTTTTTGTATTTTTTTAGTAGAGACGGGGTTTCACTGTGTTAGCCAGGATGGTCTCAATCTCCTGACCTCGTGATCCACCCGCCTCAGCCTCCCAAAGTGCTGGGATTACAGGCATGAGCCACTGCGTCCGACAGGCAACTCTTAAGTTCTAACCAGTGCAACCCTTTCGAAGGACAATTTGTTAATAACTATGAAAAATCTAAATGAATCCATCTTTTGGTGTAGTTAATTCTTCTGGGAATCTACTGTGCAGAGATACTGGACACATATGCAATTATTCATTGTTATGAATAAGGAAAAGCTAGAAACAACTTAAAAGTTTGCCAGTAGGCCAGGCACGGTGGCTCACGCCTGTAATCACAGCACTTTGGGAGACCAAGGTGGGCGGATCACGAGGTCAGGAGATCGAGACCATCCTGGCTAACACGGTGAAACCCCATCTCTACTAAGAATACAAAAACTTGCCAAGTATGGTGGCTCATGTCTGTAATCCCAGCACTTTGGGAGGCCAAGGCAGGCGGATCACCTGAGACCAGCCTGACCAACATGGAGAAACCCCATCTCTACTAGAAATACAAAATTAGCTGGGCTTGGTGGAGCATGCCTGTAATCTCAGCTACTTGGGAGGCTGAGGCAGAAGAACTGCTTGAACCCGGGAGTTGGAGGCTGCAGTGAGCCAAGATTGCACCACTGCACTCCAGCCTGGGCAACAGAGCAAGACTCCATCTCAGAAAAAAAAAAAAAAATTGCCAATAGAAGACAAATAAATTGTGAAAATTCTATAACATAGAATACTGCGAGGCCATTAAAAAAATGAGGCAGCAGGTCATGACGGCGCATGCCCATAGTCCCAGCTACTCAGAAGGCTGAGGCGGGAGGATTGCTTGAGCCGAGGAATTCTAGGCATGTGCTATGCCGATGAGGTGCCTGCATAGAAGTTCAGCATCCATATGGTGAACTCCTGGGAGTGGGGGACCACATAATTGCCTAAGGAGGGGATGAACTGGTCCAGGTTAGAAATAGAACAGGTTGGCCAGGCGCAGTGGCTCATGCCTGTAATCCCAGCACTTTGGGAGGCCGAGGCGGGCAGATCATGAGGTCAGGAGATCGAGACCATCCTGGCTAACACGGTGAAACCCTGTCTCTACTAAAAATACAAAAAATTAGCTGGGCGTGGTGGCAGGCGCCTGTAGTCCCAGCTACTCAGGAGGCTGAGGCAGGAGAATGGTGTGAACCCGGGAGGTGGAGCTTGCAGCGAGCCAAGATTGTGCCACTGCACTCCAGCCTGGGCGACAAGAGCGAGACTCCATCTCAAAAAAAAAGAAAGAAATAGAACAGGTCAAAACTCCTGTGTTGATCAGTAGTGGGAACAGACCTGTGAATAGCCACTGCACTCCAGCCTGGGCAATACAGTAAGACCCTCATCTCTAAAATAAAATAAAATAATGAGACAGACCCGTATGTATTGGCATAGAAAAATATCTGTTATATGATTAAGTGAAAAGTGTGGTAAATTGTACATCATGCATAGCATAATACCATTTTTCTTTTTTAAAAAACTGCATGTGGCCAGGCACGGTGGCTCACATCTGTAATCCCAGCACTTTGGGAGGACAAGGTGGGCAGATCACTTGAGGCCAGGAGTTCGAGACCAGCCTGGCCAACATGGTGAAACCCCAACTCTACTAAAAATACAAAAAGTAGCCAGGCGTGGTGGTGGGCACCTGTAATCCCAGTTACTTGGGAGGCTGAGGCAGGAAAATTGCTTGAATCCAGGAGGCAGAGGTTGCAGTGAGCCGAGATCGTGCCACTGCACTCCAGCCCGGGTGACATAAGACTGTCTCAAGAACAAACAAACAAAAAAACTGCATGTGTGTGTACTTGCATAGAAAATATTTTGGGAAAATTGCTGCCAGTAATGGATTTCTGGGGGAATAAGACTATGTGGGACTTTCTTTTTCCATGTTAAAAGCTTCTGTAAAGTTTAATGTTTTTATAAGACATTATAATGTTTTTTTTTTTTTTAAAGACAGGACCTCACTCCAGTTGCTTAAGCTAGAGCACAGTGGCACAATTTCGGCTCACTGCAGCCTCGACCTCCTGAGCTCAGGTGATTCTCCCACCTCAGCCTCCTGAGTAGCTGGGACTATAGGCGTGCCTCACCACACCTGGCTAGTTTTTTATGTTTTTAGTAGACAGGATTTCGCCATGTTGCCTAGGCTGGTCTCAAACCCCTGGACTCAAGCAATCTGCCTGTCTTGGCCTCCCAAAGTGCTGGGATTACAGGTGTGTGCTACTGTGCCTGGCCACATGTCACTCTTATAATTAAAAAGTAGATATAACTGAAGGAAGTGTGACAGGGCTCCCATGCCAGTGCCTTTTTGGACATGCAGGGTAGAAAGGGGGAGGTGCCAGCTCTGAAGCTTCCCAGAGACCAGGATTGACCCAGCTTAAGGAATTTTGTGAACCAGAAAACCTGGGGGTTGGGAAATGACTGTTAATGCTCAGGCAGCCAGCAGCCTGCCCCAGAAGCAGCCAGATCCAACACCTCACCAAAGTTCTCCCTGATGCAAGGCGAGAAATGGGCAGTCCTGGGCACATCCCCGAAACAGTCTCTCCATCCTCAACAATCTAGGGTCTGGTGAGACGGAGAAAGAGAGCAAAAACAGGCACAAAGGCATACACACATGCATATGCAGGCACACACACATGCTTCATGCATAGACACCCACACGCTTCATGCATAGACACCCACACAGAGACATGCAACCATGCAGCTGTTTGCTGGCACACAGACTCAGGGAGATACCAAGAGATTACACAAACACTGAGATACACAAAGAGAGACACAGAGAAAGGGAAAGAACCAGAGGGAGGGGAAAGGAAGAGCGAGGGAGACAAAGCCCATACATTCCCTCTTGGGAATGTTCCTTTGGGATATATATGCAGATCTGAGTCCCATTCTGACCTCCCCCATAGTGAGAGCTGGGTAAATTATGCCACCTCAGTTTCATCTGGAAAAAAAGGCTAATTATCCTGACCTCAGTGAGTGTCATCTGACAATGTGAGAGGATGTTGCTGCCTGCCTCCGATCTTCCAGATATGGAGGCCTGGTGAGCCAGCTACGGTCAGGGCAGAGGTCAGGGGCCAGGTGCTGGGCAGTGAGGGGTGAAGTGAGGGGTACTCACGGATAGCAGAGGAACAGGAGGTTCAGGAAGGAGTAGGTCCTGAAGAGGTGGATGAGGGATCGGCACAGACTCCAGCCTGTTGCCGTGAGAACGGTGAAGCGAGTGAGGAACAGCAGGATGGAGCGAAAGAGGGAGACCTTCCCCCTCTGAGAGGCCTGGGTCAGGGCAAGATAGGACGGGATGGGGCCTTGGATGGAGGCCGAAAGGGCTGTGCCCAAATCCCACCCAGCATGACCTGTGATCCCACCCAGGGAGAGGTGGCACAGCAGGCTGGGCAGAACCTGGCAAGGTAAATCCTTCTCTTTGATGCCCAGTAAACTCCAAGATGGGATGTAACTAATGTTCTTCAACTAAGTCCAAAGGGAGCCCCAAGGAAATACCCTAAGGCTGAAGGGCTGGGCATGTTTCCTTGGCATCCCCAGGGGAAAAGGGGAATCCCAAAGTCCCTGGCCAGCCTCTAGGACCCAATCACCTCCTTCACGATGGACCCAATGAAGCGGCGGCCCAGAACGATGGTGGTCACCATCAGCAAGTTGAAGTCGATCAGATGGAAGTTCTGTCAGGGGGCAGAGGCCTGGGGGTCATGTGGGCCCCTTGCCCATATGCAGGCTTTTTTCATACCCACCTCCCGCTGCCCATTTCTTTCCACAGAGACTGTCCTCATTCTCTGACCTTCATCGGCCTCCAGCTGAGTCAGGCCAGGAAATTACCTAGAGGAGTAGGACAGGGCCCCGAGAAGGGAAGTGGGACAGTCCCTGGGGATAAGAGAGTGGTATGTGAGCCCTCTTGCTCTGCTCACACGTGCCCCTGTCCCTATACTGTGTCTGCACTGAAGTCTTTCCTCCCCTTGAAGCACTCATGTATCCCTGTGGTTCATCTCCACTACTGGATTAAGACTCTCAGCTCCTGGCCAGGCGCGGTGGCTCACGCCTGTAATCCCAGCACCTTGGGAGGCTGAGGCGAGTGGATCATTTGAGGTCAGGAGTTCGAGACTAGCCTGACCAACATGGTGAAACCCTGTCTCCACTAAAAATACAAAATTAGCCGGACATGGCGGCACACGCCTGTAATCCCAGCTACTCGGGAGACTGAGGCAGGAGAATCGCTTGAAACTGGAAGGCGGAGGTTGCAGTGAGCTAAGATTGCGCCATTCCACTCCAGCCTGGGCAACAACAGCGAAACTCCGTCTCAAAAAAAAAAAAAAAAAAAAAAAAGAAGAAAAGAAAAGGACTCTGAGCTCCTTTAGGCAAAATCTTTGTCAGATTCATCTCCCATACACTTACAGTGCCCAATGTGCTACTAAACACACTAGGAGTATTCAGTGAATCATCAGTTTCCTGTTCCTTCAGTACCTTCCATGTTCAGCATGGAGCCAAGTGCACAGTGGTGCTTAGTAGGATATGCTAAACTGAAACCAAAAGAAACACACACACACATACACACACACACGCACACACACACACACACACACCCTTGTTGGGTACCTACCAGGGAGGTGTGGGAGGGTGGGTGGGAAGGTGGATACCACCACACTGTCTTGTAGATGTTGATGTAGTGGACGAAGAGTGCTATGAGCTGGCAGAAGAAGAGCTGCAACTCAAACAGAATGCTGGCCTGGACTGGCAGCTCGGGGATCTTGCAGTGCTGTAGAGGCACAACAGTTTGGGTGGCCAGAGGAGGGCTGGAGAGGCCTGTTCCAGAACTGCTCCTGACAGTGGGGAGGGAACAACATCAGCAGCTGACCTGAGAATCCTACCAGGAAGGGCTTCTGAGGCAAAGGATTGTGGGATAAGATCAGAAAAGCAGCTCATAGCAAGGACGGGGTCTTCCTAACCCTGCTTGTCAGACAAAGGAACCTGACAAAGCCTTTTCCTATCCCTAATCTTATTCAGGTCTTCCAACACCCCCTAGGAGAGAAAGAATTATTAGGTCCATCTTACAGATGAGGAAAAGGAGGCCCAGAGAAGGGAGGCAACTTGTCCAAGCCATCAGCAAATCTGGAGCAGAACTGTAATTAGAATCCAGGCCTTTGGATTTATTCTACCATGTCCCACTGCATCTGTCCAAGTGATCACCCTCAACTGAGCTCCCTCTGGGTCTTTTCTGCTGCTTACTCCCCTCTAAGCCCCCACTGGCATCTAGGATTTCACATCTTAGAATCCAGTCAGAGAGAGCCCTGTCCACATCGTCCCTGTGAGGCCACAGTGAGGGGTGAGACAGAGAGGTGGTTTACCTGGTGCGGGAACGAACACTGGTCACCGATGCACTGGAAGTGTGGCTTCCACTAGAGCCCCCCGAGGATCCCGGCTCACAGAGCGGATTTCGACAGTAAGATGTCCTGTTGGGACCTCTTCGTCCTCCTGTGGGGCTCAACATAAAATAGAGCCTCAAGCCAGGGGGCATATATCAAGGATAACAGCAATGATACCAGCTGCCAGTCACCTAGTATCTCACTTTATCATTTAATCCTCACTGAGACCTATGATCTGGCCCCTTCTTACATCTTCAGCTTCATCCCCTATCATTCTCTACCTCACACCCACCCTCTACCACCCGCCCCATGCTCTAAACATCTTGATCTTTCTTTCCTCAGCAAGCCAAGCTCATTGCTACCTCTAGCACTTATAATATCCTATCTGGAAAGCCTTTCCCGGACTGCCATTTCTGAAGTTTTGAAGTAACTCCCCATCACTCTCTCTCCAATTTCTATTCTTTTTTTCCACCAGAATTCACTCTCTGAAATTATCTTACTCATTTGTTAATATGCTTATTGCTTGTCTGTCCTATTACAATGAAAGGTCAATGAGGTCAGTTACCTTATCTTTTTCACTGCTATATCCCCTACCTCAGTGCCCAGCAAGTATATGTTGATGAGTGAATGAACCCAGCAAGGTAGGTTTTTCACACATTAGGAAACTCAGCTTACACTATGTCACAGTATCGTGGCTGGGTCGTGTGCTCTCAACTCTGGTACACATTGGGCCCCATTCAGACATAAGTTTCTGGAGGCCTATAACTCTGGGTACCTTTGGGACAGCTTTTTCATCCAGGGCCCCATGATTCAGCTCAAAGGGCATTCTGGGATCTCATGGGCAGGACCCAGGGCCTAAATAAAGGGTCAAGGATATGGCTGGGAGAATCCTGTGGCTGTGGACTGAAAAATTGGACCTACTAGGCTGAGCAGTCTAGCCCAAGCTCCCACGCACCACTTTGCACAAAAGTTCTGCACAAAGCTCCTAAGCACCTAAAAAAGTCACAACCTGACTGGGTGTGGTGGCTCACGACTGTAATCTCAGCAATTTGTGAGGCCGAGGCGGGAGGATCGCTTGAGACCAGGAGTTGGAGACCAGCCTGGGCAACATGGCGAAACCCGGTCTCTATTAAAAAATATATATATACATATACATATTTTTAAAAAGTTATAACCTGTTCATACCTCTTCACAGTAACACAGCAGCTTCCATTCACATACACCCCACGCCGTAGCATCTCAGCTCGGAAGCGTTTCCCACACTTCGGAGCCAATTTTGGGCTTGGATGTATGCCCAAAATTATAAACCTCCACAAGTCTCTAAAAAGTACCTGGCGAAGAGCTCTGCCCTCCATAAACCCCCAGACCAGAAGCTCTGTTCATACGCTGTTATACTTGGCTTAGAAAATCCCACACAAACACCCTTAGTCCAGTCCAGAAGCTCTGCCCACACCCACTCTCCTCTCTTTAGAAGCTCTGCACCCACATAAAGCCCCTCAGCCCAGAAGCTCCGCCTACACACAACTGTCAGCCCAGAAACCCCGCCCACAAGCCAATAAAAGCCCTCTCAGCCCAGAAGCCCCACTCCAGAATGGGCTCCCTCAGTCGGAAGTCTCCCCGCCCCACCGCCCCCAGTGTAACCCCCTCCAACCCAGAAACGCCGACTGCACTAGCGCCCCCTGCCCAGAATCTCCACCCTTAACGCTGAAGCCACGCCCACTGGTAAGTCCCGCCCCCCTTTCTAGCCCCGACGAGCTGGTCCTCGCGAAAGCCCAAGCCCCCACAGGGCTTCGTCTTAGAAGCCCCGCCCACCGTCCAATGTCCCGCCCCCACAACAGAGGCCCCACCCCGCAAAACGACAGGAGGGGGCGGGATCCCGTCTGCGCTCGCATCCCCTCCCCCTCCCGTCACCGGGCTCCTGTCCGCGTGGAGCAGCAATTAGCAGCCTGGCCATCCTAACCCGTGCGCCCGCTCGTTGCCAGGCCGAGCCTGAGCCGCTCTGCTCACCCATCTCCTCCCCCGGTGCTCTCCGCTTCGCCGCCGCAGCTCCTGCGGGCAATATGTCGGAGGCGACGGCGGCCGGGAGAGGACTAACCGCCGCAGCCCAGTCCCGGGTATCAGCCGCGCGCTCCCGCCGCGCCGCTACATTTGCATACAAGGCGGGCTGGAAGCTGGCGCGCGCTTCTTAAAGGGGCCGCCCGGACGGAGGCGGTGCCTGCGCGCTCTTTGTCTCTCGGTCCCCCACGCCCTTCCTGCAGCTGCTGGTGAAGAGACTCAAGAGGGAGGGGAACGGAACCCACCTCCTGCTCTTCCCGTGCGTGTCTTCTCTCAGCATCTCCTGGACCGGGGCGGCGGCGACCGGAGGAGGGTGCGGAGCCGCCTCTCCGCTCCCCTAGGGGTGGACCATATCCCTGACCGGTCCGCAGGCACCTCCAGCCCAGCCCCACGTTGCGCTTCATCCTTCTCTTAGGCCTCACTGCGCTTTAGTCCACCCCAGTCAAAATCCAGGAGTCATTTCCTCCCTCCCTCGGCCCCCACATCCGATCTTTGCCTTAGTCTTTGTGAGCCTAAGTCCTAAATATTTCTCACATTTGACGTTACTCACCGTTCTCATTGTCAACACCATGGTTCAGATCCTGACTGCCATTTCCCAGCCTTGCAATCTTGTTTTTTTATGCTTTACGATGAGGCTGCTGATAGTCACCGTGTAGGTTTCGGTGAGGGTTAAATGAAATAGAGCATGCAGAACTGAGTCTGTTTTAGTATTAGCCATCATGATGTTTGGAGAAGCATTGACTAAATGAGCTACATTTATTGTCATTAGGATTTCTTCCCTCACAAGACCTACAAGCAGTTTTAGTCATCTTGTAGCTCCATTGCTTAGCACAGTGCTTGGCACTTAATAGCAGTATTCAATTAATTGAATGAATTAGTAGATATTTCATTAATAGTCATAGAGCTTACAGTCAAGTGGGAGGAGATAGACATGAACAAAATTAGTAAATTCTGTAGTATGTTAGAAGGGAATGGTGTGAAGGAAAAACAGGAAAGGGGGATGGGGTTGCAGTTTTAAATAGGGCAGGCAGAGTAGGCTTCAGAGTTGACTTGAGTAAACACATGAAGGAAATGAGTGAGTCAGTGGTGCAGATTTCTGGAGAAAGGGGGCATTTCAGGCAGAGGGAATAGTTAGTGCAAGGTCCCTCAGGCAGGAGGGTGTATTTATTTTATTATTTTGTTTTTTGGGGGGATGGAGTCTCTGCTGCCCAGGCTGGAGAGCAGTGGCTCGATCTCGGCTCACTGCAACCTCCACCTGCTGGGTTCAAGCGATTCTCCTGCCTCAGCCTCCCAACAAGCTGAAATTACAGGCGTGCACCACCATGCCCGGCTAATTTTTGTTTTTGTTTTGTTTTTTTGAGACTGGAGTCTCCCTTTCTGTTGCCCAGGCTGGAGTGCAGTGGCACGATCTCGGCTCACTGCAACCTCCGCTTCCCGGGTTCAAGCGATTCTCCTGTCTCAGCCTCCCAAGTAGCTGGGATTACAGGCACCCGCCAGCATGCCCGGCTAATTTTTCCATTTTTAGGAGAGGCGGGGTTTCACCATGTTGGCCAGGCTGGTCTCAAACTCCTGACCTCAAATGATCCACCCACCTCGACCTCCCAAAATGCTGGGATTACAGGTGTGCACCACCACGCCTGGTCTAATTTTTGTTTTTTTTTTTCTTTTTTTCTTTTTTATTGATCATTCTTGGGTGTTTCTCGCAGAGGGGGATTTGGCAGGGTCACAGGACAATAGTGGAGGGAAGGTCAGCAGATAAACAAGTGAACAAAGGTCTCTGGTTTTCCTAGGCAGAGGACCCTGCGGCCTTCCGCAGTGTTTGTGTCCCTGGGTACTTGAGATTAAGGAGTGGTGATGACTCTTAACGAACATGCTGCCTTCAAGCATCTGTTTAACAAAGCACATCTTGCACCGCCCTTAATCCATTCAACCCTGAGTGGATACAGCACATGTTTCAGAGAGCACAGGGTTGGGGGTAAGGTCACAGATCAACAGGATCCCAAGGCAGAAGAATTTTTCTTAGTACAGAACAAAATGAAAAGTCTCCCATGTCTACCTCTTTCTACACAGACACAGCAACCATCCGATTTCTCAATCTTTTCCCCACCTTTCCCCCCTTTCTATTCCACAAAACCGCCATTGTCTTCATGGCCTGTTCTCAATGAGCTGTTGAGTACACCTCCCAGATGGGGTGGTGGCCGGGCAGAGGAGCTCCTCACTTCCCAGTAGGGGCGGCCGGGCAGAAGCGCCCCTCACCTCCCGGACGGGGTGGCTGGCCGGGCGGGGGGCTGACCCCCCACCTCCCTCCCGGACAGGGCGGCTGGCCGGGCAGAGGGGCTCCTCACTTCCCAGTAGGGGCGGCCGGGCAGAGGCGCCCCTCACTTCCCCGACGGGGCGGCTGGCCCGGCGGGGGGCTGACTCCCCCACCTCCCTCCTGGAGGGGGCGGCTGGCCGGGCAGAGGGGCTCCTCACTTCCCGGTAGGGGCGGCCGGGCAGAGGCGCCCCTCACCTCCCGGACAGGGCGGCTGGCCGGGCGGAGGGCTGACCCCCCCACCTCCCTCCCGGATGGGGCGGCTGGCCGGGAGGGGGGCTGACCCCCCCACCTCCCTCCCGGATGGGGCGGCTGGCCGGGCAGAGGGGCTCCTCACTTCCCAGTAGGGGCGGCCGGGCAGAGGCACCCCTCGCCTCCCGGACGGGGCGGCTGGCCAGGCGGGGGGCTGACCCCCCCACCTCCCTCCCGGACGAGGCGGCTGGCCGGGCAGAGGGGCTCCTCACTTCCCGGTAGGGGCGGCCGGGCAGAGGTGCCCCTCACCTCCCGGACGGGGCGGCTGGCCGGGCGGGGGGCCGACCCCCCCCCGCCTCCCTCCCAGACGAGGAGGGAGGACGCTCCCCACTTCTCAGATGGGGTGGCTGCCGGGCGGAGGGGCCCCCCACCTCTCAGACGGGGCGGCTGCCAGGCAGAGGGCCTCCTCACCCCTCAGACAGGGCGGCCGGGCAGAGACACTCCTCACATCCCGGACGGGGCGGCAGGGCAGAGGTGCTCCCCACATCTCAGACGATGGGCGGCCGGGCAGAGACGCTCCTCACTTCCCAGATGTGATGGCGGCCGGGAAGAGGCGCTCCTCACTTCCTAGATGGGATGGCGGCCGGGCAGAGACGCTCCTCACTTTCCAGACTGGGCAGCCAGGCAGAGGGGCTCCTCACATCCCAGACGATGGGCAGTCAGGCAGAGACGCTCCTCACTTCCCAGACGGGGTGGCTGCCAGGCAGAGGCTGCAATCTCGGCACTTAGGGAGGCCAAGGCAGGCGGCTGGGAGGTGGTTGTAGCGAGCCGAGATCACGCCACTGCACTCCAGCCTGGGCGCCATTGAGCACTGAGTTAACGAGACTCCGTCTGCAATCCCGGCACCTCGGGAGGCCGAGGCTGGCGGATCACTCGCGGTCAGGAGCTGGAGACCAGCCCAGCCGACACATCGAAACCCCGTCTCCACCAAAAAAACACGAAAACCAGTCAGGCGTGGCGGCGCACGCCTACAATCGCAGGCACTCGGCAGGCTGAGGCAGGAGAATCGGGCAGGGAGGTTGCAGTGAGCTGAGATGGCAGCAGTACCGTCCAGCTTCGGCTCGGCATCAGAGGGAGACCGTGGAAAGAGGGGAGAGGGGAGAGGGGAGAGGGGGGAGGGGGGAGGGGAGAGGGGGGAGGGGGGAGGGGGGAGGGGAGAGGGGGGAGGGGGGAGGGGGGAGGGGGGAGGGGGGAGGGGAGAGGGGAGAGGGGAGAGGGGAGAGGGGAGAGGGGAGAGGGGAGAGGGGAGAGGGGAGAGGGGAGAGGGAGCTCTATCTACCACACAGTCCTTCTCTGAATATGAGTCGGTCCCGAAAAATTTTTTTAAGTGATTGATCTAGGATGTCCTTCCCAGTAAGCTACAGGATTAGAGTGTTCATGTGCTAATTTTTGTTTTTTTGTTTGTTTGTTTTTTTTGAGACGGAGTCTCACTCTGTCCCCAGGCTGAAGTGCAGTGGTGTGATCTCGGGTCACTGCAACCTCCACCTCCCGGTTTCAAGCGATTCTCCTGCGTCAGCCTCCCGAGTAGCTGGGACTACAGGTGTGTGCCACCACACTTTGCTAATTTTTTGTATTTTTAGTAGAGATGGGGTTTCACCATGTTAGCCAGAATGGTCTCAATCTCCTGACCTCATGATCCGCCTGCCTTGGCCTCCCAAAGTGCTGGGATTACAGGCACGCGCCACCACCACCGGCTAATTTTTGTACTTTTTAGTAGAGATGGGGTTTTACCTTGTTGGCCAAGCTGATCTTGAACTCCTGACCTCAAGTGACCTGCCAGTCTCGGTCTCCCAAAGTGCTGGGATTACAGGCGTGAGACACCACGCCCAGCCAAGAGGGTGTGTTTGAGAAATAAGGAGGCAAGTGTGACACAGGTATAGATATAAGAGTAGGACATGAGAAGGGATAGATCATGTAGGGCTGTGTGGCTTTTACTTTGAATGAGATGCAGAGCTATTATAGGGTTTGAACTTCTATTTAAAAGAACTATTCCAGCTGTACGGTGAGAATAGACTGCAGGGGCACCAGGGTGGAAGCAGGGAGACCAGGCAGGAGGCTGTGGCAATGATCTTAGCAAGAGATGTTGATCGTTTGCACCAGGTTGGGTGAGATGGTGAGACATGGTTGAATTCTGGATTTGAAGGTAAAGTCTACAGGATCTGTTGGGCTGACTGTGGTGGCTGATGCCTGTAATCCCAGCACTTTGGGAGGCTGAGGTGGAAAGATTGCTTGAGCCCAGGAGTTTGAGACCAGCCTGGGCAACAAAGTGAGACCCTGTCTCTACAAAAAAAAAATTTTAAATGAGCAAGGTGTGGTGGCATGTGCCTGTAGTCCCAGCTACTTGGGAGGCTGAGGTACGAGGATCACTTGAGCCCTGGGAAATTGAGGCTGCAGTGAGACGTGATAGTGCCACTGCACTCCAGCCTGGGAAATGTAGAAAGACCCCATCTAAAAAAAAATTAAAACAAAAACAAAACAGGACCTGTTGACAAAATGGATAGGAGTGTGTGAGGAAGAGAAGAGATAAGGATGACTCCAAGGTATGTAGCCTGCACTAATGAAAATATGGAGTCCAATTCAACAGATGTATATTTTTAAATTATGACAGTTTTTTTTTTTTTTTGAGACGGAGTCTCACTCTGTCGCCCAGCCTGGAGTGCAGTGGCGCGATCTCGGCTCACTGCAAGCTCCATCTCCCGGATTCACGCCATTCTCCTGCCTCAGCCTCCTGAGTAGCTGGGACTACAGGCGCCCGCCACCACGTCCGGCTAATTTTTTTGTACTTTTAGTACAGACGGGGTTTCACCGTGTTAGCCAGGATGGTCTCGATCTTCTGACCTCGTAATCCACCCGCCTCGGCCTCCCAAAGTGCTGGGATTACAGGCTTGAGCCATCGCGCCTGGCCAATTATGACAGATTTTACACCAAGTCAGTCCTTCCCTTCAAGGGGAAAAGTGGCCCAGGGATGGAAAATGACTATCCCTGGCTCAACAAGCAAAGAAGAAAGCAGGACTGGGAGTGCTTTTTTCCAGCCACAGAAATTCTTATAGAGAAAAAAAGAAAAAAAAAGAAATTCTGTTAGAGGCTGGGTGCAGTGGCTCATGCCTGTAATCTCAACACTTTCTCAACACTTTGGAAGACTGAGGTGGGAGGATCACTTGCGTCCAGGAATTTGAGACCAGCATGGGCAACACAGGGGAACGCTGTCTCTACAAAAAATTTAAAAATTAGCCGGGCATGATGGGTGCATGCCTGTAGTCCTAGCTACTCGGGAGGCTGAAGGGAGAGAAATCACTTGAGCCCAGGAGTTTGAGATGACAGTGAAATGATCACACCACTGCATTCATCCTGGGCGACAGAGTGAGACCTTGTCTCAAAAAAAGCGGGGGAGGTAAGTCCACTTGTATGGACTGCCATGAATGTGACCCACCTATTACCTGTGGCTCCAGCCCACCTTGTAGTGGTGGACTACTAAATTTGCCTGCTCAGCATCTATTCTTCCTCCTCATAAGAACACTGATTTTTCCCTTGGGGAACTACTCTTCCTCTGACTCTCTCAGTCTGTGTGGTTTGGTGGAGTTGCCTTACTTTGCAGTTCCTTTGTGGGCAGAAGACACAGGCTTGGCAAATCAAAGCATTCCAATATCCCTGCCTCCTAAGGCTAGTGACTGGTTGGGGTGGTTGGGGAGTAGGAGGGGATTAGTGACCTGTCAGCCCAAATGAGGTGCAATCCTAGGATCTTTGTTAGAACTATTGGGAAGGAAATTTTTATTCCCCTCTGGGCTGGCTGAGCAAATAAGTTATAAACTTGGAGGTCTTGGTGGCCGTCTTGCCATCTTTTGAGAATTATTTAGCTGACAATGAAGGAAACACAGAAGAGTCAAGAAATGCCTGGCTGCAGTGGCTCATGCCCATAATCCCAGTGCTTTGGGAGGTGGAGGCAGGAGGATCACTTGAGCCCAGGAATTCAAGATCCATCTCTACAAAAAATTTAAAAAATTAGCTGGGCATGGTGGTGCATGCCTGTAGTTTCAGCTATTCGGGAGGCTGAGGCTGGAAGATTCCTTGAGCCCAGGACTTTGAGGCTGCACTCTGGCCTCGACAACAGAGACCTTGTCTCAAAAGGAAAAAAAAAAAAGGTCAAGAGATCAGTAGACATTTCTTTCTTTCTTTTTTTGAGATGGAGTCTCGCTCCGTCACCCAGGCTGGAGTACAGTGGTGCGATCTTGCTTACTGCCAGCTCTGCCTGCTGGGTTCACGCCATTCTTCTGCCTCAGCCTCCCGAGTAGCTGGGACTACAGGCACCCACCACTATGCCCGGCTAATTTTTTGTGTTTTTTAGTAGAGGCGGGGTTTCACCGTGTTAGCCAGGATGGTCTTGATCTCCTGACCTCGTGATCTGCCCGCCTCGGCCTCCCAAAGTGCTGGGATTACAGGCGTGAATCACTGTGCCTGGCCTCTTTCTTTTTCTTTTCAAGACAGGGTCTTGCTTTGTCATCCAGGCTAGAGTGCAATTGTGTGTTCATGGCTCACTGCAGCCTCTACCTTTTGGGCTCAAGTGATCTTTCTACCTCAGCCCCCAGAGTTTCTGGAACTACAGGTGCACGCGGCCACACCCGGCTATTTTTTTTTTTTTGAGATGGAGTTTCACTCTTGTTGCCCAGGCTGGAGTGCAATGGCACGATCTCGGCTCACTGAAGCCTCTGCCTCCTGGGTTCAGGCGATTCTCCTGCCTCAGCCTCCCGAGTAGCTGGGATTACAGGCATGCACCACCATGCCCGGCTAATTTTTGTATTTTTAGTAGAGACAGGGTTGCTCCATGTTCATCAGGCTGCTTTTTTTTTCTTTCTTTTTTTTAGACGGAGTCTCGCTCTGTTTCCCCGGCTGGAGTGCAGTGGCACGATCTCAGCTCACTGCAGGCTCCGCCTCCCGGGTTCACGCCATTCTCCTGCCTCAGCCTCCAGAGTAGCTGGGACTACAGGCGCCCGCCACCACGCCCGGCTAATTTTTTCTATTTTTTTTAGTAGAGACGGGGTTTCACCGTGTTAGCCAGGATGGGTCAGGCTGGTTTTGAACTCCCGACCTCAGGTGATCCGCCAGCCTTGGCCCCCCAGAGTGCTGGGATTACAGGCATGAACCACTGCACCTGGCCCATACCTGGCTAATTAAAAAAAATTTTTTTTTGGAGAGACAGGGTCTGTGTTGCCCAAACTGATCTCAAACTCATGTGATCCTCCTGCCTTGGCCTCCCAAAATGCTGGGATTACAGGTGTGAGCAACCACGCCCAGCCAAAACACTTTTTTTTTCTTTTTTTGAGATGGAGTCTCGCTGTTGCTCTGTTGCCTAGGCTGGAGTGCAATGGCGCGATCTCAGCTCACTGCAACCTCCGTCTCCCAGCTCCAAGCAATCCTCCTGCCTCAGCCTCCTGAGTAGCTGGGATTACAGGCGTGTACCACTACACCCGGCTAATTTTTGTATTTTTAGTAGAGATGGGGTATCATCATATTGGTTAGGCTGGTCTCGAACTCCCGACCTCACAATCTGCCTGCCTCAGCCTCCCAAAGTGCTGGGATTACAGGCGTAAGCCACCATGCCTGGCCCGACACTTTCTTGATGGCATCAATTGAATCCTGGATCCAACTATACCTGAAGCTTTTATGGATTTTTTTCTGTTGCAGAAAGCCAGTTTGTGCCTGTTGTTTGACAACTGCAACTGAAATAATCTAGAATCTACAATTCTATCATAGAATCTACCTGAAACACCTAGGGTTTTTGTCCTTTTCAAATCTGCCTCTTACAGTTTCCCTGGAAAAAACATTTATCTTTTCTCTTGTAAAAAATATTTTTTATATCCCACATACGATCATTACCAATCTCTGGAGAAAATAGTAAGACGGCAGGATTTTGGCTAGGCCCTTGTCTTCCAGACCTGTGGCCACAAGTCTCAGCTGTTTCGTAACTTTGAAACCCTCACTTCCCCTCCCTGAGCCTTCATTTCCTGATAAACTTGCTATCTATTGGCCCTTCGAGGAGTCTTAAGTTTTTGAGGAAATGCCACTGGCTCTAAGCCAGTCCTGTCACTGGGTACTGGAAGCTGAGATCTCTTCTTTGGTCATGTTATTTTGGGACTGTGGCCAAAAGCTGGCAATCTGTCCTGTTTTTTAGAGACACAGCCTCACTTTGTCACCCAGGCTAGAATGTAGTGGTGCAATCATAGCTCACTTCAGCCTCCAACTCTTGGGCTCAAGTTATCCTCCTACGTAAGCCTCCCAAGTAGTTAGGACTACAGGTGCACACCACTGTGCCTGGCTAATTAAAAAAAAAAAACTGGCCAGGCGCGGTGGCTCAGGCCTGTAATCCTAGCACTTTGGGAGGCCGAGGTGGGCAGATCACAAGTTCGACACCAGCCTGGCCAACATAGTGAAACCCCGTCTCTACTAAAAGTACCAAAAAAAAAAATTAGCCTGGCATGGCGGTGTGCACCTGTATCCCAGCTGCTTGGGAGGCTGAGGCAGGAGAATTGCCTGAAGCTGGGAGGTGGAGGTTTCAGCGAGCTAAGATTGCACCATTGCACTCCATCCAGCCTGGGCGACAGTGCAAGACTCCATCTCAAAAGAAAAAATTTTTTTTTTTTTTTTTGTAGAGACAGGGTCTCACTATGTTACCCAGGCTGGTCTTCAACTCCTGGGCCCAAATGATCCTCCTGCCTGGGCTTCCCAAATCACTGGGTTTACAAAATGGAGCCACCACACCTGGCCCAAATCTGTCCTATAAATCAGCAGTTTTTTTTTTTTTTTTTGAGATGGACTTTTGCTCTTGTTGCCCAGGCTGGAGTGCAATCGCATGATCTTGGCTCACTGCAACCTCTGCCTTCCGGGTTCAGGCGATTCTCCTGTCTCAGTCTCCTGAGTAGCTGGAATTACAGGCGCCCACCACCATGCCTAATTTCCATATTTTTAGTAGAGTTGGGGTTTCGCCATGTTGGCCAGGCTGGTCTCGAATTCCTGAACCTCAGGTGATCCGCCCGCCTCGACCTTCCAAAGTGCTGGGATTACAGGCATGAGCCACTGCGCCTGGCCTTAAATCAGCAGTTTTCAGACCAGACTATGCAGACCTCTGGTGGTACACAGAAGTGATGAATCCACAGGATAAAACACAACACAGCTTTCTGGAATGTCAGTTTTATTCAATGGAAATATAAGGCAGAATTTTCTTTTTCTTTTTTTTTTGAGATGGAGTCTCGCTCTGTCGCCCAGGCTGGAGTGCAGTGGCGCAATCTCGCCTCACTGCAAGCTCCGCCTCCTGGGTTCACGCCATTCTCCTGCCTCAGCCTCCCGAGTAGCTGGGACTACAGGTGCCTGCCACCGGGCCTGGCTAATTTTTTGTATTTTTTAGTAGAGATGGGGTTTCACCACGTTAGCCAGGATGGTCTCGATCTCCTGACCTTGTGATCTGCCCACCTCGGCCTCCCAAAGTGCTGAGATTACAGGCGTGAGCCACCGCGCCCGGCCTGTAAGGCAGAATTTTCAACATCAAATCGCAGTCATTAAGAACACGTTCTCTGGAGCCAGACTTCCTAGCCCCATCACCTACTGGCTGTATGACATTAGCAAGTTACTTAACCTTTTTGGGTCTCAGTTTCCTCAAGCCTTATGGGTTTGAGAATCTATGTAAAGTATTTAGACTAGAACCCGACATACATTCAGTGCTATTGAAGCATTAGCTATTTTTATTAAAACATGGATATACTGTGAAGTACAAAGTAAACTAATGTGGGCTGGGCATGATGGCTCACGCCTGTAATCCCAGCACTTTGGGAGGCCAAGATGGGCAGATCACCTGAGGCCAGGACTTCAAGACCAGCCTGGCCAACATGGCAAAATCCCACCTCTACTAAAAACACAAAAATTAGGCAGGTGTGGTGTTGTGCACCTGTAATCCCAGCTACTCAGGAGGCTGAGGCATGAGAATCACTTGAACCCGGGAAGTGGAGGTTACAGTGAGCTGAGATTGTGCCACTGCACTCCAGCCTGGGAAACAGAGCGAGACCCTGTGTCAAAACCAAAAACAAGCCAGGCGCAGTGGTTCACACCTGTAATCCCAGCACTTTGGGAGGCTGAGGCGGGCGGATCACCTGAGGTCGGGAGTTTGAGAACAGCCTGACCAACATGGAGAAACCCCGTCTCTACCAAAAATACAAAATTAGCCGGGCATGTTGGCGCATGCCTGTAATCCCAGCTACTCAGGAGGCTGAGGCAGGAGAATCGCTTGAACCCGGGAGGCAGAGGCTGTGGTGAGCCGAGATCGTCCCATTGCACTCCAGCCTGGGCAACAAGAGCAAAACTCCATCTCAAACAAACAAACTAATGTGAATTTAAGATTGAAGGCTTTGAAAAAAATGTCACCTGCAGCCCGGTCCCAGCCCACCAGGGATTTGCTTTCACCTTCTCTTGCCAGCAAGAATACTTACATCTGATTTTCAATACCAGAGAATCCAGGTGTCTTCATGTTCTTCCAGTTTCCTGGGCCATTCTCACTCCATGTATACATTAGTCTCCCCACACAACCTCCCACCTGTCAGGCAATCCCCCTACCCCCATTCTTATCCAGACATTTGTCTTCCCACATCTTATATTACAAATATATGTAAACTATAGAAAACCCAGAAAATATCACATTTCTTTAGTTTAAAAAGAGATAAGATTTTGGCAGGTAATGTATTTAAGGTAATTAAGATAGAGGGAACTGTCAAGTAGGCTATGTTCCAGAAGGGTGAGTCTAGTTTGGCTTGAGAATAACTGAAGATGAGGTTGGAAAAATAGGTTCAATTCAGATCACTTGATGATCCTGAATGTTACACACAGTAAAGAATTTGGACTTGATTTCAACTTTCTAAGCCTGTTTCATCTGTACAATTAGGAAAATTACTATGTTGTGAGGATTAATGGAGAGAAGCAAACACATGGGAGAGATATCCTGTGACAAATGGAGCGGATGTTATTAGGAGTTGGAGACACAGATTCTTTTCCTTAGTGTAAACTATCCCCACCTCTCAGGGTGGCCTGAAATTCAGTCTCTCATTTATCTTATTTTTCTGTAATGCACATCTTAACCACCAGAGAGAGCCTGATACAAAGGAATCTCAACTCCAAGTACAACAGAGAAATTAAGCTGGGCATAAGATGTGGAATCCTGGATACAACTGCAGCGATTCTCAATGGTAGGGTAGGGAATGGATCCCAGTGCCTCCTCTATGGGCCTTCTTAGACCCATCCCAAGGAGAGGGGGTGGGGCATGCTGCCACAACCTAGGATTTAGCAGCTAGCCAGAGGTAAGGTCACCAGGAAAGAGGTGAGGTGGGTAAGGATAAGGGCCAGATCTAGTTTAGGGACCTGAATTTCTGTATCTCAAGCAAAAGAGACTCTCAACTCTGCTCATAAGCCACCAGGCCCAACTCCTTCCTGGGCTACCCCATGGCAGGCCAGGTCATCTAGCTGGCCCGGGAACTTTAGAAAATTTCTAAAGAGCAGGGGGTGCATCGTGGGGAAGGAGGAAGGGGAGAGAGTGGCGTATCTAAGAGCTGTCTTTAGGGTGACATCCACATGGCATCAAGACCTCAGCCTTTAGGTCTATCAGAAAGGGCAGTGGGACCTAGCTTCTCCAATCATGATTCACTAGCCTGGCATCTTAACAGCATTTTTACAAAACCTCCTTTGCTTTCTTGGATTTTTGTTACGAATGTTAAAATGAAAGCCTAGGGACATTGAACAATTTACCTGAGGTCGAAGAGCAGCAGCCAAGGGCAGAAGTGGGCCTGTAGGCAATAGGAGTGGCTCTGAGGGGCTGAGGAAAGGGAAGGCAAGCAGGTAGAGCAACAGCCTGCTTGTCGAGCTGCAAGCATTGGCTCTTGGCCAGGCCTCATACCCACTCCTCCAGGGCCAGCTCTGCTGCCAGGCCCCAGGCTGCCAGCCCCACCTCCACACTCCCACCCCAGTCCCCTGAGAGCCCATCACCTTGGCAACAGCCAGAGAAAGGCCCAGCTAAAATATTTATGGCTCAAAACAGCCTAGAGGCTTGGGAGGGGGGAAGAGGGAAAGGCTGATGTCATCCCTTCTCAGCTTACAGGGGAGGTGACTGACATACAGGGCAGCTGGGTGGGTGGGCCAAGCCCAACAAGTCGGGGCTCTCAAAGGAAGATCCCAAGGGCCATAAGTGGTAACAGGAGGAGGACAAAGACTGTGACAGGTGACAGGACTGGATAAGACCCACAAGCCTGGGAAAAGAGGAGGAAGAAAACTTAAGGGTTGAGCAGTATTGTGTCTAGACCCCATGCCAGGCATTTCAAACACATCATTTGCTTCTCAGATCCCATTCAGTACGTAGCAATTCTTTTTTTTTTTTTTTTTTTTTGAGATGGAGTCTCGCTCTGTGGTCCAGGCTGGAGTGCAATGGCGCGATCTCGGCTCACTGCAAGCTCCGCCTCCTGGGTTCACACCATTCTCCTGCCTCAGCCTCCTGAGTAGCTGGGACTAGGGGCGCCCACCACCACGCCCGGCTAATTTTTTGTATTTTTAGTAGAGACGCGGTTTCACCATGTTAGCCAGGATGGTCTCCATCTCCTGACCTCGTGATCTGCCCACCTCGGCCTCCCAAAGTGCTAGGATTACAGGCGTGAGCCACCGCACCTGGCCAGTAGGTAGCAATTCTTATCCTACTTTGATGGAGTAAACAGGCCCTACAGCTCTTCTTAAAGCAAAGAAAAAAAAAAAAAAAATTAAAACAAGCTCTGGAAATATGCAAATGATGAGCTGGGATTTGAATTCAGATCTGTTTGGCTTCAGCCCTGTAAGCTTTCCTATAAAATTCTGTGGCTCCCGAGTAGAAATCCTAGCAGACTGAAGGTATAGCGGTCTAGGAACCTAACACCAGCTCCTCAGTCAGTGACTCAGGTTCTGTGCCTCCATTTATATATGATGAAGATGCCATCTGATTCCCTAATTCCCCACCCCAAACTCCTCCCTTGTCAGCCCTGGACTCAGAGCATCCAATGTAAACAACAGGGTGACAAACTCATCGAGGCTGGCCTGTGACTTTTCTAGTTTTAGCACTGGATAGTCCCATATCCCAGAAACTCTCTCTTGGGTAAACCTAGATGATCTGTCATCCTAGACGAACCCCTCATGCAAACATAATGCTTTAATATTTCAAAGCACTTGTGGCTGTGAGAGGTACAAACAGGTCAAAAGAATAGGCCATGAAGTCTGATAGTATAGACCATGAAGTCTTTTTCTAACCATAGGCAAATTTTTTATCCTCCTTGAGTCTCAGTTTTTCTCATTTTCCTGGTACATACTAAGAAATCAGTAAATTATTAGCTGTTATTTACAGTAATCAACAATGAAGACAGAAACAGGCTCAGAGATTAAATAGCTTGCCCAGTGTAAATCAACTGACTTTAAGGAATCCCTTTCCATTATACTTCTGTTCCTGCTAAGGATGAATCCAAGCTCAATAGAATGCCCCAGGCACAGTTAAAATGCAGATAGGCTCTATTCTCTCCCTAAACTCAGTCCTTCCCCTTGTTCCTTTGTTAGGATAAACAACCAGAAGGCATTAGGGAAGAGTACAGTATCAGAGGTCCCTAGCCTCTCAGGAAGCTGAGTATAATCAACCTAGAAATAGGCCAGAGGAAACCAGAAGCCTATCAAAGGCTGACTTTCCAATCCTTCAAGGGAAAATGGCAGAACAAATAGCTGGTCTAGTATAGCTGGAAGGAAAGTGAGAGCTAAACAAGGGGGCTTTGGCTCTCTCCCAAAGCTGATAGAAGCTACCAGAGTGGGACCATTCATCACTTGACCAAACCTTTATTGAGGTCCTCAGGGGCAGATATTTGTTGGGGAGAAATATAGTACAGAGGTGGAACAGAAAAAGCCCTACCCTTTATGACCTTTTTGGACAAGGTAAGTAATAAACAATGAAGAGAAAAACAGGTTCAGATGTTAAATAACTTGCCCAAATTAATTGAATCTTCTCACTTGGCTTTCCTCAGCCTTTTATGGAAGGGCAGTGATCACCCTCCCTTGGGAGCCCTCTGGAAGGGTTCAAGGACTCACAGGCTGACACCCATAACACAGGTGTGGTAGTGGGGAAACAGAAAACGGTGGTAGGGTGTTTCAGTCAATTCTATGGGAGGCTAAAGGGAAGCACACATACTGGGAATGGCACAGTAGGAGTTGCCAGTTAATTCCCATCTAGGAGGCCATGCTACGGATACCCATTAGTCCCCTTCAACTCTTTAAAGTCTTGAACAGTTTAATTGTTAGCACCACAGTCCCCTGCAGCCCTGAGGACTCCATTCTGGGCCTAAAGACTCTTAAGGGATCCTGACTGGCTTTCTGTGGGTAAATCTGACAGATCAAGTAGAGTGAAAGAAAACTGCTGATCTCCTCTCCTGGGTTTCTCTGTGTTCAGCAAATGCCCTCAGGCCAGCCTTTATACAGCAGGTAGCTCTCCAGGTTTCAGGAGTCCTCTGATAGCTGCAAAGACACAAGGTAGAAAATTAAGAAAGCTCCCCTATTAGGGGGCTTCCCAGCTTCCCACCTGACCAGGATGCTTCCCTCACAATTGCCCCATCCCACAGCACAACTCTACTTGTTTCATTCAGTACACAAGTTTCTTGGGTACACAGATGGGTAGAAAACAGAAGTCCACAGCCTATGAATTCTCTTTTTACTGTCTGTCAGGTAATGAAAATGCAGTCTCACGCTCAATATCTCCTGTCCTTGGCCATATCTCAGCTGAGTGATCCAGGGAAGAATCAACAAAACCTTTGGGGGGCCTATCCAAGCTTTGAAGCCTCTATAAACAAAGGGAAAAATGCTTTCTGCTGTCCTAGAAATGTGAAAAAGATGAACAAAAATCTTTAAAGTCTTTTGAAGAATGGAAATCAGAAAATAGGCATCTTATTATCACTATTATTGGTAACTCAATGTTAGGCTCAAGGGGCGATGGATGTTATGAAGGATTCATCCCAGCACCAAATACTCAGGGTGGACTAGAGGAGACACATCTTAAATCTGCGGCACAGGGAAGGGGCTTGATCTCATGCTAAAACCTATAGCAATGCTCCTTCTTCTTCTTCTTTCTTTTTTTTTTTAAAGAAAGAGTCTTGCTTTGTCACTCAGACTGGAGTACAGTGGCAACATCATGGCTCACTTCAGCCTTGATCTCCTGGGCTAAAGTGATCCTCCAACCTCAGCCTCCATATACGATCACAAACACACACCAACATCCCTGGCTAATTTTTAAATTTTTGTCTCCATATGTTGCTCAGACTGGTCTCAAACTCCTGGGATCCTCTTAATGGCTTGCCAGAGTGCTGGGATTATAGGTGTGAGCCACCATGCCTGGCCAGTGCTTCTGATCTTTTAAATGGTGCTACCATCTCCCTTAGTTGTTCCAGTCAGTAACCTGGAGCCTTAATATGTTCATTCTATCGCCTAAAAGGTTTTTTTTTTTTTTTTTTTTTTTTTTCCTGAGACAGAGTCTCGCTCTGTCACTCAGGCTGGAGTGCAGGGGCATAATCTTAGCTCCAGTACTGCAGCCTCTGCCTTCTGGGTTCCAGTGATTCTCCTCCCTCAGGCTCCCAAGTAGCCGGGATTACAGGCATGCACCACCATGCCCAGCTAATTTTTGTATTTTTAGTAGAGATGGGGTTTCACCATGATGGCCAGGCTGGTCTCAAACTCCTGACCTCAGGTGATCCGCCCACCTCGGTCTCCCAAAGCGCTAGGATTATTACAGGCATGAGCCACTGTGCCTGACAAAAGTTCTTGAATTCATTGACTTCTCTATGTTTGCAATATTACTCTACTATAGACCTTTTTTGTTGTTGTTGAGACAGTCTCACTCTGTTACTCAGGCTGCAGTGCAGTGGCACGATCTCAATTCACTGCAACCTCTGCTTCCTGGGCTCAAGCGATCCTCCTGCCTCCACCTCCCGAGCAGCTGGGATTACAGGCACGTGCTACCATGCTCGGCTAGACCTTTCTTATTTCTTGCCTAGACTAGCAAGTTTCTTAACAGGTCCCCATAACCATTCTCCACTCATCAGCAAGTTTAAAAATCAGACATTGAATAATTTCATTTTCCACACCCCCCTCCTCCCATTCAAGTTGTCTTCAGTGGGATGTTAGGACTGCCATGTGTTAAGGGACTCTCCTCATATTCTATTCCTTTCACCCACCCTGTGAATTGGAAACCAAAACTCTATGATAAACTTTGCTTTTTAAGGTCAGCCAGGTGCAGTGGCTCACACCTGTAATTGCAGCACTTTGGGATGCCGAGATGGGAGGATTGCTTGAGGCCAGAAGTTCAAGACCAGCCTGGGCAACATAGTAATACCTTGTCTCTACAAAAAATAAAAAAATAAGCTGGGTGCAGTGGCCCATGCCTACAGTCCCAGCTACTCTGGAGGCTGAGGTGAGAGGATGTCTTGAGCCCAGGAGGTAGAAGCTGCAGTGAGCTATGATCACTGCAATGAGACCCCATCTGTTTTTTTTTTTTTGAGACAGTTTCACTCTTATTGCCCAGTCTGGAGTACGGTGGTGCGATCTCGGCTCACTGCTACCTCCGCCTCCTGGGTTCAAGCAATCTTCCTGCCTCAGCCTCCTAAGTAGCTGGGATTACAGGCGCCCGCCACCACACTCAGCTAATTTTTTGTTTTTTTGGTAGAGGTGGGGTTTCACCATGTTGGCCAGGCTGGTCTTGAACTCCTGACCTCAGGTGATCCGCCCGCCTCGGCCTCCCAAAGTGCTGGGATTACAGGTGTGAGCCACCGCACCCAGCCCCTGAGACCCCATCTCTTTCTCTCTTTTTTTTTTTTTTTGAGATGGAGTCTCGCTCTGTCGCCCAGGCTGGAGTGCAGTGGCGCGATCTCAGCTCACTGCAAGCTCTGCCTCCCGGGTTCACGCCATTCTCCTGCCTCAGCCTCCCGAGTAGCTGGGACTACAGGCACCCGCCACCATGCCCAGCTAATTTTTTGTATTTTTAGTAGAGACGGGTTTCACTGTGTTAGCCAGGATGGTCTCGAACTCCTGACCTCGTGATCCGCCCGCCTCAGCCTCCCAAAGTGCTGGGGTTACAGGCGTTAAGCCACCACGCCCGGCTGACCTCATCTCTTTAAAAAAAAAAAAAAAAAGAAAGAAAAGAAGAAGGTCCAACTAGGTGTGGTGGCTAACACCTATAAATCCCAACACTTTGGGAGGTTAACATAGGACGACCAATTTTGCCTAGGAGTTGGAAACCAGCCTGGGCAACAGATTGAGATCTTGTCTCTACAAAAAATAGAAAAAATTAGCCACCTGCCTATAGTCCCAGTTACTTGGGAGGCTGAGGTGGAGGATCACTTGAGCCTGGATCACTTGAGGGTGTAATGAGCCATCATATTGATAAGTGCTCCAGCTTGGATGACAGAACAAGACCCTGTCTCAAAAATAAAAATAAAAAAGGTCCAGATTCGTACCTCGGCTTCAACTTGCTTCAGTCCTATCCTCTGCCTATAATGTGCTGCTCTATGTCCTTTCCCCAAGCCCTCTGCCTAGCTAAGTCTTCCTTTATATGTTGGCTTAAACATCATTTCCTCAAGGAAAACCACAGTATTAGGTTGTATACCCTCATTGCACCCTGTTCTTTTCTTTGTAGAACTTAACACAATTGAAATTATTTATGTTATTTATGAGATTATCTGTTTAGTGTCTGTTTCCACAAATAGACTATAAGCTCCATGAAGCCAAGGACCATTTTATATTGTTCACCGGCCACTGGATCCCCAGTGTCTAGCACATAGTAGGTGTTCTAATGTATAATAGTGAATGTATTTTTAAAAATAACGAAAGGAGACATTTGTACTGATTTCTAGAGAGAAGCTTAGAAAGAATCACATCAGAGCATAAGATATTTCTCTTTCTCAAAGGCAGATGCAGAATTTGTTTGCTACATTCCAACCCCAGAGAGCCTGAGACCTGAGGAGCAACCATCTTATACCTAAAGCTAGGCCATGAATAGGAACCATGAAGGCTGCTGGAGTTAGAAGACCCCTGGGAATAATTAGCCCTGTATCTGAACCCAAACTCTTCTATCTCAAGTTTTCACACACATCACAGTGCCTAGAAGAAAGAGACTGGCTACCCTGAGGTGGGCACCAGAGGTTGACAAGGGAATAGCCAATTCAGGCATCTTAATGCAATATTAAGATCAGAAATAGTACCCAAATTTCTGGCAAGGTGCCCTATTTAGCTGATTAATCTGGGCTGATAGACTGGCTGTGCCTCACACTCTATCTAGAAACATCTCAACTAAGCTGTCTTTTTTAAGGAGTCCCTGGACAACCCCCGCCCCCACCCCCAATTTGCCCTGAAAGTGACAAGGCCTCCTTGAAGCAAGAAGCTCCCCAAGGTCTAAGGATGGGGTTAGCTTGTGTACATGAGAACTCCTATCGGCTCATTCCCTGCCTGAGATGCAAAGACAATCACCACAGTACCGGCTAGGAATGAGAAGTACAGTCACTGGTGAGAGGCTAGTGAATCTGTGATCAAGGAGTGCTAAGATGCTAAACCTTAGCAGCACGGCTATGAAATTCACATCCCTTCCAGATACATGTCTCTCTCTTTTTAGAAGAGAGCTGTATACGAAAGCAGAAAGTACATTCAAAACAAACAAACAAAAAAACAGAGAGTGCTACAGTTTGCAGAACACTAGATGAGACTGCATCCTCAGCTTCAGAGCCAGAATAGACAATAGAGTGGAAGACCTCCAGCCCTGGGACTGGAAAATGGATTCTAGAGGTCCGTGAACATTCTTCCCCATTACTTCCCAAAAAGGGTTGAGTCTCCTGCTTGAATGCAGCCTCCTTAGAAGCCGAGAGCAGCAATCAGGCTACAATAGGACTAGGGTGCAGTGCCCCCATAGGCTTGTGCTCCTAAGGGGCCTTGAAGAGCCAGACCTATTTTCTAGGCCAGGAAACAAAAGAACGGGTAGTTAAGGCAGTGTTGTGCACTTCCTCCTCCCCCACTAAGCAGCTGCTGTCTCAGACAGCTGTTTCCAGCCTGTCTGCTCGATGCTATTAAATATTCATCAGATGCTTGCTAGCTTTAAACATGCAACGACTATTAATCTGGGGAGCAGGAGGTACATGTGGGTCTCAAGAGAAGAGGGGAGGGCTCATAAGGATCCAGCTCTTCTTTTTTTGGAGACGGAGTCTTATTCTTGTCGCCCAGGCTGGAGTGCAATGGTGTGATCGTGGCTCACTGCAACCTCCGCCTCCCAGGTTCAAGCAATTCCCCTGCCTCAGCCTCCCTAGTAGCTGGGATTACAGATGCGCGCCACCACGTCCGGCTAATTTTTGTATTTTTAGTAGAGGCGGGGTTTCACCATGTTGGCCAGGCTGGTCTCAAACTCCTGACCTCATGATCCGCCCGCCTTGGCTTCCCAAAGTGCTGGGATTACCGGCGTGAGCCACCGCACCCGGCCCAGGATCCAAGTTTTTAAACTTCAGGAATCTGGAAACCAAGCTAGGAGTACCAGTCCTATACACCAAAGCCAGGAACTACTTCGGTGTAAGCTGATCATGCGGCCACCCTAGGTACAGAGGAGACCAGCAGGCAGCTAAGGAGGAACATAAAGACTTCAGTCTAAACTCCATCTCTTGGACTCTGTGGTTATCCTAACTTCTAGACATACATTTCTCATTCTGTATACCATGGATAATCATTGCTTCACAGGGTTGTTTGTGAGAATTAAATGAGATACTGTTTAATTCTAGGGTGTCCAATCTTTTGGCTTCCCTAGGCCACACTGGAATAACTGCCTTGGGGCACACATAAAATACACTAACGACAGCCGATGAGCTTAAAAAAAAAATCGCAGAAAAATCTCATAATGTTTTAAGAAAGTTTATGAATTTGTGTTAGGCTACATTCAAAGCCGTCCCGGGCCATAGGCTGGACAAGCTTGCTGTATATGATACTCTCAGCACAGAATTAGAACATAATTAAGAGCTTAAAATGGAGGCAGGGACCTCATCCATTGAGGACTTCTAGTGGTGAGCAAAGCCTTGCTTAACGATCCGTTAAGAGCAAAGTTTCTTTTAGTGGACAGTCAAGAGTTTTGGTTTCCATTTCGCAGGGTGGGCGAAAGGAATACGACACAAGGAGATTCCCGTAACATAGGTTAAGTCCAGACATCTCATCCTCAAACAACCCAAGTACCAGACAGGAGAGATGAGTCTCCTTTCTGAAAAAGGCAGGAATTAAAAGGCCTTCAGGCAGGAGGGAAGGCGGGAGGACAAGAAGGGGAGAATATCCCCTTCACTCTCCCACAAAGGAGTAGCGCCACTTTATAGAAGGCTTCCTTCCCTTATTTTCCCTACCTTGCCGGTACACTGGTAAACAGATGTGATGTAAGTCACTCTCATGCTTAAGGCATTAAATAGCTCAAACTTTAGAATAAAGTCCAAACCCCTTGATTAATATGTAGCTTCCAAAATCAGCACTAACTTATTCTTCCAATCTCTATTTATAGCTAATATTTGAGTGCTTACTGCGTGTCATGTTAAATGTTTTTTTTTTTGAGATGCAGTTTTGCTTTTGTTGTGTGCAATGGCGCTATCTTGGCTCACTGCAACCTCCACCTCCTGGGTACAAGCGATTCTCCTGCCTCAGCCTCCCGAGTAGCCGGGATTACAGGCATGCGCCACCACGCCCAGCTAATTTTTTGTATTTTTAGTAGAGACGGGGTTTCTCCATGTTGGTCAGGCTGGTCTCGAACTCCTGACTTCAAGTGATCCGCCCACCTCGGCCTCCCAAAGTGCTAGGATTACACGTGTGAGCCACTGCACCCGGCCTGGTGAATGTTTTATAAGCATTAGCTCACTCGATCTTCCCAAGTGTCGAAGTAAATGATATTATCCCCATTTTACAAATGATGAAATTGAGACTTGAAACTAAGGCAGAATTTGAAAGTAGTCTGCTTACACAGGGTATGGTGGCTCATACCTGTAATCCTTACCACTCTGGGAAGGTGCTTGTGGCCAGGAGTTTGAGTCCGGCTTGGGCAACATAGAGACTTGTTTCTATAAAAAATAAAGTCAAGTGGGCATGGTGGCCCATGCCTGTAGTCCTAGCTACTTGGGAGGCTGAGGCAGGAGGACAGCTTGAGCCCAGGAGTTCAAGGCTGCAGCGAGCTATGATCACATCACCGCACTCCAGCCTGGGTGGCAAAGCAAGACCCCACCTGTAATTAATTAATTAATTTAATTAGTCTGCTTAAAGCTATAATAAAGTGTTATTATGCTAAGCTATCCATTTGTCTGCCTGGCAAATTTTGATTATCCTTTAAATTGTAACTTAAATGCTATCACCTTTCTCTGGCACTCCCTAAGCCTTTCTCAGGCAGCTCCTCCAGGCTCCCTGGTATTCAGTTCTGCAAGAGAACATGATGATACACTATTGCAACTATTTTTTAATTTATTATTTTATAGGTATATTATTTTTTGAGACAGAGTCTTGCTGTCACCCAAGCTGGAGTATAGTGTCATGATCATGACTCACTGCAGCCTTGACCTCCTGGGCTCAAGAGATCTTCCTGACTCAGCCTTTCAAGTAGCTGGGACTACAGGCGTGCACCACCACATCTAGCTTTTTATTTTTATTTTTTTTGTAGAGATGGGAGTCTCACTATGTTGCCCAGGCTAGTCCCGAACTCCTGGACTCTAGCGATACTCCTGCCTTGGGGTTACGGGGTGAACCACCAGGCCTGGCCTGTTTAAAATTTTCTGGTCTCAGTTTCATCATGTGTAAAAATGGGATAATAACATCTACCTCACTGGTGGAGAAAACTACATGGCACAGAGTAAATAGTCAATACATGTCTGAATTCACAAAATGCGGTAATAACATGACTTTTTTTTCAGGATGCATCTTGTACTTGATGTGAAAAGAAACCACTCGGCTGGGCGCAGTGGCTCACACTTGTAATCCCAGCACTTTGGGAGGCTGAGACGGGTGGATCACGAGGTCAGGAGATCGAGACCATCCTGGCTAACACAGTGAAACCCCGTCTCTACTAAAAATACAAAAAATTAGTCGGGCGTGGTGGCGGGTGCCTGTAGTCCCAGCTACTCAGGAGGCTGAGGCAGCAGAATGGCATGAACCTGGGAGGTGGAGCTTGCAGTGAGCAGAGATCGCCCCACTGCAATCCAGCCCGGGCGACAGAGTGAGACACCGTCTCAAAAAAAAAAAAAAAAAGAAACCACTATGTCAGTTTAATTGGCAGCTTTTTTTCTTTTTTCTTTTCTTTCTTTCCTTTCTTTCTTTACAGCACTTAAAGACACAATTTACAATAAGCAGTCTCTTAGGGTCAATGAAATTTGGAATTACAGAAGCAGCAAGCTTTCAGCACAGAGAATGGACTTTGCTGTACAAAAATGTTGATATGCACCCTGTCCTAATGTGCTATGCAACCATGGTAAATTACCTCACCTCTTCTAGTATCAGTTGCCTAATCTATAAAAATAGGGACACACAGTAGGCATTCAAATTGAGCTCTTCTCTTTCAGCCAAACAAAGCTGCCTATTTTCCCTATCTCACTTTCTTCTTCTTTTAAATGTGGTCAAGATCAGTGGATGGCATAGACTGAGAATAAAATGAGGGAAAAAAATGAAAATGACTACTTACTAGTAGTACTGCCAGCAAACAGCAGCCTCTGTAGGGTCATACAAAGTACAGGAACATATCAAGAAGACAGTGAGCCCATGTGTTGCCTAACACACTCTAATCCACATTTTTGGTGGCCACAAAGTTCTAGCAGGTGTTAATGCATCTCTAACTTCATTCTTAGCCTGGGACAGGTGGTGGGATTTGGTGGAAGAGAGTATAAAGGTGGGACAAACCCTAAGCCTGTATCCGTAGGTAAGGAAGGGTCAGAGTATTCCCTCAATAGTAACTGTCACTGCCAAGTGTCCACCCTGGAGACTCTATGGAAACTGTGGTGGGGGAAGAGAGGGCTAGGAAGCGAGGAAGTTGGTGGTGGGAGAAGGGCATGCTGGAGCGCTGCCTCTGAACCTCTGGAAAACCACCTATGACCAGGCATGGCAGCTAGAACAGCCTCATTCCCACTTTAGCAGCCTGCAGTATAATACAGAAATAAAAGCATGCTTTGTAGTCACCCATTCTTGGGATCAAATCCTAGCTCTATCACTTACAAACTCTCAGTGATGTAAAAATAATCTGATCAGCTATTATGTATTATTGAACAGCTACTGCCAGAAATTGTATCAATAACTTTTAAGTAATAACTACTTCAAAAGGCAGTACACCTACATACATCTGTGGTTAACTGATTTTTGATAAGGGCGACAAGACCATTCAATGAAGAAAGAATAGTCTTTTCAACAAATGGTGCCGGGACAATGGGATATCCACATGTAAAAGAATGAATTTGGTCTGAGCACGGTGGCTCACGCCTGTAATCCCAGCACTTTGGGAGGCTGAGGCGGGCGGATCACCTGAGGTCAGGAGTTCGAGACCAGCCTGGCCAACATGGCAAAACCCCGTCTCTACTAAAAATACAAAAATTAGCTGGGCATGGTGGTGGGCGCCTGTAATCCCAGCTACTTGGGAGGCTGAGGCAGGGAGAACTGCTTGAACTTGAACCTGGGAGGCAGAGGTTGCAATGAGCCGAGATTGAGCCACTGCACTCCAGCCTGGGTGACAGAGTGAGACTCTGTCTCAAAAAAAAAAAAAAAATTTGAACCCCCACCCCAGGCCACACACACAAAAGTTAACATAAAATGAATCATAGACCTAAATGCAAGAATTAAAGCTGGGTGTGGTGGCTCACACCTGTAATCTTAGCACTTTGGGAGGCCGAGGTGGGTGGACTGCCTGAGCTCAGGGGTTCAAGACCAGCCTGGCCTGGCCAACATGGTGAAACCTTGCCTCTACTAAAAAATAAAAAAAATTAGCCAGGCATGGTGGCACGCACCTGTAGTACCAGCTACTTGGGAGGGTGAAGCATGAGAACTGCTTGAACCCGGGAGCTGGAGGTTGCAGTGAACTGAGATCATACCACTGCACTCCAGCCTGGGGGACAGAGTCAGACTCTGTCTCCAAAAAACAAACAAACAAACAAACAAACAAACAAAAAGAACTAAAACTAAAAAACTGAGAAAGAAACAAACAGGTACAATCCTGACCTTGAATGAGACAATAGTTTATTACCTATGACAAAAAAGAAAAAAACAGATAAACTGGACTTCAACAAAATGGAAAATTTTGGTGATTTAAAGAAAGTAAAAGTACAACCCACTGAATGGGAGAAAATATTTGCAAATCATACATCTGACAAGAGTTTAGCGTCCAGAATATATAAAGAACTTACAACTCGCTAATAAAAGACAAATTATCCCATTTAAAAGTGGGCAAAGTATTTAGATAGACATTTTTCCACAGAAGATACATAATTGGCTAACAAGCACATGAAAATATGCTCAATGACATTAGTCATTAGGGAAATGCAAATCAAAACCACAGTGAGGTACCACTTCACACCCACTAAAGATAGCTATAATAAAGTAAATGTTGGTGAGGATATGGAGCATTTGGAACCCTCATACGTTGCTGGTAGGAATGGTATAGGCTCTCTGCAGAAAACAATTTGGCAGTTCCTAAAAAAATTAAACAGGCCGGGCGTGGTGGCTCATGCCTGTAATCCCAGCACTTTGGGAGGCTGAGGCAGGTGGATCATGAGGTCAGGAGATCGAGACCATCCTGGCTAACACGGTGAAACCCCGTCTCTACTAAAAATACAAAAAATTAGCCGGGTGTGGTGGCACGTGCCTATATTCCCAGCTGCTTGGGAGGCTGAGGCAGGAGAATCACTTGAACCCAGGAGGCAGAGGTTGCAGTGAGCTGAGATCGTGCCACTGCACTCCAGCCTGGGCGACAGAGCGAGACTCTGTCTCAAAAAAAAATAAAAAATAAAAAATAAACAGAGTCACCGTATGACCCAGAACCCAGAAATTCTTCTAGGTATATACCCAAGAAACTGAAAACATGTCCACACAAAAACTTATATACAAATATTCAAAGCAGTATTATTCATAATAGCCAAAAGGTAGAAATAATCCAAATGCCTGTCAATGGATCAATGAATAAATGAAACGTAGTATATGCATACAGTGAAATCGCATTTAACAGTAAAAAAAAAAAAAAACAAAGTAGGGATACATGCTACAACATGGATGAACCTTGAAAACATCCGAAGTGAAAGGAGGCCAGTCAGCTGAGCATGATGGCTCACGTCTGTAATCCCAAACTTTGGAAGGCCAAGGTAGGCGGATCACCTGAAGTCACGAGTTCCAGACCAGCCTGGCCAACACGGTGAAACCCCACCTCTACCAAAAATACAAAAATTAGCCAGGCATGGAGGTGCGTGCCTATAATCCCAGCTACTCAGGAAGGCAGGAGAATCGCTTGAACCTGGGAGGCGGAGGTTGCAGTTGCAGTGAGCTGAGATCGCACCACTGCACTCCAACCTGAGCGACAGAGCAAGACCCCGTCTCAAAAAAAAAAACCAAAAAAACAAAAAAAACCAAAAAGGAAGCCAGTCACAGAAGACCACTTATTGTATAATTTCATTTGTATGAAATCATACAGAAAGTGGTCTTCTGTGACTGGCTAAACCCTTGGACTTAGCCTTCTGGAGGCTAAACCCTTGTCATCTTTAGAGACAGAAAGCAGAGTAGTAGCCTACGGCTGGAGGGGATAAATAGATTGGTGGAAGACAGATAAAAGGCATGGGGTTTCTTTTTGGAATGATAAAGACATTTTAAATGGGCCCTAGTGATGACTGAACAACTCTGTATATACTAAAAACCACTGAATTATACACTTTAAGTGAGAGAACAGTATGGTATGTGAATTATATCTCAATAAAGTTGTTATTTTAAAATTCCGCCAAAACTCTAGACTTCTTTGCCACTAGGACAGTTATGTCTGTCCAAAAAGAATCACTTAAAAATGCTAACATGACCTTTAATTTATACTAATAGAAGCTAACCACAGGCTGCAAACTGGTAAGCTAAAGGCCACATGTGGCATGCAGCAAATGTATTTTATTGGGACCAATAGTATTTAAAAAACTTTCTACCCGGGCTGGAGTACAGTGTTGTGATCATAGCATACTGTAATCTTGAACTCCTCGACTCAAGTGATCCTCCTTCCCCTGCCTCCTGAGTAGCTAGGATAAGAGGTGCAAGCCATGATGCCCAGCTAATGCCCAGCTAACTTTTTGTAGAGACAGAGTCTGCTATGTTGTCCCGGCTTGTCTTGAACTCCTGGCTTCAAGTGATCCTCCCAACTCAGCCTCCCCAGGTGTTGGGATTACAGGCATGAGCTGCCATGCGCAGCCAAGAAAATTTTTAGAGAAGGGAAAGACACAGTAATGAAAATGATCTTCAAATACCTGAAAGGATGTTGCTTCAGGGGTCCAAAGCAGATTCAGTTTAAATTACTGAGGTACAGGTCTCATTCAAAATGAGAGATAAAATACTTAGAGCCGTCTCTAATGAAATGGGCTGCTTTTGGAAGTAATGTTTCCTATGACTAGTATGAAGTACTATGTTACATGCTATAACCTGGATGAACCAAACACTATGCAAAGTCAAAGAAGCCAATTCCAAAAAGCATATATTATATGATTCCATTTATATGGAATGTTCAGAATAGGCAAACCCACAGAAAGAGTAGTGGCTGCCAACAGCTGGGGAGAGAAGGGAGTTGGGAGTGACTATTAGCAGATATAAGATTTGTTTTTAGAGTGATGGAAATATTCTGGAATTAAATAGTGGAAATGGTTGCACAGTATAAATATACTAAAAACTACTGCATTGTACACTTTAAAATTGTAAATTTTATGCTATGTGAATTTTTCCTCAAGACAGAAACAAAGGTAGAAAGGGACCAAATGAGATACTTACTAACTCTGTTAGGATATTATGATGCATACAGTGATAAATGTCAGGTATTATCATCAACTTCATTTGATGATAAATGAGGCACTGAAAGGGTTTTGTTTCTGACTAAGGTGACAAAGGCTCACATGAAGCAGAGCCAGGACAGATACCCAATCTTGCCTGTCTCTAAAGCTTACAGAATTGTAATAAAATTTCACAGGTTGGCCGGGTACAGTGGCTCACGCCTGTGATCCTAGCACTTTGGGAGGCTGAGGTGGGCGGATCACTTGAAGCCAGGAGTTCAAGACTAGCCTGGCCAACATGGTGAAACCACATCTCTACTAAAAATACAAAAATTGTCCAGGCGTGGTGGTGTGTGCCTATAATCCCAGCTACTCCGGAGGCTGAGGCAGGGGAATCGCTTGAACCCGGGAGGCGGAGGTTGCAGTAAGCTGAAATCACACCACTGCACTCCAGCCTGGGCAACAGAGTGAGACTCCACCTTAAAATAAATAAATAAAGTTGACAGGTAGTGAGTGATAGAATTTTACAGAAAACACTTGGATCAATGGGCGAAGCTACATGTCCAGAACAGGCAGAACACCAGCAGGCCTAGGTCCACAAACAGAACCTGCCTTTCCAAGCACAGTTCACAGTCCAAATGAAAGGTTTCCTCAAACTTCTAATCCATTTTTCTTCTTCAGACTACCCTAGGAAGAGTTGAGACTAAATTCTCTGCATTCAGGGATTCCCCACGCTAAATTTCCTAGCCATTCATGTGACCAACATCAAATGTAGGACTTGCCAGGTGCCCAGAATCTTGTTCAGTACATATGCCCCTCTCTTAAAGCTTCCAGATCTCTCGCAGGCTGAGAGGCAGGCTTGGAAGAAAAAGAAATTCCAAGAAGCCAAATTTCACTGTGAAAGGTTCTATATGCCTAGGGCTTACCTAGTTAGGCCTTTCTCCTCAGTGTCATCCTAATCCTAACACCTCAGAGCAGAGAAAAAATCAGCCAGTTAGTTGCTTAATGGCTTCAATTAATAGGAAAGCTCACTGTTGTCACAGCCCCCAACTACACAAACCAGGGAGTCAAACTCCACATCCTTTCTTCTATACCACAATTATCCCTATGAAGGATCTCCTAAGTATAAGAAATATCCTTTCCCAGCCGGGTGTGGTGGCTCACGCCTGTAATCTCAGCACTTTGGGAGGCCAAGGCGGGTGGATCACCTGAGGTCAGGAGTTCGAGACCAGCCTGACCAATAAGGTGAAACCTCGTCTCTACTAAACAATACAAAAATTAGCCAGGCGTGGTGGCAGGTGCCTGTAGTCCCAGGTACTCGGGAGGCTGAGACAGGAGAATTGCTTGAACCCAGAGGCGGAGATTGCAGTGAGCTGAGATTGCGCCACTGCAGCCAAGCCTGGGTAATGGAGCAGGGCTCCGTCTCAAAAAAAACAAAACAAAAGAAAACCAAAAAAACCAAAAAAAAAAAAAAGAAATACCCTTTCCCTAGATTAAGGACAGTATAGTATAGGGTTAAGATGACAGGTTTTGGCAACAGAAATCTTGAGCTTGAGTACCAGCCATACTAATTATGGGACCCTGGGAAGTTACTTAACTTCATTAGGTCTAAGTTACTTCTGTAAAATATGGATATTACTGGACAATTGTTTCTGGGCTACCCAGCATCCATTTCCCTTTCCTAACAACTCACCAACTGCCTTTTGAGGAACTGGTTTTTCTTACGCATGTGACTCAGCTAATCCAGTCTGATATTCCCTCTCTAAAACCTGAATCTTGAGTAGAGGCAGAAAGAGACCCGACATAGTTTGAGTTGTGCCCAAGGAGCCAGTCCTTGTTTCAAGATCGTTCCTGTGGTCTACCACTGTTGTCCCAGTTCCCTGCAGCCACTACAGTTCCCACACCAGATTTTTTAGCCTTTGCACTGAACATTGAGCCCTTAACACCTTTCTAATAAAGTCTTTTTCATTTACATTAGCCACTTTGTTGCTTGCAACCAATGAACTCCAAGTGGAACACCACCTCATCGGGTTATTAACAGGATAAACAGAGTGGGATTCAACAGATCTAAGTTGATATTGTCTGGCCTTATCAACCACTAGATGTAAATTCAGTATGGACATGTAAGTGTGGTCATGTCGTAAATAAGGTACAAATGACCACAAAAAAGATTAACCCATTGACCACCTTACAGGCCACCTCCTAGCATAACTGTTTTACAGTTATGATAAAAGGCCCGTGTTCCTTAATAGAAAGCCACCTTAACATACCTGACATGGGTCTTCACTACCCATTCTAGTCCAGGAAATGCTTCAGGAGTTTTCAGTCACCTGAAAATGGAGAAATAACAGATCAGTCTTTTGAAGAGGAAGTTTTAAAGACATACAAAATAAAAGATAAAGAGATCCTGCATGCAGTTTACACATTACAGGAGAAACATGCAACTTTTAAGAAATTTTAAGTAAAGTTTCATTGTGAATATCAATATGGGGACCTACAGGGACTCATCCTTACACAGTTTTAAATAGCTGAGCAGAAAGCTTTTGGGGTGCAGCAGGAGGTCTAATCTACAGTCATTGAAATTTTACAATGTGTCATTTAAGATGTCAGACTTTGTGCCCAGGTTACGTTACAGTTCACTTGTGATGGGCAGGATTATTAAGAGTTATGGCTAATTTATGCGGCAACATATGGTTTTTCTTTTTACAGCTATTTTTATTAAACAAGTTTTGCAAAGTTTTAACATTAAAATTAACAGCTAAAGAATTGTTTATGCAAGTTGCTGTCACAGTTTATGTAAAAGAGAAATATGTGCTATTAAAATCAGACATTTAGGTTACCTTTGGTTTTTTGCGATGCATGTTAGCTTTACACATCCTGATTCTCTTGCGATAATTTTCCTTTAAAAAGGGGGGTATAGAGTGATCTCTTTTCATCAAAACAAGACATAATGCCCTGAAAGCTGACTTCAAACCATGGTTGAAAATTCAGTTATTTACATTTTATCACAATCTACAAATACATTTTTTTGTTGGTGTGTTTTAAAAAGAAAAAAAAAAATGTCCATCATGCACTGCTGCAGGCAGCTTGGCACTTCAATACAAGAGGATTTTTCACCCCCGAGCAGTTTAGGTGGCTCTCTTAGGGAAGCCATGAGAACCCTGAGAATCAGCATAGAGTAGAAATGGGACCAACCAATTCCATCACTTCCTCTCTTGGTCTCTTAGGAGGGGGTTCAGAGCCAGCCTATCATGCCAAATCCTGCCCCAGCCCAGCTGAGTTATCAGCATTTCTGGGATTGAAAGAGAAACCCTCAAGGGCACCCAGAGTTGGCTGAACTGTCATGCCTAAAGGCAGATGCTGTCCCCTTCTGAGCTCACAGAAATTATTTGGTGTCACACTTTAGAGCCACCTAGGGGTTCTACAGAAGGTGCAAACCAGGCTGGCTTGCACTTTTAAATACTGAGACCTATCTATGGAAACCAATCCAAGTTTCAGCTCAGTTGAGTTGAAAACTCTCCATAAATTAGAATTTTTGATAGGATTGGATACAACAGCTTCCAACAACTTCCAGGGGGTGAAAAAGCTTTGGTTATTTTTAAACTAAAACTTAACAACTCCATCAACTTTTTTTTGGTAAACTTAAAATAAAATCCCCCCCACCACTTTTAAGAATGTTTCCAACTTTTAACAAGCCCATTAACTTTAGAGTTAATTTAAGTTTATTTGAAAGAGAAAACTATTTTATGGTCCACCCAAAAAAATGACAATTCATCACATTTACTTTGATTAAAAAAGGACTAAACTTTATTGACAAACTGCTGCAGACATTTTGACATAAGTTTAAGCTACCTATTTAGGCAGACTTACACATGTAGCATTTAATCTTCCGAGAACAAAATGGGAGGACGGTACAAATCCAATTAGGACTTTAACTTATGTACAAAGTGGATTTTGATTCCTTTTTCATTCAGCTGCAGTGTCCCTTTTTATATCATGCTAGTGTTGAGACATACTTGACTAACTTGGGAACAGTTCGATATATTGACAACTGTCAACTTAAGAAAATCAACAGCTTTTGGCCCCAGCGTCCAAGTGAACTTTTCATGGAGTGCAGAATCTCAAATGGACAAAATACTTTGTCTTTTTAAATACTGAAAATTTAATTATTAGTACTATGACTGAAAGATTCTTCATGGCTAAAAAGCTCTGCATCAAACTCAATTCAGGAGGCCTTCCCTCCCCACCACCATCAACCTCTTCAAAACCTACTCCCTCCCTCTAAGTATCTCTCAACACAGTATGTCTGGGGCTAGATTTCAAAACCCACGTAATGAAAAAGTCAGTTTTACAAGCCTAATTTTGTTGTTTTTTTATATCAATTAACGTTAAAAATTGCATCAACTATTTAATTCATGAGGATCTTTCATATTAAAATTTAACCTTAAGATTCAACCGCCATGTGCTTTTATAAAGGAAACATTTTTTAGAGACGTCTGAGCTCACTTTTACATGGTGGTGCCTACTGCCGTTAATGTTTGTGATTTTAAATCTTAAACAGCCCTGAATTTTGAAATGTAGCCTAGTTTGGGATTCTGCAACTACAACTTTACGGGATGCCTCAAATCAAAACTAAGAGAAACTTAACAAGCCTTTACTTCAGAACCTTTAAGCAAGCAATGTCATTTTTGAAACTAACAGGTTTGTGTGTTTTTTTTTTTTACTCAACTTCTTTTTTTATTATAAAAGGTACACTTCTGTTTATATTTAAACAACAAAGAAAAAAGCATCTACACACTTAAAAAATTAATTCGATATTCCTAAATCTATTTTAACTCATTTTAAAATACTACATACAGAAGCCAGAATGCAGAGTTAAGAATGGAATAAGGTGGGGAGAAGAAGGGGACCACGAAGAAAAACACTTAGACAATTACTTGTCTGTTGTGGGTAAAGCAACAGGAATCCTGGGAGATACAAGAAATCAGTAACAACTTTGCTCATAACTGATATTTTCCCCTCATGTTTGTTTTTAATAACGTCCATATGGGTGCTCTCTGTATGCTCCCTTCACTGGCCTAGCAGGAGGGGCCTTCAGCGACGGCCTGGTCCCATTCCAGTCGTCCTGGCCTGTGGGGAAAACAAAGACAGTTTATAAACCATGTGGCGACAGCACTTAGGGATAAGCAGGGATAGGTTACATAGTAAAGATCACCAAAAACACTGAGTTTCTTCTAATGTCTTGACACTTCCCCTGGTGTTCCTTGCTCTCTACTTGGCTTGGCCCTCTTGGGCAGCCTGGGCAATTTTTCAGTTTTGAGTGGAAGGACAGAAGGGAACAAATCCAAAAAGGCTGCCATTGACTCTGGAGTAATCTCCCACAACGAGGTTCTTCATAGACAAATGTGATCTGTACTCCAGTCCCCAAACCTGGAGATACCCAACACCTTGCCTGAGATAGTGAGGAACTCATTAATCTTAGTGAGTCTGCAATGGCCTTTCCTGTTCCCAAAACAATTTGGCAGGTACCCTCAGGTAAGGTGGGAAGACTTCTGGAAGTCTTTCAGATTGGAAGCAGGCAGCCAGCCCCACTTCCATGCAACAGCAAGTCATGTTTCCTTACGGAGAAGTGTCCTCTAGCTCCCTGGGAAAAGCAAGCAAGGGCCACTTTCCATGGGGCCCTCCACCAGCAGAGCTGATACTGCTCTCTCTGGTAGAGGGATGTGCAATCAAATGTTGCACTGACAGCACTGTTTAAGATAATTCCAAGGCTGCATGCGGTGGCTCACGTCCGTAATCCCAGCACTTTGGGAGGCCAAGGCAGGCAGATCACAAGGTCAGGAGTTCGAGACCAGCCTGACCAACAGGGTGAAACCCCATCTCTACTAAAAATACAAAAATTAGCCAGGCGTGGTGGCGCATGCCTGTAATCCCAGCTACTCAGGAGGCTGAGGCAGGAGAAGTGCTTGAACCTGGGAGGCAGAGGTTGCAGTGAGCTGAGATTGTGCCACTCCACTCCAGCCTGGACAACAGAGCCAGACTCCATCTCAAAAAAAAAAAAAAAAAAAAAAGAATAATTCCTTATCTCCTTTCTTAAGTCAACAGGTGAGAGAAGCCAGACAATGTGGTTCACATCCTCAAATGGTTCTCCTTTGTGACAGGGAAAAGCCTGAGGAATATGATCACATAATTCTAGATGTGACCTCTTATGAAAATAAATTGCGTTAAACTTATTCTTCCCACACCTTACACACGCTAGTTCATCCCTGAAGTATTTTTCCAGCTGCCTGTATTCACAAGTATCTGCCTCCATCTCTATAGGCCTCAAACTCCTATATAGATCTAAAGTCACACAGAACCCTAATTATACCCCTAGTATAACACACATGTCCATCACTTTCCAAGTGACTTCTGGGTATCAACAAGACAGTTTCTTTTTCTTTTTTTCCTGACGTATACAGATCATCCTGGACAGTTTATTTCTCTAATTCTGTTAATCAAAGCAGAGATCAGAACGGATTAACTGTGGCAACGTCGTATCAGGAGCACAAAGAGAAGCCTGCCTCTTTCAGTTTGGTCTTTTCTCCAGCAAAACAGAAATGCAATTTAGTCAAACACATACAGAGGCCCCACTGTACTGCCTCACTGATGGAGGGAAATACTTGGGTGCAATCACACACAGTGTTAGTGATTGGCAACTGTCCAGCGCTATTTCGCTAAAACTGGTAAAAACAGTTTCCTTGGGCAAGCAGCTGATTGGCTACTTCATACTGTGCTGAGTTGGGCTCAGCTTGTCTGTCTCTGGGAGGCCCTAAGGGGCTCCTCTTTTTCAGCTAGGGATAAGGGGAGACTGTCAACCAGTATCTTAGCGTGAATTGTCAATCGCTGAGCCCCTGCCAAGGACTCTCTGGAAGTCCCTCAGGTATGCTGAAAATACCTTATACTGAAAAGGTAGCTCTCGCTGCATCCACTGCCACATAGTATTCCCAGTGAGGCCTATTAACACAGGGCCATAACTGGCTCTTGAGGACACACTTGAGCGATGTGTTTTTAACCAAACCTCAGGGAAGGCAGCCTTGTCCTGCTGCTGTTGCAGCCTCCATAGCTCTCTTGGGATCAAGGACTGTGTTGATGTCTTCGAGCCAACAAGAAGCTTGGTGCCAGTACTGTCCTGAATTATTGGCTCTAGCCCCTACAGCCTCTAATCTGATTCTAATAGGCACTATTTTTTTTTTTTTTTGAGACGGACTTTTGTTGCCCAGGCTGGAGTGCAATGGCACGGTCTCAGCTCATTGCAACCTCCGCCTCCCAGGTTCAAGTGATTCTCATGCCTCAGCCTCCCAAGTAGCTGAGATTAAAGGCGCCCACCGCCACACCTGGCTAATTTTTTTGTATTTTTAGTAGAGACAGGGTTTCACCATCTTGGCCAGGCTGGTCTCGAACTCCTGACCACAGGTGATCCGCCTGCCTCGGCCTCGCAAAGTGTTGGGATTACAGGCATGAGCCACCACGCCCGGCCCTAATAGGCACTATTCTTGCCCCGCAACCTGGTCTGGCTAGCTGCTTGCCATCTAGGTCCCTTTCAGCTGACATTTCCTTTACAATGACATTCTTTTCAATGAGATCTAAATTTTTTTTTTTAATGAAATGGGGTAGATGAGTACAGTTGTGTATGATTAAGTTCTTGTTATCTACCAAAGTGGCCTAGATATCGGCAGCAAAGGCCCAGAAATACAACCCAGGTCTAGCTATTTCCCTGCCTAAAGTAGAAAAAAAATAACATTAGCTTATAAGTCTGCTGCTCCAACCAGGGCCAAGCTGGTCTTGAGCCCTTGTTTAAGACAAACACTACCCTTCCAAGAGTAACGATACCCCACCTCACTTTAGCAGTCCCTCTTTCTACCATGTACCGCAAAATTTAAGTAAGAGCAGAACTCTTACTGTCACATCTAGCAAAATCTTGGCCTTCTAAAGGTTTATCCGTAGGTGTGTTTGTCTGACTTTCAATACTTTAGTCACCAGCATTCTCCCAGGCACTTACTTGTACATTCTGCCCCACCACAGAGATAAAGACATACCATAAGCTTCATAAGAATCTTGAACCTCCCCATGTCCATAGTCATAATATTCTGAGTCCCTGAAAGCCAAAGGCAGAGTGTTAGGAAGCTACAGAGTAACTATGTTTCAACTTTCTCTCAAATACTTCCATAAGTCAGTCATTTTACTAAGTGTATTAATACAGGAAAATACTCATTCTGCCCCATCCCTAAACCGTAAAGTATTTCCAAAATATGTATAGACTATGTACTTATAAAATAATTGACAACTATTGCAAAGAAAAATGGATATCACAGAATATAAAGTGAAAAAGCACAATCCTAAATTGACCCTTTTAATATAGCATATATATACATGTATTCATAGGGCTCACCAGAAGGAAAAAAGAACTGTTTTATCACTGCTGTAGAATTCTGGAACTCTTTTTCAATCAATTCACAGGTAAGCTATATATATGGACACACAAGGAAATGGTCTTAAAGAGAAATGCAGAAAAGAACCTAAGTTATGGTAATGGAATTCAAGTTTCTTGTAAAATTTTATGCAGCTTTAATGTGGTTTTGATATTTTAAAATAATAAATCAAAATAACATAAAGGCATTTCTCCTTGTTTCCATGTAGTCACAGCTTGGAAATTTTTCATTTGTTACTCTCAGGTTCTAAATTATAATTTAAGGTTCACAGTTATCCAGATTTACAAATCCAAGTGTGTGCTTCACAGATGTCAAACGCAGAGGAAAGCATTGCATGGTGGCACGCACCTGTAACCCCAGCTACTAGAGAGAGCTAAAGTGGGAGGACTGCTTGAGCTCAAGAGTTCAAGACCAGTCAGGACTGCGGGGGTTGCAGAGGAGATACCCTCAAAAGGCGAACCATTCTGCTCCTTAGGGTTGTACTGTCTAAATCTCTCTGTTCCTTCAACTCCCTCCATCCATCCTCAGGACAAAAAACAGTGCTTATACTGCCTGACTCACCCTTGACTCTGGCTGTAATAGCCTTCGTAGCCTTCGTAACTTTGTTCTGCGTATGTATCATCATATCCCTAGAACAACAACAACAAAAAAATGAAATAAAAGATCAAAATCATAGAGAGTAGGAAAGGTAATTACATCCCATGGGAGTAGGTAGGCTTCTGAATTAAAAGGACATGACATTTCCCTCCAAAATGTTAATGCCTACTGTAGAATAGTCAAAAGAGAAAGGGTTACTAAACAAAGAAAACCCAAACAAATATGATATGCCACAGAAGAAGTGTGGGCAGGAAGTAAAGTACAAAATCGAGCTTTAGTATTATCAGTACTAGTAGTAAGAAATTCATTATAAAACACTACATTAAAGTACATTTTATTTCTTGTTTAATCTACAGGCGTATAGTAAAACCCTGCCTAAAATGGAAAAATCTTCTAATAGTTCAACATTCACTGCAAGAGAAGAGGGCAGATTGCAAATCTTACAGGCAGTCCATGACACCTACATAAAGGACCGAGGCCCTGTCATTCAACTTCCTTTAGCAGCCTTCTAGGTACTGGGAAATGGCACATTGTTCAAATTTCTTACATATTCTTCATATGTTTCTGGTGCAGGAGGTGGAGGCAAAGGTATCCTCTGGATGCCCGCTGTCCGTGCTCTTGGTGCTGGAGCACCCCTCACAGTAGGTGGGGGTGGCACGCCTCGAGTCACAGTGGCACCTCTGGTGATGGCTCCCCTTACTGGTGTACCACGTACCAAAGCCCCCCGAGGTGGTCCAACACCACGGCCCCTACAAAAAGAAAGTTTATCTTAAATGGAGCTTTTTATAAACAGGCCACTTTTATGTTCTGATTTGTTTACAAATTCTGGAATTAGGCAGATTTTATGAAGCCTTAACTAGGCTATTATTAAAGCACAGAGGAACGTACAGGGTAAAGGACCCACACTGCAAGATCCCCCAGGTCCTATAGAGGACCAATTCATCACTGCACTGCCTTGGGTAGGTCTGGAGAGTCTGAATACTCTATAAAGGTCAGTCACAAAAGGTAGAATTTTAAAGTCAGACCATTAACAAATGCTAAGACTGTCCAAAATTAGAAGACCAAAAGTTTCAGCTAGACTGCAGCACTTGGCTATGGTCAAAGTGCCCAAGATCTAGAACTCTATTTTTTTTTTTTTTTGAAATAGAGTCTTGCTCTATCATCCAGGCTGAAGTGCAGTGGCATGATCTCGGCTCACTGCAACTTCCGTCTCCTGGGTTCAAGCAATTCTCTTGCCCCAGCCTCCTGAGTAGTGTGGTGTATGCCACCACACCTGGATAATTTTTGTATTTTTAGTAGAGACAGGGTTTCACCATGTTGGCCAGGCTGGTCTCAAACTCCAAATGTCAGTTGATCCACCTGCCATAGCCTCCTAAAGTGCTGGGATTACAGGTGTGAGAGTATGGTTGTAGAATTCTGTTCTTTATGCAACATACAAATCCTGAGACCCTTCCTAAGCTAGAAATAAGAGCACCACTAAAAGAGATGACACTAGTAGTCAAATTCACATCCTATTTCTGGGTGTCTCCATTATTTTTACCTGGGAACAGGTGGTGGAGGAGGTGCAGCTCCCCGGCCTCTCACTGGCACCCCACGTCCACGAGAGGGTTCAGGTACTCCATTCAAGTAGGACAGCTCTAGAAATTGCTCCTGACAGATATCATCCATCATATCCTGGGAACGAAAGATACAAGGAGTATTGTATGGTATCTACACTTTCTACTGAGAAATCATCTGGTCCACGGGAGCCTTGAATTCTAAGAAGAGCTCTTGAGAGCCCAGATGAGGTCTCAGGTCATTCCTTCTCTGAAGTCAAATGGCACCCTATCTGTCACCTCTTTGAGAAAAGTCTTGATGGTAGACCCCCTCATTATTCATAATGTGGTCTCTGCCTAGCTCTCCGGATCACTTCCATTCTCTCTCTATATATAACCTCCTCACAAGCCAGACTGAACAACTTGTAGTTCAGAGCCTGGCATACTCTTACATATCCATTCTTTGCAAATAGTTTCCTTTTCCTGGAATAATAAAAGCCACTACCATTAATGGAGCTGTATGCACTTGGCTCTATATAATAAGCTTTATATAGATTTTTCAGTTTAATCTTCAAAATGAGGGCCGGGTGCAGTGGCTCACGCCTGTAATCCCAGCACTTTGGGAGGCCGAGGCGGGCAGATCACAAGGTCAGGAGATCGAGACCACCCTGGCTAACACGGTGAAACGCTATCTCTACTAAAAATACAAAAAAATTAGCCGGGCGCGGCAGGCACCTGTAGTCCCAGCTACTCGGAAGGCTGAGGCAGGAGAATGGCGTGAACCCGGGAGGCGGAGCTTGCAGTGAGCCAAGATAGCGCCACTGCAGTCCGGCCTGGGCGAAAGAGTGAGACTCCATCTCAAAAAAAAAAAAAAACAAAACAAAAAACAAACAAACAAAAAAAAACTTCAAAATGACCCTGAAATAAGTAGGCAGATCTCCACATTTTACAGTTAAGAAAACAGACTCAAGGAGTATACATCAACCAGCTTAAGAACACAGAGCTACTAAATGGCAGACTCTAGATGTGAATTCAGAATTACCTGTCTCAAAATCTAGGTGTTGGATCAACAGGCTTTTTTGTCCTTATACTGTCTTTTTTGTCCACCTGAGGGATTCTTAATTCATCCTTACAAGACTTGCCTAAATAAGTGTCTCTTGAAAAACTTTCTCTTGATGCCACCCCTACAACTCCTCTTTTCTCAAAGTACCACATAATTCCCTATACCCAAGCACTTATCACATAATTTTAGAATTGTCTGTCACTAAACTGTAAGCTCTTTAGGAGCCATTTTTGTAACTTTACACCCAGCATAGTATCAGACATCTGACAGATACTTAAGAAATGTTTGGGACGAACAAGAAACCTGAAGCTCAGAAAAGTGAAATGATAACCTGTTCAGGAAGACACAGATAGACAGACATACATAGTCCAGTGCTCTTCCTACGGCACCGTGAAGCATTGCTGGTATAGTTAATTGTTCTAAGGGGAAAATGGAGGGCTCTGGTCACAGATGCAAAAATAGCCTCACTTTTTTTTCCTCCACAAGAGGGAAAAATCAAATGCCATTGGCAAATCTTTTCACACTTCCTATTGAGAGCCATTCAGTCTTAATACTTCATGCATTTTTATATATCCCAGGCGTATACAGCTTCAATAGATGATGCTAGTCTTTGATGCCCCCCTCAACTCTCTAGCTCCTCCTACCTTACACATTACTGCTGCTTGAGACTCACACCTTGGAGAATCAAGTAACCAATGCCAGACCATTGCTCAGACTCCTCCAACTGCCACATCAACACTGAGGAAACCCACATCTCTCCGGCAAGCATCTTTTTCAAAAGATTCACTTACAAGCAAGCCTCATAAACCTAACCCTTCTGCGGAATATGACGTAGACTAACAATGAAGAGAGGAGATGGGCATTCCCTCTGCAGTCCTTTGGAAATTGAATGGCTTGGGTGATCAATAGAAAACCCCAAAAAGAGTAAATAGAATTTCCTTAAGATTATTAACCAGCTGTGTTTTTCTCTAGGATATGTTAAATGGTCTGTTTCATGTTGAACATTCTTTTTTTTTTTTTTTTTTTTGAGACAGAGCCTCACTCTGTCACCCAGGCCGGAGTGCAGTGGCGCAATCTCGGCTCACAGCAAGCTCCGCCTCCCGGGTTCATACCATTCTCCTGCCTCAGCCTCCCGATTAGCTGGGACTACAGGCGCCTGCCACCACGCCCAGCTAATTTTTTTTTTGAATTTTTAGTAGAGACGGGGTTTCACCATGTTAGCCAGGATGGCCTTGATCTCCTGACCTCGTGATCCACCCGCCTCGGCCTTCCAAAATGCTGGGATTACAGGTGTGAGCCACCGCGCCCCGCCTCATGTTGAACATTCTAATGAAGATGAGGTACTTGAAAGCAAAGCAGCTGCTAAGACATTTGAGACTGCTGGAATCCTTGGAGTTCAGCATTATGGGTACACAATGCCTAAAAACTTATTTATTTATTTTTTTGGAGATGGAGTTTCACTCTTGTTGCCCAGGCTGGAGTCCAATGGTGCAATCTCAGCTTACCACAACCTCTGCCTCCTGGGTTCAAGCGATTCTCCCGCCTCAGCCTCCCTAGTAGCTGGGATTACAGGCATGTGCCACCACGCCCGGCTAATTTTGTATTTTTAATAGACAGGGTTTCTCCATGTTGGTCAGGCTGGTCTTGAACTCCCGACCTCAGGTGATCTGCCCTCCTCGGCCTCCCAAATTGCTGGGATTACAGGCGTGGGCCACCGTGCCTGGCCCACACTGCCTATAAATTTTTGCCCTATCAATTTTCACATCATCTGACACCACATTTAGTTCTAATTCCCTCATTTAACATTCAAGAAAACCAAGGACTGTATCTTACCTCCTCCTAGTTTTCTGATGAACACATGACACTTACTCAATTCTACTTAATAATATTCCAAATCCTTCATAAGTCTCCAGATTCATCCTTGTTATTAAATATTCAACAGTAGTATGTTAACTCTGACAACCACCAGGCCTTGCTAAAAGGCAAAAATAGTACCATTTCCTATTTATTCAAAGTAATATTCCAACCAAGTATTCAAAGGTGGTAACAAGCAAGATAGATAAACTGGCCTGTCCCATCTCTATCTAGTCCTCAGTAATAGTCTGAAAAAAGCTGCTCACCTATCTGTTAAACATCAATAGTCAACCTCTTCCAAACTAAACTCGTCCTCAGCAAACTCCTCCAGGAAAGAAATCCCTGAGTGTGCTCAGGTCAGAATTTAACCCAATAACACTAGATGCTATAAGCTTCTTGCTGCTAGCCTCTACTCTCTACAGCATGAACTTCTTGAGTGCAGAGACCCACCTTAGTCACTTTCCTAACACAATCTCCTTGTTCCACACTACTACCAAAATACTCAGCTAGGTGAAGACCCTGTTAAACCTTAGTTAACCAAATATCAGAATGCAGGCACACTGTGGACCCGAGATACTGACAAGATACCGGTACACAATGAAAACCACATTAGACAAGGAGGGATAGAGTGGCCTTGGAGCATAATGCTTTGAGAACTAGGTGCAAGTAACGAACTACCTCAGGAAAATGAACATAAGTGCAGAATTTGGTATACATACAGGTTATGCAGAGACCTTAGTTAAGAACCCCTACCTTCACAACAGCATAAGATCCCAGTTCTCTTTTGCTCAGAAGACACAGGATATGGATTTCCTTACCGGTACTAGAAATTTCTTGACTTCCTCCATGGCATGGGCCATAAGAGCATAAGCCTCACATGGGGGTCCAAAGACTTCAATGAAGACATGCAGATCCATATTCAAGTGGGCATATTTGGGGTCTCCACCTTTGCGCAGCTCTTCCTCCTATGGAAAAATGCAGAGAAATGTCACACCATGGACTAGGGAGAAAACACCACCTTTACCTCTAAGCCAAAGGAACAGCAAGAAATACCCCTAATGTCCATGAAAAACAGTAAAGTTAATTGGTATGAGCTGAGAAGAATTAAACAAAAAAAAAAAAAAAAAGAAAAAAGAAAAACAGTAAAGTTTAAGAAAGTAAAACAAGCAGCCAGGCGCGGTGGCTCACGCCTATAATCCCAGGACTTTGGGAGACTGACGCGGGAGGATCACAAGGTCAGGAGTTCGAGACCAGTCTGACCAATGTGATGAAGCCCCGTCTCTACTAAAAATACAAAAATTAGCCGGGCATGGTGGCGCACGCCTGTAATCCCAGCTACTCAGGAGGCTGAGGCAGGAGAATTGCTTGAACCCGTGAGGTGGAGGTTGCAGTGAGCCACTGCACTCCAGCCTGGGCAATAGAGCAAGGCTCCCTCTCAAGAAAAAAAAAAAAAGTAAAACAAACTCTCAAGAACAGTAATTTGCACAGCCTGCTAAACTTGCACATGGTCTGCTGCTTACAGTTAATTGTTGTCTTAAATCCCTGAGATATCCACTGGAGCTCTTACTAAAAGCATAAAGAAGAAAAACTTAATTCTAGTCTCTATTCAGATAATAGCTGTTTGCCAAGCATTTGTTTTTAAATCACAGGTAGAGCTGTTAATCACCACGAGCTCTGCTTATCTGCTTATATGGTCTAGGGAGTGCTAGGGGAAGAAAGAAGTCAGGACAGAGGGAAGAAAAGCTCATGTAAATCTCATTAGTTAGAACACACTTCAGCCGTAACTATATGCATCTAGCAAGAAATGACCTGAGAAAACAAACATGTGTCCATTAGGCTACATAAAAGGAGGGTTGAAAGAATTGGTTTTTGGACTGTAGCAGGAATATCTCATCAAATAAGGTGACCCCAGAAGGCTAAGACTATTCTGTTTTGGTGAGAAGTTTCTTGTCACAGAGTACACAGCGTATGTGGCTACGGCATGGGGAAAAAAAAGACGCATTAGATTCTGTAGTCAGGATTACTCATGGTTCCTTTTGGAAAACATTCTTTTAGTGAGCCTCACATTCCAAACTGGCTATAAAACAAACCAACTAATCCTCAAACTCATCTGCTCTCACAACATTATTGTTCTCACTTTTCCAGGTTACAAAAAAGGGGGTGTGCTATTTGCATTTTAGCGTCTTTTGTCTGCTTTAGACTAAATTTTAGTATATTCAGTTCCCCTTTCAAGTTTTCACAGACAATCCTACCAATGCGCAATATGCTACTGCTGTTTCCATTACTATACAGTCAAAAAGTCCAAAAGAAAACTATCACCAGGGCACACCTAGGCTCTTCCAGGGTTGCCAAGCAAGTAAATTAACTTGGTGTATAATCTCTTGCATCCAGTGCAAACTTAAAGGAGCCACATTCTGTGTACACATACAAAATTCTTGCCTCTATAAGACATCCATACTGCATTCTGGGCAAGTAGAAGGCATTAGGATGTCCTCTTGCCTCACCAATGTGAGCTTACCTTGGCTTTGTCTCTCATTGAGCCCTTTCCCAATACAGAGATCTTTGCACCAGTCTCTTCCTGCAGTCTTTTGATTGTATTCCCTTGTGGTCCAAGAATCTTCCCCACAAAATTGAACTGACAGAAAATAGAGGATTTCTAAATATACATGCTACTATATAAAAACATTTCCACATAAATTACCTCACTTGATTTTAAACAACCCTGCAAAGGTAGAGTATTACCATTCCCATTTTACTGAAGGACACTGAAGCCATATTAATGAAGTGATTAGCTTAAGGTTATGAAACTAGAAAGTGGCAGTTCCTAGACCTGAATTTGGCTTTTCTGATGTATTCTGGTGCTCTTCCATAATACATTAAGACCTTTACTATTTTATTTTTTACTTTATTTTGAGACAGGCTCTCACTCTGTTGCCCAGGCCAAAGTGTAGTGACACAATCATGGCTCATCACAGCCTCAACTTTCTGGACTCAAGTGATCCTCCTGCCCCAGCCTCCGGAGTAGCTGGGTACAGGTGCACACCACAACACCAGGCTAATTTTTGTATTTTTTGTAGAGATGGGGTTTCGCTATGTTGCTCAGGCTGGTCTTGAACTCCTGGGCTCAAGCAATCTGCCTGCATCGGCCTCCCAAAGTGCTGGCATTACAGGCATGAGCCACTGTGCCTGGCCCAGCACTTAACATACATCAACATTTTTAAGGCAGTGACCTCAGAACAGAAGAGACTATATAGCACCCTTTGATAACACGCTGGATAAACTAAATGTAACCAAATGCTTTCCTAAAAAAAAAAAAGGAAGAAAAAAAAGCATTTACTTAAAAGTAAACTTTTAGTAAGAAAATAAAATTAACTTCAACCGATTGAGGATTCATATTATATTTCCTTTTATTTAGATTTCAGGTTAGTCTTTTGACAAAGAGCAACTCTTCAGGTTTTAATTTTTTTTTCTTTGAACTTGTAGCCTGAGCAATCATTTGAGAAAGAAACTTTTTGATAATAAAAAGATGATTATATTTCCTTCCTGGCTATAGCTATGTTATTAGTTAAGAACTTAGATATTTCAACTCTCAGTAACAGGTACTACAAGCATGAAAGAGAAGCTTCACAGGCTTAAGTTTCTAAAGCATCACAATCCCCAGGAGTCTTTATTATAGCCCATGACTCTCTCATAACTATAAAGATAACTCAAAGATCCAAAGCACTTTTTGCCTTACCTTGGGATACTGCTTGACAGGTATCAGCACTCGCTCTTTCAGTTTCATGTTCTTATGAGAAAATAAATCCAAATAATTCTCCTCATCATCCTTTTTTGAGTCTCCTTTCTGAATCTTCTCAATTTCTGAATAGGAAAAACAATTTATTTTTGCCCTGGTAAATAAATGCAAATTTTGAAGTCTGCTTAAAGCAATAACATGGAATACCATATAGTGAAACCAAATAGTTCACACAAATGTGCCAATTTCAGAAAGAAACTAGCTGAAAGCACTAAAGCTATATGAAGTTGACTAGACAGCCCAAAGCCTGCTTCTAATAAAAGAAGTGTACTCTTCCACCCTCACCTGAAACCATGACAACAGAGACATTTAAATGTTTCTTAAATCAATTTAACAAAATTAATTGGGTGAGATGGGGGAAAGGAGAATAAAGAAACAAACAAAAAAATCAAAATCTGCATCAAGACAAAGCATAATCTTACCTTGAAAAAAACAAAAGTAAATAATCTAAATATACAATGGATAGTTCCATTAAAGTTCCACGGTGACATTAGTACTCTAGATACTAGTCCTTAAGAGTCTGAAAGACCTTATTCTTACTCTGCTACTCACTAGTCGTGTGACCTAAGACAAGTTAATAAAATACGTAGATATGCCTAATTAAGGCCAATTTTTCATAAAGTACTTAATATATCGTTACCGTTATCTAGCCCAAATTCAGCCAATGCCTAAATGATACAAAATGCACAAGGTACTTTTTTTTTTTTGAAATGGAGTTTCGCTCTTTTTGTCCAGGTTGGAGTGCAATGGCATGATCTCGGCTCACTGCAACCTCTGCCTCCTGGGTTCAAGCGATTCTTCTGCCTCAGCCTCCCAAGTAGCTGGGATTACAGGTGTGTGCCACCATGCCCGGCTAATTTTGTATTTTTAGTAGAGAAGGGTTTTCTCCATGTTGGTCAGGCTGGTCTCGAACTCCCGACCTCAGGTGATCCGCCTGCCTCAGCCTCCCAAAGTGCTGGGATTACAGGCGTGAGCCACCGCGCCCAGCCACCAGGTACTTTTTAAAAAAAACATTTTATTGAAGTATAACTGATATGTAAAAAGTTATACATAATTAATGTATACAATGATGAGTTTGGAGATAAGTATACACCCATGAAACCATCACCACCATCATGGGCACAGACATATCCATCATCACCTAAAAGTACTTTCAATTCGCGGGTTAAGACAGTTTCATTAGATAGAAACTTGGCATACAAAAAGATTTCCTACCATTAAGGAACTTCATTCATTGAGTGACTGCAAGTGTTTGAGTGCTTCCTATAGTATGGAGAGGCAGATGAAGGGAGGGCTATAATAGGTACAATCATTAACCACTATGGAGGACTTAATAAGAGCCAGACATCTGTCTTGCAAAGCACAGGAGATACAACAGAGCGAGTCAGACTGGTCTCTTGTCTTCACTGTTTATATACTGGAGTTCCCAGACTATACAGGTGGCAATGAAGTATAGTTAAGTGCTATAACAGGAGTTCTAATAGAGATGAGGGCAGAGTGCCCAAGGATGAGCAGCAACTGAAAGCTTATATGATCCACTGAGAGTAGTTAAAAAAAAAAAAATTGGCCAGGTGCTGTGGCTCACGCTTGTAATCCCAGCACTTTGGGAGGCTGAGGCAGGAGGATCACAAGGTCTGGAAATCGAGACCATCCTGGCTAACACGGTGAAACCCCATCTCTACTAAAAATACAAAAAAAAATTAGCGGGCGTGGCGGTGGGCACCTGTAGTCCCAGCTACTAGGGAGGCTGGGGCAGGAGAATGGCATGAACCCAGGAGGCGGAGCTAGCAGTGAGCCGAGATCGCGCCACTGCACTCCAGCCTGGGCGACAGAGCGAGACTCTGTCTCAAAAAAAAAAAAAAAGTATATATAGTATATATATATACGTGTATATATACTCCCTAAAATCAGTGGAACATTCTAAATATCAGAGAATAGTCTGTAATAGAATATTACATAACATTCCCATCTTCTATAATTTTAAGGCGGGGGTTCTCAAACTTCTTCATGCATCACAATCACCTAGAAGAGGGCTTATTAAACTAGATTGCTGGGCTTCAAAGCCAGTCTGGGATTTGTGTTAGGAATTTGCATTTCCAACAAATTCCCAGGTAATTCTGATATTGCTGGTCCAGGGACCATACTTTGAAAACCATTGGCTTGAAGTATAAAGACACCCTACCTCAAACACGTTCCACAAATCTATACCCTTAACAGTTTTTATTTATTAATTATTATTTTTTGAGACACAGTCTCGCTCTGTCACCCAGGTTGGAGCGCAGTGGTGCAATCTCTGCTCACTGGAACCTCTGCTTCCCGGGTTCAAGCGATTCTCCTGCCTCAGCCTTCCAAGTAGCTGGAACTACAGGCATGCGCCACTATGCCCGGCTAATTTTTCTCCCTATTTTTAGTAGAGATGGGGTTTCACCATGTTGGCTGGGCTGGTCTCGAACTCCTGACTTCAGATGATCCACTCGCCTCGGCCTCCCAAAGTGCTGGGATTACAGATGTGAGCCACCGTACTGGCCTAACAGTTTTTAAAATAAATATTTAGAGAGGCGCAGCTGTGAAATATATAGACGAAGAAAAGTAACTGACTCTGACATGCCTTAGAGAATTTAGAATTTCAGACTGAATGCTTGTTTGTTAAAAAGCCTAATTTCAGATGCTATACTATACCATGAACTAATAGACACATACTTCCTGGTTTTCTGACAATTAAAATTGCCGACGAATTGTAAATATCCTTAATTAAAAACCTTTACTCCTATGAGAACTGTAAATGACAGTGCTCTTCACAATCCTGTTTCAGTGCTTGGAATAGAAAACAAATTTGACCTTACAGTTAACAGAGTAATGCTTCATTCAACAGTCTACTTGTGAGGGTAATCCTAACCCTAACCCTTACTGTTTGGTGGCAGATCCTGACCTCTACTTCTTTTCCCCTACTGCTAATATACTTTTTCTGATCAATCTTTTTGAGCCTACTGTACCTGACTACACCACTTTCTAAGTTCTCAGACTGGAAAACTTAGTTATTCAATCCTCAAAGTCCTAGAAGAACAAAGATGCCATAATTCTGATCTGAGAACATCGCCAAGGAGCTTTTAATAATGTGGAACAGGCCAGGAGAGGTGGCTCATGCCTGTAATCCCAGCACGTTGGGAGGCCAAGGTGGGCAAATCACCTGAGGTCAGGAGTTCGAGACCAGCCTGGCCAACGTGGTGAAACCCCATCTCTACTAAAAAAATATATACATAGGCCGGGCGCGGTGGCTCACGCCTGTAATCCCAGCAGTTTGGGAGGCTGAGGTGGGCGGATCACCTGAGGTCAAAAATTCGAGACCAGCTTGGTCAACATGGGGAAACCCCGTCTCTACTAAAAACATAAAAATTAGCCAGGCGTGGTGGTGTGCACCTGTAATCCCAGCTACCGAGAAGGCTGAGGGAGGAGAATCGCTGGAACCCGGGAGGCAGAGGCTGCAGTGAGCTCAGATTGCGCCACTGCACTCCAGCTTGGGCGATAGGGCAAGACTCCATCACAACAACAAAAAAGAATGTGGAACAAATTAGATACTTCATTTTATCTATGTCGCTTTGTGCTTCTGAGGGCTACCATTGAGTTAGACCTTTCAACTGTATTTTATACCACTTTCCAGAAACCTTGGTCAGTGCAAGACGATTCAAAGTCTGTTCATCTGCTATACTCCTACAAGAAGGTGTGTTTATATGCAATGTAATGCACTCTGTGAATTTAAGGCCTTTCATTTTTTCATTTCTTAAAGACCAGTGTGATAGTATAAGACCTTTCTATAACATGGATTCTTCTATTTTTGAACTACTCAGATCTTAGAATCCTTCTGTCCAATTATTTCACAACTTTTTAAAGAATAGCAGTGGCCAGGCATGGTGGCTCACACTTGTAATCTCAGCATTTGGGGAAGCTGAGGCAGAAGGATCACTGGAGCCCAGGAGTTTGGGACCAGAGCGGGCAACATAGTGAGACCCCTTCTCTATAAAAAATAACAAATTAGTCAGGCATGGTGGTATGCGCCTGTGGTCCCAGCTATTTGGGAGGCTGAGGCAGGAGGATAAGCAGTTGGAGGCTGTAGTGAGCCAAGATCATGCCACTGCACTCCAGCCTGGGGGTGACAGAGTAAGGCCCTGTCTCAAAAAAAGCAAAGGAAAGCATTTTTAGAGAATTCAGAGAAGGATCATTTAAATAAAACAGAGGGTTGAAAAGAGAATCAGAATTTTAACCTACAAAGCAAAGGACTGGTTGGGCACAGTGGCACATGCGCTTGTAATCCCAGTGCTTTGGGAGGCTGAAGCAGGATGACTGCTTTGAGCCCAGGAGCTTGAGACCAGCTTGGGCAACACAGCAAGACCCTGTCTCTACCAAAAATAAATAAATAAATAAATAAATAAATATATATATATATATTTAAATTAGCTGGGTGTAGTGGTACCTGCCTATTATCCTACCTACTCAGGAGGCTGTGGTGGGAAGATCGCTTGAGCCCAAGAGTTCAAGGCTGCAGTGAACTATGATGACTGTGCAACTGCACTCCAGCTTGGGTATCGAAGGGAGAGAGGAGGGGAGAGGGGAGAAAGGGAGGAAGGAAGGAGGGAAGGGAGGGAGGGAAGAAGGGAGGGGGCAGGAAGGGAGGCAGGGAGGGGATGAAGGGAGAGGGAGAGGGAAGAAAAGGAAGCAAGCAGAAGACTAAGAAGCTACTCGAGCTTTCAAGAAGCGTGGAGGGGGCCAGGCGCTGTGGCTCATGCCTGTAATTCCAGCACTTTGGGAGGCTGAGGCTGGTGGATCACCTGAGGTCAGGAGTTCGAGACCAGCCTGACCAATACAGTGAAACCCCATCTCTATTAAAAGTACAAAAATGAGCTGGGCGTGGTGGCGTGTGCCTGTAGTCCCAACTGCTTGGGAGGCTGAGACAGAAGAATTGCTTGAACCCGGGAGGCGGAGGTCACAGTGAGCTGAGATCGTGCCACTGCACTCTAGCCTGGGTGACAGAGCGAGACTCTGTCTCAAAAAAAAAAAAAAAAAAAAGGAGCTGAATTTTTTTTTTTTTTTGAGATAGGGTCTCACTCTGTCACCCAGGCTGGAATGAGTGGCACAATAATGGCTCACTGTAGCCTCAACCTCCTGGGTTCAGGTGATCCTCCCACCTCAGCACCCCCAGTAGGTGCAACCATAGGCGCGTGCCACCGTGCCTGGCTAATTTTTTTTATTTGTAGAGATGGGGTCTCCCTATTTTGCCCAGGTTGGTCTTGAACTCCTGGGCTCAAATGATCCTTCCACTTCGGCCTCCCAAAGTGCTGGGATTATAGGCGTGACCTACTATGTTCCCCCCGCCTTTTTTTTTGTTTGTTTTAAAGAGATGGGTTCTCTACTGCCTAGGCTGAAGCATAGTGACACCATCATAGTTCACTGCAGCCTCGAACTCCTGAGCTCAAGTGATCCTCCTGCCTCAGCCTCCCCAGTAGCTAGGACTAAAGGTGCGTGCCACCTTACCCAGGTAGGGCTGAATATTTATTTGATGCCTACTATATATCAAATACCATAGAACTATTACCTCATTAATCCTCAAAAATCACTCCGTGAACTGAGTTACTTACATCTGAGGCAACAAAAACTCAAAGAGATTAAATAACTATCTCTAGGTCATAAAATTGTTAAAGTAACAGAATAAGAATTAAAAACCCACGCCTGGCTGGGCACAGGGGCTCACATCTGTAATCCCAGAACTTTGGGAGGCCGAGGTGGGAGGATTGCTTGAGCCCAGGAACTTGAGACCTGCCTGGGCAACAGAGTGAGACCCCATCTTTACTAAAATTAAAAAAAAAATTTTAATTAAATTAGCTCAGTGTGGTGGTGTACAACTGTTGTCCCAGTTACTAGAGAGGCTGAGGCAGGATGATCACTTGAGCCCAGGAGTTGGAGGCTGTGGTGAGCCATAATGGTGCCACTGCATTCCAGCTTGGGTGACAGAGCAAGACTCTGTCTCTAAAAAAAAATTAATAAAAAATTTTAGAAAACCCCCAAAACTGAGGCCTTTAGGCCTTTTCTGACTTTCTTTTTTTTTTTTGAAACGAAGTCTCACTCTGTCGCCCAGGCTGGAGTGCAGTGGCACAATCTCAGCTCACTGCAACCTCTGCCTCCCAGGTTCAAGCAATTCTCCCTACCTCAGCCTCCTGAGTAGCTGGGATTACAGGCATCTGCCACCACGCCCAGCTAAATTTTGTATTTTTAGTAGAAAGAAGGTTTCACCATGTTGGCCAGGCTGGTCTTCAACTCCTGATCTCAGGTGATCCACCCACCTTGGCCTCCCAAAGTGCTGGAATTACAGGCGTGAGCCACCGCGCCAGGCCTCTAACTTCTAATTTCATGCTTTTCCTATTGTCTCTTGATGAGTGTGTGTTTGTGGGGGGCACACTTTATTTAAGCAAGGAAGAGCTGACTTTTATAAAATTTTGGGAAGTACAATTTATACCCTCAGACACTGGCACGTGGCCTAAAGGTAATAAAAGGGCTTTATGGGTGTCTCAGATGTTCAGTTGTCTGATGGTCTTTCTTTTTTCTTTTTCAACTCTGTATGTCTCTCCTTGTCCTTGCTTTCCCCGGAGAGCTAGAGTAGACTGAAATGGGAAGACAAAAAATCAAGGAGGAGCTTCCTAAAAATGGTTTAACCTCAGGCAAAAGTACTTTCTAGACAACCCTTTTGGAACTGACTCCTTTAAGTAATCTTTGCTTGGGTCTCTGGAGACCTTGGATATCCCAAGGGCCAAAGAAAACAAAGCTGAGGTGTAAACAACACAAGAGGTGACCCATTTGTTTCCCAGCCACTCAGAATAATCATATCTTATCCAATGCCTTCTATGTGTCAGGAATTTTGTATTTATTATTTCACTTTGTCTTTGTAACCAGTATTATCTTCATTTGACAGATGAAGAAACCCGGGCTCAGAAAAGCTATATAACTTGTCCAAGATCTCAAAACTAATTAGTGACATAGCAGATACTTAAACCCAAGTCACTTCTTATACCAAAGAAAGTAAATTCAATTAACCTTTCAAAATTTCCTTCATCTTTTACTATAACTTAACCTTTCCCACCCCCCACTTTTTTTTTTTTTTTGTAGATTTTATCCCAACCAGACTGTAAGCTTCCACGTTGCTTAATATATCTTGGAGGAAAGACAAGGGTTTTGAAGCTAGACAAAGTGGGTTTGATTCCCAGCTCTCCTACATGCTTGGTGTATGACTTTAAAAGAGAATGTTAATAAGAAAAATAGTAAGAAAAAAAGAGAGAGGGCGAAAAAGAGATGTAACGCACACAAAAAAAGTTAATATTAGAGAAGTTTGGGAAAATTATATACCAACTTTATCAACTGGTCTGGCTTAACTAAAAAATCAATACAAATGTATCATTAACTGAACTTTTTTTTTTTTTTGAGACAGGGTCTTGCTCTGTCACCCACACTGGAGTGCAGTGGCGCAATTTTGGCTCACTGCAACCTCCGCCTCCCAGGTTCAAGCAATTCTCCTGTCTCAGCCTCCCGAGTAGCTGGTGACTATAGGCGCATGCCACCACACCTGGCTAATTTTTGTATTTTTAGTAGAGACGGGGTTTCACCGTGTTAGCTAGGATGGTCTCGATCTCCTGACCTTGTGATCCACCTGCCTCGGCCTCCCAAAGTGTTGGGATTACAAGCGTGAGCCACCGCGCCCAGCCAACTGAACGTTTGATATGGCCTGCATAAGGAACAAGACAATGGTCAAGATTTTCTAAGTATCCAGAGCGAGTATTTCTAGGAGAGCAAGATTCTCAGAACTGCTCTAAAAGGTCAGGGTTCATTTCATACCCTCCTCTAGACTCCCACCATACTTGGTTCTACACTTCTAAACACAGCACTCCTCCTTTGCCTGTTGTTAACAATCTCTGGACTCCTTCCATTGCTGAGTGTCTGTAATTCTTAGTACAGTACAATGCTTGATACACAACAGGCATCTATAATCATTAACCGAATTAAAAGAAATGTACCGGCTGGGGCGCGGTGGCTCACACCTGTAATCCCAGCACTTTGGGAGGCCAAGGTGGGCAGGAGATCGAGACTATCCTGGCCAACATGGTGAAACCCTGTTTCTACTATGGTGAAACCCTGTCTCTACTAAAGATTTAAAGATTTACTCTAGCTAAATCTAAAAACTGGTTGGGCGTGGTGGCGCGTTCCTGAGTCTCAGCTACTCAGGAGGCTGAGAGAGGAGAATTGCTTGAACCCGGGAGGTGGAGGTTGTAGTGAGCCGAGATCATGCCACTGCACTCCAGACTCCAGCCTGGGTGACAGAGCAAGACTCCATCTCCTAAAAAAAAAAAAAAAAAAAGAAAAAAGAAATGTGCCGCTGGGTGTGGTGCCTCACACCTATAATCCCAGCACTTTGGGAGGCCGAGGCAGGCAGATAACCTGAGGTCAGAAGTTCAAGACCAGCCTGGCCAACACGGTGAAACCTTGTCTCTACTAAAAATACAAAACTTAGCCGGGCGTGGTGCCGCCTGCCTGTCAAAAATTAGCCAGGTGTGGTGTCATGCGCCTGTAATCCCAGTTACTTGAGAGGCTGAGGCACAAGAATCGCTTGAACCCGGGAAGCAGAGGTTGCAGTGAGCCAAGATTGCGTTACTGCACTCCAGCCTGAGTGACAGAGTGAGAACCTGTTTCAAAAAAAAACAAATACAAAAAAGTATGGTTAACACCCTCGACTTCCCTTAAACAACTCACATGACTTTATCATCCCCAAATTTATAATTCTCAACTTTTCTGTTGGTATCATCTTTTGGAATCAGAAGTACCGTAAGCTTACTATTGCAAAACAACTTCATTCGTTTTATTTATCAAATTACTTACTGTTTCAAGCAAGAGCACAAAGCCAATAGGTTCTTTATCTTTTTTGGAATCATTGGTCCCTCTGAGAATTTGATGGAAGCTACTGATTAGCAACCCAGAAAAAAATACAAACTCATAGTATATTATATACAATATTGGCTATTGGTATAGAAAGGCTGGGTATTGGTTAAAAAAAAATCCCCCAAAGGCCTGTTACAAGCCCTTTCATATGGGCTCAATTTTTACATTCCAGGACAGTAGAAAACTCTGTCATATTGACTATGGTCTCCCAAATCTTTTCCTTAGTGCACAATTTAGAGCTTTGCAACTTTCAAAAAAAATTTTTTTTAATTTTAAGGCAATTTTAGATTTATATGCAGTTTTAAGAAATAACAGAGATCCTGTATACTTTAGTTTTCCCCATAACATTTTGCATATCTGTATCACAATCAGAAAATTAACATTAAAATAAGAAAATTTGTTGTACAGGTTTCATGGAAAAAAAAATTAACAATTCATTGACTTTATTAGGATTTCACCACCTTTACATGTACTTGTTTGCTTAGTTCTATGCAATTTAATCAGACTCATGTGACCACCACCTCAGTCAAGATACAGAACAGTTCCATCATGAGGATCCTTACCCTTTGATAGCCAGTCACCGTTTTCCCTCATCTCTCACCACTGGCAACCACTAATATAGTCTTCATCTCCACTATTCTGTTTCTTCAAGAATGTTATATTAATGAAATCATATAGTATGTAACCTTTTGAGATTGGCTTTCTTCACTCAGCTTAATTCTCTTGTGATCAAGCAAGTTGCTGCATTTATTAACAGTTCCTTTTTTTTTTTTTTTTTTTTTTTTACTGCACAGTACTGTTCCACGGTATGGGTGTGCCAGTTTATTGGAGGCATTTGGTTTGTTTCCAGTTTTTGGCTACTATGAATAAAGCTGCTGTGAACATTCGTGTACAGGTTTTGTGTTGAGTTTTAATTTCCCTGAAATAAATACCCAAGAATGCAACTGTTGAACGATATGGTAAGCACATTTTTTTTTTTTTTTTTTTTGAGACAGGATCTCACTGTTGCCCAAGCTGGAGTGCAGTGGCACGATCTCAGCTCAAGGCAGCCTCGACCTCCTGGGTTCAAGCGATTCTTCCACCTCAGCCTAAGACCAATCTCCTGGGTTCAAGCGATCCTTCTGCTTCAGGCTCCCGAGTAGTTGGGACTATGGGTGTGTGCCGCCATTCTCAGCTAATTTTTAAATTTTCTGTAGAGACAAGCTCTCACTAGGGCTCAAGCAATCCTCTCACCTTGGCCTCCCAAAGTCCTGGGATTACAGGCATGAGCCACCATGCCCAGCCAATAAGCACATTTAGTTTTGTAAAAAACAAAAAACAAACAAACAAACAAAACCTGCATTGGGCTGGGCATGGTGGCTCACACCTGTAACACAGGTACTTTGGGAGGCTGAAGAGGGAGGATCACGGTCAGGAATTCGAGACCAGCCTGGCCAACATGGTGAAACCCCATCTCTACTAAAAATACAAAAATCAGCCGGGCATGGTGGTGGGCGCCTGTAATCCCACCTACTCGGGAGGCTGAGGCAGGAGAACTGCTTGAAACCGAAAGGTAGAGGTAGCAGTCAGCCAAGATCGCGCCACTGCACTCCAGCGTGAGCGACAGAGCGAGACTCAATCTCAAAACAAACAAACAAACAAAAAAACAAAACCTGCAATATCACAGATAAATGTATACTTAACGATATTCTGCTTTATCTTACTAGGCTTTGTTTTATAGAAATAGTATTATACTGTATGTAGTCTTATGGGACGTACTTTCTTCATATAACATTAGATTTTGGAGATTTCTCCATGTTGTTGCCTGCAGCTATAGTTCATCCATTTTCACTGCTGTACAAATATTTTCTTTTTCTTTCTTTCTTTCTTTTTGTTTTTTTTTTGAGATTGAGTTTCACTTGTTGGCTAGATCTCAGCTCACTGCAACCTCTGTCTCCCGGGTTTCAGCAATTCTCCTGCCTCAGCCTTCCAAGTAGCCGGCATTACAGGCACCTGCCACCACGCCCAACTAATTTTTGTATTTTTAGTAAAGACAGGGTTTCACCATGTTGGTCAGGCTGGTCTTAAACTTCTGACCTCAGGTAATCCACCCGCCTCGGCCTCCCAAAATGCTGGGATTACAGGCGTGAGAAACTGTGCCCAGCCAAATATTTTCTGTTGTAAATCTATCACATTATCCAATGAATGGTGAAACAAGTTGCAACATTTTGTGAACAAGGTACACCATTTCATGAATCAAGTGCTCATGTATAAGTTTCTTTGAGCATATTCCTAGAAAAGGTGTTGCTGGTTTTTGTTTTTTTTTTAAGACAGAGTCTCGCTCTGTCGCCCAGGCTGGAGTGCAGTGGCGGCGCAATCTCGGCTCACTGCAAACTCCACCTCCCGGGTTCAAGTGATTCTCCTGCCTCAGCCTCCTGAGTAGCTGGAATTACAGGCTCCCGAGTAGCTAGGATTACAGGCACGTGCCACCACGCCCAGCTATCTTTTGTATTTTTAGTAGAGACAGGGTTTCACCATGTTGGTCAGACTGGTCTCGAACTTCTGACCTCAAGTGATCCGACTGCCTCGGCATCCCAAAGTGCTGGGATTACAGGCATGGGCCACCGCACCTGGCCTTACTCTCCAGTTTGTTTGTTTGTTTGTTTTTGAGACGGAGTCTCACTCTGTCCCCCAGGCTGGAGTGCAGTGGCGCGATCTCGGCTCACTGCAAACTCCACCTCCCGGGTTCACGCCATTCTCCTGCCTCAGCCTCCCCAGTAGCTGGGACTACAGGCGCCCGCCACTGCGCCCAGCTAATTTTTTTGTATCTTTTAGTAGAGACGGGGTTTCACTGTGTTAGCCAGGATGGTCTTGATCTCCTGACCTCGTGATCCACCCGCCTCGGCCTCCCAAAGTGCTGTGATTACAGGCGTGAGCCACCGCACCCGGCCTGTTTGCTTTTTTGAGACGGAGTCTCACACTGTCGCCCAGGCTGGAGTGCAGTGGTGCGATCTTGGCTCACTGCAACCTCCGTCTCCTGAGTTCAAATGATTTTCCTGCCTTAGCCTCCTGAGTAGCTGGGATTACAGGCGTCCACCACCACACCAGGGGTAATTTTTTGTATTTTTAGTAGAGACAGGGTTTCACCACGTTGGCCAGGCTGGTCTCGAACTCCTGACCTCGTGCTTTGCCTGCCTCGGCCTCCCAAAGTGCTGGGATTACAGGCATGAGCCACCAGGCCCGGCCCTTATTTTCCAGTTTTAAAAGCAGGTTTTGCTAGCCCTGTAGAATGAACTGGGAAGGTCTCAATGTATTTCTAGAGAATATTCTAAATAAAGGAATTAACTATTTTGAAGTTTCAACAGACTTTGTAAAATGTTTTCCACTGTATGCTTTTGAAGGATGGATTTTTGAGTATCCCTCCAAGATCTTTTGCAGATTGCTAATCTATTCAAAATGTTTATTCTTGAGTCACTTATACTAACTTGTATTTCCCTAATTGTAGAAAGTAGAAAAATAGGCCGGGCGCAGTGGCTCATGCCTGTAATCCCAGCACTTTGGGAGGCCGAGGCAGGCGGATCACCTGAGGTCGGGAGTTTGAGACCAGCCTGACCAACATGGAGAAACCCCGTCTCTACTAAAAATACGAAATTAGCCGAGCGTGGTGGCACATGCCTATAATCCCAGCTACCAGGGAAGCTGAGGCAGGAGAATTGTTTGAACCTGGGAGGTGGAGGTTGCGGTGAGCCGAGATCGCGCCATTGCACTCCAGCCTGGGCAACAAGAGTGCAACTCCGTCTCAAAAAAAAAAAAAAAAAAAAAGGAGAAAAAGAACACTGGTATCTATACAACAGCATTTTACTTACTATATAAATATATTAACACAATAAGGTAAATTATTTCTCTTCCAGAAAACAAAGATAGATGATTGAATCCTTATGTCTGCAGACATATTCGAATATATACAACAGCATTTTACTTAGTATATAAATATATTAACACAATAAGGTAAATTATTTCTCTTCCAGAAGACAAAGATGGATGATTGAATCCTTATGTCTGCAGATACATTCGACAGTCATCACAGCTGAATATCAATCTGGCTAACATAGAAGTCTACATTCAAAATCTACATCCCTCAAAATTTTGTCTTTTTTTTTTTTTTTGAGACGGAGTCTTGCTTCTTCACCCAGGCTGGAGTGCAATGGTGCAATCTGGGCTCACTGTAACCTCCAACTCCCGGTTTCAAGTGATTCTCCTGCCTCAGCCTCCCAAGTAGCTGGGATTACAGGCATGTGCCACCACGCCCGGCTAATTTTTGTATTTTTGGTAGAGACGGGGTTTCACCATGTTGGCCAGCCTGGTCTTGAACTCCTGACCTCAAGTGATCCGTCTGCCTTAGCCTCCCAAAGAGTTGGGATTATAGGTGTGAGCCACTGTGCCCGGCTGTCATCATTTTTTCATCAGTCCCACCTTCAATGAAGGTGAATATGTATTATTTCGTGAAATATTTAATAAGAGGCCACTCTGTGCAGCACTCTTCAAGGCATAGAAGATACAACGGTGAACAAAGTAGACAAAAGATTCCTGCGCTCTGGTGGAGCTGACATTCTAGCCATGGAGAATGGGTAATCAACAAACAAATACTGTACATAACGACAATATAGTGCAACAGATGCTGATAGTGAAAAAGTAAACCCAGGAAAGGAAGAGGAGAGCTGTGTAGGTGGTATAGGAAGAGTGCTCAGGGTCTCACGGTACCTTATTGGGAATGGTCAAAGGTGCCTGGAGGAGCCACAGTCCCACGCAGTAGACTCTGCTCTCTGGTTTCCTTTTTGTATCTTAGCCTTATCATCTTCACTGCCCTGTTAACACTGTGATACTTTCAAATATACTTTTTTTTTTTGGTCACCTATCATCCCAGATAAATTTTAATATTTTGTCCCACTATAGCTTAAAGTACAATTTGCAGCAGGCACTATAGTGAGGGAACGGGGAAGGTGTGTAGACTGACCAAAAATCCTGGTTACGATGCTTACTAATTTTGTTACCTTAGGCAAATTATTAATCTCTGGGTGTCTTGGTTTCCTCATCTGTATAAGTGAGGATAATAAAAGTAAGTTCTCATTTCATTTTATAGGTTAAATATTTAATGTAAAGTGCTCAGACCTCAAACATTAAGTGTTAGCTATATTTTTCTTCCGTGTGTTCTTTTCTTTCTTTCTTTCTTTTTTTCCTTTTTTGAGATGGAGTTTAGCTCTTGTTGCCCAGGCTGGAGTGTAATGGCGCAATCTGGGCTCCCTGCAACCTTCGCTTCCCAGGTTCAAGTGATTTTCCTGCCTCAGCTTCCAAAGTAGCTGGGATCACAGGCGTGCGCCACCACGCCAAGCTAATTTTGTATTTTTAGTAGAGACGGGGTTTCACCATGTTGATCAGGCTGGTCTCCAACTCCTGACCTCGCGATCAGCCCGTCTCGGCCTCCCAAAGTGCTGGGATTACAGGTGTGAGCCACCGCGCCTGCCCCTTCCATGTGATCTTACCAGAGCTTAAATACTACTATTCTATCTTCTCAAAGTCTCACTTCCGCACAATGGGTTGTGACTTCACTGCAATCCCCTTGCAAGATAATTCAGAAATACCTTAAAAGCCAGGCTCAACATACATTAACACTTATCCATGCTAGAAAGAATTCATACATCCCAAACCAACATTAACCTCAATCACATTTCTCCAATTTCAGTTGGGTTTTAAAAAAATACATCCAGAAAGCCCAAGTTAAAAATAAAGAGCACTCTCTTAGTTAAGCAATGAGGGGAGACTGAAAATTAAAAGTAACTTTTAAGGATCAACAGTTTTTGACAGTTATCTTAAGAAAGCATAAAAGATGACCACCACACTGGTAAAGATCCCTTACCTTACAGTGTTGGGAGACAGAGAACAAAGGGAGGGAGATAATATTTTCATAATGAACTGTCCATTATATTAACCTTGCCAAAGAGTCCAACTACTCATTCAGTGTTGAAGGATGTGAATTTTTACTTGCTTACTAAAATTTAGGTATCATAAAAAATATTTATTAAAATAATATTTTAACTAGAAGCGAAAGTCAGACAGCTTTAGGGAAAAATCAGAGCGACTAGATGATTGGCCAGTGCTGATGAGGAAAAGAGCGCTAACCTACAGAACAAAGACTCTCATTTCTAATCTATTTCACTACTGAATCAAAAATGTAAAAAACAGCAACAAAAAGGCCAAGCCTTTCAGTACAGGCATCATGCAACTTCTCTCAATTTCTGTCCATCTCGTTGGGAAACGTCATGTGAACTACGCGGGAGTCCCTATCGTCCCATTTCACTGTCTCTAGGGTTATTTCACTCCTTCAACGACAGTGAACACACAGTGTAAAATGGCTCAGTAGCAATTCTTATTTTATCAGCCTTAGTCGGAAATCTGATTCGGAAACCTCAAGCTCCGATCCACATAAATCGCTCCTTCCTCCCAGCAACTTAAGCTGCGGTTACCGCTAAGTCCGGTTCGGCCCCAGCGACAGCAAGGCACTGGACAGGGCATTCCAGCCTCACCCCACCTCACCTCGGCCCTTCCTCCCACGGTCCCTCCCCGCTCTGGCTGTCTTCACCTCCTACACCTCGGTCGAGGCGCTCATCGCCACCTGCGATCAAAAAGGGTTTCCCTTCAGGGAAAGGGGGAAATAAAGGTTCATTTCTGGAAGAATCTGCGCGCCCGGCAGCCGCAAGAGGAGGGAGGAGGGAAGAGTCGGGAAAGGGGCGGGGAGCTCAGCACTATCCATCAAGACATTAGCGCTAGGAGATCGCAAAGTCGCCTTCGGGCCTCCACTGCAGCCTAGAAATTCTCCCACGCACTCCGGGCTGAGGTGGGAATGTGGAATCCAGGCTCCCAAAAATGAGGATGAGACCGGAACTCCCGACTGCCTCGGTCCCGAGGGGGCGGGAAGCGAGAGGAACAAAGCCAGGGCCACTCATGCCCGGGATGGCCGGGCGACCCAGAGGGACACGGGAGGCCCCCTTACCTGCCGTCAGCAGCTGCATGGCGTGAGTGAAGGACGGGTCGAGCGAGTCCTTCTCGGCCATGAGTTCGGGCAGGTACTTGTTCTCTGGCTCCATCTTGACCGAGGCTGTGGCCGAGGGGGGCAGCAGCGGGGTCGGCGCTGGCCCGCCCACTGTCGCGTCGGGACCCGTGGCCGAGGGCGGCAGCAGCGGTGGCGGCTGCGTGGCGGGCGAGGCCCGGGCGCCCCCGCGGGATCCCCCTCCGCCTCCCCGGGACCGGTGAGGCAGCGGCGGCTGCCGAGACGGCGTCTGACGCACCGAGGGGTGGGCACCGGAGGGGTCCATGGAGCCGCTACGGCCCGAAGACCGGCTCATGCGCGCGGCGGGGTCGTCCCGGCGCTGCATCTGGGAGGATGTGCGATCCAAGGAGCGAGAAAGCGACGCGGCAGCGACGGAGGCCCGAGCGGCGGTTGGCGGGGGTGGCAGAGCGGGAGCGGTAGCGACCGAAGCCGACCCGAGCGACCCAGCGAGAGAGAGCACCGGAAATGAGGCGGCGCGCGTGCGCAGCCAGCCACCGGCACCGCCCTTGGGTTTCTCCGCGGAGAACAAAGTCCCCAGTCCGGCCACGGCGCCTGCGCACCGCCGCGTTGTCCGAGAAGTCGCCTCCCGACTCTGGCTTTCCCTCCGCGCCCGCCAGGCCAGAGCTTGATGCGCATGCGCGGGAGGCAGCCGGCTCCGTTTGTTTCGTTTTCCACGTGACTCGGCGCTAGCGGGACACGTGTCTCCTCCCCTTTCTGGCGTGGAGGGGGCGGGAGCTGTGGAATGTCTTTGTCTGCGCGCGGGCCCGCGGAGTGTGGGGCGGAAGACCTGTTACTCGCGGGGCCACGCCCTCTCCAACGGCTGAGCAGTGGAGGGAGGCTGTGGGGAGTGGGGTGGGGGGCGGTCACCGAAGTAAGGAAGTAAAAGACTGCCGTGAGGGACACGGAAAGGGGAGGGAGAGAGAATTGAGACCGCCTGGGGAGGAAGACAGGAGTGAGACAGACTGCACAGGGAGAAAGGAAGGCTGAGGGAGAGTCTGATGCAGGGGGAAAGTTGGGGAAGGGAAACCTGGAGCGAGAAATTGAGGAAGGACGGCTTGGTGGAAACACTGAAGGCGATTGGAGTACTTGAACTAAGAGGGATGGTTCAGATCAGAGATCTGAAGTCTAGCAAGGAAAAGGGTCCCAGACATCAGGGAACACAAGAAGTTGTTTCCAGTATATATATTTCCAGTATTACATATATTCCAGTCGGTTCTAAAACGGTTGACATTGTTGGTACGGGAAATCTTAAGCAGCATTTTAGCTCTTTTTACATAGTTTACTGCTTTCTCTGAATTGTGTTTGTTTCGCCGTCATTATTGCCAATTAAGTGTTTCTTCCTTCAAAAAGTGAGGTAGAGACCAGATCCTTAATCCACGTTGGTTGCATCATTAGGATGGCTTCTTCTACCACTCCAGACTTGCTCAAAGAGACCCTTGCCACTACTCTCAAAGGCAAGGTACATAGTGGACAGTCGCCTACGACGTTCTCCACATCCTGGTGTGCTATATGCAAGTGGAGCCTTAGGTCCCTACTTGTCCCATAAGCCATCAAAAGCCTGGTGCCCTCTCTAACTTTCCCTTCCCTCCGCAGATTATTTTCTTCTTCCATTTAAAGCACTCACTCCCATCTCTTTTCCTTCTGGATTAGTTCTCCTAATGAGCCCACACTTTTCAAAAGTCTTTGGGGACCGGTGCGGTGGCTTATGCCTGTAATCCCAGCACTTTGGGAGGCCTAGGTGGGAGGATTACTTGAGGCTAGGAGTTCGAGAGCAGCCTGGACAATATAATGAGACCTCATCTCTACAATAAAAAAAGTTTCCGCCCGGCTTGGTGGCTCATGCCTGTGATCCCAACACTTTGGGAGGCCGAGGTGGGCAAATCACCTGAGGCCAGGAGTTCGAGACCAACTTGGCCAACATGATGAAACCCCATCTTTACTAAAAATATAAAAATTAGCCGGGTGTGGTGGTGCATGCCTGTAATCCTAGCTACTTGGGAGGCTGAGGCAGGAGAATTGCTTGAACCAGGGACGCGGAGGCTGCCGTGAGCCGAGATCACGCCACTGCAGTCCAGCCTGGGCAACAGAGCGAGACTACGTCTCAAAAAAAAAAAAAAAAAAAAAAAAAAAAAAAAAAAAAAAAAAAAAAACGAGGAAAAAAGGTTTATTCGGAAATTGTCTTCTGAGTGCCTGGAAACTTGATTTTTGGATGTGAAGCTTAGAACCCTTTAACTAGAGAACCTAAAGGCCTTCTTTAAGGGGTTAAGGGAGAGGATTTCCAAATTACCCACAGAAATGAAAACAAAACATGTATCTACATAAATTATATATATGTAATATAAAATATAGGCCAGATGCGATGGCTCATGCTTGTAATCCCAGCACTTTGGGAAACCGAGGCGGGCAGATCACAAGGTCAAGAGATCGAGACCATCCTGGCCAACATTGTGAAACCCCGTCTCTACTAAAAATACAAAAATTAGCTGGGTGTGGTGGTGTGCCTGTAGTCCCAGCTACTCAGGAGGCTGAGGCAGAAGAATCGCTTGAACCCAGGAGGCGGAGGTTGCAGTGAGCTGAGATTGCAGCACTGCACTCCAGCCTGGGGGACAGTGCGAGACTCTGTCTTGGGAAAAGAAAGAAAGAAAGAAAGGAATTAGCTGAGTGTGGTGGCGTGCACCTGTTGTCCCCAGCTACTTGAGAGACTGAGGTGGGAAGATCGCTGCTTGAGCCTGGGAAATTGAGGCTGCAGTGAGCAACGACTGCCCCACTGCACTCAGCCTGGACGACAGAGTGAGACCTTGTCTCAAAAAAAAAAAAAAAAAAAAAAAAAAAAAAAAGGCCAGCGCGGTGGCCCACTCCTGTAATCCCAGCACTTTGGGAGGCCGAAGTGGGTAGATCACCTGAGGTCAGGAGTTCAAGACCAGCCTGGCTAATACAGTGAAACCCCATCTCTACTAAAAACATAAAAAAGTTAGCTGAACGTAGTGGCATGCACCTGTAATCCCAGCTACTTGGGAGGCTGAGGCAGGAGAATTGCTTGAACCCGGGAGGTGGAGGTTACAGTGAGCCGAGATCGCGCCACACTGCACTCCAGCCTGGGCAACAGAGTCAGACTCCGTGTCAAAAAGAAAAAAGAAACAAAAAAATTAAGTGCTGTTGGAGTTCAATGCAGAAGATAGATTTTGGCCAAGGAAGAATAAGTTCCAGGCAAAGGGAAGTGGAATAAATGAGCAGAGATGAGAATGTGGGAAATGTGTTCAGGGAATGGGAGTAATCCAGTGTCAGACTTGAAGGAATAAGTGGGTTGAGAGAGCAACTGCATGAAGAGGGGGGAAGGGGCAAGGAGAATTTACAGTTCCTTTGCAACTCATTTCCACTGCCACCCTTGAAGATCCTTCTTGAGTGGTGGTGTTACAAATGGCTGAAGCGTCCTTGCCCTGTAATGAGATGCCCAAATAGAGATACCTTGAGCTGAGGCTAATAAAACTTTGATAAAGGTTTGTCTGAGAAGGAGCTGGGTAGTGGTATCTATGGCCTTTCTAGACTAGAATCAACAGTTACTGCATATGTATATCAAAACATGTTGTAGCCATAACTATATACAATTTTAAAAACACTGGAAACAAAACAAAAAATAACCCTCAGTCTTTCTGGGTGCTTGCCAGATCTTTACTTGCTTTCCCTGAGAGTAGGCTGAGCGGGAGAGATGTGCTCTTCTTCCAGGCGAGAACCCTAAAGGTAATGTCAGGCCAAGAGTGGTTGAGGTTGCAGTGTATGTATCCACTAAGTGATGCAGCAGCCTTCTATTTTGGGGGCCCTTCTCAGGGGGTAGGGAAGAGTAATTTCTGCTCTGAAAGCCTGGAAGTCGGGAGTTTATTTTGTGTTCACCACAGTATGCTACCCCAGGTCCACCTGAAGGTTAATGTTGGAGTGGGGCAAATTCAAACAACCCGGCAATGCCTTGTCCTCACTGTGAATCATTTGGAAGACCTCTGAAACTTAGTTTTCTCTTCTATAAAGTGGGGTAATGCCATCTACCTTGAAGGCTTGTTGTGAACATTAACAAATATCAGTGTAAACCTCCTGATAGTAGGGCTTATAAACAGAAGTAATCACTATTATACCCTTTAGTACCTGATGAAGATTTGTGGGTGCTTTATGTTGGCTATGGATCTGAAAGTCCTACTCTCTCTCTCCTTTTTTTTTTTTTTTTTTTTTTGAGATGGAGTCTTGCTCTGTCACCCAGGCTGGAGTGCAGTGGCGGGATCTCAGCTCACTACAAGCTCCACCTCCTGGGTTCACGCCATTCTCCTGCCTCAGCCTCCCGGGTAGCTGGGACTACAGCTCACCACCGTGCCCAGCTAATTTTTTTGTATTTTTAGTAGAGACAGTGTTTCACCGTGTTAGCCAGGATGGTCTCGATCTCCTGACCTCGTGATCCGCCTGCCTCAGCCTCCCAAAGTGCTGGGGTTACAGGCATGAGCCACCGCGCCTGGCCAAGTCCTACTCTCTAATCTGTATAATTTTCATTGAGTATAGCTAGGCTTGTTTTGGGGGGAGGAGGAGGTTCCAAAAAGAGCAAGTTTCTTCTACCCTTAATCCAGTTACTATGGTATAGGGTACAGCAGCAGTGCATAATGGTTCAGATGGAGGTTGGTAGCTCTGCCTCTTACCTGCTGGGTGATTGAGCACAGTGTTTTGCTTTGCTGCGTTAGTCAGGATTCTTTAGAGAGACAGAATAAATACAGTATATAGATAGATATAGACATTCAAGAGGGGACTTGTGAGGGCAATTGGTTCACATGATTATGGAGGCTGAGAAGTCCCATTGGAGGCCTTCTGCAAGCTGGAGACCCTGGCAAGCTGGTCGTGTGGCTCAGTCCAAATCTGAGATCCTCAGAACCAAGGAAGCCAGTGGTGTGATGCTTAGAGGATGAAGGCCTGAGAACCCAGGGGCTGCTGGTGTAAGTCCTGGAGTCCAAGGGCTGAAGAGCATGGGGATCTAATGTCTAAGGACAGGAGAAGAAGAGTGTCCTAGCTCCAGGAAGAGAGACAGGAAATCCCTTCTTTGCCTTTTGTGTTCATTCTGGGCCCTAGCCCATTAGCTGGCGCCCGCCCACATTGAGGGCGGATCTGTACCATTCAGTCCACTCACAGGCCACTCTCTTCTGGGAACACACTCACAGACACACCCAGAAATAATGCTTTATCAATCCTCTGGGTATTCCTTAATCCGGTGAAGTTGACACCGAAAATTAACCATCACACTAGCTCAGACTCCTCTTTCCTCTCCTTGATAAAACAGAGATGGCCGGGTGCGGTGGCTCACGCCTGTAATCCCAGCACTTTGGGAGGCCAAGGCGGGTGGATCATGAGTTCAGGAGTTCGAGACCAGCTTGGCCAACATGGTGAAACCCCATCTCTACTAAAAGTAAAAAAATTAGCCGGACGTGGTGGTGCGCACCTGTAATCCCAGCTACTCGGGAGCCTGAGGCAGGAGAATCGTTGGACCCTGGGAGGCGGAGGTTGCAGTGAGCCGAGATCGCGCCACTGCACTCCAGTCTGGGCGACAGAGCAAGACTCTGTCTCAAAACAAACAAACAAACCAAAAACAGAGGATATAACAATGCCTGCCCCAGGGCTGTTAGGGTTAACACATATAGGGTTAACATGATAGTATCTATAAAGCACTTAGCACAGAGGCTGGCAATTAGTAGGTACTTCATAAGCAATATTGGCCATTGTTATGATCACCACACGCATTTATTGAGTACCCTACTGCAGACTTTCACTTTCACATGAATCCCTACGGGAATGACTAGAAGGACTGAAACTTGCCTAGAGCTCCTGACCTGTGTGATCTCAGCAGGTGGGAGATCTGCAGGCCCCATCTACCTCTCCTGCATTGCAGCCAGTTCCCAGGAGACAAAAGGCCCCAGCCCTGGGCAGGAGAGTTTCTTTTCCAAGAGTGTAGTTCAGGTGGCGCGGTGGCTCATGCCTGTAATCCCAGCACTTTGGGAGGCTGAGGCTGGTGGATCACAAGGTCAGGAGTTCAAGACCAGGCTAGCCACGATGGTGAAACCCCGTCTCTACTAAAAATACAAAAATTAGTCGGGCGTGGTGGTGGGTGTCTGTAATCCCAGCTACTCGGGAGGCTGAGGCAGAGAATTGCTGAAACCCACGAGATGGAGGTTGCAGTGAGCCGAGATCACACCACTGCATTCCAGCCTGGGTGACACAGCGAGACTGTCAAAAAAAAAAAAAAAAGAAAGAAAGGAAAAGAAAAAAAAAGTGTAGTTCATTTGTTCAATTTTAAACACCTACTTGGAGCCAAATATGTGGAGGGAAGGGGAAGGAGATGGGGAGACCAAAATTCAACATTAAGAGAAAGTCCCTACTCTCAAGGAGACAAATATGTAAATCAAGTTGCCATGTAGAATGAAAGGTGTTGTAATAGAAGACTGTGCAGAGACACATAGGTATGCACAGGAGAGAGTGACTGACCAACTGCCCAGATGAGGTAGGAAAGCTGAGTATTTGGGAAGTGGCCAGGTGGAGGGAGGGCCAGGGCATTTAAATGTTGGGAGTTCAGCAAAGCTTGGTCCTGTGCCGGTACTCCTTCCTCCATGTTTACAGCTCTGGAATTCAGATCTCCAACTCAAACTTCTGAATTCCAAATCCAGAAAGCCAATTGCATCCCTGACATCCTCATCTGGATGTCTCAGAGGCTCCTCAAACTCAACATGTCCCCAGTAGAACCCAAACTGCAGGCATTAGCGGTGCTGCTCTGGGCCCAGCTCCCCTTTCATGGAACTTTTCCTCTCTCCGGCCTGCTCCAGCGCAGAAAGAGAACATGGGGCCCGCAGATTTGAAGGAGTCACTCACTTTGAGTCTTGCCCTTTGCCACCCTCATAATAGTCTGAGTCCTGCCCACAGGGTCATCAGGCACTCCCACAGTAGGCACCTTTGGTAGGGGCATAGGGGATCAGAGCAAGGCTGATGTGACCAGTGATAGCCTTGTGTGAAAAGTCCCTAGAGAAATCCCAGAAATACTTGAAGGAGACTTTGCTGGGGCAAGAACAGGAACTTGGGATGATTAGCATTCACGTGGCTTTGTTTGAATCCACAGACCGCTGAGGCTTGTGTGATGTTTGCATTATAATCATCTTTTTTTTTTTTCCTGCCTGTCCTGCTAACCAGAAGGTGAGCTGCTTGCCAGTTGCAGTGGGTCACATCTGCAATCCCAGCACTTTGGGAGGCCAAGGCAGGCAGATCACCTGAGGTCAGGAGTTTTTAGACCAGCCTGGCCAACATGGTGAAACCCCATATCTACTAAAAATACAAAAATTAGCCAGGTGTGGTTGTGGGCGCCAGTAATCCCAGCTACTCGGGAGGCTGAGGCAGGAGAATCGCTTGAACCCAAGAGGTGGAGGTTGCAGTGAACCGAGATTGCATCACTGCACTCCAGCCTGGGCGACAGAGCGAGACTTCATCTAAAATAATAATAATAATAATAAATAAAAAATAAAAATTACCCAGGCATGGTGGCGGGCACCTGTAATCCCAGCTATTTGGGAGGCTGAGGCAGGAGAATCGCTTGAACCTGGGAGGTGGAGGTTACAGTGAGCCAAGATCGCATCATTGCACTCCAGCCTGGGCAACAAGAGTGAAACTCCATTTCAAAAATAAATAAATAGATAGGCTGGGCACAGTGGCTCCCAATCCCAGCACTTTGGGAGGCTGAGGTGGGTGGATCAGCTGAGGTCAGGAGTTCGAGACGAGTCTGGCCAACATGGCAAAACCCCGTCTCTACTAAAACTACAAAAATTAGCCAGGTGTGGTGGCACCTGCCTTTAATCCCAGCTACTCGGGATGCTGAGGCAGGAGAATTGCTTGAACCTGGGAGGCGGAGGTTGCAGTGAGCCGAGATCGCACCACTGCACTCCAGCCTGGGTGACAGAGAAAGACTGTCTCAAAATAAATAAATAAATAAACAAACAAACTCCCACTCTGCCCTTTGCCTTCGCCACTGACCTGCTCCTCCTCAGTGTCTGTATCTTAGGGAACAGCACCCCTAACTCACTGCACACCCTGGATATCTGAGACTTGTTCTGACTTCCCTCCTCTGCCTCATCACTCTACCCCCACCACATACAAACCATTCTTAAGTCCTTTGTTGCTTACCTCATAAATACTGAAAATTCCATCCACATTTCTCTGTCTCCCCTGCCTCTGCCTCCATCTGAAGTGCCATAATGCCTCTCTTGAACTTCTGCCACCTCTGACCTGGTCTCCTACTTCCACTCCTTTTCCCCTTTTCTATTTTCAACCCAGAAGCCAGAATAGTATTTTTCCTATTGCCTTTAGGATAAAGACCTGAGTCCTGTTAACATGTTTGACCTGCCCCTACCTGTATGCCTGACTTTCTTTTCTTTTTTTATAGAGATCAGGTCTCACTGTATTGCCCAGGCTGGAATGCAGTGGCGCCATCATAGCTCACTGCAGCCTCCAACTCCTGGCCTCAAATGATCCTCCTTCCTCAGCCTCCCAAGTAGCTGGGACTACAGGTGCTACTGTGCCCAGCTACACATGGCTTTCTTACCTCATCTCATGCCATTCTCCTCCCTGGTTCCTGTGCTTAGCAACCCTGGCCTTTTTCAGTTCCTCAAATAAGCCAGACTCCTGCTTCCTCTCGACCACACCCATTCTGGTTCCTTAGCTTAAAACTCCAATCACTGTCCCCCTTCCTCCAATCCAGTCCCTTTTCTTTTCTTTCTTTAGCTCCTCCTCTTTTCTTTAGCTACGGTAATTCCTATATATTCTTCCGATATAGTCAATTGCCACTTCTTCAGGGAAGGTGTCCAGGCCCCCTAGTGCAGATTGGCTTAGCTCCCTTTGTTACATGCTTTCATGGCTCCTTCCTAAAACAGCACCTTTTAAATTTACCTCTTTGGGGCTGGATGTGGTGGCTCATTCCTGTAATCCCAGCATTTTGGGAGGCCAAGGTGGGTGGATTACTTGAGCTCAGGAGTTCGAGACCAGCCTGGGCAACATGGCGAAACCCTGTCTCTACCAAAAAAAAAAAAAAAAAAAAATTCACTGGGTGTAGTGATGTGAGCCTGTGGTCCCAGCTACTTGGGAGGCTAAGGTGGGAGGATTGCTTGAGCCCAGGAGGTGGAGGTTGCGGTGAGCCGAGCTCATGCCACTGTACTCCATCTTGGGTGACAGAGTGATACCCCATCTCAAAAAAAAAAAAAAAAAAAACCACACAAAAATTTACCTCTTTGTGATTATTTGAGTAACCTCCATCTCTGCAACTCAAATGTAAGCTCTATGAGAGCAGGAACTTTGTTTCTGGTGTTTAAGGTTATGTCCCCAGCACAGTGCTGGTCTGGATTGGCTGATCAGTAAATATTTGTTGACTCAATGAATATCAATAGGAACAGCACATGCAAAGACAACAAAACTTTACAAAACTTGGTGTGGGTCCCTGGAATGGCAAGTTGCGGGATATGAGCTAGATTTGGATGAGTGGGGAGGGGCTCATGGAAGATGGCAGGAGATAAGGCCAAAAGGTAGTCTGAGCCGGGCGGGCTGGCTCACGCCTGTAATCCCAGCACTTTGGGAGGCGGAGGCGGGTGGATCACGAGGTCAGGAGATTGAGACCATCCTGGCTAACATGGTGAAACCCCGTCTCTACTAAAAATACAAAAAAAATTAGCCGGGCGCGGTGGCGGGCGCCTGTAGTCCCAGCTACTCGGGAGGCTGAGGCAGGAGAATGGCGTGAACCCGGGAGGCGGAGCTTGCAGTGAGCCAAGATCGCGCCACTGCACTCCAGCCTGGGTGACAGAGCGAGACTCCGTCTCAAAAAAAAAAAAAAGGTAGTCTGAGTCTTGATGCTCAGATAAGGTGATAGAGTGCCAGTGGAGAACAGTGAGATAACGTGGTCAGACGCGGAAAGGAGGGAAGAACACCACAGCTCACAGGTTAGATTTAGCCTGTCCATATGTTTTAAAATTAGGCCTATCTAGGCCGGGCGCAGTGGCTCACGCCTGTAATCCCAGCACTTTGGTAGGCCGAGGCGGGTAGATCACAAGGTCAGGACCGGCCTGGCCAAGATGGTGAAACCCCGTCTCTACTAAAAATACAAAAATTAGCCGGACGTGGTGGCAGGCACCTGTAATCCCAGCTACTTGGGAGGCTGAGGCAGAGAATTGCTTGAACCTGGGAGGTGGAGGTTGCAGTGAGCCAAGATTGTGCCACTGCACTCCAGCCTGGGCGACACAGTGAGACTCCATCTCAAAAAATAAAATAAAATAAAATAAAATAAAATAAAATTAGGCCTACCTAACTTTAAAAAATTGAATTAGTTGCCAATACTTAAACATTAGGAGATTTCACATTTTTAAAAAAGTTCTGGATTTCTGGTTTTTCTTGAAACATCAGATGTTCTAGGGACGTACAAGAGTTCTGGGCTCATACTCCTCCAAGCAATAACTAGCTTCTGCCTTTAGATGGCACTACCTCTAACTCCCCAGGCGTTTATGCTACCAGCCTGCCTCTTTAAGCGTTTGATTGAGGTAGTGATCCTGTCCTAGATCATTCTGGTCGTGGAATGGGAGAGGAGACTGCAATGGCAGTCAGAGAAGCCCAGGGAGAGAAGGGAGTTCACCCTCAATTTGGAGATATGTAGACCCAAGGGACACTATATTTGGGCTCAGTCAGGCTCAGGCCTGGGGCTGGGGAGGGGGATAATATTCAGAACTTAGGGCCACCCTTTCACATTAGAAGCTTAGTTTGGGCTCAAAGAGAATATAAAAGCAAAGGAAAGGCTGGCTGATCTGAGAGCAAGCTTTGGAATTTTAGCAAAATAAATGCCACCTTCTGGGCTCAGGCTCACCTCTGTCCTCTTCATGCCTCAGAGAGATAAAAGATGAGTAAAGCTGTGGACCTCACTATAGAAGAAACTGGCAGTCTTGAGGGAAAGGAAGGCATTTAAAGAACTAAATAATAGGCTGGGTGCGGTGGCTTACACCTGTAATTGCAGCACTTTGGGAGGTCGAGGCGGGTGGATCACCTGAGGTCAGGAGTTCGAGACCAGCCTGACCAACATGGTGAAACCCCATCTCTACTAAAAATACAAAAATTAGCCAGGTGTAGTGGCAGGTGCCTGCAGTCCCAGCTACATGGGAGGCTGAGACAGGAGAATCGCTTGAACTTGGGACCTGGAGGTTGCAGTGAGCCGAGATCATGCCCACTGCACTCCAGCCTGGGCGACAGAGCGAGACTCCATCTCAAAAACAACAACAACAACAACAACAACAACTAAGTAATATATGCAAGATAATAGAATGGAGAAGCATTTATTCATTTAACAAATATATTTTGAACATGTACCATGTGCCAGACACTGTGCTCAGTCCTGGGGACATAGTCATGAAAAAGACAGATATTGCACCTGCCCTCATGGTGCTTATACTAGCTGGTGTGGGAAGTGGGAAGTAAGGGGATGATGGAATTAATTCTTTTTTTTTTTTTTTTTTTGAAACACTCTCGCTCTGTTGCCCAGGCTGGAGTGCAGTGGTGTGATCTCAGCTCACTGCAACCTTAACTTCAGGTGATTATCATGCCTCAGCCACCCAAGTAGCTGGGATTACAGGCATGCGCCACCACGCCTGGCTAATTTTTGTATTTTTAGGAGAGACCAGGTTTTGCCATGTTGGCCAGGCTTGTCTTGAACTCCTGACCTCAAGTGATCCACCCACTTTGGCCACCCAAAGTGTTGGGATTACAGGCGTGAGTCACCATGCCCGGCAAATAATGGAATTAATTCTGAAGGAAGTTTAGATGGGGTGGGAATTCTGGAAGGCAAATGTTTGAGCAGGGCCTAGAAAGAAGAATACAATTTTACTAGGGACTGGGGTAAAGGATAGAAGGTCTATTTTGTCAGAGGAAAGAACAGAAAGAGGGGCACAAACTGGTGAGAATCTGTGAGATGCTTGAGAATAGCAAAGTTATCAGATTGGAGTGATTCTTGTAGGAGAGAAGGAAGCAATTGTTTAGACCCTGAGATGCCTTCTAACGTAAATACCATTGTGTTTTTTTTCCTAGAAATTGAATTATTCACAATGGAACTGTTTCAAAAATCACTAAAATGAGAAAGCAATCCAAAAGTGAAAACGCTGTTGTCTTAGTGTATAAAGTTTCACTTCCCAGCACTTTGGGAGGCCAAGGCAGGCATATCACCTGAGGTCAGGAGTTCAGGACCAGCCTGAACAACATGGTGAAACCTCGTCTCTACTAAAAATACAAAAATTAGTAGGGCATGGTGGCGTGCACCTGTAATCCCAGCTACTGGGGAGGCTGGGGCAGGGGAATCAATTAAGCCCAGGATGCAGATGTTGCAGTGAGCCAAGATCGCACCACTGCACTCCAGCCTGGGTGACAGAGCGAGACTTTGTCTTAAAGAAAAAAGAAGTTTCACTGTAAAACAAGATGATCTTTTAGAAGTAACATAACACTGGAGAACTTACACATCAGAATGAGAGGTGCCTGAATTTCCCTTTGCAAATTCTCTTTAGAGCCTAAAGTTTATTCTTCAAAATATTGACACAGGTGACAAATTTTATTTATTTTTTATTTTTGAGACAAGGTCTCACTCTGTTGCCCAGGCTGAGTACAGTGGCACAATCATGGCTCACAGCCTCAAACTCCTGAGCTCAAGCGATCCTCCTGCTTCAGTCTCCCCAGTAGCTGGGACAACAGGCATGTACCATCATGCCCAGTTAATTTAAATTTGTTTCTTTTGTAGAGATGGGGTTTCACTGCCATGACCAGGCTGTTCTTTAACTCCTGGGCTCAAGCGACCCTCTGCCTCAGCCTCCCAAAGTGCTGGGATTACAGATATAAGCCACCATGCCCAGCTGTGAATCTAGTTTTCTTCTGTAACTTTTTTCTTCATGCCATCTTGTCTAAGAGCTTGTGTAACTTTTGAAGTGATCCTGAAGTCAGTTCTAAAAGATGAGGCCCCAAAATACCTTTGAGCAATATGGCACTGTCAGAGCAAGGATAGACACACCTGCCCAAGGTGACTACTTCGAAGGCAGCATTTGCTCCATTCATGAGGCATGCATGCATTAATTCATTCAATGAATATTTATTACATACCTACCGAATAGATGCCAGCCATTGTACTGGATGTGGGGTAAGCGGTAAACAGGATAGACAGGGTTCCTGCTTTTGTGCTGCTTTCTACATAGGGGAGACAGAAAAACACCAAGTAAACAGGGTAGAAATAAGTTCTAGAAAGATGAGAAAATGGCCAGGCATGGTGGCCCATGCCTGTAATCCCAGCACTTTGGGAGACTGAGGTGGGCAGATCACCCAAGTTCAGGAGTTTGAGACCAGCCTGGCCAACATGGTGAAACCCCGTCTCTATTAAAAATACAAAATGTAGCCGGGAGCGGTGGTGCACACCTAGTCTCAAAAAAAAAAAAAAAAAAAAAAAAAAGATAAAACAAGATACTGTGATAGAGTGACTGAGAAAGGATGGGTTGCTACTTTAAGTACGATGGTCCAGGAAGGTCTCTCTCGGGGGTTCCTGATCGGGGAGAAGAAGCCAGCCATGGCAAGTACTAGGGGAAGAGCTCTCTGGACAAACGGTGCAGCGAGTGCAGCTACCCTAAGACAGGTACTGGTGGAGTGAATTCTAAGAAAAAAAAGAAAGGCCGTATGGCTGGGGAAGACAGTGAGCACAAGCAGGTAGAAGTGAGGTGGGTGAGGTAGGTAGGGTCACAATGCTGCATGGCCTTGTAGGCTGTGCTGAGCTTTCTCTAGCTGTTGTGTAGAAATTGGGAGAAAAACGAAACCATGAGGACCAATTAGGAGACTACTACACTAAATATGCAACAAATATTTACTTATTGAGCATTTACTATGTGCCAGAACTATGCTAGAGGCTAAGGATATAATGGTGAATAAGATGTGGGTTCCTATCCTCAGGATACTGATGATGGCGGGGGGCAACACAGATAAATACACTGGCAATTGCAGAGCAGAGTGGGTAAAATAATAAGAATAAGATTAAGTACAAGGTGTTATAGGAGTACAGAGGAGGGTCACCTAACCCAGTCTCAGGTTAAGGAATGCTTCCTGGAGGAGGTGTCATCTAGGCTGAACTTAAAGGACCTCAGGAGTTAGCCAGGTAAAGGGCTGGAGAAGCGCATCCCAGACACATGAGAGGTTGTAGAGCGAAGAGAGAACTTGGTTGTTTGAGGACCTACCTGTAGTTCAGAGGACCTACCTATCTTAGGGGTTTATATCCTGTTAAAAAAGAGATTGGTCTAAGTTTATTTTATTCTTTTTTTTTTTTTTTTTGAGACAGAGTTTCGCTCTTGTCACCCAGGCTGGAGTGCAGTGGTGTGATCTCGGCTCCTTGCAACCTCCTCCGCCTCCTGGGTTCAAGTGATTCTCCTGCCTCAGTCTCCCAAATAGCTGGGATTACAGGCACCCACCACCACGCCCAGCTAATTTTTGTATTTTTAGTAGAGACAGGGTTTTGCCATGTTGGCCAGGCTGGTCTCGAACTCCTGATCTCAGGTGATCTGCCTGCCTCAGCCTCCCAAAGTGCTGGGATTACAGGTGTGAGCCACCGCACCTGGCCATCTACCGTGCTTGGCCTATTTTATTCTTATAAGCCTCTTAAGTTTGCATAGGAAAGGCATTCAAAGGTTTTTCAGCAGTGGAATGACATGGTTCATGGTTGGGCCTGCCCAACTCTCACCTGCCTTTCTCCCTACTCTCAAGTTAGTCTTAACAATCAACTGCTGAGCTGAAACTTTGAATCTGATATTATACTCAGTGTTGATAAAGAAGAGAGCATATTGGTCCTACTGAGTAGCTAGGACTACAGGTGTGCACCACCATGTCTGGCTAATTTTTGTATTTTTAGTAGAGACAGGGTTTCACCATGTTGGCCAAACTGGTCTCGAACTCCTGACCTCAAATGATCCACCTGCCTTGGCCTTCCAGAGTGCTGGGATTTCAGGTGTGAGCTACCATGCCCACTTCCTACCTAGGTGAAAAGGAACAAAGGAGGGAAAAATCAAGATGTTTTTAGTCTCTGAGTATCGGAAAAGGACTACCCGAAGAACTGCCTGAGACCACTTACATCCTATCATCAGTGAGGCCACAGCCCAGAGGTAGAGTGTAGTAAAGAGACTTGAGGCCTACTTTAAGTTTTTTTTTTTTTTTTTTTTTTGAGATGGAGTCTCGCTCTGTCACCCAGGCTGGAGTGCAATGGCACAATCTCGGCTCACTGCTAGCTCTGCCTCCCGGGTTCACGCCATTCTCCTGCCTCAGCCTCTCAATTAGCTAGGACTACAGGCGCCTGCCACCATGCCCAGCTAATTTTTGTATTTTTAGTAGAGACGGGGTTTCACCGTGTTAGCCAGGATGGTCTCCATCTCCTGATCTTGTGATCTGCCCGCCTCAGCCTCCCAAAGTGCTGGGATTACAGGCGTGAGCCACTGCACCCGGCCTACATTTTTTAAATGAACTTTTGGAAAATCTAATTTTTCAAAGCTTGGGACCAGTCAGTTGATTGTGTGACCCAATAAGCTGACTCACTAGGCTTGTCCCTAAGCTCTGGGGAGGATGTGTATAAAATGGATACCTTATCAGCATGGTTGGTCTGCATTTCTTGGGACAGCAGTTCACTACCTCTGCCAAGCTCACTAGGGCACTTATGACTCTAAAATACCTTTTTTCTTTTTTTTGAGATGGGGTCTCACTCTGTCCCCTAGGCTGGAGTGCAGTGGTGCGATCTTGGCTCATGGCAACCTTGACCTCCTGGGCTCAAGTGATCCTCCCAGCTCAGCCCCTCTGAATAGCTACAACTATAAGCACCCACCACCATGCCCAGCTAATTTATGTATTTTTTGTAGAGACCAGGTTTTGCCAAGTTGCCCAGGCTGGTCTCAAACTCCTGGGCTCAAGCAATCCTCCCACCTCAGACTCTTGAAGTGCTGGGATTATAGGTGTGAGCCACTGCACCCATCTTGAGATACTTCTTTTGACAGGACAGGCTGATCCTACTTCTGTTCACATTGCATTTACTTACTGGGAACTTAGAATCACAGGAATAAGGAATAATGATAGCCAACATCTATATGTGTTTGGTTATTTAATTCTCACAACAGTCCTGTGATGCTGGTACTGTTATTCCCATTTTACAGCTGAGAAAATAAAAGCACAAGGAGGGGGCCGGGCACGGTGGCTCATGCCTGTAATCCCAGCACTTTGGGAGGCTGAGGCGGGCAGATCACGAGGTCAGGAGATCGAGACCATCCTGGCTAACATGGTGAAACCCCGTCTCTACTAAAATACAAAAAATTAGCCGGGCGTGTTGGCAGGCGCCTGTAGTCCCAGCTACTGGTAGTCCCAGCTACTCAGGAGGCTGAGGCACAGGAATGGTGTGAACCTGGGAGTCGGAGCTTGCAGTGAGCTGAGATTGCGCCACTGCACACCAGCCTTGGGTGACAGAGCCAGACTCCGTCTCAAAAAAAAAAAATAAAAAATAAAAGCACAAGGAGGTTAAGTCACTTGCAAGGTTACTGGGGATTTGAATTCAGGCAGTCTGACTCAAGAGCCCAATTTTTTTTTTTTTTTGAGATGGAGTCCTGCTGTGTTGTTCAGGCTGGAGTGCAGTGGTGTGATCTCAGCTCACTGCAACCTCTGCCTCCCAGGTTCAAGCAATTCTCCTGCGTCAGCCTACCGAGTAGCTAGGATTACAGGTGTGCACCACCATGTCCGGCTAATTTTTGTATTTTTAGTAGAGACGGGGTTTCCCCATGTTGGCCAGGCTGGTCTCGAACTTCTGACCTCAAGTGATCCGCCTGCCTTGGCCTCCCAGAGTGCTGGGATTTCAGGTATGAGCTACTGTGCCCAGCTGAGAGCCTAAATGTTTTAAGCATTATATCAGGGGTGTGACTTACTTAGGGATTTAAAGACAAAGATTTAATCATAAACCCCCAAAATTGGCAAATTCTGGCCCCTAGTTCTGTAAAATTTGGTTTACTTATACTGACTTCAATGATTATACAGTGGTTTCAGTGTCCTACAAAATAAACTTACAACTCATTAAAACATAATTTCTCTGTATCATGTTGACCTAAGTTAATGAATTTATTCTAAAACTATTTTATTTTAAATATCTATGATAAAATTTAAATTAAGCAATTGTGCTTTCTTTCTGAAAGTTTATCAAGTTTTTTTTTTTTTTTTTTGGTGGGGGAAGGGAAATGATCCAACCTTCTAAAAAACAGCCTAAAGGAAACTTAAGTTGGGGTCTTTTCCTCTTGATAAATTTCCCTGTTATAAGCAGAGACTTCTGAAATCTTTCATTCATCTAAGAGCCCAATACTTATAATGCCTAGTAAGTAATAACTATTAGAAATCACAATTGCTAATATTTTTAAAAGAATTTAGTACATGCCAGTCTCTTTGTAAGCCTTTAAGTCTGGGAGATAGGACAATAGTTGTGCCCACTTTACAGAGAAGAAGAAACTGAGGCTCAAAAAGTTTAAATCATCTGCCCAAGTCACATACATGGTGAACTAAAGCTTGAAATCCAGGGCTGTCTGATTTCAAAGTCTGAGCTCATAGCTCCCAAATAATTGTGGAGATTTGCTCTAAGAAACACTTATTTAAATGCATGAGGTTGATTACTATAATGAGGGTGTTTCTCCCAGAATTTTGAACATGAAGTCAGACCCTTTCTTTCATCACAAACTGCTCCTCAGTTTAATCATAGATATTAGATCAAATTATGAAATGGGAAGCATTAGGGGCCATTATCCTTTTTTCTTTTCTTTTTCGTTGGGGGTGGGGGAGGCGGGGCAGAGTCTCGCTTTGTCACCCAGGCTGGAGTGCAGTGGCATGAACTTGGCTCACTGCAACCTCCACCTCCCAGGTTCAAGTGATTCTCATGCCTCACTGGGACTACAGGCATGTGCCACCATGCCTGGCTAATTTTTTGTATTTTTAGTAGAGATGGGGTTTCTCCATGTTGGCTAGGCTGGTCTCGAACTCCTTGACTCATGTGATCTGCCCACCTTGGCCTCCCAAAATGTACAGGCGATAGCCACTGCACCTGGCCTCATTATCTTTTTTTCTTGACCAACACAAAACCCACTTGACACTTTGTTGATGTGTTACAGAGCATATCACAGTTTATGAATCCACAGAAATAATTACCACATTGTCATTTGCAATTGTTCTTAATAGCAAATTTAAAACATCTCTGTGAAAAATGCTGAAATAGGCCTAGCGGACATATTCTCCACTGTGTGGGGTGAAGCCATGAGAGCAGGGATATGAGTGATAATTAGGCATCAATTGCATGGCAAAACCCAAGTATCTGAGGTAGGGGTCTGCCCTGTATAACTTAAAAAGAAAATTACAAAATAAGAGTGGTTATGGTTTTCTTGGTTTTGTTTTTGGTGATGAAAATATAAAGTGTTCTCAAATAACCAGAATATCCCTTGAACACTTTCATAGAGAGGTGGTAAAGCCACCAGCGAAAATTTCCAATTCAGATGTCACACCTTAAGACAAACTCTGGATAGTGTAGGAATGGCTTAGGAAATCACAGCCAGCTGATTCCTGGGAATGCCATCAAGGAGACAGCAACCTGAAAGTTGAGGTGATATCAGCCAGGCATGATGGCTCACACCTGTAATCCCAACACTTAGGGAGGCAAAGGCAGGAAAACAGCTGGAGGCCAGGAATTTGAGAACAGCCTGGGCAACATAGTGAGACCCTGTTTCCACAAAAAGAAAACAAAAAAGAAAGACAAGTTTTGAGGTGATGTCAAAGGATGTGGCATATGCCTTAAACAAGTCACCAGTATACAGTGCCGTCTGCATCCAGGGTGGGAGTGGGAGTGATCTTTCTCACATTTCTACTTAATAACTCATATGTTTTTTTTCCTTTTTGTCCCTGCAACTCTGGGTTCGGTAGGTTTGGAAGTCCTATTTCCCAAGGGAGAAACGCTTCCTTCAGGGAACACAGACATTACATTGGTTCTTGTAATTTGGAAGCTGAGACTTTCCACTGGTCATTTTGGACTCTTAGTACTACTGAGCCAATGGCAGATAAGGAGTTTATTATACTATTGGCTAGGGTGATTAATCCTGCATGGAAATTAGGTTGCTGCTACCAACAGGGGCAAGAAGACCTATGCTTATTCCCAGTGGATACACTAGGGTACCTCTTAGTACTCCCATACCTAATAACTATCAATGTAAAACTATAGCAAAGCAATAAAGACAGGACCACTTATGGCTTGAATCCTGTGGAAATGAAGGTTTGGTTCATTCCACTGAGTAAAGAATTTCCTCTGGCTAACATGTTGGCAAAGGGTGAGGGGAACATGGACTAGAGAGTGGAAGAAGGCAGCTATGAGGACCAACTCAGCCTCACGACCATCTCACTGTGGCAGGGTCTGTAGCTACAGTAGAGATTTTTTTTGTTTTTTTTTTTGAGATGGAGTCTTGCTCTGTCGCCCAGGCTGGAGTGCAGTGGCACAATCTTGGCTCACTGCAACCTCCGCTTCCAGGTTCAAGCAATTCTTCTGCCTCAGCCTCCTGAGTAGCTGGGACTACAGGAGCGCACCACTTCACCCAGCTAATTTTTATATTTTTAGTAGAGACGGGGTTTTGCCATGTTGGCCAGGCTGGTCTCGAACTCTTGACCTCAGGTGATCCACCCACCTTGGCCTCCCAAAGGCTAGGATTACAGACGTGAGCCACCACACCCAGCCACATCTTAATTTTTTTCTGGCAATGATTACTTCCTTCCAAGACAATAGCTCCTGTCTGTGGCCCCTCTTCCAGGGCTTGGCGTGTCATTGGGTTCAAGGAAACTGCATTTCCTCCCCTTGCCTTTTTGAGCAAGCACAGTCGTGGTGGCTTCCTGCTATTGCTAGCCTCTGGCTGCCTCAACCTCCCATTTTGGTTCCCTCAACTCTACCCATATCTCTTGAATATTCCCTTCATTAAAATTTCTTGAATTATCTGAGTTTAGTTCAGTTTCTTGCTAAGACCCTGAATGATAGATCGATCATTTAATGGTGAATTGCAAAATTACTGAAATAAACTTGAGTTTATTATTAAAAATAAATGAATCATGCTGGGTGTGGTGGCTCATGCCTGTAATCCAAGCACTTTGGGAGGCTGATGGGGGTGGATCACCTGAGGTCAGGAGTTTGAGATCAGCCTGGCCAACATGGTGAAACTTCATCTCTACTAAAAATACAAAAATTAGCCAGATGTGGTGGTGTGCACCTGTAGTCCCAGCTACTCGGGAGGCTGGGCAGAAGAATTGCTTGAACCTGGGAGGCAGAGGTTGCAGTGAGCTGAGATGGCACCACTACACTCCAGCCTGGGTGACAGAGTGAGATTCCATCTCAAAAAAATAAAATAAAATAATAAAGTCATAAAACATATTAAGAAGGATTGAGGGAGGCTGAGGTGGGAGGATTGATTGAGCCCAGGAGGTGGAGGCTGCTGAGCCATGATTGTGCCACTGTACTGGAGCCTGGGCAACAGCATGAGACCCTGTGAACTTTGGGAGATTGAGATGGGAGGATCACTTGAGGCCAGGAGGATCACTTGAAGCCCGGCATGATGGCATGCCTCTGTAGTCCTGAGGCAAGAGTTCAAGGTTGCAGTGAGCTATGATCATGCCACTGGGTGACAGAGCGAGACCCTGTCTCTAAAAAAATAATTTTTTTTTTGAGACAGAGTCTCGCTCTGTTGCCCAGGCTGGAGTGTGGTGGTGCCATCTTGGGTTACTGCAATCTCTGCTTCCCAGGTTCAAGTGATTCTCCTGTCTCAGCCTCCTGAGTAGCTGGGACTACAAGTGCATGCCACCACGCCAGGCTAATCTTTGTACTTTTAGTAGAGACGGGGTTTCACTATGTTGGTCAAGCTGGTCTTGATCTCCTGACATCGTGATCCTCCTGCCTTGGCCTCCCAAAGTGCTAGAATTACAGGTGTGAGCCACTGCACCCGGCCAAAAAAGAATTTTTTAATGTAAAAATAAAATAAAATAAATTTATTGAGCAGTTACTATGTGCAAATTAGGTATTTGGGATATAAAAATTAACGGGAGTTGCTGCCTGTCATACAAGCCAACTGGGATACAGATGTGTACATAAGCTGCACGGTATGGTAAGTACTCTCTAACAGAGTTATTAAGGTGCTATGGAACAGATTTGAAGTTTTCTCATTTATTTCACATATTGGATTTATTTAGTTTCCCCTGACCTCAAAATAGCCAATTTGGGCACATAAAATCTACAATAAACATAATTATTTTTAAAAGATTATTTTCATATTCTATCTTAGTATATTAATTTCCAGCGTAACAGAAAAAAGATTTGGAGGGAAACCCACCAAAGTGTTCCCAGTTGTTACCTTTGAGAACTGGGGAGAAGAGAAAAAGCTTTATAATCACTTTACATAGTTCTACATTATTTTAATTTTTTCAATTTTTAATTTTAAAAAATTTGGTAAAATCTCTATGCAATTAAATATGTAGTATAAATAAAAGAAAAAAGGAAATAATGCTTATGGCAGACCTTGGAGGACAGAATATTGATTTGGGCCTTAAAGAATGAGTAGGAGGGGCTGGATGCGGTGGCTCATGCCTGTAATCCCAACACTTTGGGAGGCCAAGGCTGGCGGATCACGAGGTCAGGAGATCGAGACCAACCTGGCTAACACAGTGAAATCCCATCTCTACTAGAAAATATAAAAAATTAGCCGGGCATGGTGGCGGGCACCTGTAGTCCCAGCTACTCGGGAGGCTGAGGCAGGAGAATGGTGTGAACCCGGGAGGTGGAGCTTGCAGTGAGCCAAGATCTTGCCACTGCACTCCAAACTCCAACCTGGGCCACAGAGTGACTTGGTCTCAAAAAAAAAAAAAAAAAAAAAAAAAAAAAAAAAAAGAATGAGTAGGAGGGCCAGGTGTGGTGACTCATGCCTGTAATCCCAACACTGTGGGAGGCCGAGGCAAGTGGATCATCTGAGGTCAGGAGTTCAAGACCACCCTGGCTAACATGGTGAATCTCTACTAAATATACAAAATTAGCTGGGTGTGGTGGCGGGTGCCTGTAATCCCAGCTACTCGGGAGGCTGAGGCAGGAGAATCCCTTGAACCCAGGAGGCAGAGGTTGCAGTGAGCTGAGATCGTGCCACTGCACTCCAGCCTAGGGGAGACTGTCTAAAAAAAAAAAAAAAAAAGAATGAGTAGGAGAAATTGCTGGGCGCTGTGGCTCATGCCTGTAATCCCAGCACTTTGGGAGGCTAAGGCGGGCTGATTGCTTGAGCCCAAGAGTTCTGAGACCAGCCTGGCCAACAGGGCGAAACCCCATCTCTACAAAAAATACAAAAATTAGCTGGGCAGGGTGGCATGCACCTGGAGTCCCAGCTACTTGGGAAGCTGAGGCAGGAGAATCGCTTGAGCTGGGAAGTAGAGGTTGCGGTAAGCCGAGGTCATACCATTGCACTCCAAGCCTGGGCGACAGGAGTGAAACCCTGTCTGAAAAAAAAAAAAAGAATGAGTAGGAGGAATACATGAATTAGAGAAAGAGGAGAGGATAAAACATAATTACAGAATATCTTATTCTTTTTTTAGATTGCTGTCATACCTCCTTCACGGCTGCCCCTGTAGTTTGTTGATAGGATTTTTTTAGAAAACAAATCTGTATTGAGTCCCTGCTCTATGCTAGTGTAATAGATACCAAGGCAGTGCAGGTCATAGTTCCTGCTCTCAAAGCATGCACAGTCCCAATGGGGAGTTAAGACATCTCAGAACAGTTAGAGACAGCTCATGGTTAAGTGCCAATGGCTTTGGCCCATGAAAGAGCAGAAAAAGCTGAGTACATTGCCAAGGTTTGCTCCTGGGAGCCTTGGAACAGTGGTAGCATTTATAAAAATGGAAAGTTGGGAAAAGCAAGAGGTTTGGGAAGCAGATATACCTATAGTGAAATATCACAGTCTATATAAATTACTATTTGGCTATGCAAATGAGAAAGGCTGCAAAAATAATGTTTAGACTGCAGGGTGCCAGGAACTGTAATAATTCCTACCTTTCTAGGTTGTATGCAGAGCATTGTGCCATGTCGTTTGCTTACATTATAATTCAATCTTCACCACTGTATAAGGCCTTTATGACCCCTATATTTTGGATGAGAAAAATGAGGCTTGGAGAGGGTGGGTTACAACCAGTGGGAAAGTGACAGATTAGGATTTGAACACAAGTCTGTTCAAATCACTGTGCTGTGTCATCCAGGAGGATGTGGGAGAGACCATCTCTGCCTTCAGGTATACGTTGAAGGCACAGGCAGGTGATCCAGCAAGCACTGACCAGTTCCTCAGACATTCAGCTCTTCACCACCACCACCCCTACACCCCCAACACCATCAAAGGGAACTCAGAGGAAGTGACCACTGTTGACCAGAGTGGTCAGGGAAGGCTTCAGGAAGGAGTTGAGTTTTGAGCTAGGCCTTGAAGGATGGATGAAATTTGAATAGGAGAGGAAATGGAGGGAAGAGACTCCAAGCAGAGGAGGATGCAAATGCAAAGGAGAGGAGATGGACATGGTGGATAAGGAATGAACAGAATGGAGGATCTGGATTGGGGCCAAATGGAAAGCCAACTCTAGAAAATCTAGGTATGGAAGATCTTGAATGCTCTTGAATCTACTGTAGGAAGGAAAAAGTCTTAATAGGATTTCGAATAGAGATGGAAGGGTGGTAGAAAAAGAATATCTGATGGTGAGCTTCAAGTGATATTTTTGGTGAGGTTGCGATACTCAGAATGGATGGGAACTGGACGTTTAAACTAGATCAGGCCTGAGTTGATATTGGCAAGAGGGAAAATGGAAAAGAAGGAGATGGATATGAAAAATATTTTGAAGGAAAAAGAAGATGGAAATTGACTGGATTCAGAAAGAGAGGAAAGAAAAAAGAGAAGGATCTGGGACTTTATGTCGAGGTGGCCAGGAGAATAATGATACTTTTGAGATCAGGAGGAATGGCAGGCTGAGCTTGGTTTTGGTGACGACATAGTCTTTCTTTTGGGGAGAACAGGTAGAATGTGGGGGCCACAGGACTGTGGAATAGGCTAGGGAAGCTGAAGATACTGTGAAGAAGGGAGGAGAGAGAGAGAGAGACAGAGAGAGAGAAGCAAAGATTGGGGTACTGGAGTCAAGAAAACCAAGGGGGAGGAGGTCTCAGAGGTGGCCACCAGGGTCAAATAGTAGAGATGACAAGAAGAATCAGGACAGGAAAGAGACCACTGGCTTTGAAAAAAATCAATATGCTCCTCCACAGTAAATCACTTTGAGGAGACTGTCACCTCTCTGTAAAAACTACCACATGAAAAAGGTGAAGGATGCCGGAAAGAGAATGATGATTCGGTACCCACAGCAGCTAATATTTCCTGAGCATCTTCTGCATGCTTGGGCCCTGGTAATAACAGGACTTTATCCTGTTGACAAGGTAGGTGTTATCGATACCTTTCTACAGAGGGAGACTGAAACCTAAAGAAATTAATTAACTCTCCCAAGGCCACATAAGGCAGAAATAATGAAAACAGGATTTCACACCAGGTCTGCATGGTCGTAAAGTCCCCACCATACACCATCTCTCCTCATTGTCCATACTGCAGTGTGCACTGATGGCTCCATAATAATAATATGGGTGGGGCATGGCGGCTCACGCCTGTAATCCCAGCACTTTGGGAGGCTGAGGGGGTTGGATCACGAGGTCAGGAGATCGAAACCATCCTGGCCAACATGGTGAAACCCTGTCTCTACTAAAAATACAAAAATTAGCTGGGTGTGGTGGCGTGTGCCTGTTATTTCAGCTACTCAGGAGGCTGACGCAGGAAAATTGCTTGAACCAAGGAGGCGGAGGTTGCAGTGAGCCGACATCACGCCACTGCACTCCAGCCTGGTGACAGAGCGAGACTCCGTCTAAAAAAAAAAAAAAAAAAAGCCTGGTGTGGTGGCTCAAGCCTGTAATCCCAGCAGCACTTTGGGAGGCTGAGAGGGGCAGATCATGAGGTCAGGAGATCGAGACTATCCTGGCTAACACGGTGAAACCCCGTCTCTACTAAAAATACAAAAAAAAAAAAAAAAAAAAAAAATTAGCCAGGCGTGGTGGCGGGCGCCTGTAGTCCCAGCTACTCTGGAGGCTGAGGCAGGAGAATGGTGTGAACCCAGGAGGTGGAACTTGCTTTGAGCCAAGATTGCGCCACTGTACACCAGCCTGGGCGACAGAGCGAGACTCTGTCTCTAAATAAATAAATAAATAAATAAATAAAATAAAATAAAATAATAATATGGACAGTGACCGTTTAGTGAGCACTTCCTGAGCACCATGCTGCACTAAATAGTTTACATATATTAACTTCATTCTCATGGCAGCCCTTTGAGGTAGGTATTATTAATCTCATTTTGCAGTGAGGAAATTGAAGCTCAGACAGGTTAAGTGACACCATCGAAGTCACATAGCCAGAAAGTTGTTGCAGTGGGCTATGTATGAAGCTATCGGTTTCTATTGCCTCCTCAGAATTTTTATTTTTTAATTTTAGAATGAAATTCTTGCTTGCTCCAGGCTGGAGTGCAGTGGTGTTGTGATCACAGCTCACCGCAGCCTTGACCTCCTTGGCTCAAGCTATCCTCTCACCTCGGCCCCCAAGTAGCTGGGACCACAGGCATGTGCCACCACACCTGGCTAATTTTTTTTTTTGTAAAGGTGGGGTCTTGCTTTGTTACCCAGGCTGGTCTCAAACTCCCGGGCTAAAGCAATTCCCCCGCCTTAGCCTGCCAAAGTGCTGGGATTACAGGTGTGAGCCACTGCGCCTGGCCCTCCCCAGAATTTTATTTTATTTTTTTTTTTTTTGAGACGGGGTCTCACTCTGTCGCCCAGGCTGGAGTGAAGTGGCACGATCTCGGCTCACTGCAAGCTCCGCCTCCCGGGTTCACGCCATTCTCCTGCCTCAGCCTCCTGAGTAGCTGGGACTACAGGCACCCACCAGCACGCCCAGCTAATTTTTTTGTATTTTTAGTAGAGACGGGGTTTCACCATGTTAGCCAGGATGGTCTCGATCTCCTGACCTGGTGATCCGCCCGCCTTGGCCTCCCAAAGTGCTGGGATTACAGGCTTGAGCCACCGCGCCCGGCCTTCCCCAGAATTTCTTACAGAAAATTTCTACTCGGGATCCAGTAGGTGACCAGCTAGTGCTCTGAAGCTTTGTATGCCATTAATTGCTTAACGTCAGTATCACATGCGCTCTGGATGATTCTCGGTGGCTCCAATGCTGAGCGTGTGGTGGTTGACTCTACCGCATCAGTATCACTCAAGACTGCTCTATCGAGTTACAATGCCTCCTCTTTGTCAGGGTCCTGCCTTCCCCCAGGGCTTGAGGACAGTATGTGGCTTTTGAACTTGCTTTTCATCAGGGATGGAGAAAGCATGCGAGTTCACCCACTGCCTCAATTGTTAGAAGTGTCTGGGCAGAATCAGGCATATGTGGCTGGCCGATGTCTCTCCCTGTTAGTTCCAGGGGCCAGCTTCGCCTTCCTGTCTGAACTCGGCAGGGACAGGCTGGCTGGGTCGACAGAGGCATCTGCCTGGCAGTTGGGGGCCTGTGAGAATAGCTCTAGTTCTCACCCAGCAGCCTGAGTTGTGGCCTGGGCAAGACCTAGTGAAGGTACACGTTAGTCACAGCAGCCTGGGTGGGGAGGGGGCAGGCATGGGGAGTTCCCTGTGGAGTTCAGGGCAGAAGAGAAGAGCTCAGCTATCACTGTGTGACTGGTAGGGCAGAGTGAGGAGGGGCGTTAGGCCAAGTGCCTCTCTTCCCCTTGGTCGTTAGTCGAGAGCCTCAGGGAAAACGCCAGCCTTCCTGATCTGATCTAATTTCGAGCCCCCCTGCTGTATGACAGAATGATTCTCTCTGCACATGGTCAGCCGCAGATTTTTCTCAAGGTGAAAGCAATTAGGGCTTCATTCTCTCCTCCCCCAGCTGCTAGAAATAAAAGGAAGATGGAAGAGAAGCTTCTGCCAAGGTCAGCCAGAATGCCCAGGCCTGTTCCTGTAATTGGCTCTGCCACCTGCTCACACCTCTCACAGGTTGTTGTGGTCTCAGGCATTTTGGTGTCCCCCAGGGCTGAGGCAGTGAAGACAGCAGGAGCTACTGCTTTTACATCTCTCTCCAGGATAAGAAAGAGGGCATCTTCACCCTGCCCTGGGTGGGGAATGTGCAGGAACTGTGTGAGCCAGGCCTGGGCGGCACACACAGATGGAGCTGAGCTGTTCTCTCCTTTCTCTGGAAGAATCAAAACCCAGGCAAGAGAAAAGTCATTGGAAGGTGGGAGAACTCATTCATTTGGTCAACTGCTAAACCAAGCACTTTGCTAGGCGTTCCTGGTCCCTGTAGTCTTGGAGCCAAGGGGAACAGAGTGGGTGCAGGAGGTGGAGGGATGGGGAAGTCAACGGGCAGGCGATTCCAAAGGTACCAAATGTCACAAAGGAGGACAGCAGGATACCACGGGAACCTGACCTATGATAGAAATTAGGTTCTTGGCTTTTTTTTTTTTTCCTTACTTTTTAAATGTATTGTCATAGAGATGAGGTTTCACTGTGTTGCCCAGGCTGGTCTTGAACTCCTGGGCTCAAGCAATCCTCTCTTCTTGGCTTCCCAAAGTACTGGGCTTACAGGTGTGAGTGACCAACCACATCCAGCCTTTTTTTTTTTTTTTTTTTTTTTAGAGAAAGGGCCTTGCTTTGTTGTCCAGGCTGAAGTGCAGTAGCATGAACAGGGCTCACTGCAGCTTTGACCTCCTGGGCTGTAAGTGATCCTCCTGCCTCATCCTCTAGAGTAGTTGGGACTACAGACATGCTCCACCATGCCTGGCTAATTTTTAAATTTTTCAGAGAGACAGGGGTCTCACCATGTTGCCCAGGCTGGTCTTGGCCTCAAGCAATCCTCCTGCCTTGCCTCCCAAAGTGCTGGAATTTCAGGCGTGAGCCACTCCACCAAGCCTACCCCGTTTTTAAGAGTCTCGGGCTGGGTAAGGTGGCTCATGCCTGTAATCCCAGCACTTTGTAGTGTAGTGGCTAGTCTCTACAAAAAAAAGTTTTTAAAAAATGAGCTGGGCTTGGTGTGGTACACCTGTGTTTCCAGCTACTTGGGAGGCTGAGGCAGGAGGATCACTTACAGCCCGGGAGGTTGAGGCTGCAGTGAGTTGTGTTGGTGCCATTGCACTCCAGCCTGGGTAACAGAGCAAGATCCTGTCTCAAAAACAGATAAATAAAATAAACAAATAGAGATAAAATCTCATGGTAAAATATTTAAAAATAAAGGATAAAAATTGAAATCAGAAGCTCCAAATTACTCCCCACCATCCTCCCTGGTGGTAACAGCTGTTAACAGAGTGTTATGTACTTTTCCGGGGGACTTTCCAAATGTATTCAAGTGTAAGTACATATACAGGGCCGTCCTCTTTAAAAACGGGGTTGTTACTACGCTCCTATCCAGCTGGTGACTTCCCCCGCCTCCACTTCACAATATACCCAGGGCATTTTTGCCATGTTAGTACAGAGAGCTTCACCTCATTCTTTTTGGTGGCTGTGTGGTATAAGGAAGTGATTTTTGAAGGGTAAAACCTGAAGAATAAGTAAGATTAGTAAGGCAACGGGATGGTTCTCTAAAGCACTGAGCCTGGGAAAACAAAAGCAACATAGATCTCTCTAACTATATCTCCTAATGTCTCCCTTCCTTCTGCGTTTAGACCCCCCGCTCCCTCTGCTGCCACATTTTTCTCTAATTTGCAAAGCAGTTCAGCTGTCTTTGTCTTGCCCTAGCTCTGGAGAGCTTCATTCTTCATGCTAAAGCAACTTATGAAGTATTTTCCCAAACAAAGAACCCTCTACCCAGAGAAAAATTGTGCCACTCCCCTAATAGACAAAAGTAGCTGCAGGCAGTTGTGGTTTAAAATAGCAATTAAGAAAAAAAAAAATCTGTTACACCATAAAGCACCTGGCAGTTCATAAATGGTGGTTATTTGTTACTAATATTATTTTACACGTGTTGATGGATGGGTTGGCTGCTGCAAGTTCCTGTCCTTCATCCTGGGGTACCCACCTCTTGCTTGGCCGCTTTTCAAGTGTAGGGATGGTTGTCTTACTTGTGTTTGTACCTCTAGCTCTCAGCACAAGGCCTGGCATAGAGCAGACACTCAGGAAGTGAGTGTCGAGTTGAACAATGAAGGGCTGGGTGTGCTGTTCCAAGCAGATACTGAGTCACAGACATTGTGGGCCTGCTGTGATCTGAGCCCCAGTATAGATGCTTTGGAACAGTAGAGAAAACAATCAAAAGAGAGGCTCTTGTCCTGGGGAACTTCATCAAGATGGGCCTCATGAAACTGTCACATCATATCACAAATTGTAAAGCATCCACAGTCCCTGGATCAGTGCTAATTTTGGCTTTGGGAAGAGGGGATAAACTTTCCTTCACCCCCACCTTTAGGTATAAAATAGATACGGTAATGTGCACAAACCTTAAATGAGCAACTAGATGAATACTTTCTGGTTTTTTTTTTTTTTTTTTTTGAGACGAAGTCTCGTTCTTGTAGCCCAGGCTGGAGTGCAATGGCGTGATCTCAGCTCACTGCAACCTCCACCTCCCAGGTTCAAGCAATTCTCCTGCCTCAACCTCCCAAGTAGCTGTGATTACAGGCACCTGCCACCAAGCCCAGCTATTTTTTTGTATTTTTAGTAGAGAAGGGTTTTCACCATGTTGGCCAGGCTGATCTCAAACTCCTGACCTCAGGCGATCTGCTTGCCTTGGCCTCTTAAAGTGCTGGGATTATAGGCCTGACTCACCATGCCCGGCCTACTTTCTGATTTTTTAAATTAAAAATATTTTGTTTTTGTTTTTGTTTTTAGAGACAGGGTCTTGCTATGTTGCCCAGGCTGGAGTATAGTGGCTATTCACAGGTGCAATCATAGCTTACTGCAGCCTCAAACTCCTTGGGTCAAGCAATCCTCTTTCCTCAGGCTCCTGAGTAGCTGGGACTATAGGCACATACCACCACACCCAACTTGAAGTTTTATACATGTATACACCTGTATAACCATCAACCAGATCAAAATCCGGATTATTTCCAGGACCCCAGAAGGTTCTCTTGGCCGCCTTTCAGACATACCCCCTGTCACAATAGAAACGATTATTTCTGACCTCCATTACCATCAACTAACTATACCTGTTTTTGAGATTTTTCTAAATGGAATTGCATGGTGTACATTATTTTTGTTCTGGCTTCTTTCACTCAATATTATAGCTATAAAATTCATCCATGTTAGTACTTAGTACTTGGTTTTTTGTGTATGTGGTATAGTATTCTATCAAATGAACATATAACAATGGAGACATTTGGGTTGTTTCTAGCTTTTGGCTATTCTGAATAATGCTGTTACAAACATTCTTTTACATATGTCTTTTTGGTAGACTCAACCATTTATTTTTCTTGGCTATATATATTTGAGTGGAACTGCTAGGTCAGAGGGGATACGTATGTTTAGTTTTAGTAAATACCGCCAGTTTTCCAAAGTGGTTGTACCAGTTTACACTCCTTTCAGTGGTGTATGAGAATTCCAGTTGTTAATATTGTCAGTCGTTTTAATTTCAAATTTCAGCCATTCTGATAGGTACGTAGTGGTATCTCACTGTTTTAATGTATCTACCCACATAGTAATAAGTAATAATATTTTTTGTTTTGAGACAGGGTCTTTTTCTGTTGCCGAGGCTGGGGTGCAGTGGCATGATCATGGCTCATTGTAGCCTCAACCTCCCAGGCTCAAGCAATCCTCCTGCCTCAGCTCCCTGGGTAGCTGGGACTACAAGTGCATGCCAACACATCTGGCTAATTTTTAAGTTTTTTGTAGAGATGAGGTCGGGCTATGTTGCCCAGACTGGTCTTGAACTCCTGGCCTCAAGTGATCTGCCCGCCTCGGCTTCCCAAAGTGCTGGAATTACAGGCATGAGCCATCAAGCCCGGCCAGTAATAATGTTTTTACATGCTTGTTTCTTGTGCTATTTGGCCATCTGGATGTCTTTGTTGAAGAGTCTGTTCCCACTTGGTCCCCTCACCCAAGGATGTCTCTCCTACACTCAGTAACCATTTGATGACCTTAACTGATGGTCATTCAATGGTCATCCTTGTGCTGATCACACCCAGATCTCTGTCCAGAGATCCTGCTCCCAAATGCCAAACCCACATATTCAGCTGGCTCTTTGATATCTCTAACAGAATGACCCATGTGCCCCTCAGGATCAATATCCAAACTAAAAGCTTCATCTCCTCTTCAGCCCCCAATCCATTTTCCTTCCTTTCTGCTCAGGCCACTCCAGGGCACCCAGACTGGCCCATCATCTTCATCCTCATGGACTCTGTGAATGTTTAGGCCCCAATCTCACACATTTCAAGAAATGTGGCCAGGCATGGTGGCTCACACCTGTAATCTCAGCACTTTGGGAGGCCGAGGCAGGTGGATAACTGGAGGTTAAGAGTTCGAGACTAGCCTGGACAACATGGTGAAACCCTGTCTCTACTAAAAATACAAAAATTAGGCAGGGGTGGTGGCAGGCGCCTATAATCCTAGCTCCTTGGGAGGCTGAGGCAGGAGAATCCCTTGAACCTGGGAGGCGGAGGTTGCAGTGAGCCGAGATCACGCCGCTGCACACCAGCCTGGGTGACAGAGCGAGACTCTGTCTCAAAAAAAGGAAGGAAGGAAGGGTGGGAGGGAGGGAGGGAAGGAAATAAAAATATGCACAGCCTGTTTCCTTTCCCCACCCCACACCCTCCTTGCCCTGGATACCTCCTTCTTGGGTCTCAGCTTACATGCCACTTCCTCTGGTTTAGGTGTTTCCTCTGCTGTCTTCCAGTGCCAGTTCCTTCCTGTCAAGTCATTTATCACACTGGCTTATAATTACCAGTGTCAATGCCTGAATCCCTGGATCATCTGTTGTTTTGCCTGCTCAGCATTCTTTCCCCTCCTCTCAGTAGTCTAGTTTTCGCTAGGAGCCATCTCTCCATTCTTGCTCCGTGTGTTGGGGTGTGGCTGCAGAGAAGGATGTGCATATCACCCAGGCCCGACAAGTCAGCATATTCCATCCTTTAGTTCTGTAACTGGGTCAATGTTAAGCACAGCACCAAGGTAGTTGATCAGAGCAATCTTAGGATTTTTGCTGGAACAAATGGGAAAGAAGCATTCTTTTTCTGAGGGGGTTACTACGGGGCTAAGATGAAAGCCTGGAGCCTGGGGGATCCTGGTCTGGGGAGTGACCCAGGCCTACCTCACCACACATTTTGGTGGGCGATCTCCCTTCCACATTACTAAAGCACATAGATTCTACAAAAAAGCATATCTCCACAGCCCTTTTGCAATTCTGGTGCAACAGTGGATTTTCTAATTATCTTCATTTAGCTTTGTTGTCAAACTACAGAGTAGTAGGGGTTTGTGTGTGTGTGTATGTGGTTTTTTTTTTTTTTGACATGGAGTCTCACTTTGTCGCACAGGCTGGAGTGCAGTGGTGTGATCTCACCTCACTGCAACCTCTACCTCCCAGGTCAAGTGGTGATTCTCCTGCCTCAGCCTCCTGAGTAGCTGGAATTATAGTCATGCACCACCATGTCCGGATAATTTTTTTGTATTTTTAGTACAGACGGGGTTTTGCCACGTTGGCCAGGCTGGTCTCGAACTGCTGACCTCAGGTGATCTGCCTGCCTCAGCCTCCCAAAGTGCTGGATTTACAGCCGTGAGCTACTGCGCCCAGCCTGAGTAGTAGTTTTTGAGAGCACAGATTCTGCAGTAACTTAAGGGTTTGAATCTAGCACTACCATATGTCACATGTGACTTTGAGCAAACTGCTTAGACTCTCTGTGCCTCAGTTACGTCATCTGTAAAATGGAGATGATAACAGTACTTACTTTATAGTGTTTTTGTGAGAATTAAATGAATTGATTAATGTAAAAGGACTTGTTTACACTGTGGGGAAAATACCACCTGGGACATTTCACAAAGGAAGTGAAAGCAAGGCCAGGTTTCCAAGTGGCTAAAGATGGCTTTGCTGGCAGTGGGGAGTGTGACAGGCTAATAGCCTGAGCGTCTTACCAGTAACTGCTAGTGAATTCCCTTGTTTTCTCTATTTCATCTGTCGTGTGTTCTTAATCTCACACTGACATCTCTGATGAAACCCTTTTCAAGTGTTTGGCATCTCACGGGGGTTTGACAGCAAGAGTGGTAGCCAAGTGGGTTTAACTCCAAAGGGATAATGGTGGCGTTTGCTGCAAAAACTTGAGAGGTAACATTGTTTACAGTGTACAGAGTATTTCATTTGCATATTAAGTTCACTGACTGCGATTCTAGCACGTATATAACCATGTTACACAGAAAATTCAGAAACTCCTCCCGCTACTACCTAACTCTGGAACTGCACATACCTGGGACACAGTAAAATATTGCAATCTTAATAATATAGACTTTGGCCAGGCAAGGTGGCTTATGCCTGTAATCCCAGCACTTTGGGAGGCTGAGTTGGGTGGATCACCTGAGGTCAGGGGTTCGAGACTAGCCTGGCCAACATGGTGAAACCCTATCTCTACTAAAAATACAAAAATTAGCTGGGCATGGTGATGGGCACATGTAGTCCCAGCTACTTGGGAAGCTGAGGCAGAAGAATTACTTGAACCTGGGAGGTGGAGGTTGCAGTGAGCCGAGATTGCGCCACTGCACTCCAGCCTGGGCAATGGAGCAAGACTCTGTCTCAAAAAAAAAAAAAAAAAAAAAAAAAAAGAGAGAGAGAATATAGGCTTTGGGGTTGGTCATACCTGGGTTTAGGTTTCATCTCTGCCTTTTGCTTGCTTGTGTGAACTTAAGCTAGTAATTTATCCTTTCCGAGCCTCACTTTTTTCCATGGAAATGGATAAAGTAATTTCTCCTAAGGTCGCCTCATGGTACAGTCCAGGGCTACCAATCACAACATATTCTATATATCGGTAGCACATATCTTACAAGGTGGATGTAAAAATTAAATGAGATGGTTTCTGTATTGCAAATAGCTCAGCAATGGGCTGATAGCACTTAGTACATCTTGGTACATGTTAGTTGCTATTATTAGGTATTTATGTGCAGAAGTCCTTCTGATAATAATCGTCATAATAGCAAGAGTGGAGTCGGGAGAACTGATGAGGAAGGCTTTCTGAGGAAATTCTAAGTTGTTTTATTTTTATTTTATTTATTTATTTATTTATTTTTTTGAGATGGAGTCTCACTCTGTCGCCCAGGCTGGAGTGCGGTGGCGTGATCTCGGCTCACTGCAAGCTCTGCCTCCCAGGTTCACGCCATTCTCCTGCCTCAGCCCCCCGAGTAGCTGGGACTACAGGCGCCCGCCACCATGCCCGGCTAATTTTTTTATATTTTTTAGTAGAGACGGGGTTTCACCATGTTAGCCAGGATGGTCTCCATCTCCTGACCTTGTGATCTGCCTGCCTCAGCCTCCCAAAGTGCTGGGATTACAGGTGTGAGCCACCACGCCCAGCCGTTTTTTTTATTTTTTTAATTTTTTAAATCGTATGTCCTCTGGTGTTGAAACTGAAAGATTCTAAGGTTTAAACTGGATTTGAAAGGTGGGGAGTAACTCATTTTGGCAAAGAAGATTAGGGTGAGTGTCTTGGGAATAAAAGAAAGAGGGAACAGGTGTCTGCGTGACCAAAATGAGATACTTGGATGCAACTCAGCCCTGTCCTCAGGGCACTTGTGGGCTTCTGCCAGTAGTGGGGAATCCCAGAACCTTCTCTGGCTTGGCTACAGAAGGAAACAGACATCTCCTATGGAGAGAAAGGAAAGTCACGGAGCTGCTGTCTGGTGGTGACTGGGGCCACAGTGGCAAGCAGAGAGATGTCTGTGGGGCAAGGGAACTGGCAGGGCGAGGCCTGAGGGTCAGCCCAGGATTGTGGTCGCTGGGAGGCTGAGCTAGAGGCTTCTACCTCCTGCAGAGTAAGCTGGGCTGGTCTGTGGATTCTTTCCAGATTCTCAGAATTCCAACCTCCTATAGGGTCTTCTCTAGGGAAGGAGGGACACGGATGTATAGAAAAGACCAAAGGGAATGATGAGAGTTTGAAAACTCTGGTCTGGCCAGGCTCAGTGACTCATGCCTGTAATCCCAGCATTTTGGGAGGTCGAGGTGGGAGGATTATTTGAGTCTAGGAGTTCAAGACCGGCCTGGACAACAAAGCAAGACCTTGTTCCTTTGATTGTTTATTTGTTTATTTATTTAGAGACAGTCTCGCTCTGTTGCCTAGACTGGAATGCAGTGGTGCGATCTCAGCTCACTACAACCTCTGCTTACCAGGTTCAACCCGGAGTAGCTGGGATTACAGGCATGTGCCACCAGCTTATTTTTGTATATATATATTTTTAGTGGAGATGAGGTTTCACCATGTGGCCCAGTCTGGTCTCAAACTCCTGACCTCAAGTGATTTACCTGCCTCAGCTTCCCAAGGTGTTTCCCAAGATTACAGGTGTGAGTCACAGTGCCCGGCCCTGACTCTGTCCCTTTAAAAACAAACGAACAGGCCAGGCGCGGTGGCTCACGCCTGTAATCCCAGCACTTTGGGAGGCCGAGGCGGGCGGATCACAAGGTCAGGAGTTCGAGACCATCCTGGCCAACATGATGAAACCCTGTCTCTACTAAAAATATAAAAATTATCTGGGCGTGGTAGCATATGCCTGTAGTCCCAGCTACTCAGGAGGCTGAGGCAGAAGAATCGCTTGAACCTGGGAGGCAGAGGTTGCAGTGAGCCGAGATTGTGCCACTGCACTCCAGCCTGGAGACAGAGCGAGACCGCGTCTCAAAAACAAACAACAAACAAACAAAACAAAAAAACCCCTCTGGCCTGAGATTCCAAATTGTCACCAGCCATCACGGGGCTGGTGGAGAGACAGTCAGACCAGGCTGTGCTGCTTTCTGGGAGAGCCAGCCATCTCCCATCTGCCCCTGCAGACCCACGCTTCACTCTTCTCTGTCCTGTTCTGTGTCTGCCTTGTCTGGACACATCAGCAGGCTCCTTTGCCTTCCAGCTCCTTTTTGGGCTCAGCCACTGGGGACCCTGGGTCTGAGGGGCCAGAAGGGAGAGAAGTTGGGTAGTTATTCCCTTGCTCCCTCCACAGGTTGACAGGGTATCCTTGATGGGCAGTCACAGCTCTTCTTAAGGAGGCCTCTTTTCCAAAATTCCCTCCCTCAGGACATGCTCTCCCCTGTCCCTTCAGGCCTAAGGGTGGTGGCAGTTTCTCAAGTGTTGCTAGCCCCGGGCCACTGTGCTGTCCCTATGGTTTCTCTGCACCCACTCATACCATCGTAAATAAACCCTCTTCAAATTATTCTAATTTTAGTGTGTCATCTGTTTTCACTTGGGACCCTGACTGATACATTTGCCAAATAAGGGTTCTTTTGGTTGTCTTAAGGGAAAGAGAGAGAGAATTATTGCCTCATTATTGCTTCATGTACCCGAAACGATGTACAGACATTAGACATGTTTGTTCAAGAGTTTAGGCAAGAGCTTACTTAGAGTTGGCAGCTTCAGTCTCTTTCTCTCCTTCAGCTCTAGTTCCTCTGGGTGTGCTTTGCATTCGGGCACTCTCTCTACCTAGCAACTTCCAGCAGCAACAAGCTTATATCCTCCCAGTGTCAAGTCCAAAGAAAGGTTCATTTCAGGCCGGGTGCAGTGGCTCATACCTGTAATTCTAGCACTTTGGGAGGCCGAGGTGGGTGGATTGCTTGAGTCCTGGAGCTCGAGATCAGCCTGGGCAACATGGCGAAAACCCATCTCTACAATAAATACAAAAGTTAGCCAGGTGTAATGGCACACGCCTGTAGTCCCAGCTACTCGGGAAGCTGAGGTGGGAAGATCACCTGAGCCTGGGAGGTTGAGGCAGCAGTGAGATGTGATTGCACCACTGCATTCTAGCCTGGGTGACAGACGGAGACCCTGTCTCAAAAAGCAAACAAACATAGCCAGGTGCGGTGGCTCACGCCTGTAATCCCAGCACTTTGGAGGCTGAGGTGAGTAGATTACCTGAGGTCAGGAGTTCAAGACCAGCCTGCCAACATGGTGAAACCTCATCTCTACTAAAAATACAAAAATTAGCTGGGTGCGGTGGCAGGTGCATGTAGTCCCAGCTACTCAGGAGGCTGAGGCAGGAGAATCACTTGCACCTGGGAGGCGGAGGTTGCAGTGAGCCGAGATCACACCACTGCACTCAAGCCTGGGTGACAGAGACTCTGCCTTAAAACAAGAAAAAAGCAAACAAACAACCAAACAACCCCCACCCCAACAACAACAAAAAACAAACAAAAAAGGTTCATCTGTATCCCAATGGATCTGACAAAGTTCCAGTATTCTCATGGACTTGGCATGAGTCACAAGGCTACCTCAAACCAGTCACTGTGACCAGAGGGATGGAACACGTAATTGGCCAGATGTGGGTCATGTCTTGCCTCTAGAGCTTGGAAGAGGTGTGTTGACCCCACCTAAGTCAACAGGCCTGATAGTAGGGGCAGGCAATTCCCAAAAGTCAAGGTTTTCTCACCAGAAGGAAAGGAAAGGCACAGATGCTGAGTAGGCCCAAACCATGAATCTGTTTTTTTTTTTTTTTAAGACAAAGTCTTACTCTGTCGCCCAGGCTGGAGTGCAGTGACGTAATCTTGGCTCACTGCGGCCTCTACCTCCCAGGTTCAAGCAATTCTCATGCCTCAGTCTCCCAAGGAGCTGGGACTACAGGTGCCTGCCACCACATCCGGCTAAGTTTTGTATTTTTTGTAGAGATGGTATTTCACCATGTTGGCCAGGCCGGTCTCAAACTCCTGACCTCAAGTGATCCACCACCTCAGCTTTCCAAAGTGCTGGGATTACAGGCGTGAGCCACTGAGCCTGGCCTCCATGAGTGTATTCTACTTGGCTGTGTGAACTTGGATAAATGACCTAACCTCTGGAACTTCTGTGTTCTTTCTTCCAATACTATTAAGAATAATGATTATTGAGCAGTTACTGTGTGCCAGGACCTACATTGAGGGTTTTAGATGAATCTTTGTTTGGTAGCTCTCATTGTTTCCCCCTCTTTATAGATGTGCAAACCAAGACTCAGAAAAGTAAAGTGGGCCAGGAGCAGTGGCTCATGCCTGTAATCCAGGCACTTTGGGAGGCCGAGGTGGGCGGATCACCTGAGGTCAGGAGTTTGAGACCAGCCTGGCCAACATGGCGAAACCCCGTCTCTACTAAAAATATAAAAATTAGCTGGGCATGGTGGCGGGCATCTGTAATCCCAGCTACTCAGGAGGCTGAGGCAGGAGAATCGCTTGAACCTAGGAGGGGGAGGTTGTAGTGAGCTGATATCATGCCACTGCACTCCAGCCTGGGTGACAAGAGCAAGACTCCATCTCAAAAAAAAAAAAAAAGGGCTGGGTGCGGTGGCTTACACCTGTAATCCTAGCACTTTGGGAGGCCAAGGTGGGAGGATCACGAGGTCAGGAGATTGAGACCATCCTGGCCAACATGGTGAAACCCCATCTCTACTAAAAATACAAAAATTAGCTGGGTGTGGTGGTGCGTGCCTGCAATCCCAGCTACCTGGGAGGCTGAGGCAGGAGAATCACTTGAACCAGGGAGTCGGAGGTTGCAGTGAGCCGAGATCGCGCCACTGCACTCCAGGCTGGCGAGAGAGCGTGACTCTGTGAAGAAAAGAAAAGAAAAAAGACAAGACAACAGGCTTTCTCAGGGCCACAAAAGCCTAGACATGGCAGAGTTAGAATGTGAACCTAGATTTGTTTGACAGAAGAACACACACCTCTCTACCAAACTGCTTCTCAGTTGGAGCCTAGCTTGCAGGGTGTTGTGAGGATTAAAAGAGATATAATACAAATAGTACAGCAAAAATGTATTCTACTCTTTGTGCACATACTGTGTGCCAGCCCCTGAGCCAAATGTTGCGTGGACACACGTTTAAATCTTGCAACAATTTCTCACTCTTGAAAACATCTAGCATAGCCCCTTGCCCAGTAGGAACTCAGTGGTAGCTTCTCTCCTTTTATGCTCCCTGACTTTTCTCTTCATGTTGGTTCCAGCATTTTTTCAGAATTTTCATTGTTCAGTGTTGCACAGGGTCCCTGAGCTATTTCTTCTGCTGCCTAGAAGCTGAGAAGAATCAGGGTCATGGCCCTTGTGCCTGGAGAGGTCCTTATGGGGAGAAAGGGCTCAGTGAGAGGAAAGCAGGTGGGAAAACAGGCCTGGGGAGGTGATGTGATTAACATCACAGCATCAAGTGTTTTTCCCCTGAGCAACTTTGGACATTTTAAAAACATCTCAGCCGGGTGCCGTGGCTCACTCCTGTAATCCCAGCACTTTGGGAGGCTGAAGCGGGCAGATCACGAGGTCAGGAGAGCGAGACCATCCTGGCCAACATGGTGAAACCCTGTCTCTACTAAAAATACAATAAATTAGCTGGATGTGGTGGCATGCACTTGTAGTCCCAGCTACTTGGGAGGCTGAGGCAGAAGAATCGCTTGAACCTGGGAGGTGGAGGCTGCAGTGAGCTGAGATCGCACCACTGCACTCCAGCCTGGGCGACAGAGTGAGATTCCGTCTCGGGGAAACAAAAACAAAAACAAAAACATCTCCAGGGCACTGGGATTCACCCTACTGGGGAAGTGGGAGGCTGGCAGGGGGCAGGTTGCCTGGCAAGCTGGCCAGAGGACCAGGTACACCTTCTGGTTTGTCTCCTAATCTCCTGGATGGTTTCCATACTGAGACCAACTGTCCATTGTCTTTGACTCTTCCTTTGTTGTCCAATCAGATAACAGGACCTACTGATTTTCCCAAATTCTTGCTGTTACCTGAGAGTTTGTTGAAAGCTTTGACTAAGTTTTCTGCATTGGGAGTGAGGGTAGGTACAGAATCTTTCATTTTCGGGTTTCCAGTAACTAAACGCATGTTTTGTTTTGTTTGAGAGACAGAGTCTCTGTTGCCCAGACTGAAGTTCAGTGGCGTGATCTCAGCTTACTGCAACCTCCACCTTCTGGGTTCAAACAATCCTCCCACCTCAGCCTCCCTAATAGCTGGGACTACAGGCATGTACTACCACACTCAGATAATTTATTTTTTTTAATTTTTTAAATTTTTTTAGATGGAGTCTCTCTCTGTAGCCCAGACTGGAATGCAATGGCATGATCTCGGCTCACTGCAACCTCCACCTCCCGGATTCAAGCAATTGTCCTGCTTCAGCCTCCTGAGTAGCTAGGATTACAGGCACACACCACCACACCCGGCTAATTTTTGTATTTGTAGTAGAGATGAGGTTTCACCATGTTGGCCAGGCTGGTCTTGAACTCCTGACCTTGTGATCCATCCGCCTTGGCCTCCCAAAGTGCTGGGATTACAGGCGTGAGCCACCGCGCCCGGACAATTTTTAAATTTTTTGTAGAGACAAGGTCTCGCTATGTTGCCCAGGCTGGTCTCAAACCCCTGGGCTCAAGTGATCCTCCAATTTCAGCTTCCCAAAGTGTGCTGGGATTTACAGATGTGAGCCACTGCACCCAGCCTGTATGGTTTTTTTTTTTTTTTGGTTTTGTTTTTTGTTTTTGAGACAGAGTCTCTCTGTACCACCCAGGCTGGAGTGCAGTAGCATGATCTTGACTCACTGCAACCTCCCATCTCCTGGGTTCAAGCGATTCTTGTGCCTCACCTTCCTGAGTAGCTGGGATTACAGGTGTGTCCCACCACGCCTGGGTAGTTTTTGTATTTTTAGTGGAGACAGGGTTTTGCCATGTTGGCCAGGCTGGTCTCAAACTCCTGGACTCAAGTGATCCACCTGACTCGGCTTCTCAAAGTGCTGGGATTACAGACGTGAACCATCCCGTCTGGCCTGTATGTTTAATTGAACGTAATAATAGTCATAATTTTTTCAGAGCCTCCGGTGAACCACTGACTTAACTAATCATCAAGTTTAATCCTCACAACAACCTTGTATCATAGCTACTGTTTTTCTTTCTACTTAATATAAGAGGGAAGTGTGACTGGTGTAAGGTCATGGGGCTAGCAAGTGGCTAAATGGTAAGCTAAAAAGCAGCTTGGACCTCTCTTTTAAACTCGAGACTTGTATGACCAGCTGCCTATTTGACACGTCCCCTTAAATGTCCAATGGGCACCTCAAACTTAACATGTCCAGGACCAAGTTCCTGCTATCCACTCCCTGACCCCTAACCTGTTCAGTTAATTGCCACTGCATCTTTCAATTGCTCAGGCCAAAAATCTTGAGCTATCCTTAACTTCTCTTTCTCATACACCCTAGCTTCAATCCATCAACACACTTAGTGAGGTCTACCTTCAAAATATCTCCAGCATTGACCCCTTCCAACTCTCTCCGCTGTTCACGTTCTGGCCTAAGCCACCAACAGCCTCCTCACTGCTCTTCGGGTTTCTGCCTTTGCTTCCCCTAATCTCTCAACAGATTCAGATATGTCACCCTTCTGCCTGAGCACTGCATTGGGTAAATGGATGAGTAGAAGTCCAAGTGTTTACCCTGAGCTACAAGGCGTTATCTGAACTGGCTTTTTTTGAGATGGAGTCTCACTCTGCCACCCAAGTTGGGGTGCAGTGGTGCAATCACAGCTCACTGCAGTCTAGACTGGCTGGGCTCAAGCCATTCTCCCACCTCAGCCTCCTGGGACAACAGGTGCATGCCACCATGCTGATTTTTTAAATGTATTTGTACAAACAAGGCTGCGCTATGTTGCCTAGGATGGTCTTGAGCCCCTGGGCTCAAGTGATCCTCCCACCTTGGGCTCCCAAAATGCTGGGATTAGAGGTGTGAGCCACTGTGCTCAGCTGAGCGCTTTTTTTTTTTTTTTTTTTTTTTTTGAGACGGAGTCTCCCTCTGTCACCCAGGTTGAAGTGCAGTAGTGCAATCTCGGCTCACTGTGACCCCCACCTCCCGGGTTCAAGTGATTCTCCTGCCTCAGCCTCCTGACTAGCTGGGACTACAGGTGCATGCCACCACACCCAGCTAATTTTTGTATTTTTAGTAGAGATGGGGTTTCATCTTTTTGGCCAGGCTGGTCTCAAACTCCTGACCTCAAGTGATCCCTCCACCTCGGCCTCCCAAAGTGCTGGGATTACAGGCGTGAGCTACCGTGCCCAGCCTAAACTGGCTTCTTGAGACATCTCTTCCCTCATTTTCCAGCCTCTCCACCTGCCATCACTCTGCTACACATACTTTTCTTCAGACCACACACTCTCACTTCAGAGCCTTTACATGTGGTACTTATTTGGTCTGGAATTTTTTATTTCCAAATGCCCATTGGTTACTTCCATATTTCTTTCAGGTCTTTAATGCCATCTTCTTAATGAGGCCTTTCCTGGACACCTTACCTAAAATTTCACACCCTCCACTGATAGTACCTATTTTCCTTCCCTGTGCTATTTATTTTTCCTTAGGATGTATTACCACCTAAAATACCATATATCCTGGCTTATTGTCAGTCCCACTAAAATGTATCCCCCGCTATGGCAGGATTTTGATCAGTTTTGTTCATGGCTGAATCTCCAGCTCCTTTAACAATGACTGGCACGTCCTCGGTGCTTGATTCACATTTGTTGAATACATGTATGAATAAATGAATTTAGAAGAAGAAATGAGGTCTGTTGACTCATTTAATTGCTCCATGCTACCTCTCCAGACTAAGCGTGTCTGTGATATACCTGTGGCTATTTGGTGGCACTCATATCACGCTCTCAGTGCTGCGGGAATTCTTAGAAGAGTAGTCTATAAATAGTACTCTCTTTGCTTGAAAAAGCTCTGAACCATTTGAGAAATAAGACTAAGAAATAATGCATATGAAGACCAAAATAGCAGCCTTATTATTGATAAAGCTGATATTAGAGAGAGTGACCTATGTCTGTCGATAGGTGCGCACCCAAGTACTGACCCCAGAATTGCATCAGCTTAACCATGGATTCACAGGCAGTGCCTGATGAAGTAGAATTTAAGGCATACAGAGACAGGCAGAATGCATCCTTTAGGAGAGAAGTGTGCAGAGCTGCATATACCAGTTCTTTATCACAGACTCATGGATGGATTCAGTCACTTGCCTCTTTCAGGGGAAGCAGAGAGAAGCCAGGAGTGTTACACTATGGATGCCTTTCCCATGAAAGGGAAAGATAGGAGTATTTTCCATCTAACAATCCCCAACTCTTAAACAAAACAAAACAAAAAGAAACAAACAAAAAAACAGCTTTATTGACTAGGTGTGGTGGCTCACACCTGTAATCCCAGCACCTTGGGAGGCTGAGGTGGGTGGATCACTTGAGCTCAGGGGTTCGAGACCAGTCTAGGCAACATAGTGAAACTTCATCTCTATAAAAAATACAAAAATTAGCCGGGTATGGTGGTACAGCCTGTAGGCCCAGCTAGTCAGGAGGCTGAGGCGGGAGGATCGCTTGAACCCAGGAGATGGAGGTTGCAGTGGGCTGAGATCCTGCCACTGCACTCCAACCTAGGTGAGAGTGAGACCCTGTGTCAAAAAAAAAATTAAAATAAAAAATAGCTTTAGTGATATGTGATTCACATACCGTAAAATTCACTTTTAAAGTATACAAGTCAGTGGGGTTTTTTTGTTGTTCTTCTTTATTCTGAATACAAGTCCCTTATCCAATCTATGATTTGTAAATATTTTCTCCCATTCTGTGGGTTATCTTTTCACCATCAGGAGACAGTGTCCTCATAGAATGGAACAACACATGCTGGGGCCTATTGGAAGGTGGAGGTTGGGAGGAGAAAGAGGATCAGGAAAAATAACTAACGGGTACTAGACTTAATACCTGGGTGATGAAATAATTTGTACAACAAACCCCCATGACACAAGTTTACCTATACAACAAACCTGCACATGTAACCCTGAACTTAAAAGTTAAATTAAAAACAAGAGATGGGCTGGGCACACTGGCTCATGCCTGTAATCCCAGCACTGTGGGAGGCTGAAGCAGGTGGATCACCTGAGGTCAGGAGTTCGAGACCAGCCTGATCAACATGGTGAAACCCCGTCTCTACTAAAAGTACAAAAGTTAGCTGGGCGTGGTGGCAGGTGCTTGTAATCCCAGCTACTCGGGAGACTGAGACATGAGAATTGCTTGAACCTGGGAGGCGGAGGTTGCAGTGAGGCAAGATTGCACCATTGTACTCCAACCTGAGCGACAGAGCAAGACTCTGTCTCAAACCAAAAAAAAAAGAGAGAGAGAGATGGTGTCCTTTGAAACACAAAAGTTTTTAATGTTTACAAAGTCCAATTTATCTATTTTTTTTGTTTTGTCTGTGCTTTTGAGTATCATATCTAAGAAACTATTGCTTAATCCAATGTCGTGAAGATTGATTCCTATGTTTTCTTCTAAGAGTATTATGCTTTTTTTAGCTCTTACATTTAGGTCTGTTACATTTTTGATCAAATTGTTTATATAGTGTGAACAGGAGTTCATTTTAATTTTTTTTGCATGTGAATATCCAGTTATTGTTTTCATACATTTGTTCAAAATTGACCACAAATGTAAAGGTTTATTTCTGGACTTTCAGTTCTATTCCATTAATCTATATATTTATTCTTTTTTTTTTTTTTTTGAGACAGAGTCTTACTCTGTTGCCCAGGATGGAGTGCAGTGGTATGATCTCAGCTCACTGCAAGCTCCACCTCCCGGGTTCAAGCGATTCTCCCACCTCAGCCTCATGAGTAGCTGGGATTACAGGCATGTGCCACCACACCTGGCTAATTTTTGTATTTTTAGTAGAGATGGGGTTTTGCCATGTTGGCCCAGCTGGTCTCGAACTCCTGACCTCAGATGATCTGCCCCACCCTCGGCCTCCCACAGTGCAGGGATTACAGGCGTGAGCTACCACGCCTGGCCTATATATTTATTCTTATGTCAGTACCATATTGTCTTTATCACTTTAGCTATGTATAAATTTTGAAATCAGTGAGTTCTCCAAATATTTTTTTTCAAGATTATTTTGACTATTCTGTGTCCCTTGCATTTCCATATGAATTTTAGGATGAGCTTGGTAATTTCTGCAAAAAAAAAAAAAAAAAAAAAAAACACCCAAAAAAACACCAGCTGAAATTTTGATAGGAATTGCATTGAAAATGTAGATCAGTTTGGGGAGTATTGCCATCTTACTCCCCAGAATGCCATCTGTTCATTCCAATATAGGAACACGGGATGTCTTCCCATTTATTTAGGTCTTATTAAATTCCTTTCAACAGGCCAGGAGCGGAGGCTCACGCCTCTAATCCTAGCACTTTAGGAGGTGGAGGCGAGAGGAGCATTTGAGCCCAGGAGTTTAAGACCAGCCTGGGCAACATAGTGAGACTTTGTCTCTACAAAAAATGAAAAAAATTAGCCAGGTTTGGTGGTATACACCTGTAGTCCCAGCTACTTGCGAGGCTGAGGCTGGAGAATCTCTTGAGCTTGGGAGTTAGAGGCTGCAGTGAGCCGTGATAGCACCACTGCACTCCAGCCAGGGCAACAGAATAAGACTCTCTCCATAAAACCAACCAACCAACCAACCAACCAAACGAACAAACAAACAAAAAAAATGACGCAAAGTCTTTTAACATTTTTATAGTTTTCAGTGTCTGAATCTTGTTATTTATTTATTTATATTTGAGACAGAGCCTTGCTCTGTCGCCCCAGCTGCAGTGCAGTGGTGCAATCTTGGCTCATTGCAGCCTCAACTTCCCATGCTCAAGCCATCCTCCGCCGCAGCCTCCCAAGTAGCTGAGACTACAGGAGTGCACATCCAGGTAATTTTTTTTTTTTTTTTAGACAGAGTCTTGCTCTGTCGCCTAAGCTAGAGTGCAGTGGCACGATCTCGGCTCACTGAAAGCTCTGCCATCCGGGTTTCATTCTCCTGCCTCAGCCTCCTGAGTAGCTGGGACTACAGGCGCCCGCCACCACACCCAGCTAATTTTGTGTATTTTTAGTAGAGACAGAGTTTCACCACGTTAGCCAGGATGGTCTCGATCTCCTGACCTCGTGATCCACCCGCCTCGGCCTCCCAAAGTGCTGGGATTACGGGGGTGAGCCACTATGCCCATCCCATGCCCAGCTAATTTTTAAATTTTTTTTGTAGCTACGAGGTCTCACTGTATCATCCATGCTGATCTTGAACTCCTGGCCTCAAGCGATCTGCCCACCTCAGCCTCCCAAAGGGCTGGGATTACAGACATAAGTCACCGTGCCTGTCCAAGTCTTGTATAATACTTCTTTTGTTAAATTTCCTCCTACGTATATTATTCTTCTTGATGATATTGTAAATAAAAATTATTTTCTCAATTTCATTTTCAGATTGTTCATTGCCAGTGTATAAAAATTCAACTGATTTTTGTGTATTGATCTTGTATCCTGCAACCTCACCAAACTCATTTATTAGTTCTAATAGTATTTTGTGAACTCCTTAGGATTTTCTATATTCGAGATCATGTCATCTGCAAATACAGACAATTTTACTCCAATCTGGATGCCACTGCAACCTCTGCCTCCCAGGTTCAAGTGATTCTCCTGTCTAAGCCTCCTGAGTAGCTGGGATTACAGGCACCCGCCACCACGCCCAACTAATTTTTGTATTTTTAGTAGAGATGGGGTTTCACCATGTTGGCCAGGCTGATGTCGACCTCCTGACCTCAAGTGATCTGCCCACCTCAGCCTCCCAAAGTGCTGGGATTATAGGCGTGAGGCACTGCACCCAGCTCCCAAAAGCTTCTTTAATCTTCATAATACCATGAGGTTGATGTTACTAATCCTATTTTTTTTTTTTTTTGAGATGGAGTTTCACTCTGTTGCCCAGGCTGGAATGTAGTGGCATGATCTCGGCTCATTGCAACATCTGCCTCCTGGGTTCAAGCAATTCTTCTGCCTCAGCCTCCCAAGTAGCTGGGATTACAGGCGTGTGCCACCATGTCCAGCTAATTTTTGTATTTTTAGTAGAGACGTGGTTTCACCATGTTGGCCAGGCTGGTCTCGAACCCCTGACTTTGTGATCTGCCTGCCTCAGCCTCCCAAACTGCTGGGATTACAAGCATGAGCCACCATGCCTGGCCACTAATCCTATTTTAGGAATGAGAAAATTGAAGTTCGAAGTAATTAAGTGATTTACTTAAGGTCATATAATTGGTAAGTCTCACAGTCTAGATTTGAACCCAAGTCTTTCTGATTCCATTATATCCAAAGGTCTTTTGAAATACATTTTAAATTTTAAATAAATTTTACCTTGAAAATGTAATAACGTGCATGATAAAGAATTTAATAGTACAGGCTGGGTGCGGTGGCTCATGCCTAAAATCCCAGCACTTTGGGAGGCCGAGGCGGGTGGATCACGAGGTCAGGAGATCGAGACCATCCTGGCTAACACGGTGAAACCCCGTCTCTACTAAAAAATACACAAAATTAGCTGGGTGTGGTGGCAGGTGTAGTCCCAGCTACTTGGGAGGCTGAGGCAGGAGAATGGCGTGAACCCGGGAGGCGGAGCTTGCAGTGAGCCGAGATCGCGCCACTGTACTCCAGCCTGGGCGACAGAGCGAGACTCCGTCTCAAAAAAAAAAAAAAAAAAAAAAAAAAAAAAGAATTTAATAGTACATAAGGATATCCAGTAGGAAGTAGTTCTCCTTCCTACTGCCATGCCCTCTTTCCTCCATTCTCAGAGGCGGTCATTATTGGAGGTGTTTCCTTCCAATATGTTCTATACATACCTAAATAGATATATCTACAGCTATACAAATTCTTATTTTAAACAGACACATAAACTTATTTTTTTCTTTTAAAAACAATCTTAACAATGAATCTTGAAGATTATTCCATACCAACACATCCAGATAGATTTATCTGTCTTTTTTTTTTTTTTTTTTTGAGAGGGAGTTTTGCTCTTGTTGCCCAGGCTGGAGTGCAATGGCATAATCTTGGCTCACTGCCACCTCTGCCTCCCAGGTTCAAGCAATTCTCCTGCCTTGGCCTCCCAAGTAGCTGGGACTACAGGCGCCCACTACCACTCCCAGCTAAGTTTTGTATTTTTAGTAGAGACGGGGTTTCGCCATGTTCGCCAGGCTGGTCTCGATCTCTTGAGCTCAAGTGATCTGCCTGCTTTGGCCTCCCAAAGTGCTGGGATTACAGGTGTGAGCCACTGTGCCCAGCCTCATTTTTTTTTTTTTTTTAGAGTCTTACTCTGTCACCCAAGCTGGAGTGCAGTGGCGTGATCACAGCTCACTGCAGTGTCAACCTCCTAGCCTCAAGCGATCCTCCCACCTTAGCCTCCTGAGTAGCTGGGACTACCGGTGCACACCACCACACCTCAGCTAATGTTTTGTATTTTTTTGTATAGAAGAACTTTCGCCACGTTGCCCAGGATGGTCTCAAACTCCTCAGTGCAAGCAGTCCACGCACCTTGGGCTCCCAAAATGATGGAATTTCAGCCGTGAGCCACTGTGCCTGACCCTTTTTTTTTTTTAAGGCTAGTTAAGTCAAGTGAAGCTGTGGGAGTGGAAAAGGAATAAAGAAATATTTTAAACAGTTGCATACTATTCCATTTTAGTAAATGGCTGTCCTACTGAAGGATGTTTACATTCTGTCTCTTTTTTTTTTTTTTTGAAACAGAGTTTCTCTCATCTAGGGTAGAGTGCAGTGGTGCAGTCTCAGCTCACTGCAACCTCTGCCTCCCAGGTTCAAGCGATTCTCTCGCCTCAACCTCCCAAGTAGCTGGGATTACAGGTGCCTGCCACCACACCCAGCTAATTTTTTTGTTTTTTTGTTGTGTTTTTTCGGGGTTTTTTTGGGACGGAGTCTTACTCTGTCACCCAGGCTGGAGTGCAGTGGCGCGATCTCGGCACACTGCAACCTCTGCCTCCCGGGTTCAAGCAATTCTCCTGCTTCAGCCTCCCGAGTAGTTGGGATTACAGGCATGTACCACCATGCCCAGCTAATTTTTGTATTTTTAGTAGAGACGGGGTCTCACCATGTTGGCCAGGCTGCTCTCCAACTCCTAACCTCAAATGATCCACCTGCCTCGGCCTCCCAAGGTGCTGGGATTACAGGCGTGAGCCACCATGCCTGGCCATTTTTTTGTATTTTTAGTAGAAACAGGGTTTTACCCTGTTGGCCAGGCTGTTCTCAAACTCCCAACCTCAGGTGATGCGCCTGCCTCGGCCTCCCAAAATGCTGGGATTACAGGCGCCCAGCCTAAATTCTCTTTGGCTGTAGCAAACATCCTTGTGTTAATTTCTTTGGACATGCCAAATTGCCTTGGGAAATACTTTGAAAAGTAAAAAGAACCATACAAGGGCAAGGGCTTTTATGATTAGGATGATTGTTGTTGTTTTCCTGCAACTTTGCCTTCTCTGCAGTCTGAAACCCCAAGTTCTGACCATGAGTGCTCTCTCTAGTGGACAGGCATGCTCTCCATCACTTGCTCTAGCTGTCAGAAAAGAGTGTCTCCTGTAAGTCTCTGGCTTGGAATAGACAGCATTGTTCAGATAGGTTTGCAGTCTTTAGGCTTAGGCTGCTAAACCCTGATTATGGCCCGTTTTGGGATGGGGTGCTGGGCTACTGATGCTGGTGTGCAGCACATTAACTGCAGGGATAGCCAGAGGTCACACTTCTGGGGATGACCTTGACTTTCAGAGTAGACTGGGTGAGCTGTATTTTGCTAGATCAAGCTCTGACCTGTTCTGACCACAAGAGGACAGTAGTGAGCTGCCTAGCGCTTCTGCCAGGCTCATGGAAGGCCCTTCCTATACAGGGAGTGTCTGTCTGGAGTAGCTCCCTGCAGGACTGGGCAGCCAGGTAAATTCTCCTCTTCCTGAAGAATGAAGGTATGTGCTGGTCGTGGTGGCTCATGCCTGTAATCCCAGCACTTTGGGAGGCCGAGGTGGGCGGATCACCTGAAGTTGGGAGTTCCAGACCACCCTGACAAACATGGAGAAACCCCGTCTCTACTAAAAATACAAAATTAGTTGGGTGTGGTGCCTGTAATCCCAGCTGCTTAGGAGGCTGAGATGGGAGAATCGCTTGAACCCAGGAGGCTGAGGTTGCGGTGAGCCGGAGATCGCGCCATTGCACTCCAACCTGGGCAACAAGAGTGAAACTCAGTCTCAAAAAAAACAAAAACAAAAACAAAAGAAGAAGAAGGAAGGTATGGTAGAGGAAATCTGGTCGAATGTGATTTGAGGACAATATAGGAGAAAGTAAAATCAAGGTGGACTCCTCATGAAAATAGCTTCATTTTTTTTCCTCATAAATATAATGTATGCAGATTATAAAAACTTCAAATAATACATAAAAGTACAAAGAAGAGGCCAGGCGGGGTGGCTCATGCCTGTAATCCCAGCACTTTGGGGGGCTGAGGCGGGAGGATCACGAGGTCAGGAGATCGAGACCATCCTGGCCGACATGGTGAAACCCTGTCTCTACTAAAAATACAAAAATTAGCCGGGAGTGGTGCTATGCACCTGTAGTCCCAGCTTCTCAGGAGGCTGAGGCAGGAGAATCACTTGAATCTGGGAGTCGGATGTTGCAGTGAGCCAACATCGCACCATTGCACTCCAGCCTGGGCGACAGAGCAAGACTCCGTCTCAAAAAAGAAAAAAAAAATACTAAGAAGAAGAGAAAGATCTCCTGAAGTGTCATGGCCTGAAATAACCGCTGTTCAAATTTTTGGCAATACTTTTGTTTTTTGGAGTTTTTTGTGGCAATTTTTTTTTGAGCGGTAGCAAGGTTTATTGTGAAGAGTGAAAGGACAAAGCTTCCACAGCGTGGAAGGGGATCCGAGCAGGTTGCCCTTTATTTGGCAATATTTTTGAAACCTGCATTTTGTACTCGGAAACTGTTGTGGATATCTATCTTTGTAAATACCTTTAATGTTAGAGGCCTCAGGACTTGTACTTGCATAAATGCTTCTTAAGTTTTTCCACCCAGTAACCCCAGAGGCAGAAAAGATGAATGCTGTGCCAGACAGGTAATGCATGAGACTCTGTGTAGGGTCTGGAATGTACGAGAGCAACAGAACCTTCTTTGAAATACTGGGCTTTCACCTTAAACATTCAGACAAATTCTGCAGTATACCCCATAACATTTTGAATTCTGTTCATTAGTTGTTTTCATTTAAAAATAATTCTGTCCTTTCTCCTCCAAATCTGTATAACTGTCTATTGTATGAAGGTATCATCATTAATAAGCAAACAGTGTTGGACACTTAAGTCACTTCCAGTTTTTCTCTAATGTAAACACTATTGCAATGAGCATCCTTATGCATATGTATTTTCTCTTGTTTGATTATGTCATTAGAATAGAGTTCCAGAATGGGCTCCTTTAAAAATAAAGCTATTTCTTTCCCCCTCAATGCTTTTAAAACATTGGTACAAGGCCAGGCATAGTGACTCACGCCTGTAATCCCAGCACTTTGGGAGGCTGAGGCGGGTGGATCACTTGAGTCCAGCAGTTCTAAACCAGCCTGGCCAACATGGTGAAACCCTGTCTCTACTAAAAACACAAAAATTAGTCAGGCATGGTGGCAGACACATGCAATCCCAGCTATTCCGGAGACTGAGGTGGGAGAATTCCTTGAACTCGGGGGGCGGAGATTGCAGTGAGCTGTGATCCTGCCACTGCCCTCCAGCCTGGGTGACAGAGTGAGACTGTCTCAAAAAAAAAAAAATTGGTACAAATGAGATGAAAAAGGTGCTGATGGGGAGAGGGGTTGTCCCTTTAAGCCTCTTTTCTGGTCTCCCGGCTGGGACCAACCAGGGGATGCTCTGGGCTTGGACATAGCCCCTCTTCTGTGCTCAGCACACACAGGTGATATGGGTTCTCTGTGCCCAGCACTCTGCTAAGCTCTGATTTCCACCTTCTCTCATTCAGTCTGATAAGATAGGCATTATTATTCTTATTTTACAGAGGGCCAAGCCAGTCCCGTGAATCCAGCTGTTCTGGCCAAGGTGACACAGCTAACAAATGTATGTTTGGGTCTTGATTCAGGGACCCAGGTTCTTTGTCAGCACAGTGAACAAAACTGCTTAGCTGCAGACCCGTTCCTAGGACAGTTGTCTAAGAACCTTTTGGTTACAAGCAAAAACAAAAGATCAAAAAACCACTAGAGCTATTTTAAGTTAAAAAAAACAGGGTGGAGGATAACGGTGAGAAGGAATTAGAGAAACCCAGAGAAATCTCATCGAACCCAAGAGGAGAAGTAATTAGTCTCATGAGGAATGAGGAAGCAGTGCTCTCTCTCTTTCTGTTTCTTTCTGTCTGGGAAATCATGGCCTCCAGCCTCTGCTTCTATAAGTACGTCTTCGTTATTCTCTACCCTGTATCTACCAAAAAAAATACAAAAATTAGCTGTGCGTGGTGGTGCGTGCCTGTAGTCCCAGATACTCGGGAGGGTGAGGCAGGAAAATCGCTTGAACCCAGGAGGTGGAGGTTGCAGTGAGCTGAGCTCGCGCTACTGCACTCCAGCCTGGGTGACAGAGTGAGACTCTGTCTCAAAACAACAACAACAACAACAACAACCTATAAGGAACCTGTCTAGCTCTTTCTATCTCTCAGACCTTTTTCTGTGTTTGCTTCATTCCTAGGTAGGCCTTTTCCTCATGGTGGTAAATGGCTACTAGCAGCTCTATCTGGGCTTATGTTCTCATGAATTGGCTTCCTCAGTGGAAAGCCAATTTCCCCGTTCCAATAGTTCCAGCTCTGATTGTCCTTGATTGAGTCATAAGTCCATCCTGAACCCATCACTAAGGCCAGAGGATAGGTGTCTCTGACTGGTGAGCCCTTGGTCAGATGACCATTGCCAAGCTGAGGTGGGTCAGCCACATTGAGTAGAGGAGGGACAGTTCTCCAAAGGAAAAATGGGATGCCATTAACAGAGACTCCAGAACCTACGAAACAGTGGATTGAGATTTATACCAAGAACCTCCAAGGATATGTTAAAGATCATGGTGGAGGGTGAAGAGATGCCTTTCATTCTTGTATTCCATACACATTATTAAGAGTTCTATGTGTACTCAGCACTGCTTGGCTCAGGGGATGAAATAGGGAATCAGACAGACAAAGGTCCTTGCTCTCACAGAGCCTAACTTCCAAGGAGCATGCCAACAAATAAATGTTTCTTGAATATCTACTACGGACAAAACAGTGTTCCAACCCCATTTCTTCCCCTTTGCACATATAAAGAGAGATAAAATGTGGCCTTTCACTCAAGAAGTTTAAAATATACCACGGCAGATAAAATAGTAGTAAATAATAACAGGCTTTGGGAGGCTGAGGTGAGAGGATTGCTTGAGCTCAGGAGTTTGAGACCAGCCTGGGCAACACAGTAAGACCCCATCTTTACAAAAAATAAAAAAATTAGCCGGGTGTGGTAGTGCATGGCTGTGGTTCCAGCTACTTGGTAGGCTGAGGTGGGAGGATTTCTTGAGCCCGGGGGGTCAAGGCTGCAGTGAGCTGATTTGTGCCATTGCACTCCAGCCTGGGCCATAGAGTGAAACCTTGTCTCAAAAAATAATAATAATAAATGGTAAATGCCCGCAGTTATACAAGTGTTTTGGGAGAGAGGGCTGGAATGAGGAGGAATACTACTGCTAATGGCAGTAATAATAAAAGTGGCTGACATCCATTCAGGGCTTACTGGGTGCCAGGCACTGTGCTAAGAACTTTCTGAACAGCATCTCATTTTATCCTAGTAACAACTCTATGAGGTAAGTAGCCCATTTTACAGAGTAAGGAAGGAACTGAGGCTCAGAGAAGAGAAGTGACTTGCTTAAAGAGCACACAGCTGGGAGTTGCAGACTCAGCAGCTGAACCTTGGTTTGTCTGGCCTCAGCGCCCATAACTTTTAGCTATTACATAATCTTGGGCCTGGAAAGAAGGGCGGGAGGTGTTGGGCCAGGAAATGTGGACATGTAGTAAATCTGGGGGGCAAGGAGACAGCGGGAATAGGTTTTGTTCTTCTTGCTCTGCAGAGGGCTTCCTCTGCTTCTCCATACACATGGCAGAAAGTGGCTGTCTCCAGCTTTGAGTCCTATGCCTAAACCTGACTCTCTGGCACCAACTGCAAACTGGCAGCCCTATAGGCCAAATATGATGTAAAAAAAATATTCTTAGCCTGTGGCATTTACAAAAATGAATTAGTGCCCCAAATTCAAAAATTGGGAAATCTCACACAAAAATCTGGAAAATCAGAATATCTGACAAGTCTGGGCCCATATTCCCATGGCAACCATCTGCTAGAGCAGAGATGCAGCTGCTACCTTTAGCCAAGGCACACACTTTCCATTTGCCACAATTGCCGCCATTCCCCATTGTCTCTCACTGGGCTGTTTCACTCATTGTCATTACTATTGTGACCCCTGGGAGTGTTTGAACTAGAGTCACTATGTCCCACTTTCAGAGTCCCAAGAGATATAATTCAGCCCAGTGTGGGTCAGATGGGCACCCCTGGTTCAAAACACTGTGGCAATAGCAGGGCAGGCGTCAGCAAGGTCAGCGAGAGTGTAGGGGGACCTCTTCAGCAAGGCCTATGGGCAACGGTGGGGTCTGGGGAAAGGGAGTCTAGATGGGCAGACACTTGAAAGGAGTTTAGTACCAAGGGGGAAGAGATTGAGGCTGAGAGCCCCCTTATGAGACATGTAATAATAGGCCTGTGTGGTGGCTCACACCTGTTATCCCAGCACTTTGGGAGGCTGAGGTAGGAGAATTGCTGAAGCCCAGGAGATCAAGACCAGCTTGGGCAATGGGGTGAAACCCCATCTCTACAAAAAATACAAAAATTAGCCAGGCATAGGGGCACATGCCTGTAGTCCCAGCTGGTTGGTTGGCTGAGGTGGGAGAATCTGAGCCTGAGGTGGGAGAATCATCTGAGCCTGGGAAGTCAAGGCTGCAGTGAGCCATGATCGTGCCACTGCACTCCAGCCTGGGCGTTGGGAGTGAGACCCTGTCTCAAGAAAAACAAAAAACAGGCCGGATGCAGTGGCTCACACCTCTAATCCCAGCACTCAAGGAGGTCGAGGTGGGCAGATCACCTGAGGTCGGGAGTTCTAGACTAGCCTGGCCAGCATGGCAAAACCTTGTCTCTACTAAAAATACAAAAATTAGCTGGGTGTGGTGGCGCACATCTGTAATTCCAGCTACTCGGGTGGCTGAGATACAAGAATGGCTTGAACCCAGGAGGCAGAGCTTGCAGTGAGGCGAGATCACACCAGTGCACTCCAGCCTGGGCAACAGAGCAAGACTCTGTCTCAAAAAAAAAAAAAAAAAGAACAACAACCACCACCAAAAAATGTATCAATCCAGGCTTCAGGTCATGATGAGGGCCTAAATTGAAGCAGAAACAGTGGAGACAGGCCAGGTGTGGTGGCTCACGCCTGTAATCCCAGCACTTTGGGAAACCGAGGCAGGAGGCTCACTTGAGCCCAGGAGTTCAAGACCAGCCTGGGCAACATGGCGAAAACCCATCTTTATAAAAAACACAAAAATTAGCCAGGAATGGTGGCAAGTACCTGTAGTCCCAGCTACTTGGAAGGCTGGGGTGGGAGGATCACTTGAGCCCAGGAGGCTGAGGCTGCAGTGAGCTGTGATTGTGCCACTGCACTCCAGCCTGGGTGACAGAGCAAGACGAAAGAAAGAAAGAAGGAAGGAAGGAAGGAAGGAAGGAAGGAAGGAAGGAAGGAGAAGGGAAGGGAAGGGAAGAAAGAAAGAAAGAAAAAAAGAAAGAAAGAAAAGAAAGAAAAAGAGAAACAGTGGAGACAGAGGGGAGAGGGGAGGTTTATTTATAAGATGTTAAGAACATGGTGATTGGTGGGCTGGGCTGGGCAGAAGCAAGAGTGACATTTGAGCTTCTGGCTTGGGGAACAGGGTAAAAGGTGGTGTCATTCATCAAGATTGGGAACCTAGGAGGAGCAGGTTTGGGGGAAGATATAGAGTTCAGTTTTGGCCTCGTTGAGCTTGCTGTATGTGGCAGCGTGCAAGTGGAGCTGCTTGACAGGTGGGTGGCTCTTGGGGGGAAGATCTGTGGTTGAGATACAGTCTGGGAAGTCATCAGCAAAGAAGTAGAGGTTGAAGACACAGGCACAGCTTAAAAGTGGGAGGGAGCGTGAGGGGTAGAAAGGGAAGAGGGCTAAGAGCAGAACTATGAGAAGTGACATTTAAGGGCTGGAATGTTGCCAGCAACCAAGGAAGAGAGAAGGAGGAGGAGAACCAGGGGTCTGTGGCCTCACAGAAGCTCAGGAAGGAGAGTTAAGAAAGAAAGTGGTCAGGGTGAGGCATGGTGGCTCATGCCTGCAATCCCAGCACTTTGGGAGGCTGAGGTAGAAGGATCACTTGAGGCCAGGAGATTGAGACCAGCCTGGCAACATAGGGAGACCCCGTTTCTATTTAAAAAAATTAAATACAAGCCCGGGCGCGGTGGCTCATGCCTGTAATCCCAGCACTTTGGGAGGCCGAGGTGGGCAGATCATCTGAGGTCAGGACTTTGAGACCAGCCTGACCAACATGGAGAAACCCCGTCTCTACTAAAAATACAAACTTAGCCGGGTGTGGCGGCACATGCCTGTAGTCCCAGCTACTTGGGAGGCTGAGGCCGGAGAATTACTTGAACCCGGGAGGTGGAGGTTGCAGTGAGCAGAGATCGCGCCATTGCACTCCAGCCTGGGCAACAAGAATGAAACAACATCTCAAAAAAAATAAATAAATAAACAAATAAGTATGAAAGAAAAGAAGCCAGGCACGGTGGCTCACACCTGTAATCCCAACACTTTGGGAGGCCGAGGTGGGTGGATCACTTGAGGTCAGGAGTTTGAGACCAGCCTGGTCAACATGGTGCAACATCGTCTCTACTAAAAGTACAAAAATTAGCTGGCGTGGTGGTGGGCGCCTGTAATTTCAGCTACCCAGGAGGCTGAGACGGGAGAATTGCTTGAACCCGGGAGGTGGAGGTTGCCGCAAGCTGTGATCTCGCCACTGTACTCCAGCCTGGGCGACAGAGTGAGACTCCCTCTCAAAAAAACAAAACAGGCTGGGCACGGTGGCTCACGCCTATAATCCCAGCACTTTGGGAGGCTGAGGTGGGTGGATCACCTGAGGTCAGGAGTTCGAGACCAGCCTGTCCAGCATGGTGAAACCCCGTCTCTACTAAAAATACAAAAATTAGCCGGGTGTGGTGGCACATGCGCCTGTAATCCCAGCTACTCAGGAGGCTGAGGCAGGAGAATCACTTGAACCTGGGAGGCGGATGTTGCAGTGAGCCGAGATCACGCCATTACACTCCAGCCTGGACAACGAGAGTGAAACTCCGTCTCAGAAAAAAAATAAAAAAGAAAGAAAGAAAGTGGTCAACAGCGTTGACTATTTAGAGGAGGCAAGTAGGAAAGGCCTGGAAAAAGTCTTTGGATTTGGTGATGAAAAGATCATCACTGAGTGTGATGACAGACAGTTCAGTGGCCGGGCAGAAGTCAAATGACAGGGACTGAGAAATGAGTGGACAGTGAGAATGGGAGTCAGGGTTTCGACTCTCCTGAGGCCTGGGATACGGAGGGAAGGAGAGAGTTTGTCCAAAGGCAAAAAGTTTGTGTCAAACAAGATTCCAGAGAAAGGCCTGGCTGCTGTTGAGAGACCCAGGAGTAGCTAAGGCCTTATTCTGGGTTCAGGAGGGCCTGGGAAGATGCTGTCTTGTTTGTGAACCTGAAGTGAAAGCTCACCAGAGGGGCCAGCAGAGGGAACTGCCCTGTGAGAAGGCCCCAGCTTTGCGGCTGGGTTTTCCCCACTCTGCATCTAGTTTCCTTGATCCACTGATTATCTTGGGCTGGTTTTGCTGAATGACTCAGGAGCTTGAGCAAGCTTTGCTACTCAGTTTCACAGCTCTGGGGGAGGGGAAGTTGGATTCCTTTCTGATAGCTGGGAAACAGTCATTAGATATTGAAGGAAGAAGGACAATTGGGCCCCAGCTTCAGAGAGAGAGAGAAAAAAAAACGGCTCTCCAAGCCTTTATTTATTTATTTATTTATTTATGAGATGGAGTTTCGCTCTTGTTGCCCAGGCTGGAGTACAATGGTGCGATCTCGGCTCACGGCAATCGCTGCCTCCCGGGTTCAAGCGATTCTCCTGCCTCAGCCTCCTAAATAGCTGGGATTACAGGCATGTGCCACCATACCTGGCTAATTTTGTATTTTTAGTAGAGACAGGGTTTCTCCATGTTGATCAGGCTGGTCTCGAACTCCTGACCTCAGGCGATCTGCCCACCTCGGCCTCCCAAAGTGCTGGGATTACAGGCATGAGCCACCATGCCCGGCTCCTTTATTCTTAATAAAAATAACAATATCTAACAGTTATTGAGTGCTTTTACCATTGCCAGGCAATGTTCTATGGCCCTCCCGGCTTTATCTCTGGGGTTGACTACTTGTTATTATCCTTGTTTGACATAGGGAGTTGAGAGTTAGGTGAAATGACTTGCCTGGGGTATCCAGCCAGTCACTGGAAGAGCTGAGACTTGACTGCCAAAAGCCCATGTCCTTAACCACTGTGCAACACCGCACCTCTTAGGACCTCTCTAGGTGACCCAGCAAGGCCTGTGGGATTGAGGAGGGGCCTCCCAAATGAAGATCCTGGGCAAATGGCTGGAAAACAAAATCCTTAAAAAGAAGCTTCTCCCCTGCTAGGATTTCTGCTGAGAAGGAAGGGACAAGATCCCCTGAGCTTGTTCTGAGGCTCCTTATCACCTGAGACCCCCTTCTGTGATTCCTTTCCCCCACTTCAGCTTAGATAAAGGGCCTATTCACAGCCTCCCTGAGCTGTGTCTGGAAGCTGGCCCTGGCAGCAGCTAGTGGTTTGTCCCCTGTCCTGGCTCCTTCCTCCCTGCTTGCCTCCCCTGCCCCTGATTTGACACCTGGTATCTCTTTCCCGTGTCCCTGAGCTCAAGGCATGTGAGGCCCAGGCAGGCACAGTATCACTTTCTTCCTGAACTGTCCCTGAAGCAGGGATAATTTTGTATGCTGTCTGCCTCCTACTCTGTTGTCAGTGCACACTTCCAAGGGTTCCTGTGGAATCCAGGCTCCCGTAAACACCCAAAGAGGAGGAAGTGAGCCAAGCACTAAGCCTGTGATTGCATCAGGACTGACGCACTCTCTGCCTTTTCCCCTACCTCGGTCTCCAGGGGAGCCACGTGGGCAGGCCACTGGGTCAGGCCCAAGCCCTCTCCCCTTCATTTGGCTGAGGGGAAAAGGGGGATGCTATGGAAGGAACACAGACCTCCAGCAGCACCTCCTTGGCCTGGAAGGGAAGTAGCCAACACATTTGAAAGCTGAAGAGAAGGCAAAGGTGGGGTGGCCTGAGGAAAGGGTCTGAAAAGGCTGGGAAGTAAAGTTTTTGGCGTGTCAACTAAGTGCCAGGTTCTCTATACATGTAACACTATTAACAATAGGTCGGGTACAGTGGCTAACATCTGTAATTCCAGCACTTAGGGAGGCAGAGGTGGGAGGATGGCTTGAGGCCAGGAGTTTGACACCAGCCTGGAAAGAAAAAAAGAGAGAAATTTTTAAAAATAATAATAACAATAATAATATCTGACTATGAGGCTCTCGATCAGGAATTCCATTTCTATACTTAAAAGCAACTACCATAGGGGCCAGGCGTGGTGGCTCATGCCTGTAATCCCAGCACTTTAGGAGGTTGAGGTGAGTGGATCACCTGAGGTCAGGAGTTTGAGATCAGCCTGGCCAACATGGTGAAACCCCAATTCTACTAAAAATACAAAAAATTAGCTGGGCGTGGTGGCACATGCCTGTAGTCCCAGCTACTCGGGAGGCTGAAGCATGAGAATTGCTTGAACCCGGAAGGCAGAGCTTGCACAAGACCGGGCGCAGTGGCTCACACCTGTAATCCCAGCACTTTGGGAGGCTTAGGCGGGTGGATTACCTGAGGTCAGGAGTTCGAGCCCAGCCTGGCCAACATAGTGAAACCCCGTCTCTACTAAAAATACAAAAAATTAGCCAGGCATTATAGTGGGTGCCTGTAATCCCAGCTGCTAGGGAGGCTGAGGCAGGAGAATCACTTGAACCTGGGAGGCAGAGGTTGCAGTGAGTACAATGGTCATGCCATTGTACTCCAACTTGGGCAACAAGAGTGAAACTCCAAAAACTCCATCTCAAAAGCAAACAAACAAAAAAGCAGCTACCGGCCAGGCGCAGTGGCTTACGCCTGTAATCCCAGCACTTTGGGAGGCTGAGGTGGGGAGATCCCCTGAGGTCAGGAGTTCAAGACCAGCCTGGCCAACATGATGAAACCCCGTCTCTACTAAAAATACAAAAATTAGCCGGACACGGTGGCGCACGCCTATAGTCCCAGCTACTGAGGATGCTGAGACTGGAGAATCACTTGAAACTGGGAAGTGGAGGTTGCAGTGAGCCGAGATCATGCCACTGCACTCCAGCCTGGGTGACAGAGTAAGACTCTGTCACACACACACACACACAAAAGCAGCTATCATTTTATTGTATGCTGGTGCTATGCAGTTTACATACATATATTCTCTTATCTAAGTCTAGAAACACCCTTATGAGTTATGATTACCCTTTTACAAAGTAAGGAAACTGAGACTCAGAGAGGTGAAAGTTCAGAATTCTCCCAGTCACTCAGCTGGGCATTGGAGAGTTAGGGTGTGGTGGATCTAGGTCTGTCTTCTCTTTGCTTCATCATTATGTATTAATGAATGTCATTTTCTCAATAAGAGTAATGCAGTTACTATTAGCTTTGACTTACAATGGGGAAACTGAGGCTTGGGAAAGTGAGCAGACTTGCCTGAGGACAGAGTACAAGTCTCAACACATCTCACCCTTAATTTTGATGCCCTTACGCTGATCTCTTATGGGCTTGCCAGAATGTTCGTAAGAGTCCTTGTCAATGCAGCTGAGGCTTCACACAGTTTCCCAGCTCCCCACGAGGTGACAGAACCAGCACCTGCCTCAGTGAAGTCACTTCTCATCCTAGCTTGTGATCATCTCCTCTGTACTCCTGGCTCTCTGGGGGCCAATTCCAGCTCTTCACAATCATCTCTGTGTATCTGCTAGTGTCTGACCCAGAACAGGGATTGTTGTTTTGTTTGTTTGTTTGTTTTTGAGACAGAGTCTTGCCCAGAAGGTGTGCAGGCTGAAAAGCTAAGAGGCTCAGAAGCCCCAGACTTTTGGATGTCATCAACAGTTAAAAGTTTTAAAAATGAGGAGGGAGACCCAGATATGGTTGCTAGCTTTTAGTCTGGCTAAATAAGAACATTAAAACTCTCAGCCAGGCTGGAGTGCAGTGGCGCAATCATAGTGATCATAACTCGCTGCAACCTCCACCTCCCAGGTTCAAGCGAGTCTCATGCCTCAGCCTCCCGAGTAGCTGGACTTACAGGCATGCACCACCATGCCCAGCTAATTTTTGTATTTTTAGTAGAGACAGGGTTTTACCATGATGGGCAGGCTGGTCTTAAACTCCTGGCCTCAAGGGATCCACCTGCCTCGGCCTCCCAAAGTGTTGGGATTACAGGCGTGAGCCACCGGCCTCCAGGGGTTGTTTGAATGAAAAACATAAAAAGGGATTCCTTGAGGAGCTGAGATTTGAACCTAGGTCTGTTGGGCTCCACCTGAGCCATTTCCACTTCCTCTGCCTGCTGTTGGCCTCCCTCCCCTAGAGACGCCTAGATGTGCAGGCTGAAAAGCTGGGGCAAGGCAGCATGCAAGCTGATTTAGAATCCTTCCCCTCCCCTCCCCTTTCTTTTTTCAGAAGCCAAGGAGAAACATGAAAACTCAAATGTGCCCTGAACCAGTCTCAACCCTGAAGTTAAGGAATGCAAAAGGTGAGGAGTCACCATGGTAACCGCAGTGGCAGGTGTGTTGGTGAATCCTTTGTTTCTGCAGCATCGGCAGGCAAGGCCTGCCCAGTGCCTGTCTGAGGGTTTGTGCTATCTGGCTACAGGGCAGCTGCATTTCATTCATTTCTCTTAATGGGACATTATGGGAGACTTTTGCTTTTCATTGCCTCCATTTTCTTATAAGTGGAAGGGGAGGGAAAAAAACCATTTTGCTTCCCTTCCCACCCACTCAGAGAAATGCCCAAAAAACACCAGCATTCCCATCAGAGGCTCTGCTGCCGCTGGTCATGAAACCCCATCATCACTTAAATTGCTCTATTTTAAAGGTTTGTGAAAACTGCACCAAATTGATTTTTCCCATATCACTTCAATCTGTTATTTCTGTGGTCTCTCTTCTTCATTGCTACATTTCCCCGGAGCAGGGGAGCAAATCTATATGGAAACTCGAGGTACTCTTATGTGGTTTGGGAACCAAAAAATAAAAGTGTTTTAGAGGCTATCAGATTGTTGTCTTTCTGTTACTTACTCATGGACTTATGTATTTATTTTTACCCTGGGTCTGTTGAAAAGCATTTGGCTCACAGATTCTGAACTTAATTTAGCTTCAGGCCTTAATCACCGTTGAGCAGAGAATTTTATAATCACTGGGATGGAAAGAATCTTAGATGTCATCTGGCTCAGAAGTCCCCAGACTTTTGGATGTCATCAACAGTTAAAAGTTTTAAAAATGAGAAGGGAGACTCAGATATGGTTGCTAGCTTTTAGTTCGGCTAAATAAGGACATTAGAAAAAACACAACTATCATGTAGTACCACCAACTGTTTCATAAAAGAAAGCACATTCTAATATGAAAAAAGGTAGGAAGGAATGGTATACATTCTTAGAATAAAATACTGTTCCTTAAACAATACATTTAGGCCAGGCGCGGTGGCTCACGCCTGTAATCCCAGCACTTTGGGAGGCCAAGGCGGGCAGATCACGAGGTCAGGAGATCGAGACCATCCTGGCTAACACAGTGAAACCCCGTCTCTACTAAAAATACAAAAAAAATTAGCCAGGCGTGGTGGCGGGTGCCTGTAGTCCCAGCTGCTCCAGAGGCTGAGTCAGGAGAATGGCGTGAACCCGGGAGGCCGAGCTTGCAGTAAGCCCAGATCGCGCCACTGCACTCCAGCCTGGGCGACAGAGCGAGACTCCATCTCAAAAAAAAAAAAAAAAACAAACAAAAAAAACCCAATACATTTAGTAAATAATTCACCCTTTTATACATATTTTTTTCCTTTTTCCACATACTAGCACCAGTCTGAGAGCAGACGTTCGAGAACCATTCATCTTCTTTACTATCCCTGCCAGTATTTCTTGGAGATGGTATCTTGGCCTCTGCTTGGATACCTTTGGTAGCTGGAGCACTCACTACCTTCCCTCTTTGGATAATTCAAGCTATTACTTCTTCTTCTTCTTCTTCTTTTTTTTTTCTCTTTTTGAGATGGAGTCTTGCTCTGTTGCCAGGCTGGAGTGCAGTGGCACGATCTCAGCTCACTGCAACCTCCGCCTCCTGGGTTCAAGCCATTCCCCTGCCTCAGCCTCCTGAGTAGCTGGGACTACAGGTGCAAGCCACCATGCCTGGCTAATTTTTCTTTTTTCTTTTGTATTTTAGTACAGATGGGGTTTCACCATGTTGGCCAAGATGGTCTCGATCTCCTGACCTCATGATCCGCCCACCTCGGCCTCCCAAAATGCTGGGATTACAGGTGTGAGCCACCACGCCTCGCCTCAAGCTATTACTTCTTTCTCGTAGCCCTTTCTTTTCCTTCCTTCTTCAGGCGGGTTAGATGTCCGTTTTATGTGTTCCCTTATTTCCCCTGCAGGCAGTTACCACTTTATTTATTTATTTATTTAATTTATTTATTTCAGAGATGGAGTCTCACTCTGTCACCAAGGCTGGAGTGCAGTGGTACAATCATAGGTCATTGCAACTTCCATCTCCCGGGCTCAAGCAGTCCTGCCACCTCCACCTCCTAAGTAGTTGAGACCAAGGTGTGAGCCACAGCACTTGGCTAGTTAGCATTTTTGTAGTACTCATCTCACGATGTTGTAATTGCTGGTTGAGACATCCATCAGTTTCTAGACTGTCAACTTCTTGAGGGCAGGGTCTATGTCTGTTCACTGTTGGGCCTCAGACCTATTATATGGCAGAAGCTCATCAATAATTGTTGACTGAAGGAATGAGCTTCTATCCACTGGATTAATGATATCATGAAATAATGGTAACAATGGCCATGAAATTGATATTTGTTTCATGTGTACTATATGCTAAGCATTTTATTCAAGTTTGATCAGGAACAGACTTTTATGTGAGGACATTTGGAATAAGATGAAAATTATAGTTGATGAAGCATATTGTTTTAAAAGGAAGTCTCTCTGGGAATTTATCCTACAGAATTTCCCTAAAAGTGCTCCAAGGCATATCAAAGATGTATGTGCAAGAATGTCCACTGCAATATTGCTTCCAATAGCAAAAAATTGGAAACAACCGGGATATTTACCAATAGGGAACCTGTTAAATAAATTATAGTTCAGTCGGCTGGGCACGGTGGCTCAGGCCTGTAATCCCAGCACTGTGGGAGGCCGAGGTGGGTGGATCATGAGGTCAGGAGTTCGAGACCAGCCTGGCCAACATGGTGAAACCCCTTCTCTACTAAAAATACAAAAATTAGCCAGGCGTGGTGGCATGCGCTTGTAATCCCAGCTACTCTGGAGGCTGAGGCAGGAGAATCGCTTGAACTCGGGAGGCAGAGGTTGCAGTGAGCCGCGATCACCCTCCATTGCATTCCAGCTCTGGGTCACAGAGCAAGACTCCATCTGGGAAAAAAAAAAAAAAGAGTAATAGTTCAATCATACTGTGTAGGTAGCCTTTAAAAAGAACAAGGTAGATCTAAACGTACTGTCATGGAAAACTGCCCAAGACATATTGTTAAGGGAAATAATTCTACTTGTTAAACACACACATACATATAAATACACAGAAAAAATATGAATGTACAGAAAAAAATCTGGAAGAACAATATAATCCAAATTGTTAATAGTGGTTCTTTGGCCGGGCGTGGTGGCTCACGCCTGTAATCCCAACACTTTGGGAGGCCAAGGAGGGTGGATCACCTGAGGTTGGGAGAGTTCAAGACCAGCCTGGCCAACGTGGCAAAACCCCGTCTCTACTAAAAATACAAAAATTAGCCAGACATGGTGGCGCATGCCTGTAATCCCAGCTCCGGAGGCTGAGTCAGGAGAATCGCTTAAACCCGGGAGGCGGAGGTTGTGGTGAGCCGAGATTGCGCCACTGCACTCCAGCCTGGGCAACAAGAGCGAAACTCCTTCTCAAAATAAAATAAAATAAAATAAAAAAGTGGTTCTTTTTCTGGGTAGGATTGCAGGAGACTTTTGCTTTATTAAGCATCCATCTCTGTAATTTAAAAAATGTGTAAGAAGCATGTCTTTTTTTTTTAGCAGCTTTATTAAAGTATAATTTACATGCCATAAAATGCATGTGTCATCTTTACAGTAGTGGTGGACAGATAATTTATTTATTTATTTAAGACAGTCTTGCTCTGTTGCCCAGGCTGGAGTGCAAGTGGCATGATCTCGGCTCACTGCAACCTCCAGGGTTCAAGCGATTCTTGTGACTCAGCTTCCCAAGAGGCTGGAATTACAGGCATTCACCACCATGTCTGGCTAATTTTTGTATTTTTAGTAGAGACGGGGTTTTGCCATGTTGGCCAGGCTGGTCTCTAGCTCCTGGCCTCAAGCAATCCGCCCACCTCGGCTTCCCAAAGTGCTGGGATTATAGGCATGAGCCACAGTGCCCGGCCAGGGCCAGATTTTAAAAAACACAAATAGAAGGAAATATTTCTTTTTTTCTTTCTTTCTTTTCTTTTTTTTTTTGAGATGGAGTCTCGCTCTGTCGCCCAGGCTGGAGTGCAGTGGCATGATTTCGGCTCATCGCAACCTCCGCCTCCCGTGTTCAAGCAATTCTCTGCCTCAGCCTCCCAAGTAGCTGGGATTACAGGCGTCTGCCACCATGCCCCACTACTTTTTGTATTTTTAGTAGAGATGGGTTTCATCATCTTGGCCAGGCTGGTCTCGAACTTCTGACCTCGTGATCCACCTGCCTTGGCCTCCCAAAGTATTGGGATTACAGGCGTGAACCACTGCGCCCAGCCAGAATGAAAGGTTTCTATGCAAGCACAGTGGCTCATGCTTGTAATCCCAGCACTTTGAGAGGCCAAGGTGGGAGGATTGCTTGAGCCCAGGAGTTTGAGAAGGAAAGGTTTCTGACATTGAGGCTAATCTAATCTTTTGTCCCTTTGCCTGCCCTTCTGTTTCCTTCCCCATAATGGTTTTCCCTCAGCTCCTTCTCAGACCCTCAATATATCTGAGTGGCATAAAAACTCTTTTTCTAGGCCAGGCACAGAGGCTCATGTCTCTAATCCCAGCACTTTGGGAGGCCGAGGCAGGCAGATCACCTGAGGTCAGGAGTTTGAGACCAGGCTGGCCAACATGGCAAAACCCTGTCTCTACTAAAAATACAAAAATTACCCGGGCGTGGTGGCAGGCGCCTGTAATCCCAGCTACTGGCGAGGCTGAGGTGGGATAATCGCTTGAACCTGGGAGGCGGAGGTTGCAGTGAGCCAAGATCACGCCATTTTACTCTAGCCCTGGGAGACAAGAACAAAACTGCATTTAAAAAACAAAAAACCCACCTCTTTTTTTTTTTTTTATGTGTGCCTATAAAAGGAGAGGTTCCACTAGATGATTTCTAAGGTCCTTTCAGGTACCAGTTGGGGTGAGTTGATAGTCCTGGTCTCTCTCCTACTAAAACTTGTTCTTAGGAAGGATCGGTGATTTTTTTTTTTTTGTATTATTAGTAGAGACGGGGGTTCACCACATTGGCCAGGCTGGTCTCGAACTCCTGACCTCTGGTGATCCACTTGCCTTGGCCTCCCAAAGTGCTGGGATTACAGGTGTGAGCCACCATGCTTGGCCAGGATCTGGTAATCTCATTCTCATTACATGAAAATAGCTGATGAGGCCCAGTTTATTTTTCTCTCTTGTGATATTTGCATTTTAACAAAAGATGAACTATCATTTTTGGCTTCAAACCAAGAAGAAAACCTCCAACTGTTCAGTTCCTACACATACAGGGGTAAGGGATATGTTTGAGTGGGCAGGACAACCTTTTCGGCATCCTTGAAAACACAGCAGCAGATAGGAAGTTAGGATCATTGATGCGGAGATGGGTAGGTACTCAAGGTTGCCACTAGGTAAAATGGGACCCACTATGGGTGGGAAAGTCAAGATTTTGGCCATAGCACTTGGCAGAATTAAGAAAGCTGTGGACCATTGGGGAAGGAGTCCTCTCAATTTCACATATGACCTTAATTGCCCCGTTTAAGCTAGTACTTTGAAGTTTCAGTGTGTAGAAACATTATCACCAGTCAGATAGCATATATTAAACATTTATACAGGTACAGATAATCTAAGTCACTCTGAAAGAGGTTGATATAATGAAAAGAATTCACACTGTTAGACCAACATCCAGAATGTGGTAGACTGTAACCCCGTTCTTATTAGGAGAGGCAGACACACAGTGGTTGAGGAAGTGGGGCCCTGGAAATATATTTGCTGGGTTCAAATCCTCCTGGCTCTATCATGTACCACCAGTTGGGTGGCCTTGGTCAAGTGGCTTCACTGTTATTTATCTCAGTTTCTCCATGAAATGGGAAAAACAGGGTAACAATATTAATAGTAATGTAAAATGGAGATAACAATAATTCCCACCCCTTAGGGTTATGAAAGTTAAATTAGTTAATACATATCAAGTGCTTAGAAATGAAAGTTAAATTAGTTAATACATATCAAGTGCTTAGAACAGTGCCTGGCATGGCCGGGCACGGTGGCTCACGCCTGTAATCCCAGCACTTTGGGAGGCTGAGGCGGGCGGATCACCTGAGGTCAGGAGTTCGAGACCAGCCTCACCAACATGGAGAAACCCCATCTCTACTAAAACTACAAAATTAGCTGGGCGCGGTGGTGCATGCCTGTAATCCCAGATACTCAGGAGGCTAAGGCAGGAGAATTGCTTGAACCCGGGAGGCAGAGGTTGCGGTGAGCTGAGATCGCGCCATTGCACTCCAGCCTAGGCAACAAGAGCGAAACTTCATCTCAAAAAAAAAAAAACAAAACAAAACACTGCCTGACACATAGTAAGTGCTCAATAAATGTCAGCTATGAACATCATTACCTCCTAATCCCTTTGTGTAGGAAACCTTGATGCTTCATTTCCAACAGCTCTAGCTTCAGTTATTAATAAATCCTTTTCTATTTTCCAACTGCCAAATGGGGAAACTGAGTCACAGGGTATCAGAGAATGCTGTGAAGGGAACACAGAAGGCAGGGCAGCGCCAGAGGTTCAAGTGCAGTAGGCCCTTCATATTCCTGAATTCAACCAACCAGGGATCTAAAATATTCAGGAAAAAAAAATAGCATCTTCACTAAACATGTACTTTTTTTGGGTCATCATTCCCTAAACAATACAGTATAACAACTACATAACATTTACACTGTATTAGGTATAAGTAATCTAGAGATGATTGAAAGTATACGAGAGGATGTGTGTAGGTTATATGCAAATACTATACCATTTTATATTTTTTATTTTATTTTTTATACTGAGTCTAGCTCTGTCGTCCAGGCTGGGGTGCAGTGGCGCAATGTCGGCTCACTGCAACCTCCGCTTCCTGGGTTCAAGCGAAGATTCTAGTGCCTCAGCCTCCCGAGTAGCTGGGATTACAGGTGCCCGCCGCCATGCCCAGCTAATTTTTCTATTTTTTTAGTAGATACGGGGGTTTCATCATGTTGGCCAGGCTGGTCTCGAACTCCTGACCTCAAGTGATCCTCCCGCCTCGGCCCCACAAAGTGCTGGGATTACAGGCGTAAGCCACCGCGCCCGGCCCATTTTATATTTTATAACAGGGACTTGATTATCCGCAGATTTTGGGATCCGCAGGTGTCCTGGAACCAACCAATCCCTCACGGATAGGGAGCGACCTACGGGCCTGCAGTCCCCGAGCGGCTCCCCGTCCCCGCCAGGCCTCCGCTGCCCCATGTGAAAGATGAACTAAAGAGGCTGAGTCACGTTTCTCAACTTTTCCCTCTCCCTCGTTGCCAGTTCCCGAAGTCGTTTTCTTCTCTGGCCGAAATCCAGTCCCGCTTGATGGCGGTGGAGCTGGGGATCCTGACTGTGGATCGGCCCCGGGAAGGATCCCGCTGAGGCCGCCGCCTTCCCGTCCACTCAGGCCCCAGCCGAAGCTTTCCAGCTCCCGCCGGCACCGGGACAGCGAGCCCCTCCGCGCGCGGACCCACGCCCCGAGCGACCCTTGACTTCTCCCGGAATTCACAGCTTCACTCCCTCCCCTCCCCCAAAGGCGGACGCAGGGGAAGCTCTAGTGCCTGAGGAGGCCGCAGAGTGCGAACTGCAGCGGCTCAGGGTACGACACCAGGGCTTCCTGCACAGGCGGAGAGGCCAGGGGCGGGGGATTCATGCAAACAGCTGGAGCCAGCGCCCTGCCCCCTCCGCCCCGCCCCTGCAAAAGAGGGCTGTAAAATTCCGGAAGAGAGATTAGAGGCAGGGGATGGGTGGGGCGGTGAATAGTACATTTCTTCCTCCCCCTGCCTCCTCCTACCCGGTTATCACTCTGGGAGGGTTGAGTCGTCTCTTGGCCTTCTCTTGTCCGGTGCACTGGCAGCGTCCAGACATGGGGCTTGAAACCTCCCATGCTCATCGGAACTTTGTGGAGCCTGGATCGCTTATTTCGCAGCTCATGACTCCATCTGGTTTCGGGCTCGGAAATTTTGGTTGTTACTTGCAACTGGGTCTTTTCAACTGGGTCTTTTCCATAAGAGTGCTTCATAGGCCTGTCTGTGCATTTGTTAGTAGTTCCTATTTATTGAGCGAACTTTGCAATGGAGGCATACTTTATTTAGTGTTGGAGGGAAGGAACATGAAGGCTTAGAGAGGCTGCGAAACCTCAAGGCCACACAATGGCAGAGCCAGGAATCAACTCAGCGATTGGTTCCACACATTTCCCACCACATCCTGCTGATTCCTTTGCTTCAGGTCTTTAAAAGGCGAGACTTATTTGTTAGGGGGTAGGGAAGTAACATTTATGGACCGTCTCCCACTGTGCCAGCTACTTTAAATATATTGTCTTTAATCACTTAATTTGTCACAACACTTCAAGACAGATGTGATCACCATGCCCATATTACAGATGAAGAAAACTTTAGAGGTGAGGAGTTTAAGGGCCAGAGCTGGGATTCCTGTACAGTCATACTGCAAGGCCTGTGCTGTTTCTAAAACCACAGTTAATGTCTGCATAGTGTTTGACAGTTTACAAAGCAAAGTATTTTCAAGCTCTTCATTTTAGAGCTATAATCCTATTTCATAGATGAAGAGAAAGGTTCATTTGTGAAGTTACAACATCTCTTGAAGATCACAAAACTAATGGTAAGTTGCAGAATCTGTAATTTTGAAATAAACTGCAGAGCTGGTGGTATCAAGGCTCATTTCATTTATTCATTGCACGGTGCCAAGTACCAACTAATAATAATACTAGCTAACATTTATTGAATACTTAACATGAGTTCAATGCATGAGTTATGCACACTAAGTCCTTTAGTCCTCAAAAAACCTTTTTTTGAAGTTTACCTTTTCTGTTTTACAGATGGGGAAATAGTTATTTCATCAGGCAGATGAAATAACTCCCCCAGTCTACATGACAACAAAATGGCAATGCAAAGATGCCAGATGAATTAGTGTAAAATCCCAGGGTGGGAACCAGTCACCTGTTCCCAACCTCTGTGTAAACCACTTTTCTGAGGGCTTCAGTTTCTTTACCACACGATCATGACTTGTTTTCTTGTTTTTCTTTTCTTTTCTTTTTTTGAGACACAGTCTCACTCTGTCGCCCAGGCTGGAGTGCAATGGTGCAATCTCAGCTCACTGCAACCTCCGCCTTCCCGGTTCAAGTGATTCTTCTGACTCAGCCTCCCGAGTAGCTGGGATTACAGGTAGGCACCACCACGCCCAACTAATTTTTTTTTGTATTTTTAGTAGAGACGGGGTTTTGCCATGTTGGCCAGGCTGGTCTCGAACTCCTGGCCTCAGGTGATCCGCCTTCCTCGGCCTCCCAAAGTGCTGGGATTAATAGGCATGAGCCACTGTGCCCGGCAGACCATTACTTGTTTTTCTAACCCCTGTGTGTGGTGGGCCCACATAGCTCCTGCTCTTAAGGAGCTAATGCTCTGTAAAATTAGCCAAGAGTACTGCCAGCTTGCCCCACAGGGGCACTGGGAAGATTAATCAGCGAATGGCACTTGGAATGCTTCAGCAAAAGCACTGGATAAACTCAGGGCACTTATGCGTGAAACTCACTGCTAGGGGTGTTTCCTGCTGTAATAAGGCACCTGCAGCCCAGTTCCTGATCTGTTTGAGGTGTGGAGAGAGTAAAACCATGTTACAGCCTTCTGTGGGAAGCCATTTGGATGTCGGGGTGAGAGCATCTCTCTGCTTTCCGGAGGGTAAGGGAATGTGGCAGTGGTGTCATAGTCTAGGACCTTTCCCTCTCAGAGGCAGATATTTTTTTCAGCATTTCACAAGGGTTTCCAGCTTATTCTGAGGACACCAGTTATTGACTGAAGTCAGAAACGAATATCATGATTATTTGGGCTTCAGAGGCATACAAACCTGGGGTGAATCCTGTTTCTGTCATTTCGTCTCTCTGAGCCTCTGGTTCCTTCTTTTTTTTTTTTTTTTTTTTTTTTTGAGACGGGTCTTACCCTGTCGCCCAGGCTGGAGTGCAGTGGCATGATCTCAGCTCGGTTCACTGCAATCTCCGCCTCCCAGATTCAAGCAATTCTCTTGCCTCAGCCTCCTAAGTAGCTGGGATTACAGGCGCACGCCACCACGCCTGGCTAATTTTTGTATTTTTAGTGGAAACAAGGTTTCACCATGTTGGTCAGGCTGGTCTCAAACTCGTGACCTCGTGATCTGCCTGCCTCGGCCTCCCAAAGTGCTGAGATACAGGCGTGAGCCACTGCAACTGGCCTTTTTTTTTTCTTTTTTCTGAGACAGAGTCTCACTCTGTTGCCCAGGGTGGAGTGCAGTGTCGCGATCTCAGTTCACCACAACCTCCGCCTCCCAGGTTCAAGTGATTTTCCTGCCTCAGCCTCCCAAGTAGCTGGGACTACAGGCATGTGCCACCATGCCCGGCTAATTTTTGTATTTTTAGTAGAGACAGCTTTTCACTATGTTGGCCAGGCTGGTCTGAAACTCCTGACCTCATGATCTGCCTGCCTTGGCCTCCCAAAGTGCGGGGATTACAGGCGTGAGCCACCGCACCTGGCCTTTCTCAAGTGTTTTCATACGTTATTATCGATACATGAAAGAGCCCATGAGGTAGCTGATTATTATTTCCATTTAATAGTTGATAATACTTCCCTTTTTTAATGGGGGTAATAGTACCTTCTTAATAGGGTCATTTTGAATCATAAACTTGATAATAGATTTTATTATTTATTTATTTTGAGATGGAGTTTTGCTCTTGTTGCCCAGGCTAGAGTGAAGTGGCGCGATCTTGGCTTACTGCAACCTCCGCCTTCTGGGTTCAAGTGATTCTCCTGCCTTAGCCTCCTGAGTACCTGGGATTATAGATGCCTACCACCACTCTCGGCTAATTTTTGTATTTTTAGTAGAGATAGGGTTTCACCATGTTGGCCAGGCTGGTGTCAAACTCCTGACCTCAGGTGATCCACCCGCCTCGACCTCCCAAAGTGTTGGGATTACAGGCATGAGCCACTGTGCCGGGCCTTGATAACATTTTAAAATGTTTCAATCAGGACTTGAAAAAGAGTAGATGCTTAATAAAAGGTAACTATGGCTGGGTGCAGTGGTTCATGCCTATAATCCCAACACTGGGAGGCCAAAGTGGGAAGGTTGCTTGAGCCCAGGAGTTCAAGACCAGCCTAGGCAACATGGCAAGACCTCCATCTCTACAAAAATAAAAAAAAATAATTAGCTGGGCATGGTGGCATGGGCCCATGGTCCCACCCACCTACTTGGGAGGCTGAGGTGGGAGGATTGCTTGAGCCTAGGAGGTTGAGGCTGCAGTGAGCCATGTTTGCACTACTGCATTCCCTCTGGGGTGACAAAGTGAGACCCTGTCTTAAAAAAAAAAAAAATGGCCAGGCGCAGTGGCTCATGCCTGTAATCCCAGCACTTCTGGAGGCCGAGGCGGGCAGATCATGAGGTCAGGAGATCGAGACCATCCTGGCTAACACAGTGAAACCCCAGCTCTACTAAAAATACAAAAAATTAGCTGGGCGTGGTGGTGGGCGCCTGTAGTCACAGCTACTCAGGAGGCTAAGCCAGGAGAATGGTGTAAACCCAGGAGGTGGACCTTGCAGTGAGCTGAGATCACGCCACTGCACTCCAGCCTGGGTGACAGAGCGAGACTCTGTCTCAAAAAAAAAAAGGGGGGGGGCGGTAAAGGTAACTACTATTGGAGCCACTATTCTTATCCTTATGTTGTTAATGTTGCTATTACATTATTTTATTTCAGGGCCAGAAGGAGAGCTAGGTGGAGGGAAGGGTCATTCACTTGGTCAGACAATCTACTAGATGAAAACAAACAAGCAAACAATCTGCTAGATTGCCCCAAATAGATCCATCTAAGCAGGGGAGAATCTGATAACAGGCAATTACAATACCATGTTAAGTACTATGGTAGAGTATTGCACAAGGTGTTTTGCAACTTTATCGGAAGAATCAATAACTCACAGACGCAGCAAAAGTTTTGCAGAGGTGGTAGCTCTTTCTTTCAAATCAGTGTATGTTTCCAGGAAGTAGAAAATACTGCTTGCTGGAGGCAGACAGAATGCAAGTGAGCCCAGTCTGTGCTCCTCACCTAAGGGCCTTGCTACTGATCTGCAGCCCCTCTTGCTCCTCAAGGCCTCTCTCAACTCCCACACAGCCCTGCTAGCCAGCCTTGCCCTAGAATACCCCCTCCTGGGCCACCTGGTGGTGAACATCCTGGACTCTGTGCTGTGGCTTGATGCGGCTGAGTCATAAGACCTTTCTTTTTACTGCTAAGCGCTAATGGAAGCCTTCTGGTCAGAAGCAATGCCCCAAGTCTACCTTGTGGGGAAGGTCTAATGACGACAGATCACTGCTTCTCCCCGCAGGGCTGGATGAGCATGGATGTGGTGGCGAGGTGGGGGAGAAGCACCCACGGGAGCATCTTCATTTCTTCCTATATAGGCGCCAGTTCTGGGCAGGCAAGACTTCCCAGGGGTGGACAGAAAGAACAGACCCTCCCCAACCCGCAATTCCCAGGGGGAGACATCTCCCTCCCAAGCCAGCCTCCAATGCCGCACTTTGCCATCTGGTCGTGGCCCAAACCAGCCTCCTAGCTCGCTAGTGACCACATTTTCCAAACCAAAACTCAGGACGCATGATCTGGCAAAGAATTTCTGGCTAGCTTCCAAATGCAAGAGGCAAAAACCTTTCCACTTGAGAATCTCTACGATAATCTGCGTCGTTAAAGGTGACATTAAGTCGGAAAGCTTGAAATTCAGGGTCTCTTCTTTCTCACTTTCTCAACTCAAGCGTTTTCTTTTTCTTTCTTTTTTCTTTTTCTTTTTTTTTTTGAGACGGAGTCTCACTCTGTCGCCCAGGTTGGAGTGCAGTGGCACGATCTCGGCTCACTGCAAACTCCGCCTCCCGGGTTCAAGTGAGTCTCCTGCCTCAACCTCCCGAGTAGCTGGGATTACGGCCCTCCTTCCGGGCGGGCGCCACCATGCCCAGCTAATTTTTGTATTTTTAGCAGACACAGGGTTTCACTATGTTGGCCAGGCTGGTCTCGAACTCCTGACCTTGTGATCTACCCTCCTCGGCCTCCCAAAGTGCTGGGATTACAGGCATGAGCCACCGCGCCTGGCCCTTCTCAAGCGTTTTCATACGTTGTTATCGATACGTGAAAGAGCCCATGAGGTAGCTGATTATTATTTCCATTTAATAGTTGATAATACTTGGAATCACTTGCCCAAGATCCTACATCCTGAGTCTGAATTTTGGCTTGTCAGGGACAGTTCTTAGGGTGGGTGTGTGTCTTGTGGGCAGAGCTGGGGGTGGCGTATTAGTATCTTCGACGAAGATGCACACGCCATTCATTTGGGGCCTCAGGAAGGGCAGCCGAGAACTGAGCTGCCCAGGTTCCCACTTCTGAGTTGGAAATCCCCAAGCCCAGGACGTGGCGGCCACCCCGTTCCATCAGAATCTGACCCCAGGCCTGAGGGCCTAGGAGCGAGAAAGAACCCTTCGACCTTGCAGGTCACACCTCGGCTGCAGGCCCTCAACCCAGCCCAGGTGCGGATGGGCGGGGCGCAGCGTGGGCGAGCGAATCCCCAGGCCACGTTCTGCCTTCCCTCCCCGATCACATGGACTCGCCTTCCGTAGCCGGGAGTGCGGAGCGGAACGAACCACGAGGAGGAGGAGCGGGGGAGGCGCCCAGGGCAGTGGGTCAGCGCCCCGCGGGGCAGGTGGGCGGGCCCAACTGCCCGCGAGCCGGCCAGCCAGCCAGTCAGCGAACGCGGAGGGCGGGCTGGTGGCCCCGCGCGCCGCGCCCCGCAGCGCCCCCTGAGGGGCGGCGGCGGGAGCTGGTTCCGGCTGCGCGCGCAGCGGTGGTGGCGGCGGCGCGATCGGCCGGGCTGTAACCGTCGTCTGTCCGGGAGCGGCTGGAGCGGCAGCGGCGGCCGGGCACGGCGCGAGGCGACGCCACAGGGCAGCGGCGGCAGCGGAGGCAGCGGAGGCAGCGGCGGCAGCAGGAGACGCAGCGGCGGCCGCAGCAGCAGCAGCAAGACGGACTCGTGGAGACGCGCCGCCGCCGCCGCCGCCGGGCCGGGCCGGGTGTCGCGCGCCGAGGCTGGGGGGGAGTCGTCGCCGCCGCCGCCACCGCTACCGCCGCCGCCGCCGCCGCCGAGGTGACTGAGGAGAGAGGCGCCTCCTCGCTCCCGCCACCGCCGGACTTCAATGCCCAGTCCCCAGCTCGCCAGCGTGAGTGCGCCCCTCCCGGGCGGCCCCCGCGCCGGCGCCGGGGGCCTCGGGGAAGGGGAGGGCGGGAGGCGCCGCAGCCATTAGTGCAGGCCGGAGACACGTCCCCGGAAGGAGGGCCGGGCCGGGCCGGGGCGGGGGAGCGAGGGTGGGTGAGCGAGGGGCGGGCTCGTGTGTGTGGAAGGGAGAGAGCTGTGCGAGCGTGGGGGAGAGTGAGTTGGTGAAGGGAGGGCGTGTGAGTGGGGGACAGGGCTGAGTGTCCGTGCGAGGAGGTGGGGGGAGTGGGAGCGCGTCGGGAGGCAGTGTCGATGTTGGGGGAATGTGGGTGAGGGCAGGGGAGGGTATGGGTGTGTGGGGAGCGTGTGGGCATGAGGGGTGGTGGTAGAATGAGTGAGTAAATGGGGGAGGAGAGAGTTGAGAGTGTGGTAAAGAGCGGGTGAGTGTGGGGGGAGAACATGGTGTGTGTCGGTGAGAAGGTGCGTGGCAGAGGCGGGAGTGTGGCAGGGTGTGCCGGCGTGTGTCCAGTGTGTGAGCAGGCATCCTGGAGGCCCTTCCCCTTGGTCTTTGTGTGTGGCGATAGTGAACCCTGGTGTGTTGGGTTGGGGAGTTCTTTCCGGGAGCATCTTGTCCCTGGGTCTTCAGGTTCAAGTATGAGGAAAGGGGGTATAAGTCTCTTCCAGCGGCACTATGATCTTCTGGCTCTGGGATTTTAATTTTTTCCCCCCAGAAAGGATGTGATGTGTTTTTTTGTTGTTGTTCTATGCATTTTTTTTCTCCCACGATTCATGACTTCAAAGTAAATTTTCAAATTTGTCAATGATGCTATCCTATCCTAGTCTGGGGCCCCTGAGAGCTAACGAAAAGAAGTTTGTCTGTTGCCCAAAATCCTACACTCTGGCCTGTAGAGTGTTCAGGAGCATAAACTTTTGTAAAGTACTGCTAGTTTTTCAGGTGAAGAGTATTTTATTGTTAGGTCAATTGAACTGTAGTCTGGTTTTTTATTTCCTGGAATTTGTCAAGAAATTAGCAGTGACTAGCAATTCTAGTGTCACTGTAGGCATTCAGCAAATGTTTGTCTGTCCGGAGTCACCAAACTACAACCACTGCTGAATTGGAATATGGTACTTGCTGTCATGCTCTGTAATAGAGAGTAGTTTCAGAGGGAAGTGAGTGAAGTTATGCCTTGCTGAGTGTGCAAAAGGAGATTAAGGATACAGAATGACACATTATCGGGGCTTCAGAATCACTTGCCAGCACACCATTGTATTGGTGAAGATGGTGAGAAGTTTTTTGCTGGTATTCTGATCTTGGCATTTTTAAGTTTCATAATGAATGGACTAATTATTGTCATGGACTTTTCCCATTCTTGTGTTGTAAAAGTAGGGATTCTTGAAGAGTAGTACCTTGATAGGGATTTTACACATTGATATAATCTTAAAAATGATGTTATCTTAAAAATAATGTCTCCTAGAAGTTGGTAGTCTTTCACTTGATCTTAGCCAAAAGGCCGAGAAGCGATAGAAGTTGGTAGTCTTTCAGTATAAGCAAAGAGTAGTATGGTCCTTTTGTTTTTTTGTTTGTTTGTTTTTGAGATGGAGTCTCGCTCTGTTTGTTGCCCAGGCTTCCCAGGTTCAAATGATCTTCCCGCCTCAGCCTCCCAAGTAGCTGAGAATACAAGTGTGTGCCACCACACCCGGCTAATTTTCATATTTTTAGTAGAGATGGGGTTTCACCATGTTGGCCAGGCTGGTCTCGAACTCCTGACCTCCAGTGATCCACCTGCCTTGGCCTCCCAAAGTGCTGGGATTAACAGGCGTGAGGGTGGTCCTTTTGATAGTGAACATAATAGAATTACAGGCAAAATCACTGATGTGTAATTAAAAGTTAGAAATTATATTTTTCGGCTGGGCAAGCTGGCTCATACCTGTAATCCTAGCACTTTGGGAGGCTGAGGCAGGAGGATCGCTTGAGCCCAGGAGTTCGAGACCAGCCTGGGTAACATGGTGACTCCATTTCTACAGAAAATACAAAAGTTAGGCGTGGTAGTGTGTGCCTGTAGTTCCAGCTATCCCGGAGGCTGAGGTGAGAGGATCTTGTGAGTCCAGGAAGTCAAGGCTGCAGTGAGCCAGTGAGACCCTCTCTCAAAAAAAATAAGAAGAAAGAAATAGTAAATAGTATTGTTACTATTCAGTGAGGGAAGGAATTAATTAGTATTAATTTTCTCCTGTGCTACAGGTGCTTTTTATATTCATTTAATTCTCACAACTACAAGAAAGGTGGTATCTTCATTTGCATCCATTTAGCTTATTTTGAATCACTTCTATTTGCCAGGCACTAGGGATACAGCGATGAGCTCCCATGGATTTACAGTGGTGAGAAGAAGAGATACAGAAACTCAAAAGGTTAAGTAACTTGTCCCAGGTCACACAGATAATAATTAGTGCTGGATTAAAAATCCAGGTCTTTGACTCTAAAGCCCTTGATTTTTCCAATACGTCATACTACTCTCTCAGTAGCTCCTCTTATATTGAGGTTTCTCATCAACATGATGGCCTAGCAGCTTGTACTTAGGAGAGCTGTTGAAACTAATGGAGAAGGCTGGAGGCAAGGGGATCATTTAGGAGATGCTGACTGGAGGCTCTTTGGGGCCTAAGCTAGGCTTTTATGTGGGAGGAGATGCTGCCTTGAAACTCTCTTGGGGCCCCGGGGTGTGTGCTTTGAGACAGTTTTTATGAGGCACCTGGGATATGTCTGCGTGAGGGAAGTCTGATTAAAGAAATGCAGCAGCGTCTTATGTTTTTTATTTTTTGGAAAAAGAGGAGAGTATATTTATTGGGGCCAAGAGTGAACTAGAACTTAACCACTGTATCAAAGTTTCTCTGTTGAGCTGTGTGGGACACTTAAATCAGAAGAAGTGAGAAAATACACGTGAAAGCACTTTGTTAATTATAAATTGAACTACAGATTCAAAGTATTATTACCACTAAGATCTTTCTACTAAGGCAACAGATTTTGTAGCTGGAAAAGGCTGGCATTTTAGAACACCTTTATAGATGAAAAATAGTTTTGAACTGCTGAACGGGGTATTTTCTGACTCAGAACAGCAAAAGTCAGGCCACTCCCTCTGTGAGTCAGTCAAGTAAAATTTAATTTGAACGAACCAAATTTATAGGCAGAAACCATTTACAACATCATTGAACTTTGTAGCACTAGGAAGAGTAAATGTTTGAATACTTTTGTGTATAGCTTTAAAAAACAGTATGAGAGCCCCATATATAGTTGACTTGAAAAAAGTTTCAAACAAGGTAAATTGGATTTATTTTTCTTTAGAATTAACTTTTTATTCATTTTGTCCTATAAAGGTAGTATTTCCTTATGCAGTAATTAAGGAACACTTTACAATTTTCAGACACAAAGTTGAAATTTAGTAGGGATTTATTTTACAGGATTTGACTATACTTTTTCCTTTTTGTTGTAATGTGGGGGTTGGTAACCACTGAAGCCTAGAAAACGAATGTATTTACAAATAAGATGGAGAGGAGCAGGTGCATACATTTTTAGCTGTTGCTCTTGGTCTTGGAAGAATGAAGCTTAAGTTTTTCTGAAACTAAGTTTGGTTGATTTATTTGGGTGCTATTCCATCAACTATATTTGTTGAATAGAAGATGGGATCTTTAAAATTTTGCGTAAGAATCAGGATCCATAGTTTTTTTTGTTTTGGTTTTTTTTAAGACGGAGTTTTGCCCTTGTTGCCCAGGCTGGAGTGCAGTGGTGCAATCTTGGCTCACTGCAGCCTGTGCCTCCTGGGTTCAAGCGATTCTCCTGCCTCAGCCTCCTGAGTAGCTGGATTACCGGCACACGCCACCATGCCCAGCTAATTTTTTGTATTTTTAGTGGAGATGAGGTTTCATAATGTTGGCCAGGCTGGTCTTGAACTCCTGACTTGAGGTGATCTACCTGCCTCGGCCTCCCAAAGTGCAGGGATTACAGGCATGAGCCACCGCGCGGCCCAGGATCCATAGTTTTAACATGGTGGACTTAGTTATGTTTATTGAATAGGGTGATGGTAGAGATCTTGGGGTACTGGTAAAGTTCAATATTACCCTTTCAGGGTTTAGGTTTCCACATTCCTTTCTTACGCCAAATCATGTATTGTCTCATTTGAAACTCAATAATCCTGTAAGTAGTATTCTTTTAGCTTTACAGATAAGGAAATTTATTTATAGATTGATTGTTGTTGGGTTTTGTTTTTTGTTTTCTTTTCTTCCAGACAGAGTCTTACTCTGTTGCCCAGGCTGGAGTGCAGTGGTGCAACCTCAGCTCACTGCAGCCTCCACCTCCTAGGTTTAAGCGATTGTCCTGCCTCAGCTGGTATTATAGGCGTGCGCCACCACGCCCAGCTAATTTTTGTATTTTTAGTAGAGACAGGGTTTCGCTATGTTGCCCAGGCTGGTCCCGAACCCCTGAGCTCAGGCGTGAGTTGCTGGCCTCAGCCTCCCAAAGTACTGGGATTTGATTATTAAATCCCAGGTTTTAGAATCTAAGTTAAAGATTATCAATAAATAGATAGTGAATAATTTTTTTTTTCCTTTTAGGGGCTTAAAGTACTTAAATCTCTGTTGAACAGTGGATACCACCAGTTATAATTACTTTGGGAGATGGTGATTTGAGTCTCTTAATCTGTGAAATATTAGAAAAGTCTTGGCTAGGCACAGTGGCTCATTCTGGGAGGCAGACACGGGAGGATCACTTGAGGCCAGGAGTTCGAGACCAGCCTGGGCAACATAGAGACACCATCTCTACAAAAAATACAAAAACTAGCCAGGCATAGTGGTATGAACCTGTAGTTCCAGCTACTCAGGAGGCTGAAGTGGAAGGATCACTGGAGCCTGGGAGGTCAAGGCTGAAGTGAGCCGAGACTATGCCACTACAGTCTAGCCTGGGAGACAGAGGGAGACTCTGTCTCAAAAAAAAAAAGAAAAAATCTTTTCACCATTTTCATCTTTTGAACTATTAACTACGTATAGAGGTGTCAGTTAGCTTTCTCTCATTATCCTTTGTTTTATTGGCTGAACCTCATTCTATGGGCTCCCTTGACTCCCTGGCCACTGTCTTGGCACTTGAAGCCTTTTAGGTTGCTTAGTGTAGAGCTGAGGTGCATATTGTGTGAAAATCTTTTTGCTCTTTGGAGTGGTAGAGGTCTAGGCTCAACCAGAAACTGTCACTACCCTAGCACCTCCATGAAAGAAGCCGCACAGCAATGCTGGCTGTCTGCTTTCCACAGTTCCCCATTGTGGAGTTACCAGGACTTAGGTGAGAGAATGACTCGTTTCCTGCACTGTTTGTTCAGTCAGTGTAGATTTACAGGACACAGAAATCTTTCCCAGAAAAATGACTGTGAGGAGTTGACAGATTATACAGATATTTTTTATGTGACTTGAATATAGACGGTTTTTGTTTGCCTATACTGATTTTCTTGCCCACAGATTATGTTAACACAGCATCCACTTCATTTTAAGTGGCCTAAACTAAATTTCATCATTTGAATATAAATTTACCTTACACAATGTTGGCTTTTTAAATTCTTGAGAATTTTAAGATTAGGCTTTTTTGTGACCCTTTCTTTGCTAGTTGAGCCTGGTTTGAAAAAATATTTTGAACATTTAGAACAGTCTTTACCTTTAGAGAAGTGGTGTATTTAATTCCTCTCATAGTATTTTTTATTTGAACTTTTAGTCTTCTCAAGACATTAATTCTTTTGGCATAAAATGTACACATGATATATTTGTTTTAGCAGATCAGATAAATTACTTTATATTTTTATTTCTGCAGTGGCGAGATATGTTGGCTGTTAACTAATGTATTGTTTGACAGGAATTCAAATTCACAATCAGGTCTGTTTTCTTCCAGTTGTCCTTTAGTTTTTGTTTAAATTTGACCAACTTTTTATTTTCCCCACCGTTTTACAGGAAACATTCACTAGGTTGTATCACCACAGTATTTGTAAATTGGATTTATATACAAATGTTGATATTTGTTGTTTTTAGTAGCAGAACAAATTGTTGTGTATTGTATTTTCCATTATTGGTGAAAAGCCTTTCATTAGGGAATGGAGTGACTGGTTAGTGCAGAAGGATATGAGTCACCAGCAGGATTTGTCAGCAAATAGAGAAGGATATGATGGAGAAACAATAGATTCTAGTGACATTATTTTCATTCCACATGTGTGGTTACAAACAAGTTTCCTTTGGTGATTAGTTTAAATTATGCAAATTGGGTCTTTCTGGGTGAAAAGTACTTTATAAGTCACAGGCTATATTCTCAATTGTTTTCTTAGATTGGATCTTCATTTGGAGGTCATCAACAGGTAGAATTTAGTTAAACTCGTTATCTGTTGACTATGATTTAGTAAGTTGAAAGAAAATTTTTGTTAAGCTTTTTGGTAATTACGGAGCTGCTTGCTCAGTAGATCAGGGGAGGCCCATAAATATGGCAATATTTGCTCTTTTTCTCAGTGAGCAAAGAGTTGCTCTCTTACCACTACTCTGCTTTGAAATTCCTAAGAGCTTTTATTGCATTTGAATTGGTCTGAAATTCTCAGCCCGGTCAAGGCTTCTCCAGAGTTATCTAACCAAGGACTAAGCACCTTTCTCAAGTCACACTACCATGGTTCCTTCACTGTTTCTACCAGTTTTCTATTATAAAAGTTTTACCTTTGTTCAGAAGTCTTAATCCTACTCCATTCTTCTGACGCTTACTTTGTATCTTTAAAATTTGTGGTGGTAATATGAAAACTTAATACCAATCAAGCATTTTTTACCCACGTTGATTCTTCTAGGAGCTTGATCCTGGATAGTGTTTGTATGATGTGCACACGTCTCTGCAAATGCTTGTTCGAAGATTGGCTGTGCTGCATTTTGGTATAATTGGGAGGTGACATATTGTCCCTCATCTCAGTAAACATTTGGAGGAAGAGGACGAGAAAGATTGAATTTTGCATTCTTTAATTGGGAAGAAAAGGAAGGTGAATCCATGTTGAGCTGAGCTAGTGAGTAAAGAATAATTTCTTGACATGGCATTATAGAGTTATTTCACCATTTTTATTTCACGTTAATATGTAGTATGAAATATTTACTTTCACTGTGTGGTTTTTAAAGATCGTAATGTTACTGTGTTTTGTGAAAGGATGCCATTATTGGACAATTAGTGGATAGACAGTACATTTTAAAAGGCCACCAGCAGCTTCAAATAGAATGATTTGGATTCTTGACTGTTTATCTTGTATTGTACTCAGTACACAAACATATGTCTGTGAAGTATAATGTAATTTATAAGAAGCAAGTTTAGGAGAGGAAGTGAAGTGTAACTTACCCAGTTATAGGGGAAACTTGGATCAGAGTGCCTGAACAGCAGAAACATTTCTGGGGCTCAAACAAAATAATTTATGTTGACAAGATGTATTTTGGGATGTTTTTATTCTGTGTCTTGTCCATAGAGAGTTTCCCTCCCTCTCTTTGGGGATTAATACTGGAACAGGACCTTTAAATACGCTCAATACATTTGACAAAATGGGGAAATGAGAAGAGTTAAGTTGACCCATAAACTACTAAGTTCTGAGAGATGGTATTTTTTTTTTTTTTTTTGAGATGGAGTCTCACTGTCGCCCAGGTTGGAGTGCAGTGGCACAATCTCGGCTCACTGCAGGCTCCGCCCCCCGGGGTTCACGCCATTCTCCTGCCTCAGCCTCCCTAGTAGCTGGAACTACGGGCGCCCGCCACCTCGCCCGGCTAATTTTTTGTATTTTTAGTAGAGACGGGGTTTCACCGTGTTAGCCAGGATGGTCTCGATCTGCTGACCTCGTGATCCGCCCGCCTCGGCCTCCCAAAGTGCTGGGATTACAGGCGTGAGCCACCACGCCCGGCCCGAGATGGTATATTTTAGATAATGTGAACAGTAGCCTGAAAGTTTTTGCTTTGCATGCTACTCCTGTGCTGTAGGTTATTTTGAAAGGTGATTCAAATAACCTTTCCCAAGTATCTATTTTGCAACCTCAGGGAACTTGCAGCTGTTACAGTCATTTTAACTGTCCTGATATAGCTCAGAAAACATTTCAATGTGGTGTTGACAGGCTGAATCCAGGTGTTCTTTTGGATTTTTACTACTGAATTTGCTTTATTACAATTGAAGTTCAGAATCTTAAATTATTTATTAATGAAATTATTGATTCAATGGTTCTTGGGTTAATGTACATACAGTGATGTTGGAAACTAAATTAAAATGATTAAGACTTAAATTGTTCTCTGGAAAAATTAGCCTTTTGAGATTAAAGAAGGAAGGATGGGAGGAGGAAATAAAACAAATGTTAGGATTTAACTTTCTGGGGAAGCAACTGAATTGGAGATAGTTCCTATTCTTAAGAAGGTTACCAAAGTTATTTAGGAAAAGAATGTGCTTAAACTTTATAATAAAGGGGCTTGGGAGCCTTAAAATGCACATAAACTAAAGTCTTTAAACATAAACCCCATAGAAAAGATAGCCATGATACTTTTGTCACAAAAGTATGGATGAATAGAATCCATTTAGTAAAACTATTTAATGTAATTTTTAAAAGATTAACTGAAAACAATTAGATTAATACTCAATATAAGGATTGTGCTGTTAGGATTTTTTAATGTTATTACCAGTGCTATTCCAATACTTTTTAAAGAGAAAGTCGGCGTTGGCCATAGTGCTGTTAACCTGCATTTAAATTTTATTTATGAAAGGAAAAATACCAATTTTAGATAAGAGATTCATTTTGAGAATTGGAAATCTTTAGAGGAAAAATGGAGTACAAAATTGTAAAGTAAATATTTTTAAGTGTGGCCTGAAAATATTTAATGCAATTTTTGTCTTATAGTTATTTGTAGAGGTAGAAATTACTAGAAAAGGACAACCGTTAATCACCGGGGTACATGCACATCTAAAACCACTCCCTTTTCATTTTGGTGGGAACAGGGCCCACAGGACTTCAGTGAATAACTGTCACTGTTCTCAGAAGCAGGTGCGATTGTTGACTAATTGCTTCCCTTATCTTTCTGAGTGGCTGGCCATGTATCTTCTACTGGTTTTGAAATGTTAAGACATTTTCCCACCATCAAGGTCATGATTTCTTTTTATAGAACTGATTATTGATTTCTGTACTGGGACTTGAGTCTCAAGTTCCCTCCTTAAATGAGGAAGTGGAAAAGTGGGAATAACCAAGGGAGTAACTATGAAAATTTTTTTTTTTTTTTTTTTTTTGAGACAGAGTTTCACTCTGTCACCCAGGCTGGAGTACAGTGGCACGATCTTGGCTCACTGCAACTTCCGCCTCCCAGGTTCAAGCAATTCTCCTGCTTCAGACACCTGAGCTGGGACTACAGCCATGCGCCACAATACCTGGCTAGTTTTTGTATTTTTGGTAGAGACAGGGTTTTGCCATGTTGGCCAGGCTGGTCTTGAACTCCTGACCTCAGGTGATCCGCCCATCTTGGCCTTCCAAAGTGCTGGGATTACAGGCGTAAGCCATCGCGCCCGGCCAAAAAATTTTTTTTAACAGTAAAAAAAAGCATCTTATTTTTGGCTTATTCACTGACATTTTGGATCCTTATTTGTGTAGAATTGAATTGATACCTCTTTATCAACTTCCTAGGACTGTAGTTATTGTGGGTAAGGAGGGATATTAATATTAATATTATATTGTATATATTATGCTATATATTTTATTATATTTATATATTATAATATATAAATATATGTTATAATATATATTTGTTATATATAATATTAATTTAAATCTTCTAAGTTTCAAGGACTAGATTATTCTATTTTAGTTTGATAAATGGAACAGTAGAGGGATAAACAAAGGTAGGTAGTGCAGAGGATAGATAGAACTGTTGTTCTATCTACTTGATTTGGGAGTAGGTTATAAGAGATGAATAAATTTTCAGTTTGAGACCAGTTAATCAGAAGATGAGTGTTTACTAATTAAACACTTTACTAATTAAAGGTGAGGTTTTTTAGTTTACAAGTTTTCAGACACTTTTTTCCCCCAAGTGGTCAAAATACAATAGGTACAGTAGCATTTTACAGAGGACTTTCCCTACTACTTTGATGGTTGAGAAGATTTTACAATCTATTGTCTGAATAGCCTCTGAATATTAAGTTGGACTCCACAAAGTTCTGTAGTTACTCAGAGCCTTGACTGTTTTTCATAAACTCTATATCCAGTCTGTGGACAAATCCCACGTCAAAGTGTATCTTGAAACTGACCCCTTCTTATCTTCCCTACTGCTGTTACCCTGGTCTAAGCTACCATTATATCTACTTGTCTCCTTGCTTCCACCCTTACCATTTTTGTAATGTTTCCACATAGCAGATAGAGTGATCCTTTGTAAAACCTAAGTTATCACTCTTTTTTTCTCTCCTTTTTCAGCTTTTATGTTAGGTTCAGTGTGTACATGTGCAGGTTTGTTACGTGGGTAAATTGAATGTCGCTCGGGTTTGGCGTACAATTTTGTCACCTCGTCACCAGTTAGCAAGCATAGTACCTGATAAGTAGTTTTTCAACCCCCACTCTCCTCTCACCCTCCACCCTCAAGTGGCCCCCAGTGTCTGTTGTTCTCCTCTTTGAGTCTATGTGTACTCAGTGTTTAGCTCCCACTTATAAGTGAGAACATGCGGTATTTGGTTTTCTGTTCCTGCGTTAATTCGCTTAGGATAATGGCCTCCAGCTGCATCCATGTTGCTGCAAAGGACATGATTTCATTATTTTTTATGGCTTTGAGTTGTCACTCTTGAGTGAAACCCTTCATTGGCTTCATTTGGAGAGGCATCATTTTCTGAATAAAAGTCAAATGCTTTTAGTGGCCTATAAGGCTCTCTTTTATTTCTCTGACTCTATTCATTCCATTGTCCTCTCTGTTCCAGTAGCATTGGTTCCCTTGTTCCTAGCATACTCTAAGCTTGTCCCCACCTCATAACCTTTGCAGCAGTTAATCCTCTGCCTAAAATGCTCCCCAAATACCTGTTTGGCTCACACTCTCAGCTCTTGGATAAAAAGTCACTTTTTTCAGTGAGGCCTTTCCTGTTAGCCTTATTTAAAATTGGAACCCCCCTCCCTCTGGCACTGCTAATTCCCCTACTTCTAATTTTTCTCCAGAGCGGTGACATTTTTATTTCTTTTTTTCTGCCCAGTAAAGTGTAAGATCCATCCCAACAGAAATTTTTGTTTTGCTTATTGCTCTTGCACCTGTAAGAGTATGTGACCCATAGTACATGTTCTGTAAATATTTGAATTAATGAAAGAATTTGAGGAAAATGCCTAGCTCTTCAGGAGGATAAATTCTTTACTGTTGACAGATTAGATTTTTTATACTTATTTTAAGGGGAAATAAAAGTGGCTATTGACATGAAGGGAATTTGCTTTAGGAAAAAAATGTTGCAAGGTGTTAGTTGTATATTACATTATTAGGCTTTCATGTTGACTGATTGTTGAAACCAAGCTGACTCAAATTTGCATTACTTCCTGTAAAATTTCTGGTTAGAAAAGTAGCAGTAAATATATGCATACTCGTTTTTTTTAGACCTTTGCTTTTAGACTGTATTTCCTTAAATCTAGAATTCTTTTATTGTACCTTTATATTTTAATGTGCTGTTTTAATTTGGTGAATACTGGCGTAGCTCACCAAATTAGAGGGTTTATGGTATCATTTAATTTGGAAATGTAAAGGGATGATTTCTTAGAAATCCTGATGTGAGTGGATTGATAGGAGAGATAAATATATATATATATATATATTTTTTAAATTTTTTGAAACGGACTCTAGCTCTGTGGCCAGGCTGGAGTGCAGTGGCGCAATCTCAGCTCACTGCAACCTCCGCCTCCTGGGTTCAAGCGATTCTCTTGCCTCAGCCTCCCGAGTAGCTGGGATTACAGGCATGCGCCGCCACGCCCAGCTAATTTTTGTATTTTTAGTAGAGATGGGCCAGTATGGCTTCGATCTCCTGACTTCGTGATCCACTCACCGTGGCCTCCCAGAGTGCTGGGATTACAGGCATGAGCCACTGTGCCCGCCAATTGATAGGAATTTTAAAAGGATGCCCGGTAAAATTGGGTTAAATTAAATGAGGCTGCTTTTATAAAATTCCGTTATACTTCTAAATTCACCTTTTTTTTTTTTTTGAGACGGAGTCTTGCTCTGTCGCCCAGGCTGGAGTGCAGTGGTGCGATCTTGGGTCACTGCAAGCTCTGCCTCCCGGGTTCACGCCATTCTCCTGCCTCAGCCTGCCAAGTAGCTGGGACCACAGGCGCCCACCACCACACCCGACTAATTTTTTTGTATTTTTAGTGGAGACGGGGTTTCACCGTGTTAGCCAGGATGGTCTCTTATCTCCTGACCTCGTTCGTGATCTGCCCAACTCGGCCTCCCCAAAGTGCTGGGATTATAGGCGTGAGCCACGGCGCCCGGCCTCTAAATTCACTTTATTTGTAGTTAGAATTACAGTTGCCAAGGCAAGGACGTGAATTTTACTCATTTAGCCTCTTTAACAGGAAAGAAAACACTTTATGGAATTGTGTAGGTACAGACCTGCCTGGGACAGAGGACTAGCCCTCTGGAGCCTCTTTCTAATCCTATGATTATAGAACTGTTAAGAACGTAGTTTGATTGTAAATCATTATAGGGTTCTTATCACCTTAGAATTTTTTTTAAAGGTAATACCATATGTACATGGGAAAAGTTAAAACAGTTCAAAAGGTATATGTTAGGGTGTAGTAAATCGTGCTGTTGACCTCCAGCCTTCAGTCCTGTGTTCCTGGCCCTGCCCCAACCCTAGGAAACCACTGTTACCTCTTATCTTTGTAATCTTCCAGATATCCCATGTACATGAATGCATACAGTACTCACACATATTTCTAAGCACACTGTTCATACTGTCATGTACTGTGCCTTTTTTTACTTATTAGTGTCTTTTAGCTGTCATTTCATATCAGTTCATACAGATGTTTTCTTTTTAACCTCTGGATAGTTTTTTCTTTCTTTTTTATCCCTTATCTCCCTCCTTTCTTAATTTAAAAGGACTGCTCTGTCACAGACTATCCTTTCTCATCCTTCATTGAAGTTGTATTCTTTTGTTAAAAATGGAAATGTTGCCTAGGAAATGGAAATATCCCAAATTCAACATTTTAAAAGTTAGGTTTTATGATAAAATTAAATGGAGAGAGAGTATTTGGGTGTATATTTGAATTTACCACTGTTATATGTCAAGTAAACTAGCCTTTTTCATCACTTGGTAAGTTAAAACAATAATTTATTTAAGTACATAGAGCAGAATTAATGTCAGAGAGACAACTTTAGGAGAATTTTCCTGTATGGTGTACATGCACTGAATTTATGTTAAAACATAGGGTTCTGCAACTTTTGAGTACTTTCTAGCTGTGATAGGTTGTTTATGATTTTTTACACACTGTTTGCTTTGCATTCTTAAGTGTGTCACAGGAATTAACATTAGTTTATCTGAATTGACAGGTGCAAAAATGTAACTGTTGATGTGTAGTTGAACTTTTGATGGAGGGGGAGGGAACAGAAGCTTGTTTTTATCATGTATCTGTTAAAAGTGCTAGAACATACTGTTTCTTTTGGCAGAAATTCCTTTGCTGGGTTCTCAGTATTAAGAATTGAAAATCTTAATAATGAACTATCTTTATTCCTGGAAATGGTCTTTCCAAAATGAGGTTGGGAGAGTAAGATGGGATAAAGCTTGTTCTGTTTGCTGAGCAGACACACACTGGAGACTAGGTAGAAAACTTAATGCTGGAGCTGTAGCCTTTAAGCCTGGCTGTCACTACAATGCAGGTCTTTCAGTGCCTTTACTCAGCTGACACACATTTGCAGTGATAACGTCATTGAACCAAAGGGATTCAAATAGGTTAGAATTTCCTTGTGTTTTGCTCTGCATTGCGTGCAAACTATTGTTCTTTGAGTAGTTACTTTAATAAACTCCACCCAGTCTCCCACCTTATTTTAAGGTCGCAGAGTTGGAGATGAACATCCAAGCAGATATTTGGAAAAAAAATTATACTTGTATGGAAGATTGCAACTTGAAAAATATGTGGGGCTGGACTTAGTGGCTCACGAGGCCTGTAATCCCTGTGCTTTAGGAGGCCAAAGCTGGAGGATCGCTTGAGCCCAAGAGTTTTAGACCAGCCTGGGCAACATAGCAAGGCCCCCGTCTCTCCAAAAATACTTTAAAAATATTAGCTGGGCGCAGTGGCATGCACCTGTAGTCCCAGCTACTCAAGAGGTTGAGGCAGGAGGATCACTTGTGCCCAGAAGTTTGAGGTTGCCGTGAGCTATGATTGCACCACTGCATTCCAGCCTGGGCAATAGAGCAAGACCCTGTCTCTGAAAAGAAAAGAAGAGGCTGGGTGTGGTGGCTCACGTCTGTAATCCCAGCACTTTGGGAGGCCAAGGTGGGCAGATCACGAGGTCAGGCCTTCAAGACCAGCCTGGCCTTTGGTGAAACCCTGTCTCTACTAAAAATACAAAAATATGCCTGTAATCACAGCTACTTGGGAGGCTGAGGCAGGAGAATTGCTTGAACCCAGGAGGCGGAGGTTGCAGTGAGCTGAGATCGTGCCACTTAACTCCAGCCTGGGCAGCAGAGTAAGACTCTGTCTCAAAAAAAAAAAAAAGATAAAAAGTATTTGGGCCGGGCACGGTGACTCATGCCTGTAATCCCACCACTTTGGGAGGCCGAGGCAGGAGGTTGGTTTGCATCCAGGAATTCGAGATCAGCCTGGGCAACATAGTGAGACCTTGTTGCTACAGAAAATCAAAAATTAGCCTGGTGGTGTGCACCTGTGTTCCCAGCTCCTCAGGAGCCTGAGGTGGGAGGATCGCTTGAGACAGGAGGTTGAGGCTGCGGTGAGCCATGATCGCGCCACTGCCCTCAGCCTGGGTGACAGAGTGAAAACCTGTCTCAAAATAAAAGAAAGAAAGAAAGAAAGAAACCTGGGGTTTTGTTCTTAAGCTGCTACCAGTTAGCAGTGCGATCATACTTAAGCCATTTTAACCTCTCTGAGCCCCAAACTTTGTTTTAAATTTTTTTTTAAGACAGAGTTTCGCTCTTGTTGCCCAGGCTGGAGTGCAGTGGCACAATCTTGGCTCACTGCAACCTCTGTCTCCCAGGTTCAAGCAATTCTCCTGCCTCAGCCTCCCGAGTAGCTGGGAATACAGGCATGTGCCACCACGCCCAACTAATTTTGTATTTTTAGTAGAGATGGGGTTTCTCCATGTTGATCAGGCTGGTCTTGAACTCCTGACCTCAGGTGATCTGCCTGCCTTGGCCTCCCAAAATGCTGAGATACAGGCGTGAGCCACCACGCCCGGCCAACTTTTTTATTTTTTAAAAGGTCAGGGTAGTTGATGTTTCTGTTGGTTCTAAAATTTCTTGACTGTACAAGGAGTACTTTATGAAATGTTTTCCTCTGTAATCTAAGGTGGCTATGTTTTGGGGTTACAGTTAGAATTTTGAGGTAGGAAGAGCGATGGAGTGTATTTTTGTTTTTAGTTTTGAGGGTAGACATTTTGTGTTTTTACTGTAGCGAGTAACTCATTCTGCTGTAGTGTTATTGAAGTTCTTAGAATGCCATTTTGAATTTCATTTGTGTCTTTTATATTATTTTAGTTTTATGTTTGTGTCCGTGGTTATATAATCACAAGTATGCAATTTACACAATAAAATGCCATAAGAGTATCATAAAAAAAGCTTGAGGATAGATGAATAGTGTTGAAGCTTTGTAGGCCTAGCTACTTACCTATATATTTCAGTTTCTTCCTGAAAATGGTTCCGTAGTCATTATCTTTCATACCTATTTCTGTTTGGTTACAGCTATTTTTTAGAGACTTCTAAATAAGCCTTTATTGGTAACTTAGGGAAAAGGCAAGTGAAAGAACTTAAGCTTTGTCCCTTTTTCCAGAGGAATTTATGATTATGTTGATGTTCTCTGACTGAGCCAGCTGTAAAGAGTACTGTGTTTCAAAGCAGCAGGCCTAAAAATAATAATAAAAATTCTGTCACTTCTTGCTTTGTTTTTTTTGGTAGGGATTAATGTTTCGGGAGAAGTCTGTGTGAATCAGTGACCTTCAAATAATTTTGTATTCTTGAGGCAATTATGGTGTGACAAATAATAAAAAGGTAAACTGAAATAGAAAGGAGAGGATGAGGTTTATACATTAGTTGAGTCAGCAGGCATTTGTGGTACATTGGAAAAAACGGGACTAACAGAAGACTTGAGTTTGAATTTGGGCTCAGTTAAAAACTTCCATTGTGTGATATTAGGCAAGTCACTTCATTTTTCTGATCTTCTTTCCTCATTCCTTATATGTTGTAACAACTACTCAAGACTTGTGAGGAAAAGGGGAAATGATTTTTAAAAAATCAATTCTTTATTTACGTAACAAGTTGGTTATGTCCACTGCATTGTGTGAAACATTACAGTATCATATAGGAAAGTACTGTCAGTACAGTGTTGGATCACAGGATTTTTTGAGAATGCCTTATGAGTTAGTCTCATCATTGAGGGCCAACACATATACTTTGGATAGAAAGAATAAAATCCTCAAAGTGAAATTTTGATTAATATCCTCTACCCATTTATAGGTACACCTTATTTTAACCAAAGAGTATATCTGAAGGACCTAACCATCAAAGCAGAAAAATAAGGAGATCTTTGTGAAGTTTATGAAGAGTTCATGGGCCAGGCGCAGTAGTTCACGCCTGTAATCCCAGCACTTTGGGAGGCCTAGGCAAGCGAATCACCTGAGGTCAGGAGTTCGAGATGAGCCTGGTCAACGTGGTGAAGCCCCGTCTCTACCAAAAATACAAAAATTAGCCAGGTGTGGTGGTGGGCACCTGTAATCCCAGCTACTTGGGAGGCTGAGGCAGGAAAATAGCTTGAACCTGGGGGGCGGAGGTTGCAGTGAGCTGAGATCTCGCCATTGCACTTCAGCCTGGGTGACAGAGCAAGGCTCCGTCTCAAAAAAAAAAAAAAAAAAAGTTCATGGAAGTTTTAAGTATCTAGTAATCATTTAAAAATTATTTGAGTTAAAAGTAATCGAGTCTCTGAAATTTTTTTTGTTTTGTTTTTTGAGACAGAGTTTTGTTCTCATTGTCCAGACTGGAGTACAGTGGCACAATCTCAGCTCACTGCAACCTCCACCTCCCAGGTTCAAGCAATTCTCCTGCCTCAGCCTCCCAAGTAGCTGGGATTACAGGCATGCGCCACCATGCCTGGCTAATTTTGTATTTTTAGTAGAGACGGGGTTTCTCCATGTTGGCCAGGCTGGTCTCGAGCTCCCGACCTCAGGTGATCTGCCTGCCTCAGCCTCCCAAAGTGCTAGGATTACAGGCATCAGCCACCACACCTGGCTCAAGTCTCTGATTTTTTTTTTTTTTTTTTTTTTTTTTGAGGCAGAGTTTTGCTCTTGTTGCCCAGGCTGGAGTGCAGTGGTGCCATCTTGGCTCATCACAACCTCTACCTCCCGGGTTCAAGCGATTCTCCTGCCTCAGCCTCCTGAGTAGCTGGGATTACAGGCATGCACCACCACACCTGGCTAATTGTGTATTTTTAGTAGTGACGGGGTTTCTCCATGTTGATCAGGCTGGTCTCAAACTCCCAACCTCAGGTGATCTGCCTGCCTCAGCCTCCCAAAGTGCTAGGATTACAGGCATCAGCCACCACACCCGGCTCGAGTCTCTGATTTTTAAAACTCTTCATAATACCCCTTTATCCAATTCTTCATAGATGGTAATAACGTATAATTGGTGACATTTCACATCGCTTTGGGCTTATAAAGAATGTATTTTGACTTCAGACATTTGTGTTTACTGTGCCATCAGCCTCTAGTTCATTTTACTTATTCTTTTCTTCTCCAGGTTTTTCGTTGGAATATACGTTGCACATTTATGGCGATTCTGAGTGTGAGGGCAGACTTCTGCCAGGCTCAGCACAGCATTTTCGCTGACAAGTGAGCTTGGAGGTTCTATGTGCCATAATTAACATTGCCTTGAAGACTCCTGGACACCGAGACTGGCCTCAGAAATAGTTGGCTTTTTTTTTTTTTAATTGCAAGCATATTTCTTTTAATGACTCCAGTAAAATTAAGCATCAAGTAAACAAGTGGAAAGTGACCTACACTTTTAACTTGTCTCACTAGTGCCTAAATGTAGTAAAGGCTGCTTAAGTTTTGTATGTAGTTGGATTTTTTGGAGTCCGAAGGTATCCATCTGCAGAAATTGAGGCCTAAATTGAATTTGGATTCAAGTGGATTCTAAATACTTTGCTTATCTTGAAGAGAGAAGCTTCATAAGGAATAAACAAGTTGAATAGAGAAAACACTGATTGATAATAGGCATTTTAGTGGTCTTTTTAATGTTTTCTGCTGTGAAACATTTCAAGATTTATTGATTTTTTTTTCACTTTCCCCATCACACTCACACGCACGCTCACACTTTTTATTTGCCATAATGAACCGTCCAGCCCCTGTGGAGATCTCCTATGAGAACATGCGTTTTCTGATAACTCACAACCCTACCAATGCTACTCTCAACAAGTTCACAGAGGTAAGATTGTAGCATGGTCTACTTTTTGGATTGATTTCTAGGTAAAATCCCATTAAAAAATTCTCTTAGCACAAAGCCATTTATTTCTGTATTTGGAGTCATCCTGCCAATCCTGGTTTGAATTGGGTTGGGTTAGTTACAGCAGATTTTTTCAAGAACATTTTGTGAAATTTGGGGACTGTAGAGATATCTAGTACTGTTTTCTCTGTGTTCTTTCTACATTTATTGACAGGTTTTTTTGGTCAAACATTCAGTAATGATAATTAACATTTATTGACCACGATATGCACCTAGCATTATAATAAACAATGTTACACATTATGCAATGAGCAATGTTTATTGCAAATACAAAAACCCTATGAGGTGTAGATACCATTATTTCCCTCTTACCAATGAGGAAACAGGTTCAGAGCCATTTAGTAATTTGCCTAATGGCACATAGTATGTGGTGGAACTAATGTACTTGCCTAGGTGTCTGACACTAAAAACCATTCTGTATGTACTTCAGATATTCTAACCACCTTTGATGAAAAGGCACCCCCAGACTACTTCGTTGTAATAATCGTATACAAGGGTCCAGAAACTTGGGTGAAGGAAAGGTGGTAGAGGTAGTATTTTTATGTCAGATCCTTAATATTTTTTCTATTGGTAGGAGAAAAAACTCTTTGTACTTCTTTGAGCAAGCATTTGAACATAAGCTTTTTTTTTTTTTTTGGGAGACGGAGTCTCGCTCTTCGCCAGGCTGGAGTGCAGTGGCACTATCTCGGCTCACTGCAAGTTCCGCCTCCCGGGTTCACGCCATTCTCCTGCCTCAGCCTCCCTGATAGCTGGGACTACAGGCACCTGCCACCACTCCCGGCTAATTTTTTGTATTTCTAGTAGAGACGGGATTTCACCATGTTAGCCAGGATGGTCTTGATCTCCTGACCTTGTGATCTGTCACCTCGGCCTCCCAAAGTGCTGGGATTACAGGCATGAGCCACCGTGCCCAGCCCTTTTTTTTTTTTTTTTTTTGAGACGGAGTGCAGTGGCACGATCTTGGCTCACTGCAACCTGCACCTCCCAGGTTTAAGTGATTCTCCTGCCTCAGCTCCCAAGTAGCTGGGACTACAGGTGCGCGCCACCACACCCAGCTAATTTTTGTATTTTTAGTAGAGACGAAGTTTCACCGTGTTGGCCAGGATGGTCTCGATCTCTTGACCTCGTGATCCGCCTGCCTCGGCCTCCCAAAATGCTGGGATTACAGGCGTGAGCCACTGTGCCTGACCAGAACATAAGCTTTTTAATCATTCTTGGGTTGTTGAGTTTAAATGATTTTTCTTGCTGTATTTATGGAGTAGAGTTAGAAAGGTGGGTGAACTCTTAGTGATTTTCATTTTATAGATGGGAAAACTGAGACCAAAAGAGGATTTGACTTGCTTAAGGTCACAAATACCATAAAAAATGTTATCGCAACTTTTCAATGAATGGCTATTACAGAGTTTATTTTAATGGGATTTTATTTGTATTTTGAAACATTTTTAAAATTCCTGACAATACTTCTACCTTTCTTGAGTCTGTATTATAAGAAGGCCTTTTTGTGAAAAATGAAGTCCTTTAGCAATTAAAATAATTTTACACTTTAGATAACTAAATGATGGACCCTTCTTATAGGATATCACTGTGCCTGCTTATTTATACTTATAATTCCCTGAGCTTCTTAACTTTGTATACACAGCGTACAAGTTGATTCTAGGCCTGTATGCCCTCAGATTGTTCAGTCACCTTTAAGCCTGGCTGAATTATGTGGTACTATTTTCAACCTGTGGATTCCTTGGCCATAGTCTCCAGAAGTGGCACAGGCCACTGTCCTCCTGCAACTATAAAAAAGATATTGGTAGCCCCTTGAAGATAGGTAGTCACTGGGTTAGGGATTCACCGTAGGGAGAGTTTTAAAGGAGCAAGGCTTCTGGCTATAACTGCATTAGCTGTCTTTTTAATATACCACTTTTTTTCTTAATTTCAGAATTTTATTTCTTTAAAAAAAGCATGTTTATTTCATAAAAATATAAAGATACAGACAAGCAAAAAGAATTTAACAACATTTAATTGTTAATAACTGGCTTCTAGATGTTTTTCTCTGCATATATCTGTGTGTATTCATAAATACACATACAGATAGGATCACACTATATATTTTTTAAAATCTTTCCCCATCCTCCTTGGTATTGTTTTTATAGCTGTCATAGTGTTCACTATATGGATGTGCCATACTTCTTTAATCATTCCCTTATTCTTGGACCATTAATGTGGTTTCTAATTTTTCACCATTCCAGTTTGTGGTGAACGTGCTGTTACCTAAATCTTTGTATATGTCTTTAATTACTTCTTTTGTATAAACTCCCAGAAGTAGAATTTTTAGGTTGCAGTGTATGTGAACTTTTGTGTAAGTTTTCACGTTATGCTACCAAATTGCCCTTTAGAAAGGTGAGTCTTACACTGCCACTGAGATTTCATGAGTGTCCATTGAATATATAACCACAGTGAGAACAATTCTGATCTTTGTCTAAAAATGATATCTCATTGTTTTAATTTATAATAGTACATTTCTTTTTTTTTGGAGACAGAGTCTCGCTCTGTCGCCCAGGCTGGAGTGCAGTGGCACGATCTCGGCTCACTGCAATATCTGCCTCCTGGGTTCAAGCGATTCTCCTGCCTCAGCCTCCTGAGTAGCTGGGATTACAGGCCCGCACCACCACACTCAGCTGATCTTTGTATTTTTAATAGAGACGGGGTTTCACTATGTTGGTCAGGCTGGTCTCGAACTCCTTACCTTGTGATATGCCCGCCTCAGGCCTCCCAAAGTGCTGGGATTATAGGCGTGAACCACCCCGCCCGGCCTATAATAGTACATTTCTACATTTTTGGCTGTAGGTTTCAAAAACACAAGTTCCATTATAATTTTTTTTTTTTTTAAAGGAACTTAAGAAGTATGGAGTGACGACTTTGGTTCGAGTTTGTGATGCTACATATGATAAAGCTCCAGTTGAAAAAGAAGGCATCCACGTTCTAGTGAGTGTGTAGTATTTAAATTTTTCAAAACAAGTTGTATCTTTCAAACATAAATATTTATAAAACTAGGCCAGGTGCACTGGCTCACACCTATAATCCCAATATTGTGGGAAGATCACTTGAACCCAGGAGTTCAAGACCAGCCTGGGCAATGTGGCGAGATCTCATCTGTACAGATAATTAAAAAACTGGTGGGGCATGTTGGTGCACACCTGTGGTCCCAGCTACTTGGGTTTTTGAGGTGAGGGAATCACTTGAGCCCAGGTGGTTGAGACTGCAGTGAGCTGTGGCCACGCCACCACATTCCAGCCTGGGTGACAGAGGGAAACCCCGTCTCAAAAAAAAAAAAAAAAAATTAAAAACTTGGTATTAGGTGGGCACGGTGGCACACATCTGTAGTCCCAGCTACTTGGGAGGCTGAAGTGAGAGGATCGCCTGAGCCTGGGAGGTCAAGGTTGCAGTGAGCCTTGATTATGCCACTGCACTCCAGCCTGGATGAGAGTAAGACCTTGTCTCAAAAACAAAAACAAAAAAACCCTGGCAGTAATACTTTTGGATTTTTTTAAGGTTGTAGTGGAAAATACATTATTGATAGCAATCTTTCAAATTCTTTTGGATTAACAAATTGGCAGTTTTGTTCATTTGTGCTCTTAAGGCCTACAAATCATAGTATTTTCAACTAATAAAAAGCAAAATTTAGTGTGCTCTTATTTTAACAAGTAAATTTGCAAGTTTTATTTTTTAGGAAATTAATGCAATATTTAGCTTTTGTTTCTAGGCTACTAATTTGAATATAATGAAAGTAATTTCCATCAGACATTCTTAAGTCCATATGGAACTCTGCCACTTTGCAAGTACAAGATTAGTTACTTAATATTTTGTGGATAACTTGTAGGAGGCAAAAAGGTGGGATAAGAGGATGAGGAGAGGTAGAAGGCATCCTCCTCCAGAGTAATCAGCATAGTTTCTGATACTTTTTGTTAGGTTTCTGAGGAGCTTTAGTATGATTAGATTTCTTGTCTAGCTCAATTTGAGCACAAAGTGATTGAAATTATTTTAAATTAAGTTCCTTTTTAGCATCAAAATAGGCTGTTTCCTTATAGCAAATGGGAGCATCAGATTAGTTAACATTTTATTCTTTCTTCCTTAAGTAGTTGTCTAAGTTGTAGGAGCAGCTTTTAGGAGCACGTAATGAAATGATCTTGTAGTTTTAGATGTCTTTGAGCTGTTGGTTTGATTGTGGGAAGGTTATGTAGTAGGAAGAGAACTGGAGATTTTATAAGTAGTTAGGTAGGAAGAACATAATAAGGAAGATACTGGTTTAAGGTTATGTTCCTGCTTCTTATTGAGAGGTAGTTCTGTAGTCTTTATTATATTGGTCAGTGGTTGGGAAGGCAGTTGATGCAAAAAGAATAATGACCTATTGGTAAGGCAGTCCTCTTATATCTGATCCATAGTTTCCTCCTGTCCATTTTGGTGAAAATAAAAACTAAATAGCCAAATGTGTTTTAAAAAAATGTGTTTTAGGGCCCTGTGTGGTGGCTCATGCCTGTTCCCACCACTCTGGGAGGCCAAGGTGGGTGGATCACTTGAGTCCAGGAGTTCCAAGACTAGTGGGGCAACATGGTGAAACCCTGTCTCTCCGAAAAATACAAAAATTAGCTGGACGTGATGGCATGCACCTATAGTCCCAGCTACTTGGGAGGTTGAGGTGGGAGGATCACCTGAACCCGGGAGGTCAAGGCTGCAGTGAGCCATGATTGTGCTGCTGTGCTTCAGCTTGGGTGACAGAGACCTTGTCAGTCAATCAGTCAATAATGTGTTTTAATAGTTTGGCATGGTAATAATTTGCTTGCAGTCAAATTTCTAAATGACTTTACTGTCCACTGCTGGAAATCACTGGGAATGAGTGGAAACATGTCAAATGCAGCCCTGTGTTTAAAAAGTAGTAATAAAATTTAAACTTCCGAAAATAAGCTGCATACAAGTTTATTTTGCTGCATTATGAATATGTTCTCTAGTGAGCAAAAATCAACTTGTTTTGACAGATGGCAGAGTGAGAAAATGACTGGATTGACCATAGTCTGTTTGAGTCAGTAATGTTGGTAAACATCTTTGTGAAATAGAAATGAACTAAAGAACTTGAACTAGTTTGAGGAAGATAATGGTAGGCCTAAGATTTATTCCAGGCCTTTAAATTTAGGTTTTTGTTTTGTTTTAAATAGCTGTGATCTGGGAAATGCAAATCAAAAGCACAATATGATACCACCTTACTCCTGTAAGAATGGCCGTAATCAAAAAATTAAAAAAAAAAAATAGATGTTGTCAGGGATGTGGTGAAAAGGGAACACTTGTACACTGCTGGTGGGAATGTAAACTAGTACAACCACTATAGAAAACAGCGTGGAGATTCCTTAAAGAACTAAAAGTAGAACTATCATTTGATCCAGCAATCCCATTACTGGGTATCTACCCAGAGGAAAATAAGTCATTAAAAACAAACAAACAAATAAATAGCTATGATCAGATAAAATGAAAGGTTTAACTTACACTTGAAAAAACAAGGGCATTTAGCCTTAAGCTTGGAATTTCCTTTTCCCAGACAGAGATTTTAAGAGTTAATCTAATTTTGCTAGGTGAAGAGGGTTTTGGAACATTTCATGGTAAGAGGATATCCCCAAATAAGGCCTGTCAGTCCTCTGAATGCTCTTGCAAACCAGACACACATTGGAATAGACTAATGGTGGTTTTAGCTGTATCAATTTGAGGTTCAGATGTTTCTAAATGATTAATGATTTTTTAAAAAAATAGACACTATATGAGTAAGTGAAGCATGTTTTATATTGTTTCTTAACTAGGTGCATTTTAGGGAGTATTAGAGGAAGTAAGCTCTTGACTAAGATACTGGTTTTATTGCTATTTACAGTTAAACTCTCTAGTGACATTTATAATAACACAGACAGTCCTTTAATTATGGGGCGTAGTTGTCAACTCAAACGTACTGTTTTGGCTAATGGGCTACATGAAGTGTTCTAGTGGTGCCAATAATGAATGCAGAATCAATTTAATGCTCTGTCACTTTTCTCTTTTTCCTCCCCTAATATCTTAAAGTGTCCTTATCCAATCTCATTAGAATAGCCTTATGTTTTTAAAAAAATTCCTAACAGTGTTTTTGCATTTCTATCTTTGAAGCTTAGATGGCAGGAGGGAAGGCTTGTAAAATGTCAGCCCCCAGTCCCCCTCCTCCACTCCCCATTTGTGTTGGTTTCTTAGGACCTCTTGCTAAGTAGTGAGGAAGATAAACCCCTGCCTATACTGTGAATGCTCGTGGGATTAGTCTTAATTGAAAGATAGCCCAAATAGGTGAATACAGAAAGAGAAAGGGATACTTGACAAAATGGTCTCCATTTGCCCAGGACCCTGTCATGCAGCACTGTCCTTGTTAAATGGGGACATATATAATTTAGTAAGCACTTTAAAAATACTTACTGCTTGCCTTTTAATAAGCACAAAGATGGTAGTTTGTTTCTGTTATGATTTACTAACTATTGGAGATTTGTTATCAGATAACCTTTCTCTAAAGATGTCATAACTTAGTTATCTTGAATTATAATCTTCAATTATCTGTAGTGACCAATGAGACACCAGTTGGTATGCTTTGCCAGAATGGACTTTTAAACCATGTTGACATGTGCTGTGTCCTCTGTTACTTTGTCTTGGCTTTAATTACAGTTTTGTCTATTATGTCTAATTACTACTCTATTCAGATATCATTTTTGGGAGAACACTAGCTCTTATGACTCTGATAGAGATTTCTGTACGTTTTTGTAAATTCAGATGTGTGCGACACTGCATTGAGAAGGCTAATTTATTTGGCAAACTTTAATTTCAATCCTGGATCATTTTACAGCAATGATCAGAATTGTGCTAACAGTAGGTATATATAGTGCAGTTAGTTCAGTTAGGCCTGCCGTGTGTACTGTGTGCAGGTATTCTGTATTAGGATGTTAATCATGGAGAAAATATCAATTTAATGTAAAAGGTCATTTCTTTTCAGGATTGGCCATTTGATGATGGAGCTCCACCCCCTAATCAGATAGTAGATGATTGGTTAAACCTGTTAAAAACCAAATTTCGTGAAGAGCCAGGTTGCTGTGTTGCAGTGCATTGTGTTGCAGGATTGGGAAGGTAAACTCTTACCTTTATTACCCTTTTTGTCTGAATTCATTACCATGCCTAAGTTAGTTGGAAGTTTCACTTTGGTAGACATTTGCATATATTATACTAAATAACATTAAATTACCTGAAAGGAAAGGAAATGAGAGGAAAAACTAGTGTAATGATTTCTCAAAAGAGCCTGTTCATTTCATCTGGTTGTCTGATTCTGATGCCAGCCTGGATTTAGTGGGTGTTTTATTTTTCTCCCTATTTCAAGTAATCAAAAGTTCAGGTCACTGAAATTGGCAACAAAATTAAAATAATTTTAGAGTTTGATGAATCTATACATGGTTAATTTTGGACTGAGATGAATGGGAAGTTAATAGATAGAGAGCAGATATCTGAACTTTAAACTCTTGAAAGAAGATGTATGGACAAGAATGGACTTTGATCTTAAAACCTTTTCCCCTGAGCATTGCTTAGAATGGTGTTGCAACGCTGTCATCAGCAGCAGATTAAATGCCAATTTAGGATGCACACTTTGACTCAAAACATTAGTGTAGGCTGCCATTGCCTCAAGGTGGTGGTGACTCAAGCTGTTAGTTCTGCTCTGCCCTTTTGTTTGCTATTTCCTTTTTTGTAGTGTGGTACTGTTTGTTCATAAGGTTAGAAGTTTTAGTCCTTATCCTGAAGGTTGAAGATAATGTTGTAACTTGACTTGGCAGTTTTATAACTAGTAGCTATCCTAGTTTTAGGTAGCCCAAAATTGGTGCCCTGTAATGGGCTTTATAAAAACATCATTTCCTTTGTTAAATTTTTTTAAAAAGATAGAACTTCTTCTAGTCATCAATTCTTGGGCATTTTCCTAGCTCATCAAAAGGACTTTCTTGAAAAAGTCTAGCACCTTTTTAGCATTTGATAAGGAAATATTAAAATCAATTGGTAATGAAAATTCTGACACATTGGAGATAAGTAATATGTTTGGTCATTTATTTTACTGTGATAATGGCTAAAGGCCAATGAAGGATTTTTGATCATATCTAGTGATGAGAAAATTTAATGTATAATGTGATGTTTTAAAGAGTAAAGATTTCTTAAGGTTTAGAATTTAGTGCTTTACTAAAAGTAGATAATCAGGCTGGGCGCTATGGTTCACTCCTGTAATCCCAGCACTTTGGGAGGCGGAGGCAGGCAGATTGCTTGAGCCTAGGAGTTCAAGAGCAGACTGGGTAACACGGAGAAACCCCATCTCTACTAACTACTAAAAATCAAAAATTAGCTGGGCATGGTGGCGGGCACCTATAGTCCCAGCTATTTGAGGAACTGAGGCAGGAGGATAACCTGAGCTTTGGGAGGTTGAGGCTGCGGTGAGCCGTGATTGTGCCACTGCACTCTGGCCTGGGTGATAGAGCGAGACCCTGTCCCCTGCCCCGCCAAAAAAAAAAAAATCATAGAATTAATGATGATGAGATATATTTACTGTATTAGGCAGATACCAGCTACTTTAGTATACAGGAAAAAGAAAGCTCATGCGTTGCATTGGTAATATGCAGTTACAGGTTTTTAAAAATCCTTTCACTCCAAGACTTATGGATACTTACATACAGGTTTCTTTCTGCAGGGCACCTGTGCTGGTTGCACTTGCTTTGATTGAATGTGGAATGAAGTACGAAGATGCAGTTCAGTTTATAAGACAGTGAGTATGAAGTTTTGTGTTCAGAAACACAGAAAGCAAGATCATGCATGAGGAAGGAATTATGGAAGGGATATTCATTTATAGTATGGGATAATTTGCTTTTTTTGGCTTGAAGTATTATTTGAAGATGTAAAAAATTTAGAGCAAGTGATAGAGACTCAGTACAGCTGGTTTCCAGATTCAAAAGTTTTCTAATTTGGACATTATAGACTGTGTCCAGTATATTGTTTTGAGTATCTAGGAATCTCAAAAATGCCCCTTTTAATAGATTCCATATACCTTCCAAATATAATTCTCTGTTAGGAGGAGGCAAGAAGAATGTGTAGAGGAGCAGTTAATCACCTGAGACTCTTTTTTTTTTGAGATGGAGTCTTGCTCTGTTGCTCAAGCTGGAGTGCAGTGGCTCAATCTCGGCTCACTGCAACCTCTGCCTCCTGGGTTCAAGCGATTCTACTGCCTCAGCCTCCCAAGTAGCTGGGACTACAGGCACGCACCACCACGCCCAGCTAATTTTTGTATTTTTAGTAGACGGGGTTTCACCATGTTGGCCAGGATGATCTCAATCTCCTGATCTCGTGATCCGCCCACCTCGGCCTCCCAAAGTGCTGGGATTACAGGCGTGAGCCACCACGCCTGGCCTCACCTGGGACTCTTAAGTGATCTATTCAGGGACAAAATCAGGATGGTAGTGCACAGACAGGATCTTGACATTGATCTGGAATAACGAATCGTGCTATTTTGTTATCCAGAATTCTTTGACAATTTTTGTCTTGCCCTTTCCCTTTCAACCCTTCCTTTAAAAAAAGAAAACGAAAGTAGAAACTATTCTGATCTTTATTAAATGGTTAATAGACTATAATGACAGTCAGCAAGAAAAATTTTTCTATTCCTTCTAGGAGGGCTTAGAAAGTTGATGTTGCAACTTAGCTCTTTAAGAATTGTTGTAGTATGGGAAATATGCTGGTTTTCAGCTGTGTGGAATTAGAAAGGCTTTAGGATGTAAATAATGCATTTCAGTGAATCAGACAGCTCTTTTTTTACATGATAAAGTTTGCCATTCTTGTATTTTCAGAAAAAGAAGGGGAGCGTTCAATTCCAAACAGCTGCTTTATTTGGAGAAATACCGACCTAAGATGCGATTACGCTTCAGAGATACCAATGGGCATTGCTGTGTTCAGTAGAAGGAAATGTAAACAAAGGCTGACTTGATTGTGCCATTTAGAGGGAACTCTTGGTACCTGGAAATGTGAATCTGGAATATTACCTGTGTCATCAAAGTAGTGATGGATTCAGTACTCCTCAACCACTCTCCTAATGATTGGAACAAAAGCAAACAAAAAAGAAATCTCTCTATAAAATGAATAAAATGTTTAAGAAAAGAGAAAGAGAAAAGGAATTAATTCAGTGAAGGATGATTTTGCTCCTAGTTTTGGAGTTTGAATTTCTGCCAGGATTGAATTATTTTGAAATCTCCTGTCTTTTTAAACTTTTTCAAAATAGGTCTCTAAGGAAAACCAGCAGAACATTAGCCTGTGCAAAACCATCTGTTTGGGGAGCACACTCTTCCATTATGCTTGGCACATAGATCTCCCTGTGGTGGGATTTTTTTTTTCCCTTTTTTTGTGGGGGAGGGTTGGTGGTATATTTTTCCCCTCTTTTTTCCTTCCTCTCCTACACCTCCCTTTTCCCCCGATCCAAGTTGTAGATGGAATAGAAGCCCTTGTTGCTGTAGATGTGTGTGCAGTCTGGCAGCCTTAAGCCCACCTGGGCACTTTTAGATAAAAAACAAAAAAACAAAAAAAAAAACACCAAAAAAACAGCAGTGATTATATATATATATATATATATATATATATATATATATATATATATAAATAAAAATATGATCCAGGTGGTTTTTAGTCTTTACTGATGAAAGGGTGTTCATGTTAGTTTCCTCAAAACCCTATCTAATACTCGGCAAAGTAGCCAAGAGCCTTTTGTTTTTATTTTGATAAATTAGTGGAGAAATGGCATTTTAAGAGGAGTCTCTTCTCAACTTACCTGAGAGTCGAATTCTTCTCTTCCCTAACCAATGAAGCTAAGTGGATATCCCAGAAACTTGTCTTCTAAAAGGGAGGACTCCAGGCCATCAATAAAGATGTCCAGGCAGTGAGCGTACTTTTTACACCCTGTAGAATTGTGGGCTGTAGCGTTACTCTGATTTTCTGTCTAGTATCAGAGAATGCTGGTAGCTTAAAATTTTTATTTTAGGACTTGTACTCTGAATTTTCAGGAACCGTCAAAGGAGCAGCAGCAAATTCACATATTTTCGACTTGAGAAATGCTTGTGGTATGTGTTTTCCAAACTGCCCCCTATATGTAAAGTTCAGTTTAACCACTGATTGCCTTGTTATTACTAGTTTTTTTGAGATTAAAAAAAAAAAAAAATCCCTGGTTTAAAACCAACAATGATGCCTAGTGAGTATATGTCCACAGGCCATAACAGGGTAGAAGAGAGACATCGTGCAACCCAATGAGTAGTGAAGGGACTGTGTTGCTTGTGAAGCGGTGTAGTAGCATTTTTGCAGATTCTTGGCTGGGTTTAGTGTACTGATCTAGAAAAGCTGTTTTTCTGCTCCTTTGTGGAAGGCAGTTATGATCAGGCTGCATGGACAAAGCAGGTAGAGGGGCACCATCAGGGGCTCTTGCACTATTTTCACCTCTAAATATTACATACTTAGTAGTGCCCTGCTTCTAGGGCTCTGAATACGGGCTTAAAGTCATCTTGTCCTGCTGGAATTTGCTGTGCAGAGCCATAAGCCTCCCATTTTGTTAGCGTCAGCTAGGCCAGTAGGAACAGACCGGGACCTTGTCTCACACTGGTGATACCTCAAATGTTGACCGGCTATGTGAACTGCCTATTTCCTATTGCTGGAGTTTTGATTTTTAACTAAACGCAAATCTGTAGATTCTCTCCTCTCCCATCCCAGAAAACAAAACAAAATAATGCTTTTTGAAATTGTTTCTAGGACTTTAAAACATAATGGTATATCCAAAATTCTTTATTTCAGAATGCAACAATAGATTCCATTAATATAGACTCAAGATCAAAACAGCATACCTGCTAAGCTAAGATAGATGGTGTTGATTCCACTGGGTTTTGATCAATACAATAACAAACCTTTTTCCTTTGACATACTCTGAATTTTGTTGTTTGGGGGGAGGGTGTGTGTGTGTGTGTGTGTGTGTGTGTGTGTGTGTGTGTGCACGCGCGCACGCGCAGTGTCCATCAGTATCAGTGCCTGCCTGAGTTAGGAAAATTACATTCCTGGTTCTGTATTGAGGAGAAGGATGTATAAAGCAACATGAAACATTAGCCCTCCTTTTATTTTAAAGACTAATGTTAATTGTTCTTAAAACTGGATTTTTTTCCTTAAAATTAAAGCAATTTTTTTCTTTTCGATTTAATGAAGTATTGCTAGCTGAAGCCAGTTTGACATAGAGAGATGTCAGATTGATTTGAAAGGTGTGCAGCCTGATTTAAAACCAAACCCTGAACCCTTTTAAAGAACAATAAAACATATTTTACACGCTCTTTGTGCATTTTTTTCCTCCATCCTCAAGAGTTTATGTCTGTGCTTATAAAGCGGAGTTTAAGCTGGGTGCAGTGGCTCATGCCTATAATCCCAGCACTTCGGAAGGCCAAGGCAGGCGGATCACTTGAGCCCAGGAGTTCAAGACCAGCCTGGGTAATGTGGTGAGTCCATCTCTACAAAAAAAAATGTTTAATAATTAGCTGGGCATGGTGGTGTGTGCTTGCAGTCTCAGCTACTTGGGAGGCTGAGGTGAGAGGAACACTTGAGCCCAAGAGGTTGAGGCTGTAGTGAGCTGTGATCATGCCACTATACTCCAGCCTTGGTGACAGACACCCTGTCCCAAAACAACAACAACAAAACCAAAATTTCACTTACATCTGTTCCCCTTTCTTTGCCTGCTATTTTCAAGGACTGTTTTGGGTCCTGCTAGTTTACTGCAAGAAGGTAAAATAGAGGCTTGGAAATTCAAAGATTTTATGTCACTGAGGTGTTCAGTAAGAGCCAACTTAACCATAGCTGGGATACATCTAGTACATTTTCTGGTTCAGTTCTTGTATACAACCCTGTAGGAATTCAGCATCTTGTCAAAGGCTTGGTTTATACCATAGATTATTATTTTTTAGAGACAGAGTCGTGCAGTGCTTCCCAGGCTGGAGTGCAGTGGCTATTCACAGAGTCAATAATCGCATACTATGGCCATTCTGAGTAGTCTCTCACTGCACCCAGCTTATTTATACCATAGGTTTTGGTGAAGCATTGCAACTTTGTACTTGAATTCGTATTAAAGAACAATGAGGAAATAACAGCTCTGTATTAATATATCAGGATTTGGGAGTGTGGAATTTCCCTTTCACTATGGGTAAGCATCCATCCACCCAGCTAACAACATGCTCAGATACTAGGGAAAGATACGACACTCATTTCACTTTGGAGTACCTCAGTCTGGAGGGGGTGTCAGATATGTAGACATAAAACAGTTACAGTGGGTGGTTATAGTACTATTTATAGATCATTGATCCACAGCCTGGGCAACATGGCCAAACCCCAACTTGACAAAAAATACAAAAACTAACTGGGTGTCGTGGCGCACTACCATCTGGACTACAGTCCCAGCTACTTGGGAGGCTGAAGTGAGAGGATTGCTTGAACATGGGAGGCTGAGGTTGCAGTGATCTGATACTGTGCCACTGCACTTCATCCTGGGTGACAGCGAGACGAGTCTCAGAATTCATTGATCCTGCCACTTCTCTTCACCTCTTTTCACTTCTTCATGTCCATTACCTAGCTCAGGTTCTGTGATGCACTGTGACAATCAGCTTTTCAGCCTTGCCCCATCTCTTGTTTCATTGTACTTCCCTGGCTAAAATCCATTTTTGGTTAAGTTCAGTACTCCACTTTCTGTGCACTTAAGTACTTACACAACTGAACATGCTGATTCAGTCTCTCCAAGGTCATGACCTCCCCGGGCCAGGTGGTACGCGCCTGTTAAGTCTCAGTCAGGAGGCTGAGGCAAGAGAATCACTTGAGCCCAGGAGTTTTGAGGCTACATTGTGAAATGATTGTGCCCGTGAACAGCCACTGCACTCCATCCTGGGCAACATAGTGAGACCCTGTCTTGAAAACTAAAGCTATGACCTCACATGAGCCTCAAAACCTCTCAATCCTAGTACATTTCTCTATCCCATTTACACTTTCTCTTAAATTTTTAACACCTTTGCCATCCTCTCAGCTTATGACTTTTTAAAACTTATAAAATTTTCACAAGCTCCTTCCATCACATCTACTCACCCACCTGCATCTGTGCTACTGTCTTTCTTTTAGTTACTATAGGCAGACTGTCCTTGCCCAATTTTTTTTTTTTTTTTTTTTTTGAGACTGAGTCTTGCTCTGTCACCCAGGCTGGAGTACAGTGGCGCAATCTCAGCTCACTGCAACTTCCGCCTCCCGGGAGCAAGCGATTCTCCTGCCTCAGCATCCTGAGTAGCAGGGATTACAGGCACATGCCACCAAGCCCAGCTAATTTTTGTATTTTTAGTAGAGACGGGGTTTCACCATATTGGTCAGGCTGGTCTCAAACTCCTGACCTCATGATCTGCCTACCTTGGCCTCCCAAAGTGCTGGGATTACAGGCATGAGCCACTGCCTGGCCTGTCCTTGCCCTATTATTTAAGGCAAGCTTTTCCACTTGTGTGCTAAATTCCATCCCTTAACCTGTTCAAAGGGCCCAGAGGTGTAGCCATTTTCCTTCTCTGTCCTGCTCATTAACTTTTCCCCCTACTAGATCATTCCCATGAGCTTATAAACATGCTAGTATTCCATATTTTAAAAAAATGTTTGACCCCGCATCTGCCCCTTCAGCTGTCATCCCGCTTCTTTGCTCTTCTCTAGTACAAGTTGAGAGTTATCTATCTATGCTCTCTACTTCTCTCCTTTGAGCTTGCACCAATGAGGATTTTGACTCCACAGAACAGCCCGTGTTAAAGATCACCAGAGGCTGGGTGCAGTGGCTCATGCCTGCACTTTGGGAGGCCAAGGCAGACAGATCACATGAGGCCAGGAGTTCAAGACCAGCCTCCCAACATGGTGAAACCCCGTCTCTACTGAAAATACAAAATTAGCTGGATGTGGTGGCACACGCCTGTAATCCCAGCTACTCTGGGTGGCTGAGGCACGAGAATCGCTTGAACCTGGGAGGCAGAGGTTGCAGTGAGCCAAAATTATGCTTCTGTGCTCCTACCTGGTCAACAGAGTAAGACTGTCTCAAAAAAAAAAAAAAAAAAAAAAGATCACCCCGATGGTCAATTCTCATAACTTTTTTTTGAGGGTCTTGTTTTGTCACCCAGGCTGGAGTGTAGTGGCATGATCATAGCTCACCGTAACCTTGAACTCGGGCTCAAACGATCCTACCTCAGCCTCCTGAGTAGCTAGGACTACACGTGCATGTCACTGTGCCCAGCTAATTAAAATTTTTTGGTTGGGTGTGGTGGCTCACACCTGTAATCCCAGCACTTTGGGAGGCCGAGGTGGGCGGATCACCTGAGGCCAGGGGTTCGAGACCAGCCTGGCCAACATGGCGAAACCCCGTCTCTTCTAAAAATACAAAATTAGCCAGGCATGGTGATGCATGCCTGTAGTCCCAGCTACTCGGGAGGCTGAGGCAGGAGAATCGTGCCATTGCACTCCAGCCTGGGTGACGAGCGAAACTCTGTCTCAAAAAAAAAAAAATTTTTTTTTTTTTTTTTTTGGAGAGACATAGTCTTCATAGCCTTTATTTATTTATTTATTTTGTACATGGAGTCTTGCTCTGTGGCCCAGGCTGGAGTGCAGTGGTGCGATCTCGGCTCACTGCAATCTCTACCTCCTGGGTTTAAGCAATTCTCCTGCCTCAGCCTCCCAAGTAGCTGGGACTACAGGCACGTGCCACCACGCCCAGCTAATTTTTGTATTTTTAGTAGAGATGGAGTTTCACCATGTTGGCCAGGCTGGTCTTGAACTCCTGACCTCAAGTGATCCCTCCACCTCGGCCTCCCAAAGTGCTGGGATTACAGGCATGAGCTACCGTGCCTGGCCAAAACATAGTCTTTTTATGTTGCCCAGGCTGGTCTTGAGCTCCTGGTCTCAAATGATCCCCCTGCCTCCGCTTCCCAGAGCGCTGAGATGATGAGCATGAGCCACTGTGCCCACCTTCATAACTTCTTTGACATGTCAGCATATGGTACAGTTGACCACTTCCGCTTTGAAATGCTTCATTTGCATGTAGGAAAATAATGCCCTTCTCCCCTAACCCCCCCTCAAATGTCCAGGTTCTAAGTCCCTGGAACCTGTGAATGTTATCCTACATGTCAAAGGGACTTTGTGGGTGTGATTAAGTTCGGAATTTTGAGATGGGAAGAATATCTTGGATTATCTTGGTAGGCCTGATCTAATAGCATGGATCCGAAAAGCAGAGAACCTTTCCTAGCTGAGGTCAGAGGGAGATGTGTCTAGGATAGAAGGATCAGAGATTTATTTGAAGGTGGAGGGAAGGGGCCAGGAGCCAAGGAGTGATGGCAGCCTTGAACCTGGAGAAGGCAAGGAAACAGATTCGCCCAACAGCCTCCAAGAAGGAACTTAGCCTGCTAACACCTTGATTTTGGTTGCATGTAGGATTTCTACAGAACTGTAGGGTAAATCTGTGTTGTTTTCAGCCACAATGTTTGTGATAATTTATTATAGCACCAATAGAAAACGAATACAGGTTTTTGCCTCTAGAACACCACACTCCTGAGTTTTCACCTAGTTTAGTTGCCACACCTCAGTTTCGGTTTCTGGTTCCTCATTAGCTTCTACACTTCTGTTCTATCTCTCTGGACTCTATTCTCTGGATTCTAGACCCATATCCAATACCTCCCTCTCATCTCTCACTGATGTGTCATAGTGGAAACTTAACTTTAATTCTTGCTCAAATGTTAGCTTGAGTGAAGCTTTCCATGGCCACCCTATTTGTCCCACTAAGCTTTAGTGTCCTCTGTAATACTTACCACCATCTCACAAGCTTCTTTTTTTTTTTTTTTTTTTTTTAAAGTTTCACTCTTGTTGCCCAGGCTGGAGTGCGATGGTGCAATCTCGGCTTACTGCAAACTCCGCCTCCTGGGTTCAAGCAATTCTCCTGCCTCAGCCTCCCAAGTAGCTGGGATTACAGGCATGTTCCACCATGTCTGGCTAATTTTGTATTTTTAGTAGAGACAGGGTTTCTCCATGTTGATCAGGCCGGTCTCAAACTCCCAACCTCAGGTGATACGCCTGCCTCGGCCTCCCAAAGTGCTGGGATTGCAGACAGGTGTGAGCCACTGCACCCGGCCTCGACATTTTAATTATTTGTTTCCCCCATCAAAATATAAGCTCAACAAAGGCATAGCTGTTTTTTGTTTTGTGTTTCGTTCACCGTATCTTCAGCACCTCAAATAGAGCTTGGCATGCAGCAGGTGCTCAGTGGATACTGAATGAATGGGTATGGATAGAGACATAGACAAATTATGGTACTATGATACTAGGGGGTAACTAAAACTGCCCTGGAGCACATCAGGAGATGCTGCAGTGGGCATGTTTGAGCTGGATTTTGAAGGATGAGATAGAAAAGGTTGATACACAATGAGATAGCATGTTCCATCCATCTGAATGGCTATCATAAAAAAGATGGACCATAACGAGTCTTGGGAAGGGTATGAAGAAATTGGAACCTTTATACATTGCTGGTAATAATATAAAGCGATGGTGCAGTCACTTTTGAAAAACAGTTTGGCAGTTTCTCAAAAAGTTAAACACTTGCCATATGACCCAGCAATTCCAATATGTACAATTTTCAATTCTACATATATACAAGGGAAATGAAGACATTACGGTTACATGGGCTAGGGTGGGGACAGGGTTTCTTTCTGTGGTGATAAAAGTGTTCTGGGATTAGACAGTGGTGATGGTTGCATAATAGTGTGACTGCATTAAATGCTGCTAAGTTGTACACTTACAAAAAAAGGTTGATGTGGGGACAGTACATTTCAGGTTGAGGAAATAATACAAGGCAGTGGAAGTATGAAAGAGCATGGTATTTTTGGGAGAAGGGGCAAGATTTGGTCTCTCTGGAGGGTTTGGATTTGTGCTAGGCAGGTTTGGTTGTCATCAGAGTAGAAGAGGTACTAGACACCCCTTCCTTGTACCTCCCCGTCTACCCCCGAGGCCATAGATGATTGGATCAGGGATAGACAGTTGACTCAACTGCTGACATTGGCCAGCAGATTCTCGATTTTTTTTTTTTTTGAGATGTAGTGTTGCTCTGCTGCCCAGGCGGGAGTGCAGTGGTGTGATCTCTGCTCACTGCAACCTCTGCCTCCCAGGTTCAAGCAATTCTCCTGCCTCAGCCTCCCAAGTAGCTGGGACTACAGGTGTATGCCACCAGGCCTGGGTAATTTTTGTATTTTTAGTAGAGATGAAGTTTCACCATGTTGGCCAGGCTGGTCTCGAACTCCTGACCTCAAGTGATCCACCTGCCTCAGCCTCCTAGAGTACTGAGATTACAGGCGTGAGCCACCGCGCCCAGCCCAGATTCTCAATTTCAACTGAGGTAGACTCTTGGATGTGAGGGGCCAGTAGGGCCATGTGTATGTTGGGTCATATGTGAGACGAGTAGACAAAGGACAGATGAAGGAGGACGGAGAAGCAGCCCAGGGGAGCAGAGAGAAGAGACTGTGGCCTGGGATTAGGGGAGCAATGCCCCTGAATTCAGAGTTCTTTTTCATAAAGCCCAGCTGCACGTCGTCCCCTGAAGTCCTTTCGATGGTTTCTGTCCCTTCCCTCGCCCCTTGTTTAAAATAGCTTGAGTCAGTTTCTTAATAACCAAGACAGCCTTGACTAGAAGGGATTATACAAATAGCATGTTAAATGCTGTGACTGAAGCTCCTATAGGTAGACTGGTGATTTATGCTACATCCTATACACTATTCTAGGCACTGAGGATATAGTGGGAAACAAGAAACACGCTCTGCCCTGGTAGGGCTTACATTCTACTGGAGAAGACAGAGAATAAACAGGTACACAAATTAGTAATCTATTTTCAGATAGTGATCAGTGCAACAAAGATAGGAAGAAAATAAAGCAGGTAAAGGGATAGTGATTGGGGTTATACATGACAGGAGCGGTCGGGGAAAGTCTGTGGAAGGTAAAGGAGCCTGCTGTGTGCAGATGCTATGAGAAGATACTGGAGGCACTTCCCACGCAGTATGTGTAGCAGTATGTGCAAAGTTGAAAGAATAAGCTTGGTGCGTTCAAGGAAGGGTTTTATGGTTGGAGCATAGCGAGGAGTGAAGAATAAACTTAGAGACCAAATTGTGTTGATTTGGTGAGGCTGGGAAGGTTGTTGGGGTCATATTGCAGAGACTTATGTATCATATTAAGAAAGTTGAGGCCGGGCACGGTGGCTCACACCTGTAATCCCAGCACTTTGGGAGGCTGACGCGGGGTGGGTCGCTTGAGCTCAGGAGTTTGAGACCAGCCTGGCTAACATGGTGAAACCCCATCTCTACAGAAAATACAAAAATTAGCCCGGCATGGTGGTGCATACCTGTAGTCCCAACTACTTGGGAGGCTGAGGTGGGAGGATTGCCTGAGCCCAGGAGGCAGAGGTGGCAGAAAGAAAGAAATTTGAAACTTTATCGATCATTTCTCAATCTGGAGAAGACATCAGATTCAACTATGTGGTTTATTAAAAATGTCCACGTCCAGGTACCACCCAGATCATTCTGAATCAGTCTCTAGTTGTGAATCCGCTTTGGGCGGTGGGGAGCCATGAAGGTTGGTAAGCACAGCAGCTACGTGGTCAGATCTATGCTCAGAAAGTTATTCAAGGAGCTCCTTAAATCAGAGACCGTACCTGTTATGTAAACCCAGTTCCTGATTTGTACTATGCATGCAACAAATATCAGCTGAATGAATGAGAATGAATTGGAGAGACTAGAAGCTGAGAGACATTTATGGATGGTGGGTGGATGATAGTTGCAGCAGTTCAGGACAGAAGTTTTGGGGCCTTAACTAAGGGAGCAGCGGATGGATGGGATAGAAGATTCTTTCCTTTTAGCCACCAGATCCCAGATCTACATGAAAAGGTATCCAGCATATCTACATGCTAATTTCTTTCTTTGTTTCTTTTTTTTTTTATTTTTTTTTATTTATTTTATTTTATTTTATTTTTTTTTTTGAGACGGAGTCTCGCTCTGTCACCCAGGCTGGAGTGCAGTGGCGCGATCTCGGCTCACTGCAAGCTCTGCCTCCCGGGTTCACGCCATTCTCCTGCCTCAGCCTCCCAAGTAGCTGAGACTACAGGCGCCTGCCACCACACCCGGCTAAGTTTTTGTATTTTCAGTAGAGACTGGGTTTCACCATGTTAGCCAGGGTGGTCTCGATCTCCTGACCTCGTGATCTGCCTGCCTCGGCCTCCCAAAGTGCTGGGATTACAGGAGTGAGCCACCGCACCCGGCCTACATGCTAATTTCAAAGGATTAATTTACAGGGATATCTGGCCATGGGAAAGATTTGTAAAACCGCCCCTACCTCTTATTTTCTCCACAGATCACACTTGCAAATGAAAGTAAATAGAATCCTCTTCACTACTTGCAACACTGCTAACCACCGCAAACAGGTTAACAGAAGTGTGATATTAGCCATGTTACTTCTGTTTCCTTTGCTGTTTTGGGGTCTGGCAGTCAGGAAGATAGAGAAATAAAATGATGATACTGGCCATCATCTGTTGAGTACTACTGTGCTCAGAATTTCATGTGCATGATCTAATTTAATCTTCATAGGCTACTACATAGGCTTCATCATTGCTAATCCCATTTTATAAATGAGAAAATCAGGAGGTGAAGTAATAGCAAGCTGGTGGCAGGGGCAGTATTAGAATCTGGGCCTGGGCCGGGCGCGGTGGCTCACACCTGTAATCTCAGCACTTTGGGAGGCCGAGGCAGGTGGATCACCTAAGGTCAGGAGTTCGAGACCAGCCTGGCCAAAATGATGAAACCCTGTCTGTACTAAAAATACAAAAAATTATCTGGGCATGGTGGCAGGCACCTGTAATCCCAGCTACTCTGGGGGCTGAGTCAGGAGAATCACTTGAACCTGGGAGCGGAGGTTGCAGTGAGCTGAGATTACCACACTGCACTCCAGCCTGGACCACAGAGCGAAACTCCATCTCAAAAAAAAAGAAAAAGAAAAAAAGAAAAAAGAATCTAGGGCTGATTTTAAAACCAGTGCTTCGCTGCTCAGTTGCACTGCTGTGGAGGAATGAGAAGGTGTTTCTTGGGGATCTCATGTTCAGGATGTTGCTGTGAGGTTTTGCACTCGATAAGCATTCCTGTTAATTGAGTTGCATCTTTATGTTAGGTGCAGCGGGGACACGCACCCATGCATGTGTGTGTATAGCAGTTCTATCTCATCAGTGGATTTAACTTACGCAAACTGTGTGTAATGGGCCCTGTCAGTAACAAACCAGGATGTTTGAGCAGAGTGGTTTATAGTCTATAATTGGCTTCCTATTATTGTTGGCTGGTTCTCCTGCACATAGAGTATTATGCCAGGATTGGCATTTGATTTAAGAAATTTTCAAATTGATTTTATCTTCAGTGCATTAATGTGTGGCCTAAATTCCTGCAGAGGCATTAGATAACCAGCCTGGACATGCTTTAGCAATCGCAACTGGATCTGAGCTGCCAGTGCTACAGCTTTTATTCAGCACAGATAAATCATTTCTCTGAAAACACTTTTCTACCTAAGTCTTGTGACTGAGTTTTAAGGGCACCTCAAGTTTAGGCCCCTTGAAACTGGAATATATATATTCTCCAAATCATGCAAAACACAAAAATGGGAATTTGTTAACATGAGTACATTTAATCACTATCATCCTTTTGGAACTGAACACATAAATATTCAAGGAATGGTGTGGAAATCAACCTAATTTTCAAGGGTGTAGAATTTTGATGCCTTTTAAAGTCAGAAAATATGAAATATGATCCCAGTTATGAAAATGCTATAAATGTGGCTGAGTACACAGAAAACTAGAGAATGTTCTGCAATTTCCTGTAGATTAGCATAGGTAAATGTTTTTGGTAAAAAATTTTCAGCTCTAAAAGCACAGAATAGATCACAGCTGCATGAAAATACTAATTAATCATCTTTAATGCTTTTATGCAAATGATTATATTTGACTTTCATTTAGAATTGCCATTAACACCTGGAACCCTGAGATTGAGAACAGGTAAAATTTTCATGAATACATAAAGATTTGAATCATGTTTAGATTAATTTATAGCACCTATATTCATTACTACAAGTCCTCTTGAAATCTAAAAATCATGGGATGAGACAGAAAATAGAGAAGAGGAGATGGCCTTTGAACTTACCAATTTTTTTTATCGGTGATGAAGGATGGGCTAAACTTGTATTTTTTCTACCTTTTGCAATAATTTGCCCAGGTGTTATGTGTGTTTGTACTACAGGAGACTTTCTAATTATTTCATGTTCGGAGACAGCACTATTTTGTTTTTTCTTTTTGAGATGGAGTCTCACTCTGTCACCCAGGCTGGAGTGCAGTGGCGAGATATCGGCTCACTGCAACCTTCGCCTCCTGGGTTCAAGTGATTCTCATGCCTCAGCATCCCAAGTAGCTGGGACTACAGGTGCCCGCCACTACACCCAGCTAATTTTTGTATTTTTAGTAGAGACGGGGTTTCACCATGTTGGCCAGGCTGGTCTCAAAGTCCTGACCTTGTGATCTGCCCGCCTAGGCCTCCCAAAGTGCTGGGATTACAGGTGTCAGTCACTGCACCCACCCTGTTGTTCTCGTCTTTGTTATTATTAAAAAAAATATTTTGTTGAGACAGAATCTCACTTTGTCACCCAGGCTGGAGTGTGATGGCACAATATGGGCTCACTGCAACCTCCGCCCTCCTGGTTCAAGTGATTCTCGTGTCTCAGCCTCCCAAGTAGTTGGGACTACAGGCGTGCACCACCATGCTCAGCTAATTTTTTGTATTTTTAGTAGACATGGGTTTTCACCATGTTGGCCAGGCTGGTCTCGAACTCCTGACCTCAGGTGCTCCGCCTGCCTGGGTCTCCCAAAGTGCTGGGATTACAAGCGTGAACCACTGTGCCCAGCCTGTTCTCATCTTTATGTTCATGAGTACTCAGTATTTAGCTCCCACTTATAAGCGAGAACATGTGGTATTTGGTTTCCTTTTCCTGCATTCATTTGCTTAGGATATTGGCCTCCAGCTGTATCTATGTTGCTGCAAAGGACATGATTTTGTTCTTTTTTATAGCTGCATAGTATTCTATGGTTTCTATGTACTACCTTTCTTTATCCAATCCACTGTTGATGGGCACCTAGGTTGATTCCATGTCTTTGCTATTGTGAACAGTGCTGTGATGAACATGTGAGTGCATGTGTCTTTTTGGTAGAATAATTTATTTTCTTTTGGCTATATACCCAGAAATGGGATTGCTGGGTTGAATGACAGCTCTGTTTTAAGTTATCTGAGAAATCTCCAAACTGCTTTTCACAGTGACTGAACTAATTTAGATTCTCACCAATAGTGTATAAGCATTCCCTTTTCTCTGCAGCCTCACCAGCATCTGTTATTATTTGACTTTTTAATAATAGCCATTCTGACTGGTGTGAGATGGTATCTCATTGTGGTTTTGATTTGCATTTCTCTGATGATTAGTGGTGATGAGCAATTTTTCATGTTTGTTGGCCACTTGTATGTCTTCTTTTGAGAAGTACCTATTCATGTCCTTTGCCCCCCTCTTTTTTTTTTTTTCTTGAGACAGGGTCTCACTCTTTCACCCAGGCTTGAGTGCAGTAGCATGAACATGGCTTATTGCAGCCTTGACCTCCTGGGCTCAAGTGATCCTCCTGCCTCAGCCTCTCAAGTAGTTGGGACCACAGGTGCACACCACCATGCCCTGCTAATTTTTAAATGTTTTCTAGAGACAGAGCCTTGCCCTGTTGCCCAGGCTAGTCTTGAACTCCTGGTCTTAAGCAATCCTCCCACTTTGGCCTCCCAAAGTAATGAAATTACAGGTGTGAGCCATTGTGCCTGGCCCCTTTGCCCATTTTTTTAGTGGGGTTATTTGTTTTTTGCTTGTTAAGTTCCTTACAGATTCTGGATATTTGTTGGATGCATAGTTTGCGAATATTTTCTCCCATTTTGTAAGTTGTCTGTTGTAAGTTTCTTTTGCTGGGCAGAACCTCCTTAGTTTAATTAGGTTCCACTTGCCAATTTTTGTTTTTGTTGCAATTGCTTGTGAGGACTTAGCCAAAAATTCTTTGCCAAGGCTGATGTTGAGAAGGATATTTCCTGGGTTTTCTTCAAGGATTTTGTAGTTTGAGGTCTTACATTTAAATCTTTAATCTATCTTGAGTTGATTTTTGTATATGGTGAAAGATGGGGTTTCAGTTTCATTCTTCTGTATATGGCTAGCCAGTGATCCAAGCACCATTTATTGAATAGGGAGCCCATTCTCCATTGCTTGTTTTTGTCTACTCTGTCAAAGATCAGATGGTTGTAGGTGTATGGCTTTATTTCTGGGTTCTCTATTCTGTTCCACTGGTCTATGCGTCTGTTTTTGTACCAGTACCATACTGTTTTATTTACTCTAGCCTTATAGTATAGTTTGAAGTCAGATAGTGTGATGTCTCTGGCTTTTTTTTTTTTTTTTTTTTTGCTTGGGATTGTTTTGGCTATTTGGGCTCTTTTTTGGTTGTATGTGAATTTTAGAATAGTTTTTTCTGATTCTGTGAAAAATGACATTGGTAGTTTGATAGGAATAGTGTTAAATATGTAAATTGCTTTGGGCAGTATGGCCATTTTAAAGATACTGATTCTTCCAATCCATGAGCATGTAATATTTTTCCATTTATTTGTGTTGTCCCTGAGTTCTTTCAGCAATGTTTCGTAGTTCTCTTTCTAGAGATCTTTCACCTTTTTGGTTAGCTGTTTTCCTAGGCATTTCAATTTTTTCATGGCTATTGTAACTGGGATTGGGTTCTTGATTTGACTCTCAGCTTGAACATTATTGGTATATATAAATGCTACTGATTTTTGTACATTGATTTTGTATCCTGAAACTTTACTAAAGTTGTCAGTTCCAGGAGCCTTTTGGTGGAGTCTTTAGGGTTTTCTAGGTATAAAATCATATTGTCAGCAAAGAAAGGAAATTTCTTATTTGGAATTAGAAATTTTCCTATTTGGATGCCTTTTATTTTATCTTGTATGCTTACTTTTTTTTTTTTTTTTTTTAGAGAGGGAGTCTCGCTCTGTCACCCAGGCTGGAGTGCAGTGGTGCGATCTCTGCTCACTGAAAGCTCTGCCTCCTGGGTTCACACCATTCTCCTGCCTCAGCCTCCCGAATAGCTGGGACTACAGGCGCCCACCACCACGCCTGGCTAATTTTTTTGTATTTTTAGTAGAGACGGGGTTTCACCATGCCAGCCAGGATGGTCTCGATCTCCTGACCTTGTGATCTGCCCACCTCGGCCTCCCAAAGTGCTGGGATTACAGGCGTGAGCCACCGTGCCCAGCCCTTGTATGCTTACTTTTTAAGTGTACTATCTTTTGCATGGTAAATGACGTTTTCTCCATTTTACACACTAGGACATGAAAGCTCAGAGAAGGTAAGTAGCCTGCCCAGTCTCACATGTATAGTAAGTGGCTGAGCCTGAATTCTAACCTGAAATGTCTAACTCAGAAGCTCTGATCACACCGCTGTACCACGGTCCCCGTGCATTCAATAAATGGAAGCTATTATTATGAACTGAAACCAGGTTGTCTCCTGAGGACACTTATTTTTCTGTAACCTAATAAATGGGGACTACTCATTCTCCATATACTACAGGCCAGTGAGAACCAAGGAGTCAGCCCCCTGCAGCCACATCCAGACCATTGTTCTTGGGTAGTACCAGCTTGAGATAGTTATTGTCAGGCTGTTACAACTACTCATCCTCATTGCTACCGTTCTCTCAATGCATGGAGTTCTCTCGTCACTCAATGCGTGGAGTTTCTTGGGCCTTACAGACCCACATCCCTTAGTCATTCTTTTATCCTGCATGAATTCAGTGCCTCTTCCAGCCCTCTCAGTGCTGAAGGCCTTTACTACTTTAACTCCAATGACCTATTCCCATGGCAGTGGGACTGTTCTGCCTCTTACGTCATCAGGAGGTTGAATAATGTCTGGGGGGAAAAACATTTGTGTGTGTGTATATACATAGATATATGTGTATATGTGTACATACATAGATATATGTGTATATGTGTACATATATACATACATACACATTAGTTTACATTTTAGTGACATAATGGATATGTAACACATAATTAAATTGTATTATAAATTCCATATAGACAATTGATTTTCACAGATTGCTTTTGTTGATTTTTGCCAAACTTTTATGTCCTGGGCAACCTGTGGTTACAATTGACAAACCCAACATAAATATTGGTTGATATTTGCCTTTATGTAAAGGACTTGAAAGTTAAACAATGAAGACATATGTCAAAACTTCACTCATTCATTAGTGATATGAGTGACTTCTTTGAGGAATTGGATAATAGTTTTATTTTATTAATTCATTCATCTACAGACAGGGTCTTGCTCTGTTGCACAGGCTGGAGTACAGTGGCACAATTATAGCTCAATGTACCCTCGAACTCCTGAGCTTAAGGGATCCTCCCATCTCAGCCTTCTGAGTAGCTAGGACTACAGTCGTGTGTCAAATGCCTGGCCAATTTATTTGTAGAGACAGAGCATCTCTATGTTGCCTAAGCTGATCTTGAACTTCCAGTCTCAAATGACTCTTCAGCCTTGGTCTCCCAAAGTGCTGGGATTATAGGAATGAGCCACCGCACCTGGCCAGATAATTGCTTTTGAATACTGGAAGACTATTTCTTCAGTTTTTAAAAATTCTGTTTACAATGTGATGGCTACAGACATGATACACTTTTAAGTAAAAGCCGCATTACTAACATTTTCTCCTTTACTTTCGTAAGTCTAAACAATCAATAAAACAATAAATAAATCAAGTTCTGACTTATAGCATTTGGTAATTTCCATGGTTAGTTTCAAGCTACCAACTGACATCACTGAACACAGAGCTGGGAAACGAGGTGCAGTGGCACATCATTATGGCATTTCCACCATACAGATACAGTAAGTATAAGAGCATGGATAATAAAGCCTAGTAAAATAACTAGGAAGTGATGAGTTTTAAGAATTTATGACCTTTGTTATTAATTTAATTTATATTTAATTGTAAATCTCTTCAACTAATTTTTTAATAATGACTGTATTGGCTGGGCACAGTGGCTCACGCCTATAATCTTAACATTTTGGGAGGCCAAGGCAGGCAGATCACCTGAGGTTGGGAGTTCGAGACCAGCCTGACCAACATGGAGAAACCCCATTTCTACTAAAAATACAAAATTAGCTGGGCATGGTGGTGCATGCCTATAATCCCAGCTACTCAGGAGGCTGAGGCAGGAGAATCGCTTGAACCTGGGAGACAGAGATTGCAGTGAGCCGAGATCGCGCCATTGCACGCCAGCCTGGGCAACAACAGCGAAACTCCATCTCAAAAAAAGCTATATCTAACAACCAGCTTGCAACATTTCTGAAATTTAATAATCAGCTCTCATTTGATGCAAGCTGGCTCCAACCAACAAACCACCGTGTCTAGTCAGTCATTTCCACACTGATTCTCTGCCACAGCCCATCAATCCATCTGTCACTTTCTCACCTGTAACACATACATTTTCCCTGTGATTCATTTTCTATTCATTCCTCAAGCCACCACAACCTGATTTGTTGTTTCCACGACAGAGCCTTTGCTAGGAAGTAAAGGATCCTTTTCTTTCACTTGCCCTGTGAATTCCAGTGTCCTCAGGGCTCTGTCTTGGGTCATCTGCTTTCTCTTTCTATACACTGTGCTTTGGTGATCTCATTCAAACCCTGACATTAAGCATACTGATGGCTCCCAAGTCTATAATTCTAACCCACGCGCCTCTCTGGAGTTCCAGACCCATGTGTCCAGCAGTCTATTGGACATCACTTGTTTGTCTTCTTGGTAATTCAAACTCAGCATTTTAAGAACATATTTGTTGTTTCCCCAGACTCCAACCTCCACCTCACAAATCTGATGTCGCCTCTCTTTTTCCTGTCTCACTAAATGGAGATACCTTGCCTACTAAGTCATCTGAGCCAGACACCTGGGAGTCATCCTTACTTTTTTGTTTTTTTTTTTTTTGAGGTGGGGTCTAACTCTGTTGCCTAGGCTGGAGTGCTGCGGCACAGGTCTCAGCTTACTGCAGCCTCTGCCTCTGGGCTCAAGTGATCCTCCCACCTCAGCCTCCCGAGTACCTGGGACTACAGGCACACACCACCAGCACCCGGCTAATTTTTGTATTTTTGTAGAGATTGGGTTTCTCCATGTTGCCCAGGCTGGTCTTGAGCTCCTGGACTCAAGCAATCCACCCATCTCGGCCTTCCAAAGTGTTGGGATTACAGGCGTGAGCCATCGAAACCATGCAGTGTCCTGATCCTGGTTCAATGCAGCCTCGATCCCTCCAGACTCAAGTGATCCGCCCACCTCAGCCTCCCGAGTAGCTGGGACTACAGGTTCAGGGCATCATGCCCAGCTAATTGTTTTATTTTTTATAGAGATGGGGCCTTGCCATGTTGCCCAGGATGGTCTTGAACTCCTGGCCTCAAGTAATCCTCCCACCTTAGCCTCCCAAAGTGCTGGGATTGCAGGCATGAGCCACCACACCCCACCCATCTTCACTTTTTACTCTGGTACCAAATCCAGATTGATCCAGTCATTCATTTATCCATCTGTTGAACTTTCCAGCAAATATTTAATAGAACAGCTGCATAGTACATTGGGTAAGAGCACTGGAGCCCGAAGTCAGCCTGCCAGGCATCAGATCCTGGCTCTGCCATTTAACTAGCTTTGTAACCTTGGGAAATTTGCTTGCCCACTCTGTGTTTCAGGGTTTTTTTTTTTATTTTTGACAGAGTCTCACTCTGTCATCCAGGCTGGAGTGCAGTGGTGCGATCTTGGCTCACTGCAACTTCTGTCTCCTGGGTTCAAGCAATTCTCTTGCCTCAGCCTCCCACATAGCTGGGATTACAGGCGTGTGCCACCACACCCATCTAATTTTTGTATTTTTAGTAGAGACGGGGTTTCACCGTGTTGGCCAGGCTGATCTCAAACTCTTGATGACTGTCTTCTTATAAGGACAACAGTTATAGTGAATTAAGTGTCCACCCTACTCTAGTGTGATCTCTTCTTAACTAATTACATCTACAATGACTCTATTTCCAAATAAGGTCACATTCTGAGGTACTGGGGGTTAGGACTTCAACATAGCAGTTTTGGAGGGACATACTCTGCTATAGTTGGAATGTTTGTGTTCCCCTCAAATTCATATGTTGAAATCCTAACTCCTAAGGTGATGGTATTAGGAGGTGGGGTCTTTGGGAAGGCAGAACACTCATGATTGGGATTAGTGCCCTTATAAAGAGACCCCAGAGAGCTAGCCTGGCCCTTCTACTATGTGAGGACATAGTAAGAAGGCACTATCTGTGAACCAGGAAGTGGGCCCTCACCAGACACTGAGGCTGTCAGGGCCTTGATCTTGGACATCCCAGCCTCCAGAACTATGAGTAACAAATTCTGTTGTTTATAAGCCACCCTGTTATAGCAGCCCAAATGGACTAAGACAGCGTTCAATCCGTAACAGGCAGGAACTCTGATACAGGAATCATATCTGCTTTCTGACCTTGTGTGGCTCACAGTCTAATGGGGCTGCAGTTGTTAATGTCTTACTTCCTGTCCCCCCCACCGCGACTGTCTTAGTTCCTTTTGCTCACAGCAGCCTCCTGAGTAGACCCTAGTCTGGCCCCACCATAGTGCATCCTCCATGGGGTGTCAGAGTGATCTTTCCAACACATAGGTTGATCATGGCACCTCCTTCTGAAGCTCCCTGGGCTTTCAGGTAAAGGTTTAGCATAAAAAATCCTTCTAGTTCCAGCTCCTTCCTGCTTGTCTGCACTGAACCTTATACCACAGCCCAGAAAACTGTTTGTAGTTCCCTGATCATATTCTTCTTCTTCTTCTTTTTTTTTTTTTGAGATGGAGTTTTGCTCTGTTGGCCAGGGTGGAGTGTAATGGCGCAATCTCAGCTCACTGCGACCTCTGCCTCCCAGGTTCAAGCGATTCTCCTGCCTCAGCCTCCTGTGTAGTAGCTGGGATTACAGGCGCCCGCCACCACACCTGGCAAATTTTTGTATTTTTAGTAGAGACGGGATTTCACCATGTTGGCCAGGCTGGTCTTGAACTCCTGAGCTCAGGTAATCCACCCATCTCGGCCACTCAAAGTGCTAGGAATACAGGCGTGAGCCACCACGCCGGCTATATTTTTTAAAATTTAAAATTACTTCCTTAGGCACAACTCAACAACAAAAAGACAAACAACCCAATTTAAAAATGGGCAAAGACTTGAGTAGACATTTCTCCAAATAATATATATAAATGGCCAAAAGCACATGAAAAGATGCTCAATGTCATTAATCACTAGATTAATGCAAATAAAACTACAATGAGATACCACTTCATACCCACTAGGATGGTTATAATAAGAAAAGTAACAAGTGTTGGCGAGGATGTGGAGAAGGAGAAATTGGAACATTGCTGGTGGGAATGTAAAATGGTGCAGCTGCCGTGAAAACAATTTGGCAGGACCTCAATAAGCTAAACATAGAATTCATAGAATACTGTCTGACCCAGCAGTTCCACTTCTAGGTATATACTCAGAAGAATTGAAAACAAGTGTTCAATTGGTGGCTCACGCTTGTAATCCCAGCATTTTGGGAGGCTGATGCGGGAGGATCACCGAGGTCAGGAGTTCGAGACCAGCCTGACCAACATGGAGAAACTCCATCTCTACTAACAATACAAAATTAGCTGGGTGTAGTGGCACATGCCTATAATCCCAGCTACTCAGGAGGCTGAGGAAAGAGAATCGCTTGAACCTGGGAGGCGGAGGTTGCGGTGAACCGAGATCACACCATTGCACTCCAGCCTGGGCAACAAGAGCAAAACTCCGTCTCAAAAAAAAAAAAAAAAAAAAAAAAAAAAAGAAAAACAAAAAGAAAACAAGTGTTCAAATAAAAACTGTACACAAATCTTCATAGCAACATTATTCACAATAATCCAAAAGTGGAAATGACCACCCATGGATGGACAAAGAAAATGTGGTATCTCTACACAATGAAATATTACTCAGCCAGACTGGGCGCGGTGGCTCACGCCTATAATCCCAACACTTTGGGAGGCCGAGGTGGGTGGATCACTTGAGGTCAGGAGTTTGAGACCAGTCTGGCTAACATGGTGAAACCCTGTCTGTACTAAAAATACAAAAATTGGCCAGGGACGGTGGCGGGTGCCTGTAATCCCAGCTACTCAGGAGGCTGAGGCAGGAGAATGAATCACTTGAACCTGGGAGACAGAGGTTGCAGTGAGCCAAGATCGTGCCACCGCCCTCCAACCTGGGTGACAGAGCAAGGCTCCATCTAAAAAAAAAAAAAAAAAAAAAAGAAATATTACTCAGCCATAAAAAGATGTGCAGTCCTGAAGTCCTGATATATGTCAGAATGTGGATGAGCCTCAAAAACCTAATGTTAAATGAAAGAAGCCGGACAGAGTCACATAACGTGTGATTCTGTTTATATAAGTAATATCCAGAAGAGTTAACTTTATAGGGGAACAAAAGTAGATTGGTGGTTGCTAGGGGATGAGGGGAGGGGAAAATGGGGATTAATTGCTTAATGTATATGGGGTTTTATTTTGGGCTGATGAAAATGTTTTGGAAGTAGGGTGGTAGTTGCAGGGCACTGTGAAGGTACTAAACGTCATGGATTTGTACACTTTAAAATATTTAATTTTATGTTATGTGAATTTTATGTCAATAAAAGAAAAACAAAAAAGAATGAAGTATTGATGCATGCTACCATGTGGGTGAACCTTGAAAACATTTTGCTGAAGTGAAAGAAGCAGACAGAGAAGGTCACATATTGTGTGATTCCATTTATATGAAGTATCTAGAATAGGCAAATTCATAGAGACAGAAAGCAGATGAGTGGTTGCCAGAGTCCGAGGGAGGCGGGATGGGGAGTGGCTGTTTAATGGACATGGGGTTTCCTTTTTGGGTGATGAAATGTTTTGGAACTAGATAGTGGTAATGGTTGTACACTATTGTGAATGTACTGAATGCCACCGAATCACAGACTTTAAAATGGTTAAAATGGTAAATTTTATGTTATGTATATTCTACCACAATAACAAATATTTCCTTAAGAAAGATTTTCGGAAGTGAAGCCAGAGTCAAAGAATGTGAGCATTTTATAAATTCTTGGGGCGTGTTGCTGAATTTATGTTGAGAAGGGATCATTCATTGCCTTCCCTCCACGAATGTTTAAGAACCTGTATTGCATCTTTGCTAGACTTGAGTATCGTGGTTAAAAAACAAAGCAGCCAGGCATGGTGGCTCACGCCTGTAATCCCAGCACTTTGGGAGGCCGAGGCGGGCGGGTCACCTAAGGTCGGGAGTTCGAGACCAGCCTGACCAACATGGAGAAACCCCGTCTCTACTGAGAGTACAAAATTAGCCGGGAGTGGTGGCGCATGCCTGTAATCCCAGCTACTCAGGAGGCTGAGGAAGAGAATCGCTTGAACCCAGGAGGCAGAGGTTGTAGTGAGCTGAGATCGTGCCAGTGTACTCCAGCCTGGGTGACAGAGTGAGACACTGTCTCAAAAAAATAAATAAAATAAATAAATAAACAAAGCAAAATGGCCTCGCTAATTTGATATAACACGGTGCCTCTTCAGGAAAGTTCTCTTGCTTCCAGGTTAACTTGAATGAGAAGAGTGTTTAGGAACACAGCGAGAATAAAAGGATTTTAGAGGTAGGAGAGGCCTAGAGAGCTTTGAGACCATTGCATCTCATTTTTATCGGACCAGTATTTAGTAAATAGCTTACTATTCTGAAATAAAATTCATAGATAAAATAATCTACCTGAAGTCTATATGATACAGTGCTTTAGACAATATGAGTTTTGGAGTAAACTTCCTGGGTTCAAATGCCTGTTCAGCTGCTCACCAGCCTTGTGGGCTCTGGCACCACTCTGTGCCTCAGTTTCTTCATCTATAAAATGGAGCTAATGACAGTGTTGCCTCATAGAATTGTCTGAGGATTAAATGTATGTGTATGTATATAAATATAAAATATGCTTAGGCTTATAATTGAACTGTACAAAAGAGGAGAAATAGAAGGAAAGTAATTTATAATAAATGCACTTTAAATTTGTAAATATCTAGGCATGATTACCCTAGGAAGACACTGAAATAGATGTTTGCACCTATGCATAGAATCACCCCAGATGTCACAGCTATAAATTCATATTGGTTCGACTATATTGCACCTCAAAAGCCATGAGTGTTGTTATTGGTGACATGCTCTATTGCCTAGGCTGGAGTGCAGTGGTGTGATCTCGGCCCACTGCAGCCTCTGCCTCCCAGGTTCAAGCAATTCTCCTGCCTCAGCTACCTGAGTAGCTGGGATTACAGGTGGGCACCACCACACCTGGCTAATTTTTGTATTTTTAGTAGAGACGGGGTTTCACCTTGTTGGCCAGGCTGGTCTTGAACTCCCGATCTCAGGTGATCCACCCGCCTTGGCCTCCCAAAGTGCTGGGATTACAGGCGTGAGCCACCACTCCCAGCCATGGGAAGTATTTTTAAACAACCATACTTGCATGTACAGGCTTTTCATCTTCATAAATGTTTAGTGGGATATTTGGAAGTGGGACATGGGACCATTCTTTATTGGGTGGGATTTCCCACGTTTCCAGATGTCTAGCATCCTTAGTCCCCTCCTCTAAATGTCAGTATGCTGTAGTGAGTGGTTCCACCCCCACTGAGAACCACTGAGACTACTCCAACCCTCTTCTTTTCCCGACCAGTTTCCTGAGAGATTCAGAGAGGATTTTTTTTTTTTTTTTTTTCAGAGATAGGTTCTGGAGAATACATACTCTCTCCACTTCTGCTCTGTCACCCAGGCTGGAGTGCAGTGGTGTGACCAGAGCTCACTGCAACCTTGAACTCCTGGGCTTAAGCGATTCTCCCATCACAGCCTCCGGAGCAGCTGGGATTACAGGTGTGTGCCACCATGCCCGGCTAATTTTAAACAGTTTTTGTAGAGACTGGTGGCGGGGGGATCTTGTTCTGTTGCCCAGAATGGTCTTGAACTCCTGACCTCAAGCTATCCTCCTGTCTTAGCCTCCCAAAGCTCTGGAATTACAGGCCTGAGCCACCATGCCCGGCCTAGAGAGGGAATTTAAAATCGGCAGCTATGACAGTGACTGCTTGTTCACCCCAGGCCCACCTTCAGCCTTGTGATCAGCTGGAAGATGCCTTGTTAGTAACCCAGACTCTGCCTGCCCTGCTGCATTTATCCAATTTATTTCTCTTTTGGGGGCCTTCTTCTTCCCCATCTCTCACCTCCATCCTCCCAACACCTGATCCATTAGCAAGTCCTGTTGGCTGTCCCTCCGAATATGTGACCGACCACAGTAGGCTTCTCCTCATTCTCTGCTCCACTCTTGTCCCACTACAGTCTATTCTCATGGCAGCCAGAGGAGCTTTAAAAAAAATTTATGGCTGGGCGCGGTGGCTCACGCCTGTAATCGCAGCACTTTGGGAGGCCGAGGCGGGCAGATCATCTGAGGTCGGGAGTTCGAGACCAGCCTGACCAACATGGAGAAACCCCGTCTCTACTAAAAATACAAAATTAGCAGGGCATGGTGGCAGGTGCCTGTAATCCCAGCTACTCAGGAGGCTGAGGCAGGAGAATCACTTGAACCTGGGAGGTGGAGGTTGTGATGAGCTGAGATCACGCCATTGCACTCCAGCCTGGGCAACAAGAGCTGAACTCCATCTAAAAAAAAAAAAAAGTTACATCAAGCCATTCTGCCTCAGCTCTCCAGAGTTTTCCCAAGACACTGGGAATAAAATGCAAATTCCTCTCCCTGCCCTGCAAAGCCCTGTAGGATCTGGCCTCATCTCCCAAACTCCTTCCCACTGAGCTCAGCCACCCTGGCCTCTCATGCCACTGTTCCTGCCTCAGGGGCTTTATACCTGTTCCTCCTTCTGCCTGGAGCCCACTTCCCTGCAGCCTGGTCTTCGCTGAGTGGGCCCCTTTTGTCTGTTCCAGGTCACCTTAGAGACTATTCCTGACCCCCTCATCTGGATCACTGCCTTCCCAAAGTTGCTTTCTGTCCCCTAACTCTGTTTTTTGTTGTTGAAAGTGCTTATCTTGATTTGAAGTGGGAGCAGACTAAGCCACTATGGGGCAGAGACTTCATTTGTCTCACTCTCCACAGTGTCCCAGGGCCCAACAGGATGCTGGTCAGTGCTGCTCAGTATCTTTGGAACACATGAATGAAGGCCTAATACCTAACCCCAAATGGGCCGATCAGAATCCTTCCCCATGGGCTGGTTGTGGTGGATCCGGCCTCTAATCTCAGCATTTTGGGAGGCTGAGGTGGGAGGATCACTTGAGCCCAGGAGTTTGAGACCAGCCTGGGCAACATTAGAGATCCCATCTCTACAAAAAATACAAACATTATCTAGGTGTGGTGGCGTGTTCCTGTAGTCCCACCTACTGGGGAGGCTGAGGTGGGAGGATCACTTGAGCCCGAGAGGTTGAGGCTGCAATGAGCTGTGATTGCACCACTTGCACTCCAGAATGGGTGACAGAGGAAGACCCTGTCTCAAAAAAACAAACAAAACAAAACCCCAAAAAACTGATCTTAAGCACACAGTTGGAAGAGCTTTAACAAATGTGTAGTTGTGTAACTACCACCACAGCCAAGAGACAGGACATTTCCTTCAATCCAGGAAGCATAACCTATTTCTTGAGTTCTATGGGATAACCCAAGATTAAAAACAAACAAACAAAAAACAGCTTTATTGTGGTATAATTGACATGCAACAAACTGCATATATTCAAAGTGTGTAATTTGATGAGTTTTGGCATGTGACTACACCGTGAATCCACCACCACAACCAAGATTATGAACATATCCATCATCTCCAAGAGTTTCCTCCTGCCCCTTTGTAATCTTTCCCTCCCAGCCCTATTTGCCCCCCCATCTTGAGCACCCATGAATGTGTTTTCTGTTACTATAGGTTAGCTTATATTTTCTAGGGTTTTCTTTTCTTTTTCTTTTTCTTTTTTTTTTTTGAGATGGAGTCTCACTCTGTTGCCCAGGCTGAAGTGCAGTGGCACGATCTTGGCTCACTGCAAGCTCCACCTCCTGGGTTCACGCCATTCTCCTGCCTCAGCCTCCCAAGTAGCTGGGACTACAGGTGCCCGCCACCACACCCGGCTAATTTATTTGTATTTTTAGTAGAGACGGGGTTTCACCGTGTTAGCCAGGATGGTCTTGATCTCCTGACCTCGTGATCTGCCTGCCTCAGCCTCCCAAAGTGCTGGGATTACAGGCATGAGCCACCATGCCCAGCCATACATTTTCTAGGGTTTTCTATAAACGGAGTCATACAGTATGCACTCTTCTTTGGCTTTTTTCACTCAGCATCATTATTTTTAGAATCATCCATGTTGTTACATGTAACAATAGTTTATTTGTTTCTATTGTTGAGGATTCTTCCATTGTATGGTATGCCATAATTTGTTTATCCACTTATCTATTGGTGGGCATTTGGACTGTTCCCAGATTGGGGTTTTTACAAATAAAGCTGCTATGAACACGTGTGTGCACGTCTTTGTATGGACATAGGTATTTCTTTTTCTCTTGTGTAAAAATCTAGGAGTGGAATGGCTGGACCATATGTTACCTTTAGTTTATTCTTTTTTGTTTTCTTTTGAGACAGAGTCTCGCTCTGTCGCCCAGGCTGGAATGCAGTGGCGTGATCTTGGCTCACTGCAACCTCTGCCTCCTGGGTTCAAGCGATTCTCCTACCTCAGCCTCCTGAGTAGCTGGGATTATAGGCATGCGCCACCATGCCCAACTAATTTTTGTATTTTTAGTAGAGACGGGGTTTCACCGTGTTGGTCAGGCTGGTCTTGAACTCCTGATTTCGTGATCTGCCTGCCTCGGCCTCCAAAAGTGCTGGGATTACAGGCGTGAGCCACTGCGGCCGGGCTACCCTTATGCTATTCTTAATCACAGATTTCTCCTTTTTACTTAAGCCAATCAATTTGGGACTGTCAAGGTCCCTCAGCAGGATGGGGACTCAGCTCTCTCCCTCTTGTCTCCCTCCAAGCTGCCTCTCATCCTGTGCAAGTCTTGCTGTTGCTGCTGTGGACTGAGCTAGGCTGAGAATGCACGTTACCTTCCTGAGCACGTCGCCTTTGAGAAGCAATGTTGACTTACATAAGCACACTGACCTCTTGCTTCTTGCCAAAGTCTAAAATCATGGAATCTTTTGCAAGTGTGCTCTCACTGCCTCTGGACTGGAATGTTAAGTGCAAGAGGAGTTGTCTGGCTTAATAGTCCGATCAAAATATGTCTGTGGATGGACAAGGTCAGTGATTGACTAGTAGAAGGGGCGCCTTAGATGAAAAGACAGTCTGAGTATCAGAGAGCCACAGGGATGAGTTAAGAAGGAGGCTCCTGCATTCAGAGCAGCTCAAAGATAGCACACCCAGGCAGCATATTTTTACATTTGAGTTTAATTTATTTTTGAAAAAGGAATGCATTCAGATGGTTCAAAATTCAAAAGCAAGGGTGGGTGTACAGTACTGTGAAAAATCTTTCTCATGTCCTCAGCCACCCCTTGTCCTCAGAGGTAACCACAACTCCTCCCCACCCCCAGTTCCTTAAATAGTCTTCCAGATATTTGCATATACAAAGATTTGCATATACAAATATATATGTGTATATCTTATATGTGTGTGTGGGGGGCGTTCTTTTTACACAAGTGCTTGCAGACCAAACACATTGTTGAACACTGATTTTTTTTCACTTTACATAGCTCAGAGCTTAGTCCACAGTACAATGGAAAAAGCCTCCTCATTCTTGTTCTATATTTACACAGTATTGCATTATAATTTCTTAACCAGTTGAGGCAGCATTTGACCAGTGATATTAGTAGGATCATGAGATTACGGGGGTGAATAATTTTAGTTTGCACAGTAAATAATGGCAAAGTCACAGGTGGATTCACTTGACTTACTGAACTGTGATATAATCTCATAGACTGCAGGGAAGATAGCATTTCTAAGTGCTTGATATGCCAATGGATTCATAAAGTCGTAGTTCTTAAACTTTGATGTCCTTAAGAATTACCTGGGGAGCTAATTAAAGTGAGGCTAAGCAGGCTCCCCACTCTTCTGCTGCCCCAGAAAGTCTAATTCATTGGAGCAGGAGGTGGCGGAGTGGGGCCCAGGATCCTAATATAGATGGTCCTCAGACTATACTTTGTGAAATGAACTTGCTCTGCAGAAGGAAAAGAACTTCCTGCTGAAGGAGTAACTCAATAGTTTGTTAATTCAAAGTGTTAAAAAGAATTTTATTCCCATATCTTTAAACCCGAAAAGAAATTCATGAACAAGTCTGTTTTTTTTTTCAAACAGTTCAGAAGAATATGGACTCTCTCCACCTCTGCCTAACAGTTCTCTTTCCCTCTCCTCTCTCCCTGCCACTGTCTCTCTCTCTCTCTTTCTCCCCTCTCTCTCGACAACAGTCTTGCCAGTCATTACCTTTGAAGAGACATAAGGTCTCCACCACATGGCAGGGAGCACTGTGACTGAGGAAACAGCCCTTATCCTTAGCTGGAGGCAGTTCCATGGGCTGAGAATAGTAATGAACTTGGACTTGGGAGTCCTGGGTCAAATGCCTTGTTGAAGATCAGTGGCTCACTGTGTGCTGGGCACCAAGCTGAGGATTTGATGTGCATTATCTCAGTTAATCTACAATGACCCAATTTACAGAGAGGAAAACTGAGGCTGAGAGGTTTTTAGTAATTTGCCTGGGGTTAGAGGTGTGCCACACAGCTGGTGTTGTGTTGGGCAGATCTCTTCTGGAGCTCTATCTTGCTCTCGACCACACATTTTCATGTTTTTTTTTTTTTTTTTTTTGAGACGGAGTCTCACTCTGTAGCCCAGGCTGGAGTGCGGTGGTTGGGTCTCAGCTCACTGCAACCTCTCCCTCCTGGGTTCAAGCAATTCTTCTGCCTCAGCCTCCTGAGTAGCTGGGATTACAGGTGCCCAGCTAATTTTTGTATTTTTAGTAGAGATGGGATTTCATCATGTTGGTCAGGCTGGTCTCAAACTCCTGACCTCATGATCCATCCGCCTTGGCCTCCCAAAGTGCTGGGATTACAGGCGTGAGCCACTGCGCCCAGCGTATGTTTTATTATTATTTTTATTACACATGTCACACATGGTCATTATTTTAAAAAGTTATAATACAGATAAGCAGAAATAAAAAAAATCTACCCACGTACCACCCTGCAGTGATAAGCACCATTAATGGTTTGGTATATCTTATTCCAAATATTTTTCTAGGCATTTATACCTATAATTATACATACATCAATATACACATATACAAACTTGCATTTATTATTATTGCTTTTTTGAGAGGGAGTCTCGCTCTGTTGCCCAGGCTGGGGTGCAGTGGCGAGATCTCGGTTCACTGCAACTTCCAACTCCCGGTGGTGGGGGGCGATCCTCCCACCTCAGCCTCATGAGTAGCTGGGACTATAGGTGTGTGCCACCACACCTGGCTAATTTTTGTATTTTTAGTAGAGACAGGATTTCGCCATGCTGGCCAGGCTTGTCTCGAACCCCTGACCTCAGGTGGTCTACCTGCCTCGGCCACCCAAAGTGCTGGGATTACAGCCGTGAGCCACCGTGCCCAGCCCAAACTTGCATTTAAACATAAAATAAGTTCACACTGTATATATTGATATGTAACCTGCTTTTTCCTACTAAATAATAAATACATGAACAGTTGTCCACATCAACAGGTATAAACCCGCATTATAATTTTTAATGGCTGCACAGCATCCTACTGCATATAGGGATGTAACACCTTTTTTTTTTTTTTTGAGACAGAGTCTGGCTCTGTCGTCCAGGCTGGAGTGATCATTGCTCACTGCAACCTCTGCCTCCCTGACTTAAGTGATTCTCCTGCCTCAGCCTCCTGAGTATCTGGGACTACAGGCACGTGGCACCATGCCTGGTTAATTTTTGTATTTTTAGTAGAGAAATACGGGGCTTCACCACGTTGGCCAGGCTGGTCTTGAACTCCTGACCTCAAATGATCCACCTGCCTTGGCCTCTCAAAGTGCTGAGGTTATAGGTGTGAGCCAGAATGCCCAGCCAACACTTTCATTTAACCAATTGCCTATCGATAGAATTTAAGTTGTTTCAATTTTTTGTTATTATAATCAAGCTGTGGCAAACATGGTAACAATGGTACCATTTATTATTTCCTATGTACCAGATACTGTACTAAGTTTTTTACAAGCATTATTTAATTTAATCCCCACAGTGATCCTATAAGGTAATACACTTATTATACCTGGTTTACAGGTGAGGAAAGTGCAATTTGGAGAGGCTGAGTCACTTGTCAACATTCTCCAGCTAGCAAGTGGCAACGTTGGGATTTGAATGGAGCTCTTCCTGGTTCTAAAATCCATCCTCTTTCCTCCAAATTGTGCTGGGTTCCAACTATTGAAATAAGGTTTGCTAAATTCCCTTTGTGCTGCTGCAGCCACAGAATGGGAAGGATTGGTGGCCAAGGGGCCTGAAAGGTCCCCTATCTAGCTCTTTTGAAACCTAAATGGAGCCAAAAAGTCCCGGACTCATTTCCCCTTAAGAAAGTTTGTGTACTTGGCAACAAAGATACAAAGTCTTCCCTGGAGACTGGTCAGAGGAGCTTTGATCTGGGTTACCCCAGCCTGAGGCCACATGGTCTTGAGCTGCTGGTTTGCCTGCCGTCTTCTCAGCCCCAAGAGACACATACCGGGTCCTACAGACTTTCTTGCCAGCTGAGGCCTAGATGCTGGCCAGCCCAATGCTGAGTCTTGTGCTTCTCTGCAAAACAGAGAAGATTCTCCCATGGCCCAGGACCGTGGCCTTCATAAGCACACAGCCCTTGGAGCAGCAGCCACTCAGGGGTGGCTCTTGTGTCTAATAGACACTTGGGGAACTGCCTCTCTTTAATACAGGTCCTGGGAAGTGGCACAGGAGACATGTCAATAAAAGTCTGCTTCCCCCAGAAGCAGACCCTGAGACATGGACTTCAGTGCACAGTAATTCAGGAAGTAAAGGAAACACCAGTAGAGGACTGAGAAGTGTACAAGAAAGGGAAGGCTCCCAGTAAAGGGCGTATTATCACACCAGAGACCACTTTGGGCAACTAGAGCTAAAGTCCATGGGGAAGCCGAAGAAAGCCTCAGGGTCCTCTTCCCAGATGGGCGAGGGAGCTGGGGTATTTATACACCTATCCTGCCATTCATTCTCCAGGTAGAGAGGTCTTTTGTAGCTCTGAAAAAAGCCTGCTGGGAGCGGTGGCTCACACCTGTAATCTCAACACTTTGGGAGGCCGAGGTGGATGGATCGCTTGAGTCTAGGAGTTCAAGGCTAGCCTGGGCAACATGGCAAAACTGCATCTCTACTAAAAAAAAATCTACCTATCTATATAGATATAAATACACACACACACACACACACACACACACACACACACACACACACATATATACACACAAAAATTAGCTGCGCATGGTGGCTCATCATTCATCATGCCTATAGTCCCAGCTATGTGGGGGGCTGAGGTGGGAGGATCACGGGGGCCCAAGAGGTCGAGGCTGTAGTGAGCAGAGATCATGCCACTGCACTTTCGCCTGTGCAACAGAGCATGAGTCTCTGTCTCAAAAAAATATATAAAAATAAAATATAAAGTAAAATGAAAAAAGCTTTGGCCGGGTGCAGCGGCTCATGCCTATAATCCTAGCACTTTGGGAGGCTGAGGTAGGCGGATTGCTTGAGCTCAGGAGTTTGAGACCAGCCTGGGCAACATGGTGAAAGCCTGCCTCTGCTAAAAATACAAAAAATTAGCCAGGCATGGTGGCGGGCGCCTGTAATCCCAGATACTGGGAAGGCTGAGGCACAAGAATCGGTTGAACCCGGGAGGCAGAGGTTGCAGTGAGCCGAGATCGTGCCATTGCACTCCAGCCTGGGCAACAGAATGAGCCTCTGTCTCAAAAAAAAAAAAAAAAAAAAAAAAAAGCCAAAAAAATTGCCTTCAGGTAATGAGATACAGAAACTGGAAGATGAAAGTTCAGTGAAACAGACTGAAGTGATGAGGTTTGAGGGATATGGTGGGGGCTCCACCCTGGGACCAATGCTCCTGGGGCCCAGATTCCACTAGTGAACTAAACCTTAGCACACTAAGCCAGTCTCAGCCAGTCCCAGCTATAGCTGGAAGCGGCCTTTTTAACATCTATGTGGAAGTCCACATATATTCAAATCTTATAAATCCCTGCTTAGATTTTTGTCTGCTGCTTCCATCAATTATGAGAGAGGTCTGTTATTTTGTCTTGTTCTCTTTTTCCTCTAGTTCAAAAGATCTCTTTTCTGTTTCTATTCTTGTAGTAGTTATCCTAGTAATTTCAACTTGCTTCCTGACTTATCAAAGTCTAAAATTAATCAATGCCTTTTCTTTCCCTGAACTATGCAACAACCTCAGAACACTTTAACTTCATTAACCAGTCTCCAGCTTATATACTATTGTCGCTGTGTGTTTTTTCTTTTTTTTAACCCCCAAGAGATATTATTATTTTGATTTTATGTAGTCAATGAATAACATGGATTATTTAGAAACATCTTAATTTCCAAATACATGGGGATTTTATGATTACCTTTTCTTTATTAATTTATAGCATATATGCATTGTGGTCTGAAAACATATTCTGTATCATTTTAATACTTTGACATTTGTTCAGATTTGCTTAATGGCCAAGGATACAGGATGTATTTGATTTCTAGAAATACTTCATGAGTGCTGAAGCAACGTGGATTCTGCAGTGGTTGCATACTGTGTTCTATAGACGTCTACTAGGTCAGGCTAGTTAATCATTAAATCCTCTGTGTTCTTACTGATTGTTTTTGTCTACTTGTTTTAGCAACTAATGGAGAGAGATATGTTAACATTTCCTGCTATGATTATGGATTTATGGATTTATCTGTTTCCCTTTGTCATTCTGCCATTTTTAATTTTTTACTTTATATCTTTTAAAAAGCATGTTGTAGCTGGGTGCGGAGGTTCAAGCCTGTAATCCCAACAATTTGGGAGGCTGAGGTGGGTGGATCACCTGAGGTCAGGCGTTCGAGACTAGCCTGGGCAACATGGTGAAACCCTGTCTCTACTAAAAATACAAAAAAATTAGCCGAGTGTGGTGGCAGGCGGCAATCTCAGCTACTCTGGAGGCCGAGGCAGGAGAATCGCTTGAACCCAGTAGACATAGGTTGCAGTGAGCCGACATCGTGCCATTGCACTCCAGCCTGGGCAACAAGAGTGAAACTCTGCCTCAAATAATAATAATAATAAAATAAAAAGCATGTTATTAGGTACATGCCAATTTAGAATTGTTATATTTTTCTGGCTAATTAAATTTTTATCATTATGAAATGACCTCTCCCATTATGAAATGATTTTGGCTTTAAAGTCTATTTTCTTCTGTAACCTCATTTCAACTTTATTTAATTTCAACAGATTTCTGTTGTTTAGTATTTGCTATGACTGGGATGTTTGTCCCCTTCAAAATTCATGTTGAAATTTAATTGCCATTTTGACAGTATTGAGAGGTGGGACCTTTAAGAAATGTTTAGGTCATAAATGCTCAACCCTCATGAATGGATTAATGCTGGGAGTGGGTTAGCCCCCTCTGGTGCACGTGCTCTCTCTCTCTTTCTGTCTCTCGCTGTCTCTCTCTCGCTCTCTTTCACTCCTTTGCTGTCTGCCTTTCACCATGTTATTATGCAGCAAGAAGGCCCTTGCCAGATGCTAGCACTCTGATTTTGGACTTCCCAGTCTTCAGAGCTGTGAAAACAAATTTCTATACATTATAAATTATCCAGTCTTAGATATTCTGTTATAGCAGCCCAAGACAGTTTTGCATAATATACTTTTTCTATCTTTCCGTTTTCAACTTTACTTTGTTTTTCTTTTCTTTTTAAAAATTGAGAAAGGTCTAGCTCTGTCACCCTGGCTGGGGTGCAGTGGCACAATCTTGGCTCACTATGGCCTCAGCCTCCTGGGGTCAAGCAATCTTCCCCTCAGCCTCCTGAGTAGCTGGGACTGCATGCGTGTGCCACCATGCCTGGCTATTTTTTTTCTATATTTTGTAGAGATGAGGTCTCACTAGAGATGACGTTGCCTAGGTTGGTCTTGGACTCCTAGGCTCAAGTGATCTGCCTGCCTCAGCCTCCCAAAGTACTGGGAATACAGGTGTGAGCCACCATGCGCAGTCCAATTTTCAACTTTTTTGTATATCTGTGCTTTAGGTGTGTTTCTTACACACAATATATAATTAGATTTTTATTATTCAGTCTGGTAATCTTTGCCTTTTGACTGAAATATTTGTTTTAAAACTTGTAGTCTATTATTATTATTTCATATACATTAGTGTTCGTTTAAACCTCCTACTTGAGGGCTGAGAGCAGTGGTTTATGCCTGTAATCCTAGCACTTGGGTGGCCAAGGTAGTTGGATCACCTGAGGTCAGGAGTTCGAGACCATCCTGACCAACATAGTGAAACCCTGTCTCTACTAAAGTACAAAATTAGCCAGGCGTGGTGGTGCATGCCTGTAATCCCAGCTACTTGGGAGGTTGAGGCAAAAGAATCACTTGAACCTGGGAGTGGAAGTTGCAGTGAGCTGAGATCTCGTCATTGCACTCCAGCCTGGGCAACAAGAACAAAACTCCATTTCAAAAATAAAATAAAATAAAATAAAATAAACCTCTTAGTTCAGTTTTTTTTTCTTTCTTTCTTTCTTTTTTTTAAACAGGATCTTGCTCGGTCACCCAGGCTGGAGTGTAGTGGCACAGTCATGGCTCACTGCAGCCTCGACCTCCCAGGCTCAAGTGATCCTCTCACCTTGGCATCCCGACTAGCTGGGACTACAGGCACATGCCATCACTCCTGGCTGATTTTTTTTTTTGAGATGGTGTCTAGCTGTGTTGCTCAGGCTGGAGTGCAGTGGCACGATCTTGGCTCACTGCAATCTCCGCCTCCCAGGTTGAAGTGATTCTCCTGCCTCAGCCTCCTGAGTAGCTGGGACTACAGGTACATGCCACCATGCCTGGCTGATTTTTTTGTATTTTTAGTAGAGAAGGGGTTTCACCATGTTGGCCAGGATGGTCTCAAGCTCTTGACCTCATGATCCACCCGCCTCGGCCTCCCAATGTGCTGGGATTACAGGCATGAGCCACCGTGCCCAGCCGATTTTTGTGTTTTTTGTAGGGATGGGGTTTCCCCATGTTGCCCAGGCCGGTCTTGAACTCCTGGGCTCAAGAAATCTGCCTGCCTAGGCCTCCCAAATTGCTGGGATTACAGATGTGAGCCACCACCCCCACCCAAGATCATTTTCTATCCGCTAGAAATAAAATATTTAGAATGTCTTTGGTATATTTAGATCTGTTGATGGCAAACTGTTTCAGTTTTTATTTGTCTGAAAATGTCTCCTTTATGGTTGTTTTTCTTCCAAATGTCTAATACACGGAAAGAAAACAAATGTCAACCCAGAATTCTACACCCAGCAAAAATATCCTTCAGGAATGAAGGTAAAATAAAGACATATGATCTTTCCACTGAACTCTTAGTTCTTCTCACCCAAACCTGCCCTTCCCTAGCAATACCAAAATTTTGAGTGGAGAGTGCAAAAGTATTGGAGTTATCCAAGATTCGTTTTCTTTTCCTTTTATCTCATATCCGGTTCTTTGTTAAATCTTGTCTAATCTAGTTCAATCCAGCCACTTCTTACTTCCCCCACTTCAACAGCCTTAGCTCAAACCACCATCACCACCATTTCTCACCCAAACTGTAGCAATAGGCCCTATTGTTTTCTCTGCTTCCTCTCCCACCCACATTCTTTTTTTTTTTTTTTTTTTTTGAGATAATATCTCACTTAATCCCCAGACAGGAGTACAATGGCTGCAATCACGGGTCACTGCAGCTTTGATCCCTCCGGGCTTAAGCTATCCTCCCATCCCTCAGCCTCCTGAGTGGCTGGGAGTATAGGCATGCACCACCACACCTGGCTAATTTTTGATTATTTTTTGTAGAGAAGATGTCTCACTATGTTTCCCAGGCTGGTCTCGAACTCTTACACTCAAGTGATCTGCCTGCCTCACCCTCCCAAAGTGCTGGGATGATAGGTGTGAGCCACTGCCCCTGGCCCACATTCTATTTTTGATAACACTTATTTATTTATTTATTTATTTACTTACTTATTTATTTTGAGATGGAGTCTCACTCTGTCACCTGGGCTGGAGTGCAGTAGCGTGATCTCAGGTCACTGCAACCTCTGCCTCCTGGGTTCAAGCGATTCTCCTGCCTCAGCTTCCTGAGTAGCTGGGATTACAGGTGCCTGCCACCATGCCCGGCTAATTTTTTGAATTGTTTTTTTTTTTTTGGTAGAGACGGGGTTTCACCATGTTGGCCAGGTTGGGCTCAAATCCTGACTTTGTGATTCGCCTGCCTCACACAGGAGATATTGTTATTTCCCTGCTCAAACCCTCCAGTGTCTTTGCATCACATTTAGAATAAGATACAAACTTGGCTGGGTGTGGTGGCTCACGCCTGTAATCCCAGCACTTTGGGAGGCCGAGGCAGGTGGATCATTTGAGGTCAGGAGCTCGAGATCAGCCTGGCCAACATGGTGAAACCCTGTCTCTACTAAAAATACAAAAACTAGCCGGGCGTGGTGGCACAGGCCTGTAATCCCAGCTACTTGGGAGGCTGAGGCACAAGAATGGCTTGAACCTGGGAGACAGGTTGCAGTGAGCTGAGATCACGCCACTGCACTCCAGCGTGGGAGACAGAGCAAGACTCCATCTCAAAACAAAACAAAAAAAGAATAAGATACAAACTCCATCCTTAGTGTACATGGTTGGCTCCTAGCTACCTCTCTAACTTGATTTCATACTGTTGCTCTCCCTGGTTCACTGAGCTTCAGCCACACTGGAACCTCATTGTTCTCACTCATGCCCACTTTACATCCGTCTCAGGGCCTTTCCTCCTGCTCTCCCTTCTGCCTGGAATGTGCCCCCACATTGCCGTCTGGCTCCCTCCCTCACTTCATTTTCCTCTCTGCTCAGATGTCAATTCATCAGGAAGAGCTTCCCAGACCATCCTTTCTGAACTGGTAGTCCTAGCACTCTCTTTTTTTTTTTTTTTGAGATGGAGTCTCGCTCTATTGCCCAGGCTGGAATGCAGTGGCACGATCTTGGCTCACTGCAACCTCCTCCACCTACGGTGTTCAAGCGATTCTCCTGCCTTAGCCTCCTGAGTAGCTGGGATTACAGGTGTACGCCACCGTGTCTGGTTAATTTTTTTTTTTTTGAGATGGAGTCTTGCTCTGTTGCCCAGGCTGGAGTGCAGTGGCACGATCTTGGCTCACTGCAACCTCCTCTGCCTCCCGGGTTCAAGTGATTCTCCTGCCTTAGCCTCCCAAGTAGCTGAGATTACAGGCACATGCCACCATGCCTGGTTAATTTTTGTATTTTTAGTAGAGAAGGAGTTTCCCCATGTAGGCCAGGCTAGTATCAAACTCCTGACCTCAAGTGATCCACCCGCCTCGGCCTCCCAAAGTGTTGGGATTACAGATGTGAGCCACTGCACTCAGCAGTCCTGGCTCTCTCTATCCCCTTCTCTGCTTTAATTTTCTTCGTAATAATTGTAACTTTCTGACCTCATTTCATATGTTCTAGATTGTAAACTCCAAAAGGACAAAACTTTATCTTATTCACTTTAATCATCCTTAGTGTCTAGAACAGTTCCTGGCACAGAAGAGATTCTCAATAAATGCCTATTGAATGGATAAATAGCATTGTGTCTATTTACAATAAGAATGCATATTAAAACATTTTAGTGCACATATAGCTTGGGTACCTAACTTTATCAGCTTCTTATTACAAAGTTGGGCTTAATTCCCTGATTACCTCAACACCCCATTCATATGATGACAAATCCTCAGTCTCTCCTCAGAGGGATCCCTAGTTATCTCTGGGAGTTCCCAAAGTAGGGCTCACAGGAGTGGCGTGCTGGAGTCAGCATGCACAGGCGCCCTAGAGCCAATTGTTACATCTTCAGGAATCCTGTGAGCTGCTTGTTATTTGGTGGTAGCTTGAAATTGGCCCTAGTGGGAATATTTATACTGTGGAAATTAATGAATGCTACAAGTCAGGGTGGTTTTCTTAAATTAAAGAAAAATTTTGAGCCAGTTTACCAATACAAGGGTCCCCAAACTAGTTAGTAAACTACAGTAACCAGACGGCATCAACTCTCTAGCTGAGGCTCCATAGGGAAGGCTCTTGAAGCCCCAGTCACCACTGCCCAGCCTGAGAAGGCCAATGTCCCTGCCAAGGCCAGTCTATCATATACACTCAGGGAGACAGAGGTGAAGGCAGGGGCTGCCCGTCCGGTACATACAGAAACAGAACGGAGCATCGAAGCTACAGGGTGCCTCTAAAACTTCCCTCAGCTGCTTCTCTCACCATCTGGCTGTCAGAGCTCTTAGAATCTATTTTATGTCATTTTATTTTCTATTTTATTGTTTTTAGAGACAGGGTCTCACTCTGTTGTTCAGGCTGGAGTTGAGTGGCGCAATCATAGCTCACTGTGACCTTGAACTCCTGGGCTCAAGTGATCCTCCCGACTCGGCTTCCTGAGTAGCTAGGATTACAGGCATAAACCACCATGTTTGCCTATTTTTTCTTTTTTTTTCTTTGAGATACAGTCTCACCCAGGCTGGAGTGCAGTGGCGCCATCTCAGCTCACTGCAACCTCCACCTCCTAGGTTCAAGCGATCCTCCTACCTCAGCCTCCTGAGTAGCTGGAATTACAGGTATGTGCCACCATGCCAGGCTAATTTTTGTAATTTTGGTAGAAATGGGGTTTCACCATGTTGCCCAGGCCGGTCTTGAACTCCTGGGATCAAGCGATTTGCCCACCTTGGCCTCCCAAAGTGTTGGGATTACAGGCGTGAGCCACCACACCCAGCCCCACCTATTTTTTTTTTTTTTAATTTTGTAGACAGGAGTCTAGCTACACTGCCCATGCTAGTCTTGAATTTCTGGCCTCAAGCGATCCTTCTGCCTTGGCCTCCCAAAGCACTGGGATTACAGGTGTGAGCCACCACACTTGGGCATTATTTTATTCTTGAACCAAGGCACCACAGTGGTGGTAGCAAGGGTGGCCTGGGGACTCTATCCTCCTGTGGCAGACTCTGCTCATCATGTTTTCCGTATCCGTGGTTTCCTCTTTTTTACTTGGCTGTGATGCCAGAGCCACAGAACAGCAGAGCAAGAAGACAGAAGCAGCTACCAGCCATATGGGTGCTGGAGACAAAATAAAATCTTTCTACTCACATGAGACACTGTTGGCTGGCTTATGTGTGCTTGAATCAGTTCCTAACTGATACACTCTGATTTGTAGCATTCACTAATTTCCGTGGTGTAAATATTCCCCCTGGGGCCAATTTCTCTATAATGTCTGTCCACTCCCCTAAGCCAGTTAAGTAAAAACACGTATTTTCTATGTAAGTACAACATCAAAACAAGTTCCCTAGGAATCCACCCCATGGCCAGATGGCTGCCTCCAAGCCTCTCCATAGCCTCTAGGGCTGCCCTTGTGGTTCCATAAATGTCCCTTCTCTTACTTGCTGCGTTACTGCCTCCCTAGGACCCACCCAGGCAGGAAGCACCCAGAAGATATTTCTCCTGAGTCTGCCTCCTCCACAGGACAAGACATTTATGCCAAGGAGACAGCAGAGTGGGGGCTTTTAAGCTTGTGGTTTGAGCCCTGATACTTACAAGCATCCTGGGAGTTATTTGTTTAACTCTCAGTTTGCTCTTCTGTATAATGGGCTCAATATTCCCAGCCTTACCGGGCTGATTGCTGTGAAGATTAAATGAGAAAATACCCAGAGTAAGTGCTCAGTGCTGTGCCCAGTCATCTTAGGATAAATTCCTTGAAGAGGAATTTCTGGGTTGCAGTTTCTGCTCATTCAGAATTTTGAAATTAAATTTTGAATTTAAAAATCCCTTCCAATGGGTTAATTCCAGTGTGAGAATATCCCATTGCTCCAGAACTTCATTACTACCATGGATGGTCATTTTCTTTATCTTTGCTAATTGTTTAGGCAAAGGCAGTATTTTGTTTTTTTCTCGTTCACTTTAAAGTTGGGTGTCTCTTTAATTCCTAACAGAGTTGATTACTCTTTCATGTTTTTTGGTCATTTGGATTTCTTTTGACAATTTTTTTTTTGAGACAGAGTTTCACTCTTATTGCCTAGGCTGGAGTGCAATGGCACAATCTCAGCTCACTGCAACCTCCGCCTCCTGGGTTCAAGCGATTCTCCTGCCTCAGCCTCCCGAGTAGCTGGGATTACAGGCACCCACCACCATACCTGGCTAATTTTTTGTATTTTTAGTAGAGATGGGATTTCACCATATTGGCCAGGCTGGTCTTGAACTCCTGACCTCAAGTCATCTGCCCACCTCAGTCTCCCAAAGTGCTGGGATTACAGGCGTCAGCCACTGCACCCGGCCATTGCAAATTTCTTGTTCTCACCTTGCACCTGTTTTCTTTTGAGTTGTAGGGGGTGAGGGAAACGGAGCAGTTGAAGCTGGTTTGGGTGATGCAGTGGCAGTAGAATTGACAATAACAAGAGGGATGTGAGAGAAGTTTGAAAGCAAAATAGTTGGTGATTTTGGTGATGGTTTGGTTGTGGGTGGAGAAGGAGAGAGGGCAGTTCAGAATGACACCCAGGTTTCTGGTTTGAACGGTTCATTTGACGGCAGTGGCCTTTTCTGAGATGAAGATTAGTGGTGAAGATGATGTTTGTCATTTTGGTCATTTGAGTTTGAGATGCTCTGTGGAGCACCAGAGTCTAGTAAACAGTTGGATTTGTAGGCTTGGTGCTCTGAAGGCTGATGTCAGTGGGAGGCCAAGTCCTTGATCTGTGGTATGAGAATTCCCATGGAGACTGTGCAAGGAGGAGGACTTAATAGAGAAGAGAGAGGAACGCCTGTACTGAACAGGTGGACAGAGAAAGAAGACTGGGAAGTAGTGATGGGAAAAGTAATCGGAGATGAGAGGGATGGGGGCCATGGATGCTACGGAAGAGGGTGATCATGACAAAGAAGTGGGGGAACAGGATCAAAGACATTGCGTAAGACCAAGAGGAGAGATATCCCCGTGGGTTTGGAGATGAGGAAGAGCCGTTTAATAGTGTGAGGGTGGCAGAAGCCAGACTATGATGGGTTGAGGAGTGAATGAGGTGAGGACACAAATACTGAAGGTTGGGTCTCTACAGGGTCAGAAATGTTGAGGAAAATGAGTGGTGGTCCTAGCTAGAGGGGGCATGCCTATTTCCCCACCCCTTTACCAATACTGGATTTGGCCATTTTTAAAAATTTATTAATTTATTAATTTTTATTTATTTAGTTTTTGATACAGGGTCTCGCTCTCTCACCCAGGCTGTAGTGCAGTGGTGTGATCATGCCTCACTGCAGCCTTGACCTCCTGGGCCCAAGCCATCCTCCTACCTTAGCCTCCCAAGTAGCTGGGACTACAGGTGTGCGCCACCATGCCCAGCTAATGTTTTGGTTTTTTGTAGAGACAGGGTCTCCCTATGTTACCCAGGCTGGTCTCATGGAACTCCTGGGCTCAAGTGATCCTTCCACTTTGGCCTCCCAAAATGCTGGGATTACCAGCGTGAGCCACCGTGCCCAGCCCAGTTTTTAGTCTTCCCCTAGTTGATAAGTAAAAGTGTCTTTTCACTATTTTTATTTGCATTTATTTGATTTTCAGTGTGGTTAATTGGTCATTTGCTTTTCTTAGAAGAGTCACCCCTCCCAGGGTTGTTAGATTTAGCAAATAAAATATAAGATGCCCAGTTAAAGCTGAATTCCAGATTGTTAACTGAAAAAATCACACCATTTATAAATTTGGCAAGACTATTTCTTGTAAAGGGTTGCAGCCTGCAGGTTGGCCATTCTGCATGCTGAGAAGCACAGCCTCCAGCAGAGGCTCCTTAAGCACTTGGGGAGAGGGGAGAATGGAACAGGGATTTCTGCTGAATGGGTTGGTCAAAGTATACATATTCAGCAGGTTATAGGAAGAGCCATGAATATTCACAAAGGGGGGCCTGACACATGAATACTGAACAAACATGCATGTTACATGCATCCCATGTTCACTTTGGGGTGGGGACATAACATTTAAATGCCTTACAATTAAGCCCTATACATCAAAAGGTGAAGTAGGAACAGGAAGGCACTCAAGCGTAGCCTCTGTAAACCAGCCAGAGCCAGTCCATGAGTGGTGATCTCTTATCAGGAGAACGTTACTGAAATGAGTCTCTTGTCCAGTCAAAGTCGTAGTTATGGCTTGTGGAGCAGGGCTGGGAGGGGGTCAGTTAGTCAGAGTCTCATGGTGAATGAGCTGCAACTGTTTTACTATCGCTTGTCTCAAAGCTAGGGTTTGTTTCGCTGCTAGAGAAAAAGAAAATAGAACATAGTTTATTCTCTCTTTTTTTTTTTTTGAGACCAATTCTCTCTCTGTTGCCCAGGCTGGAGTGCAGTTGCACAATCTTGGTTCGCTGCAACCTCTGCCTCCTGGGTTCAAGTGATTCTCCTGCCTCAGCCTCCGGTGTAGCCTCCCGTGTAGGTGGATGTGTGCATGCCACCACATCCAGCTAATTTTTTTTTTTTTTTTTGTATTTTTAGTAGAGACAGAGTTTCACCATGTTGGCCAGGCTGGTCTTGAACTCCTGATCCGCCCACTTTGGCCTCCCGAAGTGCTGGGATTACAGGTGTGAGCCACCATGCTTGGCCTAGTTTATTCTTAAATTTTTTTTTTATTTTAAAAATTTGATTTTATTTTAAAAATAGAGATGGGATCTCACTATGTTGCCCAGGCTGGTCTTGGACTCCTGGCCTCAAGCAATCGTCCAACCTCGGCCTCCCAAAGCACTGGAATTACAGATGTGAGCCACCATGCCTGACCCATAACTTATTCTATGAGTGTAGGGGTGCATGACTTAACCCTAGCTTGGCATGGCCTTATGTCTTGTTTATAATTTGGTTTCGTATTGTCACAAACTATCTGTTTCATCAGTCTTACAATCACTATTTTTTTTTCCTCGCTCTGTGGCCCAGGCTGAAGTACAGTGGCACGATCTCGGCTTACTGCAACCTCTACCTCCTGGGTTCAAGTGATCCTCATGCCTCAGCCTCCCAAGTAGCTGGGACTACAGGCAGGCGCCCCCACACCTGGCTAATTTTTTGTATTTTTTAGCAAAGATGGGGTTTCATCATGTTTCCCAGGCTGGTCTTAAACTTCTGACTTCAAGTGATCCACCCACTTTGGCCTCCCAAAGTGCTAGGATTACAGGTGTGAGCCGCCTCGCCCTGACTTTACGATCTCCATTTTAACGTGAATGCTGGCCAGTTGTTGTGTCTAAACTGCAAAAGGGAGAGGGTATAGCGAGGCGCATCCTCTCTCCTGTCCTGTCATGGCTGGGAGCTCAGTTTTTAAGGTTTCTTCGGAGCCTGCATGGTTACCAGTGGGTCTGTTCGGTGGTTGGGAGTGCTAAGGACTTTATTTTTAGTTCTCAAGATAAACAAGAAATAATTTTAAAGTATAAGTATGTCCCAGATAATTCATGGGGTATACCTGTATTTTATCTGGCCACCCTCCCCCACCCCAAGTTTATAAAAAATACCACATGTACACATTTATAGCCCAGTGTAGTTTCACTTAGTGTTTTGAGTCATTTCAAGTTTATTTTGTGAGATATAGTTCTAACTTAATTTTTTCTTTTTTCTTTTTTTTTGAGACAAAGTCACACTCTTGTCCCCCAGTCTGGAGTGTAATGGTGCGATCTCGGCTCACGGCAACCTCCACCTCCCGGCTTCAAGTGATTCTCCTGTCTCAGCCTCCCGAGTAGCTGGGATTACAGGTGTGCACCACCACGCCCAGCTAATTTTTTGTATTTTTAAGTATAGACGGGGCTTCACCATGTTGGCTAGGCTGATCTCGAACTCCTGACCTCAGGTGATCTGCCCGCCTCGGTCTCCCAAAGTGCTAGGATTACAGGCGTGAGCCACTATGCCCGGCTCACTTTTTCTTAAGTGGTTAGGAAGTTGTCCCAACATTATTTATTGAATAATCTAGCAATTTCTCACTGATGAGGAAAACCATGTTGATCATTCATCGAATTCTTTTATGCACTTTGGTCTCATCTTTCTATTCTGTTTTATTGATCACTTGTCTATTCTGTTTTATTAATTATGATTTTAACTTTTCTCTATTTATGATGCTTTGACATCTTGGGGGTATTACTAATCTTGGAGAGACCACCCCTCCCAGGGCTAGCTCATTCTTAGTAAACAACTTGCCTGTGAGCAAGTTGTTTAAATGCAAGTTGTTCTGTATGAAAACCAACCAATCTGGAGCCCATACCTGAAACTACCTTCTTATCTAACACACCAACCCAAAATTCCTCCTGCCCTAAACTGAGGCAGAGCCAGGTATTAGACAACCAGGGACCGCCTCTTCATCCCAGAGCTAGTGAAAGTATTCAGACTATCCAATTCTAAACCTGTTCAGCTGCTTACCTGGCCTCACCCACTCCTTCCCAGGAGTACCACAAGAAAGGCCCTGGCCCATGCTTTCCCCTGCTCCTTCTGCCTCTTGACTGACCCTGGTGCTTCTCTGTGTGGCCCTGCATGGTGTGGCATGCACCCTCCTTCTGGCAACCGTTAATAATAAACCCTTCTTTCAAGGGAAGTTGTGTCTGTCACCTTACCATGTCTGATGAGAATAAAATCCTTTTAAATATATATATATATATATAAAATAATAATTATTTTTTTTAGATGGAGTCTCGCTCTGTCTCCCAGGCTGGAGTGCAGTGGCACAGTCTTGGCTCACTGCAGCCTCCACCTCCCGGGTTCAGGCGATTTTCCTGTCACAGCCTCTGGAGCAGCTGGGATTACAGGTGAGTGGCACCACACCTGGATAATTTTTGTATTTTTAGTAGAGATGGGTATCACCATGTTGGCCAGGTTGGTCTCAAACTCCTGACCTCAAGAGATCCGCCCGCCTTGGCCTCCCAAAGTGCTGGGATTACAGGCATGAGCCACCACGCCCAGCCAAAATCCTTTTAAATTTTAAAACATCTGTGCCAGGGCCATATTGTTTTAATTTCTAAAACTTTGTAATTTATTTTAATGGATGGGGAAGCCCCTTCTCAATCTTATTTTTCAGATTTTTCCTGAATATTTTTATAGCTTTATGCCTCAATTTAATTTTAGAATTGCTTTCTAAATTCTAAGATAAGGACTTTAGGGATTTTGAGTTGGAATATGTAAATTTTAACGTTAATTTGAGGGAAATAGGTGGGTATGCCTTTACCAATATTATGAATGGAATATTTGCCCATTAACTTTTCTAACTATTTAAAGCCATTTTTTTTGAGATGGAGTGTCGCTCTGTCACCCAGGTTTGAGTGCAGTGGCACGATCTTGGCTCACTGCAACCTCCACGTCCTAGGCTCAAGTGATTCTCCTGCCTCAGCCTCCTGAGCAACTGGGACTACAGGCACGTGCCACCATGCCCAGCCAATTTTTGTATTTTTAGTGGAGATGGGGTTTCACCATGTTGACCAGGCTGGTCTTGTACTCCTGACCTCAAGTGATCCGCCCACCTCATCCTTCCGAAGTGCTGGGATTATAGGCATGAGCCACCACACTCAGCCTCTAACTACTTTTTATTGTTTGGTGAGAATGCTATTGATTTTTGTATATTTGCTTTATAATTGGCTACATTCCTGGACTCACTTAATATTTTTAATGGATTTTTTGGGGGGGATTTCTAGATATATAGTCATATTAACTTTATATGATGCTTACTTTGCCTCCTTCCTTCTAATATTTATATATCATTTCATGTGTTTCCCTAACTAAATTAACTAGGACTTTCAGAGCAATGTTAATTAAGAGTTGTGACTGGGACGCTTGATTGTTCTTCGCTTAATGGAGCTAGAGTTTCATTGTGAAACATGATGCTTAAAGTTGGTCTGAGACATTTTAAAAAATCATAAGAAAGAATCTTATTTCTATTTTACAAAGGCTTTAAAAACTTAGTTATATGGATATTATATTTATCAAGTGCATTTTCATTATCTTTTAAAATATATGGTTTTCTTTTTCTACTTATTAACAAGATAAATTATATTAATAGTTTTTCTAATATTGATCAATCTTTTTATTCCTGTAACTAATACCACTTGGTCATGGTATATTTTTCTTTTAAACCATTATTATAGACTATTTCTCAGATAAATTACATTAATAGATTTATTAATATTGAACCATCCTAATATTCCTATGATAAACACCACTTGATCAAAGTATATTTCTATCCTAATACACTGTTAAGTTGTCCTTGCTAATATTTTTAAGAGTACGAACTCCTAGCCTGTAAACGCAGTTGTATGAGAAATATAGCATTTCTCTCTCTCTCTCCTTTTTTTTTTTTTTTTCAGAGGCAGGGTCTTGCTATGTTGTCCAGGCTGGACTGCAGTGGCCTACGGGCTTGAGCAATCCTGCCTCGGCCTCCCAAGTAGTTCAGACTACAGGCACATGCCACCAAGCCTGGCTTTTTATCTTTTTTAGTTTTTGAGATAGGGTCTTGCTATGGTGCCTAGGTTGGTCTGGGACTCCTGTCCCCAAGCTATCCTCCTGCGTCAGCCTCCTAAATAGCTAGGATTACAGGTGTGAGCCACCACGCCCAGCAACATTTCTCATCCTGCCTCAATTTTATTTAGGAGTTTTGTAGCAATGTGAGTAAGCGAGGTTGGTCTTGTCTTTTTCTTTTCTGCATGACCCTTGTCGAGTTAGGTGGACAAGATCTTCTTAAAGAAAACCAAGGATATTTTCTTCTTTCTCTATGCCCTGGAACAGTTGTCCCTGTTAATTCATAGAACTGCCTAACATAGGATGCATTATTTCCATTTTATACCTGAGGATACTGAGGTTCAGACTGGCCGCCATTAAGCCTGATGTCAAGGTCTCTGGGAACTTTGTTACAGAGAAGCAACGTAGCATGGTGGTTGTCTTAGCACATTTGTGCTGCTGTAACAAATTACTTGAGATGGAGTCATTTATAAAGAACAGACATTTATTTTCTCACTGTTTTGGAGACTGGGAGTTCCAAGACCAAGGTGCTGACAGGTTTGGTGTCCAGGAAGGCCCTGCTCAGATTATGGTATCTTCTTACCATGACACCCTCACGTGGCACAAGGGGGAAGAGCAGAAAGGGGCCTAGCTAGTTCCTTTGAGCCCTTTCATCACGGCACTAATCCCATTCACAAGGGCAGTCCCTCATGATTTCATCACCTCCCAAAAGGCCCCACCTGTTAATACCATCACCTTGGGGTTTCAGTTCCAGTATATGAGTTTTGAAGGGACACACACATCCAAACCATTGCAGTGGTTAAGAGTTTGAGCTCAGCGGGGCACAGTGGCTCATGCCTGTAATCCCAGCACCTTGGGAGGCCTAGGTGGATGGATCACCTGAGGTCAGGAGTTCGAGACCAGCCTGGCCAATATAGTGAAACCCTGTTTCAACTAAAAACACACAAAAATTAGCTGAGCGTGGTGGCACACGCCCATAATCCCAGCTACTTGGGAGGCTGACGCAGGAGAATTGCTTGAACCTGGGAGGCGGGGATTGCAGTGAGCCAAGATTGCGCCACTGCACTCCAGCCTAGGTGACAGAGTGAGACACCATCTCAAAAGAAAAAAAAAAAGAGTTTGAGCTCTCAGGATAGGCTAACCAGTCAAGTGACCTTACTGGGGAGTTGGGAGACCTTCACCTACAGTTCTCATGAGTTCTCATCTCAAGATGATTGAGTATAGAACTGAGAGCATTGCCTGGCACATAGTAAACACTAAATAGATGGGAGTTGGAAAACAGAATGGAACAAAACCAAACCCAGAAGGCGGAACCAGGAATCAGGCCAAGGGAGAAGAGCCGTTCTGAGGATGGCTGCTTCCAGGCTGAGGAAAAGCGTCAGGAACAATCTATCTCTGTCCTCAGTAGCACTCCTTCTGTGCCTTCCAGATTAGCACGTCTTGCCAGAACAGAGAGGTGGGCACCAGCTCAACAATTGGTTTTCTGCCTGGAGGCCTCAGATTCTCCTAAGCCAGGGCCCTTTATGGTCAGTCCTGGCCTGGGATTGTATTAGAAGAAAGACTTCTGCAATCAAAGTAAAAGCAATTCGCTTTTTTTTTTTTTTTTAAATAAAGCGACAGGGTCTTGCCCTGTTGCCTAGGCTGGAGTGCAGTGGCATGATCGTAGCTCACCACAGCCTCAAACTCCTGGGCTCAAGGGATCCTCCTACCTCAGCCTCCCAAGTAGCTAGGACTATTGGTGCACACCACCATGCCCATCTAATTTTTTATTTTTATTTTTTTGTAGAGATGGGGTCTCACTTTGTTTCCCAGGCTGGCCTTGAGTTCCTGGGCTCAAGTGATCCTCTGCCTTTGTCCCTGAAAGTACTGGGATTACAGGCCTGAGCCACCTCACCTGGTTGCAATTCACATTTTTACTGGTATGTCCTGAATAATGTAAAAAAGGATTTGTGATGGTTAATTTTAGGCATCAACCCGACTGGGTTAAGGGATATCCCATTAGCTGGTGAAGCCTTATTTCTGGGTATGTCTGTGAGGGTGGAAGAGATGGGCATTTGAACCAGTGGACTGAGTAAGGAAGATTCACCCTCACCCGAATGGCTGAGGGTCTGGATAAAACAACAAAGCAGAGGAGAGGAATATTCACTCCCCTGGAGCTGGGACACTCATCTTCTCCTTCCCTTGGACATCTGAACTCCAGGTTTTCTGGCCTCTGGACTCCAGGACTTGCACCAGTGATCTGCCAGGTTGTCAGGCCTTTGGCCTCAAACTCAGAGATACACCATTGGCTACCCTGATCTGAGGCCTTTGGACTTGGACTGAGCTATGCCACCAGCTTCCCTGGCTCTTCAGCTTGCAGATGACATACCATGAGACTTCTCAGCCTCCATAATCATGTGAGACAATTTCCACAGTTAATTTCCTCTCATCTATCTATCTATCCATCCATCTCATCTGTATCTATCTATCTCACCTCTATCTCTATCTATTTAATCGCTAGCTTTTTTTTTTTTTTTTTTTTTTTGGTGAGATGGAGTCTCGCTTTATCACCCAGGCTGGAGTGCGGTGGCTCCATCTTGGCTTACTGAAACCTCCGTCTCCTGTGCTCAAGTGATCCTCCCACCTCAGCCTCCCAAGTAGCTGGGACTACAGGCGTGTGCCACCATGCCCAGATAATTTTTGTATTTTTAGTAGAGACAGGGTCTCACTATGTTGCCCAGGCTGGTCTTGAGCTCCTGAGCTCAAGGGATCCACCTGCCTCAGCCTCTCAAAGTGTTGGGATTACAGGTGTGAGCCACCGTGCCCGTAATCTGTATCTCATCTCTATATCTGTCTGTCTATCTATCTATCTATCATCTATCATCTATCTTATGTATCTAATCCATCATCTATCAGTCATCTATCTAATCTATCTTCTATCTAATCTATCATCTATCTGTCATTTATCTTATCTATCTATCTATATCCACCCATCTAATCCATCCATCCATCCATCTATCCATCCATCCATCCATCCATCCTATAGGTTCTGCTTCTCTGGAGAACTCTAATAATATAGGATTCAATGAAGAATGCTCATACCTGAAGTTGCCTCTTTTCTCACTCATCTCCCAGCTGCCTTGAAGACTCAGCCCTTCACCCTCAACTCCCATCCCAGCTGGGTGACCATCCCCTCTCCTTCCAGCCCTCATTCCATTCCTTCTCTATGTGGTGCTCACTCATGGAGCTCAGCCCCCAACATGACCTCCAAGGCAAGGTAGTTTGTTTTGGGCTCTGATTCTTCTCCCACATGAACCAGCTGCTCCTAGAACTGGCTGACGCTCTTCTTTGACGTCCTTGAGGATGATTTTTGTTTGCAGAGAAGACTATTAAGAAGGTTTATTTTTGGTTTTAAAAATGGAGTCGATTTATTAAAATTACAAATTCAAAAACCTTGGTTCCTCCTTAGGCTTTTATGTTCAGCTTACAAATCTTATTATTCTATTTATAAGCCTAATAAATGTCAACAATAATTTTTAAGGTGACTTTGAATAATGTTTGGTCCCACTTAAGAACTTAGTTAATTAAACACCTTTACAAATAAACTTAATAAATATATTTGATTTCTTTTTAAGTATTTAAGTTTTCTCACTTAACAAACAAAACTTCCCTGAGTACAAAATAATTCCTATCAATCTAGAAAATTAAACTAATAAATATGGTGAGCCTAAAACTCACCTAGATTTTCCAATATTGTGCATTACTTTAATAAGATTTCAATTTGAAATCATAGGTCTTAATTAATTACCCCATTGCACATTTAAAATGGAGTTACAAGATTGTCATTCTAGTAGGCCAAATACTCTTAAACATTATAAATACATAAAACATTATGGTTTTGATGGTCTTAGACCTTTCTATACTTAATTTTAAATAATAATCGCTAATGCTTATATAGTGTTTTCTATGTGCCAGGTTCTGTTCTAAGTGCTTTTCACATATTACGCATTAGTGCATTTAATTATCATGACCCTTGACCACACACCTCGAGTGGGCCCGGAAGGCTGCCTAGCAAGCACACTCCGTGCCGCAGACCCTTCACTCTCCCACGTGCTCTGAAGTGAGTGCTTCATACATCCTGCTCACTCCTCAACTTCCCAGCACCTCTCCCGTCTCATTCTCAGCCAGTGACCTGCCCTGCAATGATCCATGGTCATCCCCATCAGCAAGCAGACATGCTGTGATTTCTCCCATCTTATAACACAGAACAAGACAAAACAAACGTTTTTGACCAGATTTTCCTGCCAGCTACTACCCCACTTTTTTCTTACTCACCTCTGCGGTAAAACTCCTCAAGAGGGTGGTGGGTTTGGCTCCCCATTCCTCTCTTCCCAGGCTATTCTAAACCCACCCTGCCAGTCCTTCTCTTCAGTACTTGCCTGGATCATCTTCTTTCATCTTAGTGGACGCACCCAGCAGTAGCATCTGACACGCCCTCTCTCTTCCTGCAGACACCACTTCTAGGACATCACCTTCTCTGGGTTTTCCTCCTACATCACTGGTTATGCTAAGTCTCCTTGGTGGTTCCTCCTCTTCCCTCGTCTCTGCTCATGTTGGATGTCCTGGGTCTTGGCAAGATCCATTGAAGCTCCTCTCTTCCCTATGTGCTCTCATTTCCTGGCTGGTCTTTAATACATTTTCTGATATGCCTATGATTCCCGAAGTTTTATTGTCAGCCTAGAACTCTCTTCTCACTCCACACTCAAGTATCCAATCACCTAGTGGAGCTCTCTACTTGGATGTCTAATAGACGTCTAAGAGCTGGGTGTGTGGTACGCACCTGTAGTCCTAGCTACTCGGGACACTGAGCGGGGAGGATTGCTTGAGCCAGGAGTTGGAGGCTGCAGTGAGCTGTGATCACGCCACTGCACCCCAGCCTGGGCGACAGAGTGAGACTCTTTCTCAAAAAATAAAATAAAATAAAATAAAAATAGACATCTCAAACTGAACATGTTCAAAACTGAATTCCTGATCTTTCCCCTACAAAGGCTGCTCTACCTCAGTTGATGAGTGTCCTTCCAATTGCTCAGACCAAAAACGGATGACTCCCCTCTCTTCCTCACACCCCATATTCCAGTTGGGAAATTCTGTTGGTTCTACCATCAAAATACATCCAGAATCTGGCCATTTCTTACCACCTCCGCTGTTACTGCCTTTGTCTGAACCACTGCGATCTCTCGCATGGATTGCTGCAATAGCCATTGCATTTCCTGTATGTTCTTCCTGCGTCTACCTTGTTCACTTATCTTCTAGTCTCAACACAGAATCCAGAGGGATTCTTTTAATATGTGATCAGATCATGTCCTTCCTCTGCTCAAAACCTTTGGTGGCTCCCATATCATTCAGAGTAAAAGCCAAAGTCCTTTCAGTGCCCTCCAGGGCTTGCCACCATCTGATTCCTTTCCCTTTTTTTTTTTTTTTTTTTTTTTAGACGGAGTCTCTCTCTGTCACCCAGGCTGGAGTGCAATGGCGCGATCTCGGCTCACTGCAACCTCTGCCTCCCCGGTTCAAGTGATTCTTTTGCTTCAGGCTCCTGAGTAGCTGGGATTACAGGTGCATGCCACCACATCTGACTAATTTTTGTATTTTAAGTAGAGACAAGGGTTCATCATGTTGGTCAGGCTGGTCTCGAACTCCTGACCTTGTGATCCACCTACCTCGGCCTCCCAAAGTGCTGAGATTACAGGTGTGAGCCACCACACCCGACCCTGATTCCTTTTCTTACTCCTTTCTCCCCTCCTCAGCTGCAGCCATCTGGTTTTCTTGTTTTTTCTCCAACACTCCCTGACAAGCTCTTGCCGCAGGGCCTTTGCGCTAGCTGTTTGTTTGTTCCTTCTGCTGGGAGAGCTCTTTCCCCAGATATCTGCTTTGACTCACTCACTCACCTCCTTTAAGTTCCCACTCAAATCTCACCATCTCAATGAAGCCAACTCTGACTACTCTAGGAATCTAGCAAGCCCTCCCTCCCCTCTTTCTCTGTCTTTCTCTGCTTTATTTTTTCCTTTTTCCACAGCACCTATCATCTCCAAAAATACATATATTTGCTTGCTTATTGCATTCACTGTTTGTCTCCCCCTGCGAGAGGTCAAGATCTTTGTTTTGTTCTCTGATGTCTACCCAATGCCTAGAATAATGCTTGCATTTGGTAGGCACTCAATAAACACTTTCTTATATATGTAATCCACGAGATAAATATAATTTTTATCACTTTTACAGCATCTGAAGGACGTAGTCTGGGGCCTGGCCCCAGAAGCTGAGGTATAAAGAAGGTAACAAACTTAATCAGATCACCCAGCCAATAAGTAGTGGAGCTGAGAGTTGAACTAAGAATCCTTGCGCTTAGCCGCTACTTCAAATTGCTTTCTTGAAACTTACAAAATGGGAGCCTCATGTAGGCTGCTTCCTGGATTCCAGTGACTCACATGATCTAATTATTCTCTTTACTCTGAGAAGGCTGCACTCTTACTCAGATTGGGGCTAGGTTTCACGTTTCTTTGTCTCCTAAGATATGTAAACATGGTATTTCATTTTACAACAAAGACCTTTGAACTGGATTGGATCTTTCATTCTGTCATGTTCTTGGGGCCCCACAACTCCATGGACAGAAAGTGAGCACCACGAAGACAGGTCTTGTTGGATATTCTCTTTGTCCCTTTCTGATTCCCCAGTGCCCAGAGCAAGGTGGGTGCTCCACAAGTATGTGTTCAATGTCGTATGAATGACATTGGAGATGGTATCCAGTTAAATTTTAGCCTTGTGGCCTTGTCTGACTTGAGGTCATGGTTCATCATGCCTCAAGTCAGGCAATGAAAATGAGAAGGAACCAGTAGAGTATGGAACAGATTGGGAAATCTTCCCGTTTTCATTGTCTGAAAGTGCTGGAGTGCCTGCAGGGCACGGTGATCATCCATAGGCTTATGGTTCCTTGGGTAACTGCCCCCAGCGCCACGTGACCTGGGTGGAGTTATCAATTACGGTGCCCCAGTTGCCTCCGCCATGAAGTGGAGGAGCGTGCCCCAACCTAGGCAGGGCCCCAGACTGCATCCTTCAGACACTGTAACGACTGACCCTGCAACTCAAGCTGGACAAGCAGTCTATGGTTTTTATTATTGTTGTTCTGATTATTACTGTTATAATGAACAGGATAGGCCAGTCCTCGTTCTTATGTTTCACAAGGGAATGAAGGGTGGGCTGTCGGCGAGCTGCCTCTGAGGTTACCAGTGGATCCCTTTCTGGTTGTGTGGACAATGTCTTAGTGTGTTCATGCTGCTTTAACAAAATACCTGAGACTGGATCATTTGTAAGGAACAGAAATCGATTTCTCACAGTTTTGCAGGCTGGAAGTTCAAGATCAAGGTGCTGGCAGGTTCAGTGTCTGGTGACGGGCTGGTCCCTGCTTCTAAGAGGGTGCCTCATTGCTGTATCCTCCAGAGGGGACGAATGCTGTGTCCTCCCATGGCGGAAGCGACAGAAGGGCAAAAGAGCCTAGCTAGTTCCCTTGAGACCTTTTATAAGGGCACTACTCCCATTCATGCAGGTGGAGCCCTTATTTATTTATTATTTATTTATTTGTTTATTTATTGAGACGGAGTTTTCTCTTGTTGCCCAGGCTGGAGTGCAATGGTGCGATCTCAGCTCACCGCAACCTCCACCTCCCAGGTTCGTGATCTTCCTGCCTCAGCCTCCTGAGTAGCTGGGATTACAGGCATATGCACCATGCCCGGCTAATTTTGTATTTTTAGTAGAGATGGGATTTCTCCATGTTGGTCAAGCTGGTCTCGAACTCCTGACCTCAGGTGATCCATCCGCCTCGGTCTCCCAAAGTGTTGGAATTACAGGCATGAGCCACTGCACCCGGCCTATTTTTTTGAGACAGGGTCTCTCTCTGTCGCCCAGGCTGGAGTGTAATAGCGTGTTCTCGGGTCACTGCAACCTCTGAATCCCAGGCTCAAATGTTCCTCCTGCCTCAGCCTCCCAGGTAGCTGGGACTACAGGCATGCACCCCTATGCCTGGATAATTTTTTATATTTTTTTGTAGAGAGAGGGTTTTGCCATGTTGCCCAGGCTGAGAGCTCTTATGTCTTAATCACCTCCTGGAGGCCTCACCTCTGGGTACTATCACACTGGGTTTTAGTTCCACCCTTATGAATTTTGGGGGACACATACATCCAAACCATAGCAGAGACTGTGTAACATGAAGGAGTGGAGCCAGCACACAGAAAAAGGTGAGAGAGAGAGAGAGATGGAGGAGGAGAAAGGAGGGAGGGAGGATGAGAGGGAGGGAAGAAGGAAGGGAGGGGAAGAGGAAAACAGAGAGAGAGAGAGACTTATGATTTGTTTTAATGAGAGCGCTTCAACAGCCTTTTAAATCTTTTCTTTGATTATTGTTCTCTTCAGCTTTTCTACTTCTCGAGTCAATTTTGGTCATTTATATTTTGATTGACTGTCAGTCTCCCGTGGACTAAGACATTTGTTGCCATAATGCTAACTTTTAAATTATTTAGTAACTTCTATAACTGTAGTGATATCTCCTTTCTCATCCTTTATATATATTTTCTCTCTTTTTTATTTATTTAAGCTTGCAAGTGATTTTGTGCTTTTATTTTATTTTGAGACGGGGTCTCACTCTGCTGCCAAAGCTGGAGTGCAGTGGTGTGATCGTAAGTCACTATAGCCTCAACCTCCTAGTGATCCTCCCACCTCAGCCTTCCGAGTTGCTGGGACTACAGACTTGCACCACCATGCCTGGCTAATTTATTTTATTTTATTTTATTTGTGGAGACAGGACCTCACCATGTTGCCCAGGCTGGTTTTGAACTCTTGGGTTCAAGTGATCTGGTGGTCTTGGCCTCCCAAAGTGTTAAGTTTACAGGCATGAGCCACTGTGCCAGTCAATTTTGTGCATTTATGTATTTATGTATGTATGTATTTATTTATTTATTTGCTATTTTTATCTTTATTTTTTGAGACAGTCTCGCTCTATTGCTGGAGTGCAATGGTGCGATCTCGGCTCACTGCAACCTCCGCCTCCTGGGTTCAAGCGATTCTCCTGCCTCAGCCTGCCAAGTAGCTGGGATTACAGGCACGTGCCACCATGCCTGTCTAATTTTTGTATTTTTAGTAGAGACAGGGTTTCACCATGTTGGCCAGGCTGGTCTTGAACTCCTGACCTCAAGTGATCTGCCCGCCTGGGCCTCCCAAAGTGCTGGGATTACAGATGTAAGCCACTGAGCCAGGCCAATTTTGTGTTTTTAAAAAGTACTTTCAAAGAGCCAGTTTAAAAATTTATCCTATTGAACGCTTTTACACTGTTGGTGGGACTATAAACTAGTTCAACCATTGTGGAAGACAGTGGGGCGATTCCTCAAGGATCTAGAACTAGAAATACCATTTGACCCAGCCATCCCATTACTGGGCATATACCCAAAGGATTATAAATCATGCGGCTATAAAGACACATGTACACGTATGTTTATTGCGGCACTATTCACAATAGCAAAGACTTGGAACCAACTCAAATGTCCATCATTGATAGACTGGATTAAGAAAATGTGGCACATATACACCATGGAATATTATGCAGCCATAAAAAAGGATGAGTTCATGTCCTTTGTAGGGACATGGATGAAGCTGGAAACCATCATTCTGAGCAAACTATCGCAAGGACAGAAAACCAAACACCACATGTTCTCACTCATAGGTGGGAATTGAACAATGAGAACACTTGGACACAGGGTGGGGAACATCACACACCGGGGACTGTTGTGGGGTGGGGGGAGTGGGGAGGGATAGCATTAGGAGATATACCTAATGTAAATGATGAGTTAACGGGTGCAGCACACCAACATGGCACATGTATACATATGTAACAAACCTGCACGTTGTGCACATGTACCCTAGAACTTAAAGTATAAAAAAAAAAAATTGGCTGGGTGCGGTGGCTCACGCCTGTAATCTCAGCACTTTGGGAGGCCGAGGCAGGCGGATTATGAGGTCAGGAGATTGAGACCATCCTCGCTAACACGGTGAAACCCCGTCTCTACTAAAAATACAAAAAAATAGCCAGGCGTGGTGGTGGGCACCTGTAGTCCCAGCTACTCGGGAGGCTGAGGCAGGAGAATGGCATGAACCTGGGAAGTGGAGCTTGCAGTGAGCTGAGATCAGGCCACTGCACTCCAGCCTGGGTGACAGAGCAAGACTCTGTCTCAAAAAAAAAAAAAATTTTTTTTCTTTCTTTTCTACTTTTTTTCTTTCTTTTCTACTTCATTAATTTCTTATTTTATCTTTATTAATTTTCTTCTATTTTCTTTTATCTTGGTCCTTTTCTAGGTTCTTAAGTTGCATATTTATAATTAATTTATTTTCAGTTTTTCTTTCTTTTTTTTTTTTTTTTTTGAGACGGAGTTTCATTCTTGTCGCCCAGGCCGGAGTGCAATGGTGTGATCTCGGCTCACTGCAACCTCCACCTCCCAGGTTCAAGTGATTCTCCTGACTCAGCCTCCTGAATAGCTGGGATTACAGGTGTCTGCAGCCATGCCTGGCTAATTTTTGTATTTTTAGTAGAGACAGGGTTTTGCCATGTTGGCCAGGCTGGTCTCCAACTCCTGACCTCAGGTGATCCACCTACCTTGGCCTCCCAAAGTGCTGGGATTACAGGCATGAGCCACTGCACCCGCTCATATTTTCAGTTTTTTTAAACAACAAAATTATTTAAAGTTATAAATTATCTTTGGACTACTGATCACTACCCTATAGGTTTTAAAGGGTTTCTCTTTTAACTGATTTGATTATTGTAATTTCTGGTTGGATTTCCTCTTTGACCTCAGGCATTTCCCCTCACCCACTTTTCCTGGCTAATTCTTATTTGTTCATCAGATTTCAGCTTATTCATTATTTCTCAGGAAGATCTTCTTGATCCTCAAATTGAGTTAAGGCTCCTTATTGTGAACTCTTATAAAATCGGTCCTTCCTTCCTCTCTCCCTTTCTCCTTCCTTCCTTCCTCTCTCCCTTTCTCCTTCCTTCCTTCCTTCCTCTCTCCCTCTCTCCTTCCTTCCTTCCTCTCTCCCTCTCTCCTCTCCCCTCCCCTCCCCTCCCCCCTCCCCTCCCCTCCCCTCTTCTCCTCTCTTCCTTCTTATGTTTGAGACAGAATTTCACTGTTGCCCAGGGTGAAGGGCAGTGGCGTGATTATAGCACACTACAGCCTCCAACTCCACGGCGCAAGCAATCCCCCTGGCTCAGCCTCTGGAATAGCTAGGACTACAGGAGTGCACCACCACTCCCAGCTAATTTTTTATTGTTTGTAGAGACGAGGTCTAGTTATGTTGCTCAGACTGGTCTCAAATTCCTGACCTCAAGTGATCCTCCTGCCTCGGCCTCCCAAGTAGCTGGGATTACAGGTGTCAACCATCGCCAAAAGCAGCCTCTCCTTTTTTTTTTTTTTTTTTTTTTTTGAGACGGAGTCTCGCTCTGTCACCCAGGCTGGAGTGCAGTGGCACGATCTCAACTCACTGCAAGCTCCGCCTCCCGGGTTCACGTCATTCTCCTGCCTCAGCCTCCTGAGTGGCTGGTATTACAGGCGCCGGCCACCATGCCCGGCTAATTTTTCTATTTTTAGTAGAGACGGCGTTTCACCGTGTTAGCCAGGATGGTCTCGATCTCCTGACCTTGTGATCCTCCCACCTCGGCTCTCAAAGTGCTGGGATTACGGGTGTGAGCCACCGCGCCCGGCCGCCTCTCCTTCTTAATACATATCATAAGCGATTATTTGTGTGGTTATCTGTTTACCTTCCTCTTCCTTACCAGACTAGAAGCTCCTCAGTGCAGGGGCCGTGTGTCTCTTTCTCTGTTGTATGCATCCTCAGCAAATGAGCCAGTGCCTGACACATAGTAGGTATGCAACATGTGTTTATTGAATGAATGCCTGAAAAATGGTTGTTAATGGGAATGCAAAACAGAACAACTCTTTTGGAGGGAAACTTGGCTACACCTAAAAAAATACATGATTATGGCCAGGCACGGTGGCTCACGCCTCTAATCCCAGCACTTTGGGAGGACGAGGTGGGCGGGTCACGAGGTCAGGAGATCGAGACCATCCTGGCTATCATGGTCAAACCCCGTCTCTACAAAAAATACAAAAGTTAGCCAGGCGTGGTGGCATGTGCCTATATTTCCAGCTACTAGGGAGGCTGAGGTGGGAGGATGGCTGAAGCCCAGGAGGTTGAGGCTGAGAGCCCTCATGTCTTAATTTCCTCCTGGAGGTCTTAAAAGTTCATCTTCATCTGGAAATCTTGTTAATAAAAATATTGGCATTATTTTTGAAACTATTTTATAAAAACCACGGAATAATGCAAATACGTAATTGTTAGTGCTAGAATCTAAAATCTTCAGTGTATGAGAAAAAAGATATGAAGATAAGACCAAAGAGATTAAATAAATACCCTGAAATATTAGATTGGAATTGGAACTATCAGCAGAAACTCTTAATCCTTTTGTTTTTCCTGTTCAAAAGTATGTATTTCCTAGCTCTGTCCACTGAAAAGGTTTAGAAACAATAATAACCCGGCAGCAATGTGTGCACTTGTGCCCAGATCGTGTTCACCATCTACCAAGAACCAGGGCTCCTTGGAGGAATGGCAGATTCCAGGTCTGGGAAAAGAAGCAGACACATGGCCGGGCACGGTGGCTCACATCTGTAATCCCAACACTTTGGGAGGCCAAGGTGGGCGGATCACAAGGTCAGGAGTTCAAGACCAGCCTGGCCAATATGGTGAAACCCTGTCTTTACTAAAAATGCAAAAATTAGCCAGGCGTGGTGGTGTGTGCTTGTAGTCCCAGATACTCGGGAGGCTGAGGCAGAAGCATCACTTGAACTTGGGAGGCAGAGGTTGCAGTGAGCTGAAATTATGCCATTGTACTCCAGCCTGGGGGACAGTGAGAGACTCTGTTTCAAAAAAAAAAAAAAAAAAAAAAAACAGACAACAGGAGCCTGGGACATCCTATTGGGCCAGAAAGCAAGGACATTGTCAAAAAGTAATGGGATCATATCCAAAGGGCATAGGGGTCAACAAGAAGGGACACTCACTGGCTAAAGATGGGACTACTTATCATCAAAAGAATGATGACTGAAATGGATTGAAACATACTATGTAAACACTCATTTTTTCATATCGGTAGAGAGAAAGCCCTAAATCAAACAGGTATCATTAAATACCACTGGAGATAACCAGGGTGCAATTCCTTGTCCTGAGAATTAGCAATGGAAAGAAAGAATTAGGCCCTCATCCTGTCATTTTTCTACTACCGAATCTCAATTTAAAGCCCTAGTTTATGAGGGAAAGTTCTTTTATTAAAAAATTCCAGCTAATAAATGTGAAAGGATTGATAGAATTAGAAAACCATCTTTTTTACAACTCCTAATAAAATGATGGATTCAGGCAATAATCCCCTATAGATGAAATTATTAATGTGAAAAGCTGATGGAGAATTTCATAATGGAGGGATCAGATTGTCACACCTGAGCCCATGGGCCCACCCTAGCACTGCTCTTGTATCTCCTGAAGTGAAGTCACGTGCAGTACACAGCCCCATGCAGAGAACGGGCTGCCTTAGTTTGGATTTCCCAAAAAAGCAGACCGTATCTAGGAAAAGGATCGGGGTGCAAGTGATTTATTTGGAAGATGATCCCAGAAAGCATCCATCTTTAAGAGAATAGGGAAGTGAGGCAGGGAAAGGCAGAAAGCCAATAAAAAGTGAATTAATGAGTGGGTCTTTACTCCGGGAACTGGAGCTCCGCTCCTCTGGGGACCCTCTGAAAGGCTATACAGAACATGTCGGAAACCTTCCCTAGAGAGGCGAGGAAGCTGGGCTATTTAGCCACCAATCTCCACCCAACGCTAGTCAAAGGCTGCTCGGGGTTGTTAACTCCCTGGCTCTTCTCAGGAGCAGAAAATGCCCTCAGTTTGCAAGACTCAGAAGGTCCGCAGGTAGCCTCCAGCACTGGCCCATGGGACATGGTGGGACACCAACAGTGCCTGCTCTGGTGCCTTGCCAGAAGAGTTGAACCTGAGGCCGGACTTCTATCTACAGGAAATATAGGGGATGGAGAAGCAAGTAAATGATACCGCAAAGAGGCAAGTAGACGCACCCAGGCCGTGGGGCTCCACAGGACCAATGATTCCTTCAACGAGGGTGTTCTCTGAGCTGGTTCCCACTGTAGGCAACTGGGCATATCCTGCTGGGGCCCCTCAGAGAAACCATGAGGAATACCCTCAGAATTGTTCCACAGAAGGTCGGAAAGCTGACGCATTTATCCATGATTCCAGTCCCTCATTGCTGAGGGCTGCCGCAGGGACATCAGCTTCCTGGACTTCCAAGCTGTGTCTGCTGGAGGGTTGAGTGGCCTTCTGCAGCTGAGAAGAAAGCCCGGAGGCAGAAAAGCTGAGGGAAGCTGCAGGGCGCATTTGAAATGGGGTTCAAGCAGGGTGCACGCAACTGTCCCCCTGGATGCCCTGAGTTAACTGGGCCAAGCAGGTGTGAGGAGCGCCCCGCCAGGGTCTGGACAGTGTCTCAGCAGATGAGTTCCTGCTGCAGGTGCACTTCCGGCCTTGCTGGCTGCCTCCAGCAGTTGTAAGAGTTCTGGCCCTTACCACATACTGGAATTTCTCTGTGTGGGCTGTAACGGATGTGTGGGCCCCCCCCAAGATGTGTGGGTGTGCGTGTGTGCACACGTGTGTGTGTGCGCAGGTGATATGAAAGCGCTTTGTAGCCCTGCCTTGCTCTTAGAAGTACCCGATATTTCTCAGAGTGGTTTTCCTGGACCCAACCCATTTCCTCCTCGCAGACAGGGGCTCTGTGACACTTGAGCTTGGTCATGCCACTTCCCTGCTTAAGGTCATCCAAGCAGCACCAATGGCTCCTGAGTTCCCAGACCCTGAGATGCTGGAGTGGGGCTGGAGGATGGGCCATTGCTGGGCTGCCTGGATCGGGCACCTGGGCCCGTGGGTCTTACAGGGGTCTCGAGAGGTTGATGGGGTGTTGAGATCCTGAAGGGAGTACCATGGAGGTGGCCTCCTCCACGGGCCTCTGCCCTTGTCCTGGTCTCTGTCTCTCCCTATTTCTCACCTCTGCTTCTCTTGGTCTCACTTTTCCCAACTCTCTGTCTGCCTCAGTGTCCCCCTCTCTCCCTCCCCCCGACCTCTGTACCAGTTTCCCTACCCCTGGCCCCACTTCTGTCTCGGTCCTGGCCCCGCCCTCCACCTGCCTCTAACTCCATTGCTTTTTGCACACCTCCTCCTCCTTCACAATAGTTTTCTTTTTCTTTTCTTTTTTGATGGAGTCTCGCTCTGTCACCCAGGCCGGAGTGCAGTGGCGGAATCTTGGCTCACTGCAACCTCCGCCTCCCAGGTTTAAGCAATTCTCCTGTCTCAGCCTCCCAAGTAGCTGGGATTACAGGCGCACACCACCATGCCCGGCTAAGTTTTGTATTTTTGGTAGAGATGGGGTTTTGCCAGGTTGGCCAGGCTGGTCTCGAACTCGTGACCTCAAGTGATCTGCCTGCCTCGGCCTCCCAAAGTGCTGGGATTACAGGCGTGAGCCACTGTGCCCGGCCCCTCATAATAGTTTTCTGCCTTCCTATCGAGAGTCAGTTTTCAAGACAAAACAAAACAAAACCCACCACAACTTTAAAAACTCTTAGAAACATATTTTAATCACAAACGTGCAACACAGAAACATTAAGTTGGATAGAGGAAAAAATTCATAATCCCTTCACCCTAATTCGGCAGCTGTGGTCAATTTTGATGATTCCCTTTCAACCTTTTAAAATGACTTTTTCAATATAGCATCCTATACTTTGATTTTACATTCTGCTTTTTTAATCTAAATAATAAATCCCTTCAGTGGCTTCCAGTTTCTAAGCAAAACCAAAGCACCTTTACAATGGCCTGCAAGGCCCTGAGTGATGTGCCTACTGGTTCCACCTCCCCTCTGGGGATCTCCCTGGCGTGCCCTCCTCCCAGTCCCCCTCCCTCCTCCCTGCCACTCTGCTCCAGCTACAGTGGCGTCACTTTCCCAAACATGCTAGGCATGGGCTTCCACCTCCCCCAAGGGCCTTACACTGGCTATTCCCTTTTCCTGGAATGTCTTCTCCCAAAAGTATGCATGGGTCACTTCTCACCTCTTTTATGGGTCACTCAAGGATCGTGTTCTCAGTCCAGCCTATCATGATCACCACCTAAATGGCAACATCCCCAACTTTACTCCCAATCCAGTTTTTCATAACAATGATGTTGCAAAACCATTCTACACACACATGTCGGACAGGCCCCTTTGCTCATGACTTTCTCAGCCATCCCCTGGTTGGACATTTTGGTTGAAGTGGAATTGTTGGGTTTAAAAGTGTACACATTTAAAATTTCAATAGAATTACAAAATTGCCCTTTACTAAGCCTTCACCCATGGATAATTCCACCGATGGCAAAGGAAGGTGCTTTTTTCCCTTATCTGCCTTTTAAATTTTTGCCAGTTTGCTAAGCAAAATATATCTTATTGTTGTTTTAACTTGCATTTTTCTAATTATAACAGTCACTGAACATCTTTTCATATACTTATCAGACATCTGTATTTCTTCTGTGAATTCTCTTTTCCATATCTTTTGCCAATTTAATTATTATGTTGTTGGCCTCCTTTTTGTTGATTTATAGGAACTCTTTATATATTGTGGATCACTTTAACCAGGGTAGATTATACCATTATCTAGTTCTACCCAAGGATAGCTTGCAGGCAGTCTTCACTCCATATTACTGCCTCCTCTGTGGGTATCAAAGATCCCACCCTTGGTTTGGGAGGCTGGTGAATGTCCTGAGCCATGTGAAAAGGGAAGGCATTACTAGGGATAAGTGTGGATGGGGGTCCTCAGCAAAGTATCAGGACATGAGTAGGTATCACTCCTGCTGAGCACTCCAGACAGCTGTCAATGAAGGCCCTCGTCAGACAGTGCAGAGCTGAATGGCTGATATGGTTTGGATTTGTGTCCCCCCCTAAATCTCATGTTGAATTGTAATCCCCAATATTGGAGGAGGGGTCTGGTGGAAGGTGATTGGATCATGGGGTGGACATCCCCCTTGCTGTTCTCGTGATAGTGAGTTCTCATGAGATCTGGTTGTTTAAAAGTGTGTAGCACCTCCCCTTCACTCTCTTCCTCCTTTTCTGACCACGTAAGATGTGCTTGCTTTCCCTTCACCTTCTGCCATGATTTTAAGTTTCCTGAGGCCTCCCCAGCCATGCTTCCTGTACAGCCTTCAGAGCCATGAGTCAATTAAACCTCTTTTCTTTATAAATTACCCAGTCTCGGGTAGTTCTTTATAGCAATGAGAGAATGGATTAATACAAAGACTAATGTGGCTCTTCAGCCAAGGTGGCCTGTGGTATCCAGCTGAGTGCTCACAGAAGAAGGTCTGCTGGTGATGGCCCAGTCCCCAGGAAGCTCCCCAGTAGTGGTGACGGAGTGGACTTAGCTGTCTCTGGGCACTGACTCCACTCCTCTCCTTGGGTCCCACAGGTCCAGTTCCCCATCCCGGATCCCCCTGACCTCTTCCAAGGTCACTCTCACTCCTACTGCCTTTCTCTTTCCCAGCTCAGTGACCCCATTTACTTCCCTAGGGGAGACACGACCTGGGTCTTCTCCATTCCCTCTCAATCCATCGTTAAGGCATAAATTTTACCTTCAGCTTCCTCGAAGGCCTTCCCTTTTGATTTTCAAGAGCATTTTCTTCTCTCAGCAAAAGCAGCCTCTTGCAAATCAAAAGACTTTGCCTTTCAAAAGTGTGATTTCTGATGTGGGCTTCAGTAGACTATCCAGAAAGTTAAAAAAACAATGACATCCAAACACTGACTGTTTCTCTCTCTTTATATTCCTGCTATAAAAGCACAAATTCTCCTGGAGGTAATTTTAAATCTCTGATTGATGTGAGGAAGTGGGAAAAATAAAAGCAAAATTGTTATTATTTCAAGATATGTTTTTGTTCCATTTCTGCATGTCTATGGTGGGTTTGTTTTCCCCGCCTGTTATTCATCTTTTAACTTTGCTCATCGAGTCTTCTGTCATTCAGAAGTTAAATGTTTTTATGTAGTCAAATCTGTCCACCTTTCTTACTTTTCTTCTAATGATTTTATGGGTTTTGTTTTTTTTACATTGAGTTCTTTAAATTCAAGGGACTTTGTGTGTCTGGTGTGAGGTAGAGTTCAAATTTTCTATTTTTAAAATTGGAGAGCCATTTGTCCTAATGCCATTTATTAAATAGTCTATCTTTTCCTCATGGATTTGAAATGCTACAATTATGATTGATAGATAGAATTTATCTTGTTTTATAAGGTATCTTTATTTCTGGCTTGACAGTTTTCTCGTTTTTATTCATTAAAATTTTTTTCTTGTGGGGAAGGGAGAATGGGGAGTTGGTGTTTATGGCTACACAGTTTCAGTTGGGAAGATGGAAAGTTCTGGAGATGGATGGTGGTGATGTGGTTATACATCAGTGTGAAGGTACTGAATGCCACTGAACTGTACACTTAAAAATGGTTTAAATGATAAATATTACGTTACATATATTTTACCACAATAAAAACTACTGAAAATTTTTTCTTGGATATTCTGTTGTTGTGTATTCTCTTTGTATTTTTTTTCTTTCCGGATTAACCTGAGAATCAGCTTGTCAAATTCCATTTAAAATGTCTTTATTTTTAATTTTTTTAGAGACAGGATATTGCTCTGTCTCTCCCAGGCTGGAATACGTGGTGTGATCAGGGCTCACTACAGCCTTGAACTCCTGGGCTCAAGGGAGCCTCTTGCCTTAGCATCCTTAGTAGCTGAGACTACAGGCTCCTGCCACCATGCCCAGCTTTTTTTTTTTTTTTTGAGACGGAGTTTCGCTTCACTCTTGTTGCCCAAGCTGGAGTGCAATGGTGCAATCTCGGCTCACTGCAACCTCTGTCTCCCGGGTTCAAGCGATTCTGCCTCAGCCTCCTGAGTAGCTGGGATGACAGGCACACGCCACCACACCCAGCTAATTTTTTGTATTTTTAGTAGAAATGGGGTTTCACCACGTTATCCAGGCTGGTCTTGAACTTCTGACCTCAGGTGATCCGCCTGCCTCAGCCTCCCAAAGTGCTGGGATTACAGGTGTGAGCCACCATGCCTGGCCTATGCCCAGCTAATTAAATTTTTTTTTTTTTAGAGACAAGGTCTTGCTATGTTGCCCAAGCTGGTCTCAAATTCCTGGCCTCAAGTGGTCCTCCCACCTTGGCCTCCAGAAGCATTGGGATTACAGGTGTGAGCCACCATGCCTGGCCAAAAAATGCCTTTGCTATTTTGATTGGAATCACATTACATTTGTAGATTACTCCGAAGAGAAATGACATCTTTATAGTACTGAATTTTTCCACCCAGGAGCATGGCATGTCTCTCTGTTGATTCAGATCGCCTTTTATGACCTTCAGTAAAGTTTCATAATTTTATTCATTTCAGCTTATTCCTAGATTTGTGATGGCTTGTGTTGCCACTGGGAATGGAATTCTGAGTATGGCCCAGGGACTGTTGCTCAGTTCTATCCCCAGCCCAGCCTCTGGGATGCATGACTGGCTCCAAAAGATACCTGGGACAGGAAGTACCAGCTCCAAGAGTCATTCACTGTTGCAAGCCTTGGCAACAGGAAGCAGGTGGATCCAAGTTAGAGGTTTGGCAGCCAGAGGGAGAAGAGAGGCTGGGATGAGCTGAAGGAGCTGGCAAGGTCAAGAGGAGGGACCTTCAGGATCAGGGGAACCAGAGCTTGTAATCAAATGGGTCAGAAAGAGGGAGAATCTGAAATGCTGGAGATCAGGGCTGATGCTCAGAATGAATACTGATGTAGCTCAAATGCCTCTATCATGCTGTAGAACAGAATGTGGCTTTGGAGCCAGGAGACGAGAGTTTGAACCCTGACCCTGTCACTCACTGTTTAAGTCACTTAGTTTCTAGGAAACCCAGTCTCCTCACCAGCAAAATAAGGGTGAATTCTAATTATATGTTTAATTGTTTAATTATGTGTCTGTCTTGCACTGGACTGGAGCTCCACAAGGGCAGGGACCATGTGGGTTTAATTGATTAATGTGCAGGGCTGCAGCCAGCGCATGCAGTGCTTTTGAGGGAATTAGAAAAAGGAATCCTTTGGGGGCAGATGCTGCTCTCTGAGCCCACAGCTTGGCAAACGGTCCCTGGGCTGGATCTCAGCCCTACTTGCCCCTGGGCTGTGTGCCCTTGTGCCAGGAACAGCCTGCCCTGGTGTTCAGTGCTTAGCACAGGCTGGCACCGGGGAAGTGCTCACACAATGTATTGAGTAAATAGATGATTAGATGTGGTGGTTGAGAGAGAGAGAGAGAGAGAGAGGGAGAGGAGCCAGGTATTTCTGGGAGCCCTTGAGGGCTTCTCACTTATGCTCAGAAAGAAGTTCTCTGCTTCCAGGTGCTGATTAACATGGAATTTTCCAAGTGCTTCATTTCATGTATTCTGCAAGGGCCAGAGATGGTGTCCACTAGTCCCAAAGCTGCGACAGGAATGGACTAGTCTGATGACCTGATACGATAGACCCCCATTTGCACAAGGCATGGGGAGCCTCCATGAAGCATTCTGCCTAGGGAAGGTGGGACCCTGACTTGGTAACAAAGCCTTGAGCAACCCAAGGAAATGCTACCCAAGTGCCAACCCAAGGAAGAGCAGAGAAGAACATTCTAGGCAGGGGGATAAAGATCCAAAAGCCCTGCTGCTGCACAGAGGTGGCTCGGCCCTTTGGAGAGCTGAGCGTTGGCCAGTGTGGCTGGGCCTCCAGGCATCGCTTCATAGGACCTTCTTTCATTTGGTGGCCTTTGAGATTTCCTGCAACTGTCCTCTTCTTTGTGAACTTTATGAAGTTCGCATAACTGAGACATACCTACCGCACCTCTGTATCTGCCAACGCATACTCCAGCTCTTTGCATGGGGCCAGCCCAGAGGTTGATAGAGTCATTCCACGAAATAGATTAAGAATCCCAGCTCCACTGTGTATTTCCTGTGGACTTTGCCAATTCCTCTGAGCCTCCTCTATCTGTAGAAAGGAAATAGGAATATCCACCTTTCCAATTTGTTGGGAAGTTTCTGCCCTCAGTAATAAAGGCAGATAGTGTAAGAACAAAAGAAAGACAATTTAAAACTCCAGGAAAAACATAAAGATGAAGAAAGAGGGAAATATACAAGCACCTTCTTTGACTCAGCAATGAAAAATACGTAGATGGTCACAGTAATCCTTAAGGTCTTTCTTTTTCTGTGCTGGTGGGACACTTCAATACAACGCTGAACAAAAAGCAGCAATAGTAGGCAAGTTTGCCTTGTTCCTGACTTTGCAGGAAATGATTCTAGTGTGCACCATTAGGTATGACTGTTATAAGCAATTGTGGGAATGGCTGAATTCTCACAAAATCTCTGAACCTTTTCTCATTGCAAAGGTTTCAAGATATCTCCTTGTCTCCTTGAATTTTCCTGCTTCACTCATTCTATGGCTCCACATTGTCTGTGGGATAAAGTTTGAGCCTTTTTTAAATTTTATTTTATTTTATTATTATTATACTTTAAGTTTTAGGGTACATGTGCACAATGTGCAGGTTAGTTACATATGTATACATGTGCCGTGCTGGTGCTTTTTATTTTTTTTTAGATTGAGTCTCACTCTGTCGCCCAGGCAGGAGTGAGTTCAGTGGCAAAATCTCAGCTCACTACAACCTCCACCTCCCAGGTTCAAGCAATTTTTCTGACTCAGCCTCCCGAGTAGCTGGATTACAGGCGTGCGCCATTAAGCCCAGCTAATTTTTGTACTTTTGGTAGAGACAGGGTTTCACCATGTTGGCCAGACTGGTCTCAAACTCCTGGTCTCAAGTGATCTGTCTGCCTCGGCCTTCCAAATTGCTGGGGTTACAGGCGTGAGCTACCGCGTCCAGCCAAGTTTGAGCCTCTTGAAAGACCAGTGTCCAGGCTCTCTCCCTCTTTCCCAACCCTGAGCCTTCCGGGTTTACCCATTTCTCCCATTCCAAACACCTGGACATTTCAGGTCCTATCCATGATGACAGCTTGGCCTCTGCCTTAGAATATCTGCTCCGTGCCTCCATGCCCACTGCCTTTGCTCATGCCCTTTTCTTTTTCTTTCTTTCTTTTTTCTTTTTCTTTTTTTTTGAGACGGAGGCTGCTCTGTTGCCCAGGCTGGAGTGCAGTGGTGCGATCTCGGTTCACCGCAACCTCCGCCTCTCCGGTTCAAGCAATTCCCTTGCCTCAGCCTCCTGAGTAGCCGGAATTACAGGCGCGTGCCACCACGCCCAGCTATTTTTTTGTATTCTAGTAGAGACAGGGTTTCATCATTTTGGCCAGGATGGTCTCGATCTCCTGACCTCATGAACCACCCGCCTTGGCCTCCCAAAGTGCTAGGATTACAGGCGTGAGCCACCGCGCCCGACTGCTCATGCCCTTTTCTTTGCCTGGGATCCCCTTCCTCTCAGTTACTCTGACTCACCTTCAAAGGCCAACTCATCTCTGCAAAGACACTTTCCCCTCACCCTTCTTAGCATTTGGTATAAGACAGTTCCGGACACAGGGCCCAACACCTTCTCTAGTCTTTAAGAATCTGTTTAAGCCAGGCATGGTGGCTCATGCCTGTAATCCCAACACTTTGGGAGGCTGAGGCAGGAAGATCACTTGAGCGGGGAGTTGAAGACCAGCATGGGCAAACTAGGGAGACCCCATCTCTACAAAAAATTAAAAAAAAAAAATTAGCCCGGCATGGTGGCACACACCTGTGGTGCCAGCTACTCGGGTTGGGGGAATGAGGTAGGAGGATCGCTTGAGCCCAGAAGGTCCAGGCTGCTGTGAGCCATGATCACGTCATTGCATTCCAGCCTGGGCAACAGAACAAGACCCTGTTTCAAAACAGAGAGAGAGAGAAAAAAAAAATCTGTTGGATAAATGTGTGAATGAACCCCTAAGTAAAACTCTGGGTCACCATAAGGAAAAAAAACCTATTCTTCCAACAAATCCAGACTGTGCGGCTGCCTCAGCCTCCAAACTTCCCACACATGTTCAAAAATTTTGTCTTTTGCCTTTCTCCTTCAACAACAGTTTGGCTGAAAATAAAATTCTTGAGTCACACTTTCTCTCCTTGATGACTTTGTAGGTATCTGTCTATTGTATGCTAATGCTGGATGTTGCTGTAAAGAAGCCAGAGGCCAGCCTGGGATTTTTAAGTAACTTGCTCCTTTATGTTTAGATTCTCAAAGGAATCTTCCTTAACTTTAAAATCTAATACTTTTTAAATAGCATATATACGTGTGTGTGTGTGTGTGTGTGTGTGTGTGTGACAGAGTCTTGCTCTGTTGCCCAGGCTAGAGTGCAGTGGTGCAATCTCAGCTCACTGCAACCTTTGCTTCCTGGATTCAAGCAATTCTCGTGCCTCAGCCTCCGGAGGAGCTGGGATTACAGGCATGTGCCACCACGCCCAGCTAATTTTTTGTATTTTTAGTGGAGATGGGGTTCCTCCATGTTGGCCAGGATGGTCTTGAACTTCTGACCTCAGGTGATCCACCCACTTCGGCCTCCCAAAGTGCTGGGATTACAGGAATGAGCCACTGTGCCTGGCCAATAGAATATATTTTGATGTGGATCATTATATTATAGAATATTGTTTTGATACCATTATTTGAGTTTCCTTCTTCAGTGACTTTGATATGTGTATATGGTTTTTTGGGGTCATTGTATTTTTAGTAGAAATGGGGTTTCACCATGTTGGCCAGGCTGGTCTTGAACTCCTGACCTCAAGCGGTCTGCCCGCCTCAGCCTCCCAAAGTGCTGGGAGTGAGCCAGCACAGGCGTGAGCCTCCACACGTGGTCCACAGTGCATCTTTCATTTCATTTTCTTGAAAGCTCCCCATCTTTCCTGCCTCAGGGCTTTTTTTTTTTTTTTTGAGACGGAGTTTCGCTCTTGTTGCCCAAGCTGGAGTGCAATGGCGCAATCTCCACCTCCCGGGTTCAAGCGATTCTCCTGCCTCAGCCTCCCGAGTAGCTGGGATTACAGGCATGTGCCACCACTCCTGGCTAATTTTGTATTTTTAGTAGAGACGAGGTTTCTCCATGTTGGTCAGGCTGGTCTTAAACTCCCGACCTCAGGTGATCCGCCCGCCTCTGCCTCCCAAAGTACTGGGATTACAAGCGTGAGCCACTGTGCTCGGCCTATTTTATTGTTTTTAGAGACAGGGTCTCACATTTTCTCTCTTATCATTTAAACTTTAAAATTTTTTTCTCATTTAATTTTTCTTTCTTCATTTCTATCTTACGTGTTGCATCAGTGCGTTCTCTTTTATGTTACTTTTGGTTTGACTTCAAGGTTATGATGAGCTACGATTGTGCCACTGAACTTCAGCCTGGACAACAGAGTGAGCTCTTTCTTCTGTTCTTCGCCTGGCTGACTCCTACTCACCCTCCAGATCTCAGCTGGAAAAGTCCACTCCCCAGGGAGACCTCCCTGACTCCCCTAAACTCAGCAACCTGGGATTCTGTACCTTTTTTCCTGGCGCACAGGGTCAGCACACATTTTCATCCAACGAAGGACACTAGGGGCACTCTGTCAGCCCACAAGGCCTTGTTAGGATGAAAGCACAATTTCTATTTGGCTTTTTGAAATACTGTCAATAGTACTGGGGTCCCCATGACACGGGTAACTAGAGTTCCTGGGCACCTTCAAATGAAAGGAGAGTCTTGGTGAGAGGGGTGGAGGAAATGCCAGATGCCTCCTGTGGGCTTTAAATCCAATGAAGAGGGACAGAAAATTCAGCAGGGCTGTGTCCTGGGATTGTTTGGGCAAAACCATGAGTGTCGACCAGGAGCAGGGTGGGGTTCTGGTCCATGGAGCTCTCTGGAGGAACAGAGACTAAGCTGCCTTCCCGAGACAGCTTTGGTTTTTCTTTTAATTGTGTTTTAATTGCGCAAGTGACATTTAAACAGCACTAAAGGCAATGTTTAAAGAGAAATAAAAGCTATTGGATCACATCCATCTTACACATCTGATGAGTTGGAAAGAGCACCGAACGTGGAGTCCAACACACCAGGGTTGGCACGCCTCTCTGCTAATTACTGCCTGCACCACCTCAGGCAGGTTTTCTTGCCCTTCTCTTTGCCTTAGCTGCCTTACCTGTAAAGGGGAATGACTCTTAGCTCACAGGGAGCTGGGGAGAACTGGAGGATTCAGTGAGATCGTATGTGTATAAGCCCTGGGCATGGAGTCAGGGCTATGGGGGCACTCAGTAAGGTTTCTCTCTTTTATCAAGGCAACTGTGTTCATTTTCTTATATTCTCTGCCAAGCTTCGATCAAGCCCAGATGAACATTTCGCACACGGTGATGATGCTTTAAGTTTAATTCTGCAATCTGCTTGCAAACTTTCTATGTCATAAACACTCGTTTCAACATTTTCATAGTTATTTTATGGTGGAACACCATGCCATTGAGCCAATATATCATTATTTATGTAACCATTCTTCTGCCATTGGACATTTCTCAGTTATGGATAGTTCTATATTTAATTCTGCATTCTATGATACTGTTGCTATCATGTGTAGCTCATTTGTGGAAGACTGAGTATTCTTCCATATTTTACTTACTACTTCTATTTACTTACTTAAATTGCCTGCTCATGACCTTTGTACCCATCTGTCTTAGCAACTCAGATATTTTTTATTGATGTGCATAAAATCTTTACACCACGTAGCTATTAGCCATTTTCCATTTTCCCCACTCCCAGGTGACATTTTAGTTTTAGTTATTTTTCTGTTATACAAACCCTAAATGTTTTATCTTTCCATCTTTGCATTTGTGATTTCTTTGATTGAGTTTATACAACAAATATTATGTGAACATCCGATCTGGATGGCAGGTGCATGAAGAGGTATGGGAGTAAAGGACACTCCAGTTCCTGACTCCAGAAGGCCTCAGTTAAGTTGGGAATACAAACTGGAAAACAATTACAATATTGCCCTGCTAAGTTCTAGAAGAGTAAAGAATTGCAACAGCAGCAGAGGTTGATTGCACGCTCCCTCTCTCTCTGTACCGGGCCCCATTCTAAGAACTTGCATATACTATCTCATTTAAAACCACAACAATCCTGTGATTTAGCTACTATTTTTAGCCCCATTTTACAGATGAGGAGAATGATCCTCAGAATGGCCACACGACTTACCTAAGCACCAACAGCCAATAAGAGCTGAAGCCAGTATTCGAAATCAGGCAGTTGGACTTCAGAGCTTGCCTTCTTAACTACCATACAAAACTAGCTGTTAGGGCAAGGATGTGGTGGTGATGCCAACAGAGGTGATAGGCATGGAGGTGTACATCAAGGAAACCCTCCAGGAGGAGGTGAGTCAAAGCTGAGAATAGAAAGACAGAGACAACTTCACCATCAGGCAAGGGGGTGTGGAGGAACGGACATTCCATGAATAAGGAAGAGCTCTTCCAAAGGTTTGGAGACATAGCCCCTTGAGAGACGGTAAGCTGGCCAGAAGCCTCAAAGTTGAGGGGTTTCTATTATTGTTTACGTTTCCTTTATCTGTTTCTTCATCACAGGCTCCATGTTAGGTGCTGGAGATACAGTGATGAACAAGATATTCAAGGTACCTGCCTACCTGGAGTTTACAGTCTAATTGAGGGACACAGGAAGGAAGCTGTACTGACCATTTATCTTTCACTGCTGCTCAACAATTTAAAAAATTCCTCTCTGTGAGACTCTGTCTCAAAAAATGAATAAATAAAATTAAAAGAAAGAATACATGTAAAATGCTTAGCACACAATAAACACACAAGTATTGGTTCCCTTTCCTTTCCTCTTGTTTTCTGGAGGATTTTTACTTATTGTGGAAAAGAAAGCAATCCTTTCAGCATTTCCTTTTGTGTGTGTGTGTGTGTGTGTGTGTGTGTGTGCGTGTGTGTTTTCTTTTCGTTTTTAGAGAGATCTTGCTCTGTTGCCCAGACTGGAGTGCAGTGGCATGATCATAGCTCACTGCAGCCTTGAATTCCTGGGTTCAAACGATCCTCCCCAGTAGCTGGGAATACAGGCTTTTAAACATTTCTGATGCAGCAGGACAGCTTGCCTGAACTTACAGTTGATTGGCTGTCTATTGGTGAAGAACTACTTCTAATTAAATTCTCCAGATTTTTTCTTCTTTAAAATAACTTGTTTTTAGCTTAAAATTTCCAACTTCTTTTGCATTCGAACTACTTACTAGGGACCCAAGAAAGCAATCAAGTGGAAGAAGTTGGAGTGGGATTCCTGATATCTTGAGTTCCTCCTCAGAGCCAAGTGAGCCTCCCTTGCAGCTAGGGTGCAGGCATGTGACCTTGGTTCCTCCAATCATACTTGCCCACCTGAGACGCCAACTGAGTGATGAGCTATGTATGGGAATAGCTGTGTGCAGGGCATCCTTTTTCTGCCAGCCTGGTGGCAGTTAAAGCAGTGTGGCCTGGAGTCAGTGACAGTGGTGGCAGGTCCTCCATGAGTCTGATTCTGCAATATGCTTCTTGGAGAGGCTCTTGAAAGCTGCATCCAGATCCTGTTTCTCTAACATCCCTAAATAAATTTTCCTTCTACGGAAACTAGCCAGAGTGGATTCTGTTGTCTACAAGCAAGAATACTAATAAACACGCAAATAAACAAATACATATGGAGCTGAACCTTGAACAACACACGTTTGAATGGTGTGGTCCACTCTCATGCAGATTTTCTTCTGCCTCTGCCACCCCTGAGACAGCAGGACCAAGCCCTCCTCTTCCTCCTCTTCAGCCTACTCAGCATGAAGACGACAAGGTTGTGAAGACCTTTATGATGATCCATGATCTGTTTCCACGTAAGGAGTAGTAAATGTATTTTCTCGTCCTTATGATTTTCTTAATAACATTTTCTTTTCTGTAGCTTACTTTGTGGTATGAATACAGTATATAATATATATAAAACATACAAGATATGTGTTAATCAACTGTTCATGTTATTGGTAAGACTTCCAGTCCATAGTAGGCTGTTAGTAGTTAAGTTTTGGGGGAGTCAAAAATTATTCACACACGTGGATTTTTGACTATGCAGTGCCCCCATGTTATTCAAGGGGCACACACTGAGGAACTAACAGTTTGAGAGGTTAAGAGTGTGGCCTAGAGTCACCCAAAGCTATAGCCGGGACTGAAACCCAAGAGAATGAGAATCGAGAGCCTGGACTCTTATAGGATGCTGTCAGATCAACGCCCCCACCTGGTGACAGCAGTCCTATATGGGTTACTCGTATCCTCAGGTGATCATCCTGCTCAGCGTGGGCAGAACATGAATTTCTTCTCGCTTGTTAGGTGCAGAGGTTGCAGGTGGCAGGGAAGAGAGCCTTTGCATGTAGTGCCTTGGCCCAAGGCTCTTGAGCTCTTGCAGAAATCTCCCTTGAGGACTGCAATGTGATGGGGTTGTGTATGTATTTATTTAATTCATTTAGGGAGAGTTTTGCTCTGTTGCCCAGGCTGGAGTGCAGTGGCACGATCTTGGCTCACTGCAACCTCTGCCTCCTGGATTCAAGCAATTCTCATGCCTCAGCCACCAAGTATCTGGAATTACAAGTGTGCACCACCATGCCCAGCTAAGTTTGTATTTTTATTTTTATTTATTGAGACGGAGTTTTGCTCTTGTTGCCCAGGCTGGAGTGCAGTGGCACCATCTCGGCTCACTGCAACCTCCGCCTCCTGGGTTCAAGCTATTCTCCTGCCTCAGCCTCCCAAGTAGCTGGGATTACAGGCATGTGCCACTACACCAAGCTAATTTTGTATTTTTTAGTGGAGATGGGGTTTCTCCATGTTGGCCAGGCTAGTCTTGAACTCCCGACCTCGCCTCAGCCTCCCAAAGTGCTGGGATTACAGGCGTGAGCCACCGCACCTGGCCAATTTTTGTATTTTTAGTAGAGACGGGGTTTCTATGTTGGCCAGACTGGTCTCGAACTCCTAACCTCAAGTGATCTGCCCACCTCGGCCTCCCAAAACGCTGGGATTACAGGCATGAGCCACCATGTTCCTTTGTCCTGCCAAAGGAAGAGTTTTAAAAATGAACTGAGGGTTCAGGTCAAGAAAGATTTAAAATAACAATGGTAGGCCAGATGCAGTGGCTCACAGCTATAATCCCAGAGCTGGGACTGTGTAAACCAGTGCCTGGCCAGGATTGTGTATTTTTATTAATGTTATTGTCATGAAGTTCTGTATCCATCTCAGGGTCAGAAATGAGTGAGGGACAGGGGTTTGGAGCCTGATAGACCAGTCCCAGGAAGGAAAGGAAGAAACAACCCATGAGTGTGGCCCTGAGGTCATGGACCATCCAGCCCCTGCATGTCTGCTTGAAGAAGGCTGGCTCAGTGGCCCTGGAAGTCAGATTTATGCCCTTTGACATCACTGCTAAGATTCCCTGCAGAAGGGAAAGTGGAAGCTCCTGCCCACAATTCAGGATCTGCTTTAATTAAACCAGTGTCTTGTCCTAGGTAACAAAACAAGTTGCCAAGAGTGCTGAGCTCATGGCAGGGGAAGTCAATCGCACAGAAGTTGTTTACCCACTGGCAGGACCAGCCTGTTAGCAACTCAAGATGTGAAGGGTTTTTCTGTTGATGCATTTCTTTGCATTTTCCAAGGCTGATGGATCAATAGTTACAAACAGCTAAAATAAATGTGTCTCCCCATACCCTCAGACTGGAAGATGGACTATTAGATAACTCAGGTGCCCATCAGGCGTTACCGCTGTCAGCAGCTGCTATCCATGACCTTGCTGCATCCTCACAACAGCTTTGTAAGTCAGGGCTGCTGTGTCTGTTTCAGAGAGATGGAAACTGAGGCTCAGAGAGGGGACACCATTACCCTGAGTCCCAGAGCTGATTGGTCATCAACCACAAGGTCTCTGCCAGTATCGGTTGTTTGCTTTTATATATATATACACACACACACATATGTAATATATATATGTAATATATGTGTGATATATATATGTAATATATATAAAAAAATCAATGTTGTTAGCATTGTCAGTTTCCCTGATGATCCTCTGAGAGGAAACACTGCTTGCCCAAGGTCACACAGCCACTGAATGGCAGGGCTGGGATGAGAAGCCAGCGCGTTTGATCGCAGAGCCTCTGGTCTGAGCTTGCCAGCCGAGCAGTCTGGCCTCTGCACGCCTGCCCTGGAAATCAATGAGAGAAAGGCCAGAGGCATCAAGATTTGTGTTTCTCGGAGAGGCCCCTGAAGGGAGAGGCAGGCTCCTTCCCTATTCACAGCACCAAAGGTGTCAATTCCCAGCTCTGAAGGACCTACTCCCCAAGGCTGCCGCTCTATTTTTAACCTTGAATCCATCAATAAACGGAGCCTGGCAGAGCAGCCTGCCTGATATTAAGAAGAGAGGAAGGGACCGTTTATTAAGCACTTTCTGAGTGCTGGGCATTATGTGAAATGCTTGACATGGATTATGTACTTAAATCTCCACAGCATTCGTATAAAATAACTACTGTTATCACAATTTTATAAATAAGGAAAAGGAAGCTCAAAGAGGTTAGGGGACTTGCTAAGGCCAAGCAGCTGAGGTGCAGAGCCACAGTCCCAATGCAGATCACACTCAAGTGTGATGTCCAAGTCCAAGTCCATGCCCTTTCTTCCTAACCCCCTGGCTCTAATGCAGCATGACTCTGACCATTGGGCAGCCTGTTTGGAGGTGGGGTGGGATGGAGCTGAGAGTCAGCAAATAATCGCTCGAAGTACTAGGGAGGTGCAGGCAGGCAGGAAGGAATCACTCGCTCCAGCCGGTTGGTTGGGAAAGGTTTCATGGAGACTGAAACCCAGACCTTGGATTCCCCAGATGGAGGAAGGAAGGGCCTGGCAGGCAAAGGATATTAGGTACTTTTCATAAGTTATCCCCTGACATCAATAGTGGTGATGAATCAGTGTGAGCTATTTGGAGGCTATTACTGACCCTCTTTTACAGATGACTAAAAGTGAGGCTTTGAGGGATCAACTCACCGCCTAGGGTCACCGGGATTGGAATCAGAGTCTGGAGGATTCCAGAGACCATGACACCACCCTGGCCAATGAGAGGGTGTGTGATAAAAACAGTTGCAGGCAAATGGACATTTATCTAAAGTGTGGGAGTGAAGAAGATAAGGTAGGTTTCAAAGGCAATAGACAGGCAGGTCTTTTTGTTTTGTTTTGTCCTTTAAGTACGTTTGTTCATATACACTGAAGTTGGCAGATTTGGCACTAAAGTGATAAAGCTTTTTGGAGGCTGGAACTGGAGGACAGACAGACTCAACCAGGGGAAAGGGCATTGTTTGTACGTGATAGTGGCTGGGCAGAGGGAAGGGAAGGGCAAGGTTCAAAGTTCAATGTGTCCAGCAGCTCTGAGATCCCCAGGACCAGAGGCCCAGCCAGGGCTCAGGGTCCGGAGTAGCAAGTGGCAGGGGTGAGTGAGGGAGGGGTGAATTGGAGTCTCAACGGCATTCGATGTTTGTCATCAGGGGAGTGGAAAGTCTTCAAGGAGGTAGGAGATATATCCCACCCCACAATAATGGGGGTACAACAAAATGTTAAAGAGACACAGAGCCCCCCAACAGCCAAAACTTTTGGGGGCTAAAAGAGCCCCCAACAGCCAAAACTGGAATAGTTCGAGCAACAAACCAAATAAAGTAGCAATGGATTACAACCCAAAGTATAAAATCAATACCCGTGAGTCCAGAGCGATATAAATGACTGAACAAATGATATAAATAAATGAATGAGAAGAGACAAATCTCCCATACAGATTCCAAATAATTTATGTAGATAGTCCACCCTCAAGGAGGTGGCACATGAGCCCCACTGCTTAAACGTGGGCTGTGCATCTGTGCATAATGACTTCCTTCCTAAGGGTAAGTATGGAAGGGAGCATGGACGGGAGAAGAGTCATCTTCTCAGTGAAGAAACCTGACAAACCCTAGCCGGGCCAGGTGACCCAGGTCGCCATTGGCAGTATAAGGCATGTTGATCCAAGTGTGTCCCTCAGCAGCCTGGGTCAGGCTGCCAGCAGCACCTGGCGGCCTCAGAAAAGGGCCACTTTTCATAAGCACAAGCACATGCACCTGCAGCAGTCAGCGCTCCGGTTTCCTCCTGGCTGTGTCGGTTCACGTGCCCTCGGGACAAGGATCAGGAGCCTTGGAGCATCTGGCTGTGTCCATAGCAGCTAGCAGCTCAGAGGCACAGGAAATCCAGCCACCTTGGCTGCAGCCCAGGACTTAGAGGTGCAACCAGGTTGAGTGGTGACTGCATAGAGCACTGTCGGAGGCACAAACAATGCCCAACACACTTGCCAGTGACCCACAGCTACAGTTAGCAGTGTCCCGGGGCAGTAGGCATGACCTTCGGTGCAGAAGAGCAAGGGCCTTGGGAGGAGGCCCCAAGGGGCAGGGGCACCTGGCAGCTTCAGAGGGTCCTGGTGCTGGTGGCCCTGGGGGGACAGCGGTGTCCATCTCTAGGCAGGAACTGAGCCTCAGGACATGGAGCTGCAGGCCCTGTAACACTGAGCCTCTTGCTTGAGGCCCTGAGGATCTGCTCTGGTTTTCCAGTTCATAAGATAGACAACCATGAACACGTCCTTTAGCAAATCAGAGAACCTGGGAGGCGGGGTGACAAAGTGAGCTGCGGCATGTTGGGCTGGGTCAGTGGAGCTGTGGACAGCAGTGGTGACTGCTGGCTGAGCGGCCCCACTGCCTTCTGCTGAAGGGCCTGGAAGGGCCTGACGTGCACAGTGCAAAGCAATGGTGCCTGCTGCCTGCTGGCCGAGACTAGGCGGGCACAGGATGGGCAGATTAGGGAGTGCCCCGGGCTAGCGTGATTTGCAGAAACTGCTCTGCCTCCAGAATTCACCTCCTAGCTGCTCAGTGTGGTCCAGATCCGCCCCTGCTTCCCTCCTTCCCACAGCTCATAAAGCCAGGTTGAGGGATGTGCACAAAGGCATCCATGGAAAATGAAATTTTGCCCTCCCCACCCTTCCCCAGCAGCTTGAGAAGCCAGTTCCCAAAAATCAGTGCATCTCAGGAAGGCGAGACTGAGAGCTCCCCTCAGCTGAATCCATGATGGATCCTTTTGGGAGCCAGAGGGAGCCAGTGAAGCCCCCAGCCTCCTGCGTAACGACGGAAGAGAGTCCTGCCAGACGACAGCTGCCTGGGGCTGCAGGAAGGTGCCCTAACCCTGGGAACCTCCTGGGAAAAGCAGAGTGAGGCTGAGTCCATACCCTAGATGGCTGCTGAGTTGGGGAGGCAAGGCTGACACCCAGATTTCTGGCTGGGAGAACACAGTGGAAGGATCCCAGGACCTGAGATGGGGACGAAGGAGGAGGAGCAGCTGGGGTAGGAACTGGGCACTGGCCACACGACATAAGCAGGCATGGCTGGAAGTGGAGGTGGCTCCTCTTGGGCAGGACAGGACACAACGCATTTCTGCCCTGACTTCACTTCTGTCCTGCTGGACCTCAGCCAGGGAGGCCCAGCCCCTACCCTCATCAATGGCAATTTCCCTGCTTCGGCAGCAGCACCTTGGCCTCATCCGTCATCACCCTCATCTCTCCCCAACTTATAGGATCCCCTTTCTTCTCCCTCTCTAGAAACCTGCTGTCACCTGGCCTCCCTGAGACTCACGGGATTCTGAAGCCTGCAGCCCACTCAGCCAAGGGCCAGTCCTGCAGAACCTCCCAGCTTCCAGATCTGGACTCGCTTCAGCCACAGACTCTTGGAAGAAGGGAGAGAGAACTAACTACCAAGTGTTAAGTGCCTTCCGGTCTAGGTGCTCCTCCATCCTCAGCCTCTCTGACACCTCATAACTGGCAGCCCTGGGATTTGAATCTGCATATGTCTGGCTGCAAAGTCAATGCTCTTTCCTCGAGAGGACTGTGATGCCCCCATTACTCTTTTTTGGGGGAGTGGGGGGACACGGTTTTGCTACGTCACCCAGGCTGGCGTGCAATGGTGCGATCTTAGCTCACTGCAACCTCTGCCTCCCGGGTTCAAGCAATTCTTCTGCCGCAGCCTGCTGAGTAGCTGGCATTACAGGTGTGCGCCACTATGCTCGGCTAATTTTTGTATTTTTAGTAGAGACAGGGTTTCACCATTTTGGCCAGGCTGGTCTCGAACTCCTGACCTCATGATCCACCCACCTCGACCTCCCAAAGTGCTGGGATTACAGGCATGAGCCACCTCACCTGGTCCCCATTGCTCTTAACACGGAGTCTGCCCCTTGCTTCTGCCTCTCCATCACCCCCTCCTCCCTGGCTCCTCCTTATTTCACTATAAACTCAGTTCTTCCGTTTCTAGACATGCCCTCCACCTGACCTTGCAATCTTCTCCTTCCTTTGGCTACCAGACTTCTTACTTGGCTCTCTTCTGTTGCATCCCTGGTGTCCCGCCCCTTATCCCCCTGAGGTTTCATCAACCTCCCTCCCCTGCCAACCACTCCCCCAGAGTCACCAGTAACCCGGGGCCTCATGATTAGGTCCTTTCTTAGTCTTTATATTTCCAGGCCCCTCTACAACAACTGACACTCTCAACAGGTGAACTAGCTCTTGAAAAAAATAAGATTTCTTTCTACTTCTGAATTTAAAAGAAACACACACATACACACAAATGCATATTTATGAAAGATAGAGAATGAAAGAGAGAGAAAACTACCAAGAGCCAGAAACTGGTCATTAAGAAGCCTGATGGCTGGGCATGGTGGCTCATGCCTGTAATCCCAGCACTTTGGGAGGCTGAGGCAGGAGGATCACTTGAGCCCAGAAGTTCGGGACCAGGCTAGGCAACATGGTGAGACCTCATCTCTACAAATAATTTTTAAAGATTAGCCGGGCCTGGTGGTGCATGCCACCAGTAGTAAACCTGTAGTCCCAGATACTTGGGAGGCTGAGGTGGGAGAATTGCTTGAGCCCAGAAGGTCGAGGCTACAGTGAGCTGTGATCGTGCCACTGCACTCCAGCCTGGGCAACAGAGCAAGAAGACCCCATATAAAAAAAAAAAAAAAAAAAAAAAAAGGCCTGCATGGTGGCTCACACCTCTAATCCCAGCACTTTGGGAGGCTGAGGCTAGTGGATCACGAGGTCAGGAGTTTGAGACCAGCCTGGCCAACATGGTGAAACCCTGCCTCTACTAAAAATACAAAAATTAGCCCTCATGTGGTCGTGGGCACCTGTAATCCCAGCTACTCAGGAGGCTGAGGCAGGAGAATCACTTGAACCCAGAAGGCGGAGGTTGCAGTGAGCCGAGATCGCACCACTGCACTCCAGCCTGGGCGACAGAGCAAGACTACATCTACAAAAAAAAAAAAAAAAAAAAGAAGAAGCCTGACAGTACCAGGTGTCAGAGAGGATGTGGGTTCACTGGGTTTCTCAAAGGCTGCAGATGGGAGTGTAAATTGGCACAAGCGCTCAGGAAGACAGTTTGGCATGAGTCTGTAAAGTGGGACATTCACTTATCCTCTCTGGCAGCTGCCTCTGGTGCCAGCATCGCCTCTCCTCCACTCACCTCTAATTTGCGCCCCAACTGCAGTTCCCTTGACCTCATGACTCACCCCACGCTAACAAGTCCCACCTCAGCACAAGTTATACATCTTTTTGTTTCCAGCCCAAGCCCAAGCACAGCCTAGAGGTGCAGGGAAGATAACATGCCAGGAGCAGCCCTTGACAGATGGGGCTCAGGAGCTTGCAGATAAAAATGTCCCTGTCATCCATTCTCTGGGCCCACAGTTCCAAAAATCAAGTTCTCCAGCAGTGACCTCGATCTCTTCCCCATCTCACTCTGCCACCTTACTCCTGCTTCCTGGGCTTACCCCTCAAATAAACAACCAACAACAGATGCAGGTAGCAGCTTAGTCTCTGTCTCACGCTCTGCTCTAGGGAGACCCAAACTAAGACAACTATGACCTAGCAATTTCCCTCCTTACTTCATATGCAAGAGAAACTCTTACCACATACACTAGGAGACACATGCTAGAATGTTCCTGTCAGCACAAAACCTAGAAATAATCCAGAGAACCACTGAGAGGAGAAGAGACACATACATTTTGGAATAACATACAATGAAATATTACACAAGAGCTGGGCAAATGCAACAATATAGATGAAACTTAGCGATATAATTTTGAGTGGTAAAAGGAAATCCTGGCCGGGTGGTGGCTGATGCCTGTAATCCCAGTACTTTGGGAGGCCAAGGCGGGCCGATCACCTGAGGTCAGGAGTTGGAGACCAGCCTGGCTAACATGGTGAAACCCTGTCTCTATTAAAAATACAAAAAAAAAAAAAAAATTAGCCTGGTATGGTGGCACATGCCTATAATCCCAGCTACTCAGGAGGCTGAGGCAGGAGAATCGCTTGAACCTGGGAGGCAGAGGCTGCAGTGAGCCGAGATCACGCCTCTGCACTCCAGCCTGGGCGACAGAGTGAGACTCCGTCTCAAAAAAAAAAAAAAAAAAGAAAAGAAAAGAAAAAAAAGTAAATCCCAACATATCACATTAAAAAATACATATAATTTGGGGAAACAGATGTGGGTGTGATAAAACTACATAAAAGAGAAAGCAAAAGAACACAACACAGGATTCATATTAGGGGTTGCGGTGGGTAGATAAAAGTGAGGAGAATCATATCAGTCTGTGTAAGTTCTTATCAGTATTTTAGTTTTCGTCTTGGGCAGTAGTTCCATGGATATTTTTATATTATTAAAATAGGCACCCTAATAGATAAATTCATAAATGATTCAAGGAAGGCCTTTTATGGACTGATGATGAGAATGTGTACTATATACCCAATTAGTATGACAAACCTCATTCTATGCAATTGAAGTCCAATTAAAAAGTATAATAAACAGGGCTGGGTGCAGTGGTATGCCTGTAGTCTTAACTATTCAGGAGGCTGAGATGGGAGGATCACTTGAGCCCAGGAATTGGAGGCTGCAGTGAGCTATGATTGCACTACTGTACTCCAGTCTGAGTGACAGAGCAAGACCCTGTCTCTTAAAAAAGTAAAATGAGATTATTATTTAAAAACGGAAAAATACATAAAATCACAATGAAGAAATAAAAGTTACCATCCAGAGATAATCCCTAGCTATCAACATTTAATGGATATTTTATACATTGTTCCTGTGAATAAATATGTCTGTATGAGTTATCTGTATAATGGAGGTGATACTATATACAATTTTTTGAAAACGTTACAGAAATTTCAAGTCCTATATATTTATTGTAGAGTAATGAAAAAACACAAGATGCCGGGTATGGTGGCTCACGCCTGTAATCCCGGCACTTTGGGAGGCCGAGGTGGGCAGATCATGAGGTCAGGAGATTGAGACCATCCTGGCCAACATGGTGAAACCCTGTCTCTACTAAAAATACAAAAAAATTAGCCAGGCGTGGTGGCGGATGCCTGTAGTCCCAGATACTTGGGAGGCTGAAGCAGGAGAATGGCGTGAACCCGGGAGGCGGGACTTGCAGTGAGCCGAGATCACGCCACTGCACTCCAGCCTGGGCGACAGAGCAAGACTCCGTCTCAAAAAGAAAAGAAAAGAAAAGAAAAAAAAAAAAAGAAAACGCAAGAGGAGAAAAGAAGCAATTGAGAAAGAGCCACTGTCAACATTCTGGTGGATTTCCTTCCATTCTCTTCCTTTGCTTAACAGCACATTATGACACTTCCTCCACATCATTCAATATTCTTTGAAAACACCACCTCTCTCTACCTTAAAATTCTTTTTTTTTTTTTTTTGAGATGGAGTCTCGTTCTGTTGCCCAGGCTGGAGTGCAGTGGCACAATCTCAGCTCACTGCAACCTCCACCTCCTGGGTTCAAGTGATTATCTTGCCTCAGCCTCCCGAAAGCTGGGATTACAGATGCCCGGCAACACGCCCAGCTAATTTTTGTATTTTTAGTAGAGACGGGGTTTTGCCATGTTGGCCAGGCTGGTCTCGAACTCCTGACTTCAAATGATCTGCCCGCCTCAGCCTCCCAAAGTGTTGGGATTATAGGCGTGAGCCACTGTCTCCAGCCTTTAAAATTCTTAAAGTAGTAATTTGGCAGTGGAGAAGTCTGGAAAGCACTTTCTACCAAGCGGTGGAGGTTAATATCACCTGTGGCTACCATGCGCCCCCTGCTCTGATGTGAGAAGGCATTTTCCCTGTGTGGCATTCTTTCCAAAACCCCTGAGACCAGTTTAATCTGGAGAAAAGCATCAGGGAAATCCAAATTAAGAAACACTCTACAAAATACCTAACGATTACTCCTCAAAACTGTCAAGGTCATGAAAATCAAGGAATGACTGAGAAACTGTCACAGATCAGAGGAGACTAAGGGCACGGTAGCTAATGCAACGTGGTAGCCCGCACGGGAGCCTGGAACAGACAGAGGACCTGAAGGGGAAAACTGGTGGAATCCACATAAAGTTGCAGTTTAGTTAATAGTAATGTACCAATGTTGGTTTCTTAGTTTACGCAGAGACCACAGTAATAGAAGATGTTAACAATGACAGAAAATAGGTGAGGGGTAGATGGAACTTCTTATATATTTGTAACTTTTCTGTAAGTCTAAAATTATTCCAAAATAAATAATTTATCAGGGAAAAAAAATCCACAAAACCCCAAACAGTCTTTCCTTGGCTTCCTCGAAGTGGTGCCATTGTGTTCTTCCTCCCTCTCTGACTGCCTCTGGGTGTGTTTTCGTATTAAACGACAGGCACCACCTTAGGCCCTGTGAATGAGCTGGCCAACAAGGCAGACCCAGTCTGGTTCCCGCCCTTGTGGGAATACAGTCTGGCGGAGGGACTTTGGATGGAGCTGGACTTGAGGTTGGACATAGTTCCGCTTATCTCCAGCGGAGCAATCCCTAGCAAGTCATGGATTTGAAGCCCACCTTTCCTCCTCTGTAAAAAATGAATAATGGGCAGGGTGCAGTGGCTCATACCTGAATTCCCAGCACTTTGGGAGACTGAGGCAGGAGGATCACTTGAGCCCAGGAGGTCACTTGAGCCCAAGAGTTAGAGGCTGCAGTGAGCTGTAATCGTGCCACTGCACTTAAGCTGGGTGACACAGCATGACCCTGTCTCTGAAAAACAAAAAAAAACCCAAAAAAACCCCACAAAACTATATTAGCTAAATACTACCACAAGGAAGCAGTTACCAATATTAATATCAGAAAAACTGAATTAAAGCAGAAGAACATTAATAGGAAGAAAAGGCACATTTGGCACTGATGAAAGTTATAATCTCCAAAAAAGATGTAAAAATTTATGAATTTGCATGCTCCTAAAAAAGTGTTTTTAAATATATATAAAGCAGGAACTTACAGAGGTAAAGGGGAAAAATTGACAAGTCCGTAATAATTGTGTGAGATTTAAAACATTTTTTTTTTTTTTGAGATGGAGTCTTGCTCAGTTGCCCAGGCTGGAGTGCAGTGGCACAACCTTGGTTCACTGTAACCTCTGCCTCCCGGGTTTAAGCGATTCTCCTGCCTCAGCCTCCCGAGTAGCTGGGATTACAGGTGCCTGCCACTGTGCCCAGCTAATTTTTGTATTTTTAGTAGAGACAGGTTTTCGCCATGTTAGCCAGGATGGTCTCGAACTCCTGACCTCAAGTGATCTGCCTGTCTTGGCCTACCAAAGTGCTGGGATTCCAGGCGTGAGCCACTGTGCCCAGCCAATTTTTTAAATTTTTATTTAAAAGTTTTTTTTAGAGACAGGGCCTCACTCTGTTACCCAGGTTGGAGTGCAGTGGTGCTATCATAGCTCACAGAAGCGTTGAACTCCTGGGCTCAAGCAATCCTCCACATCCTAGTATGCCTTCCTGTAGAGGACAGAAAGCCAAAACTCTTTCGCAGATTCCCTTACAATGAGTGTTTCAGATGTGAATTATTTTCCAACACTTACTGCTATTGTGCAAGATCTGAAAAGCAGATGAGAGGCCAAGACCATTGTCCTTTTCCGTGGGCTGTTACTGCTTCCAAGCACAACTGTGGCGCTATCGAGTTTGCCTGCATCAATGTCTGGCCCCTAGTGTTGTGTATGTGGGCAGTAGAAGCAGCAGTGGCAGTGCCTGTATTAGACCTTTGTATTGTTACCCTAGCAGTGTATTTATAAATACAATTCTAATGTGTGTTCTATGCCCAGCCTCGGGTCCACTCCTATAGCCTGCCAGTGACTTTTTTTTTTTTAAGATAGGGTCTGGCTCTGTCACCCAGGCTGGAGTTTAGTGGTGCGATCTCGGCTCTCTACAACCTCTGCCTCCTGGGCTCAAGCCATCCTCCTACCTCAGCCTTCTAAGTAGCTGGGACTACAGGGATGCACCACCACATCCGGCTAATTTTTGTACTTTTTGTAGAGATGGGGTTTTGCCATGTTGCCTGGGCTGGTCTTGAACTCCTCTAAGCTCAAGCAGTCCACCCGCCTCGGCCTCCCAAAGTGCTGGGATTACAGGCGTGAGCCACTGTGCCTGGCCTCCCAGTGACTTTTGAAACACCCAGTGCCCTGTATTAAACCTCATTGTGCTTAAAATATCTAGAGTAGTTTTTGTTTTCTGCATTGAACACTGATTTCTGTAGATTCAAGTTACTATAGATTACTATGGATTTGAAAAACATGAGTAAAAAGCTTGAGGTAAGAAAAGCTTGAACTGTTGGCCGGGTGCCGTGGCTCACGCCTGTAATCCTAGCACTTTGGGAGGCCGAGGCGAGTGGATCATGAGGTCAGGAGTTCGAGACCAGCCTGGCCAACACGGTGAAACCCCCGTCTCTACTAAAAATACAAAAAGTAGCTGGGCGCGGTGGCGGGTGCCTGTAATGCCAGCTACTCGGGAGGCTGAGGCAGGAGAATTGCTTGAACCGGGAGGTGGAGGTTGCAGTGAGCCGAGATTGCAGCACTGTACTCCAGCCTGGGTGACAGAGCAAGACTCTATCTCAAAAAAAAGAAAAAAAGAAAAGAAAAAGAAAAAACAGGAAAAGCTTAAACTATTAAACTGAGAATTTCAATCATTTTTCAAGCATACAATGAATATTAACAATGACAGTATATCAGATCACAAAGGAAATCTTAAAAACTTAAAAAAAAAGCAACATTATGTAGACAATTTTAACTGATCACAGTGCAGTAAAAGTATATTTTCATTTTCTTTTCAATAGAGAGACGGTCTCACTATGTTGCCTAGGCTGGTCTCAAACTCCTGAACTCAAGGGATCCTCCAGCCTCAGCCACCAGAGTAGCTGGGATTACACACGTTCACCATCATGCCTGGCTGAAACATTTATTTATGTATGATTTATTTATTTTCAGTTAGAGATGGGGGTCTCACTATGTTGACCAGGCTGGTCTTGAACTCCTGGCCTCAAGTGATCCTCCTATCTTGGCTTCCCAAAGTGCTGGGATTACAAGCACGAGCCACCATGTCTGGCCTGAAACTACATTTATTTTTAATAATAACAGGTAGCCACCGGGTGTGATGGCTTATGCTTGTAATCCCAGTGCTTTGGGAGGCTGAGGCAGGAGGATTGCTTGAGCCCTGGAATTCAAGACCAGCCTGGGCAACATAGAGAGACTTCATCTTCACAAAAAATAGAAACGTTAGGCACTAATACTTTGTTTCCCTAGACACCCTGTCTCTAGGCTGGGAATACACGCATGCACCACCATGTCTGGCTAATTTTTGTATTTTTTATAGAGACAAGGTCTCACTATGTTGTCTGGCTTGTCTCAAACTCCTGGGTGCAAGTGATCCTCCCACCTTGGCCTCCCAAAGTGTTGGGAGTGGGTCACTTTAGGCCACGAATTTGAGACCAGCCTGGGCAACATAGTGAGACTCTATCTCTCCAAAATAATTTAAACTAATTTTAAAAATTAGCTTGAGGCCAATTAGTAGGCATTTAAGGCTGCAGTGAGCTATGATCACACCACTGCACTTCGGCCTGGGCAACAGAGCAAGACCCTGTCTCTTAAAAAAAAAATGAAAGAACAAGAGTAAACCAAAGGAAATAGAAGAAAGTAAATAAGAAAGGTAAAACCAGAAGATGGTGAAATAGAAAATATAATAACAACATCATAAAAAACAGAGATAAAAAAGCAAAAATCTGATTTACCAAAAAACCCTAGGATGACTGAGAGAGAGCAAGCACAAATAAATAGTATTAGGAATTAAAAGGGGACTGTAATCAATACAATAGAGATTTTTGAATCATGAGAATACTATTAATATCTTTGCAACAGGGTCTCACTCTGTCACTTAGGCTGGAGTGCAGTGGCACAATCTTGGCTCACTGCAGCCTCCATCTCCTGGGCTCAAACCATCCTCCCACCTTAGCCTCCCAATAACTGGGACTACAGGGAGTATGGGACATGCCACCACTCCTGGATAATTTTGTATTTTTTGTAGAGACAGGGCTTCACCATGTTGCCCAGACTGGCTCGAATTCCTGGGCTCAGGTGATCTGCCGCCCAGGCCTCTCGAAGTGTTGGGATTACAGGCGTGAGTCACCGCCCCCAGCATGGTGGCTCATGTCTGCAATCCCAGCACTTTGGGAAGCCGAGGTGGGAGGATTGCTTGAGTCCAGGAGTTTGAGACCAGCCTGAGCAACATAGCAAGATGCCGTTTCTACAAAAAACCAAAAATTTAGTCAGACATGGTGGTAGGCACCTGTAGTCCCAGCTACTCAGGAGGCTGAGGTGGGAGAATGATCTGAGCCCAGGTGATCATATCACTGCACTTCGGCCTGTACACAAAGCGAGACCTTATCTCAACAAAAAAAAAAAGAAAGAAAAAAAAGAAAGAAAAAAGAAAACGCAATAAAAATATTAAAGAATAGAATAATTTAATTAAAATGTGCAATATTTTGATGAAGAAAAATCACAAAAATGAATTGAAGGCCTGGCAGAATGGAAATAAGGTATATTTATGGATGAGAAGACTCAGGATTATTCAATTTTATCCCTAATCTGTAAATTCGATGAAATTCTAATTTAAATCCCAACACAATTTTTCAAGGATCTTGACAAAATGATTCTACGGTATACAGTTAGCTAAGACGATTATAAAAAATAGAAACCAAGTTGAGGGGGTGGAGCTTGCTCCCTAGGTAGCAATATTTATCACAAAACCATAGAACTAAAACAATATTGATCAAGAATAGACAAATCGATCAATGGAAGAGAAAAGAAAGCCAATAAATAGGCCAGGTGTGGTGGTTCACGCACTTTGGGAGGCCGAGGCAGGTGGATCACCTGAGGTCAGGAGTTTGAGACCAGCCTGGCCAACATGGTGAATCTCTACTAATCTCTACTAATAATACAAAAAATCAGCCGGGCATGGTGGTGGATACCTGTAATCCCAGCTACTTGGGAGGTTGAGGCAGGGGAATCGTTTGAACCCAGGAGGCGAAGGTTGCAGTGAACCAAGATCCTGCTACTGCACTCCAGCCTGGGCAACGAGAGAGAAACTCCATCTCAAAAAAAAAAAAAAAAAAGGAAAGCCAAGAAATAAATTGCATTCTTTAATGGGAACCAGGTATATCGCAGAGGTGCTGTCATGAGTCAATGGAGCAAACAGCTAATGATGAGGCAAATAGCATTAGGCCAAAACCTGGGCAAAACCTTACTTTATTTTTTTTATGACAGAGACATTTTAGAATACCAGGAGAAAGGCCGGGCCCAGTGGCTCACACCTGTAATCTCAGCACCTTGAGAGGCCGATACGGGCAGATCACTTGAGGTCAGGATTTTGAGACCAGGCTGGCCAACATAGCGAAACCTCATCTCTACTTAAAACACAAAAATTAGCTGGGTGTGGTGGCGTGCGCCTGTAATCCCAGCTACTCCGGAGGCTGAGGTAGAAGAATCGCTTGAACCCGGGAGGTGGAGGTTGCAGTGAGTCGAGATCATGCCACTGCACTCCAGTCTGGGTGATAGAGTGAGACTGTCTCAAAAAAACAAAAAAATAAAAATAAAATAAATAAATAGAATACCAGGAGACAGAGAAACTGGCCAGAGACTGGCTGGCTTCTAAAACCAGTACTTGCTAATCTTGAGCAAATTACTTAATCTGTCTTGGCCTGTTTCCTCATCTGTCAAATAAGGATAATAACAGTTCTTACCTCACAGACTTGATGTAAGGATTAATATAGGTAAATTAATACAGGCAAATACAGGATTAATATAGGTAAAGCATTTAGACCAGTCCCTGGCTCAAAACAGCACTACGTAAGTGTTAGCCATTCTTTATCTCTATACCATGTGGTACTGACAACATCTCCACTCCCGTTTTCTCTGCCCAATGTGGGAGACTTCCATTATCCAAATGGACCAGAATGGCTTGGTTCACTGGTCTTAGGGAACCTGGTCAACTTTCTGCCATCATGACCAAGACATTCCTTAGAGGGAGGGCTTCTCATTTACAAAAACTATTTCCTTAGAGCAGTAATTTTGGTCATTGGTGACATCCAGTCTCTACTCTTACCTCATCTATGACTCTGACTGCCAGATCATGACAGTTTTCAATATGGATTACCCAATAGCTTGGTTTGTTTTTTGTAATAAACCTTGTTTTTTAGAATAGTTTTAGATCTACAGAAAAATCTGAAGATTAGTACAGGGAGTTCCTGTGTACTCCAGACTCGGTTTCCCCTGTTATTCATATTATGCTGTTTTTAAAATTCCACATTACATCATTGAGATACATTCATGTTGATATATAGATCTAATTTATTGAGTCTAACTGTGGTTTAGTATTCCATTGGCCTGGAAGATTCTCACAGTCTCACCTGGCACAGGTTTAGTGCCAGGGAATTCCATCTCCCTCGCAATCAGACTTATCAAATCCCTGGTTCTGGCCGGGTGCAGTGGCTCATGCCTGAAATCCCAGGCCAAGATGGGAGGATCGCTTGAGCTCAGGAGTTCGAGACCAGTCTGGGCCACATAGTGAGACCTCGTCTCCACCAAAAATAAAAAAAAATTAGCTGGGCATGGCGGTGCATGCCTGTAGTACCAGCGACTCAGGAGGCTGAGAGGGGAATATCACTTGAGCCTGGGAGGTCAAAGCTGCAGTGAGCTATGATTACACTACCACAACTCAGCCTGAGCGACAGAGCCAGACCCTATCTCAAAAAAAAAAAAAAAAAAAAAAAAAAAGCCAAACACCACTGTTTCTGCAGTAAAAGTATTTACATAATCATAACATTATAAATGTCATTTGGCTTTCAGTGTTAAGAATCAATCTACAGGTAAACAATGGTAAACTGAATTATCTTTACCAAATAGAATGTAAATGCTATAAACATCAGCGATACAAAAATAAAAGCTTAGTTCATGGATAACGGCAGAAGCAAGGAGGGGACATCAAGGGAAATTATCCATTTCACACAGAGAAGAGTCAAGAGATACAATATACAGAAGAAACAGACATTTAAGAATAGTATTCAAAGTGATAATAGAAACCAATAGTAAAATTTAAAATATAAATATAAAAAAGAGGGCCAGGCACGGTGGCTAACGCCTGTAATCCCAGCAATTTGGGAGGCTGAGGTGGGTGGATCACGAGGTCGGGAGTTTGAGACCAGCTTGGCCAGCATGGTGAAACCCTATCTCTACGAAAAATACAAAAATTAGCAGGGCATGGTGGCACGTGCCTGTAGTCCCAGCTACTCGGGAGGCTGAGGTAGGAGAATCGCTTGACCCTGGGAGGCAGAGGTTGTAGTGAGCCGAGACTGTGCCACTGCACTCCAGCGTGGGCGACAGAGCGAGACGCTGTTTCAAAAAAAAAAAAAATATATATATGTATATATATATATATATGAAAAGCGGAAGAGAAAGGGGGAAAGGGTGGTTAATAAAATCACCACAGCAGGAAGTCAACAGATACAACAGACACAGTTAAAATTAATAAATCAAGTAATAGAGGCATGAGTATATTATTTACGGTTATAAAATTTAAAAAATTAACATGACAACAAACATGGTAAAAAACAAAAAACAAAACACAGTTGTTTCCAGGAGTTGGGGTATTGGGAAATGAGAGATAGCTTTAAACTTTTTATTTCTAACCTTCTATTGGAATTGAATCTGCATTTCCATCTACATTAATTATATTTGAGATTTTCTTTTTAAATTAGGCAAGCACTATTCACAATAGCAAAGACATGGAATCAACCTAAATGCCCATCAATGGCAGATTGGCTAAAGAAAATGTGGTACATATACACAATGGAATACTATGCAGCCATAAAAAAGAATGAGATCATGTCCTTTGCAGGAACGTGGATGGAGCTGGAGGCCATTATCCTTAGCAAACTGATGCAGGACAGGAAAAACCAAATATTGCATGTTCTCACTTACAAGTGGGAGCTAAATGATGAGAACACATGGACAGAAAGAGGGTAACAACAGACACTGGGGCCTGCTTGAGGGTGGAGGGTAAGAGGCAGTAGAAGATAAGAAAAAATAAATATTAGGTACTAGGCTTGATAACTGGGTGACGAAATAATCTGTACAACAACCCCCATGACACAAGTTTACCTATATTAAAAACCTGCATATGGACCTCTGACCCTAAAATAAAAGTTTAAAAATAAAATAAAATAAAATTAGGCAAAAAATCTAGGTAATTCTGACATTGTCCTACTGGCTCAGGGACTATTGCGGTAGGATCAAGTTAAACTCTCAGGCAGGCAGCCAAGGCCCCTCGCTGCCCCATGCACCCACCTACCTCTGCTTGGGAGCCAGGATTGGCACCTCCTCCAGGAAGCCCTCAGGAGGAAGAGGGCGCCCTCTGCCGGGGCAGGAACGCCAGCACGCCTGGGGAGCAGCCCTTTGCGCATCATCAGGGACTCCGCCCCTATCCCTCAGCAAGGGCCTCCCTCCCCCGCATCACGTGATCCCAGCTCCTTTTCAGCTAGTGGGTGGAACCCCAGGAGGGAAAACTCAGGGAAGCCCAGGTGAGAGCGACGCGACCGATGGGGCCCGGATTTCTTGGATGCTGGGGAACCGTCCCAGTAAGGCTTGGGAACCTGGGTGGGGCGCCTTTCAGAACGGGACCGATGGGAGAGAGACGAGAAGGGTTATGGGCACGAACCCCGTTCAGTATCTGCTCCTTGCGCAGTGTGAGAACTGGGAGAGAGACTCCTGGCCCTTCCACTTCCTGTGCTTCCTTGGGTGAGTGTCTTAACATCTCAGAATCTCAGTGTCCTCACCTGTGGCTGCCAGTATGAAATGAAATAAGCACATAAGTCATAAATAAATGGTATCTTATTAGGTCCCATTTAAGCGAATGTGTGAACTCTCAGAGACAAGAAGACCCTGGAGGCCACTGTAGCTCGGCCCTGTTTGGAGGCAGGCCTCTCCACCCTCACCCAGGACACCAGCTCCTGCTGGGTGCTCCCCTCCCTGGAGTGCTCACCCCTAGGCCTCAGGAGTGGAAGGGTCTGGGAGAGCTGGCTGGAAGAGGGGCTCCTCCCAGTTCCCACTGAACGGGCTGACAGGTCGGACTCTCCAAGACAAAGTCTCCTCTTTCTGTCTCCACACAGGGCCCGTGTTGTGCTTTTGGCCCAGGTAGGTGGACAGACATGTCCCAGGAGGGGGACGTAGAAGGCCCCAGCACAGGAGACCCTGTGCTCAGTCCCCAACACAACTGTGAGCTTTTACAGAACATGGAAGGAGCCAGCTCCATGCCAGGCCTGTCACCAGATGGGCCGGGAGCAAGCTCTGGGCCCGGAGTCAGGGCTGGCAGCAGAAGGAAGATCCCCAGGAAGGAGGCCCTTCGAGGTGGCAGCTCCTGGGCTGCAGGTGCTGCTGAGGTCCGGCCAGGGGTCTTGGAGCTGCTAGCTGTGGTACAGAGCCGGGGCTCGATGCTGGCTCCTGGGCTCCACATGCAGCTGCCCTCGGTGCCTGCTCAGGGGAGAGCTCTGACCTCCAAGAGGCTCCAGGTTTCTCTGTGTGACATCTTAGATGACAGTTGCCCCAGGAAACTTTGTAGCAGGTCTGCTGGTCTCCCAGAGAGAGCTCTGGTCTGCAGGGAGAGGCTTGCAGAGGTGGAGGAGGTGAGCTGCCCCAGGCCCAGGGAGGCCAGAGACGGTGGAATGAGTTCTCCAGGGTGTGACAGAAGAAGCCCCACACTCAGCAAAGAGGAGCCCCCTGGAAGGCCCCTGACGTCCTCACCAGGCCCAGTCCCTGTGAGGGTAAGAAAGAAATGGAGGAAGCAAGGGGCTCATTCAGAGTGTGAGGAAGGGGCTGGTGACTTCCTGTGGCTTGATCAGAGCCCTCGTGGGGACAACCTCCTGTCTGTGGGAGACCCTCCCCAAGTTGCTGAACTGGAGTCCTTGGGAGGCCCTTGCAGACCTCCCTCTCCAAAAGACACTGGGTCTGGGCCTGGAGAGCCAGGTGAAAGTGGGGCAGGATGTGCCTCAGGGACTGAGAAATTTGGATATTTGCCCGCTACAGGGGATGGGCCCCAGCCAGGCAGCCCCTGTGGCCCTGTCGGGTTCCCAGTGCCCAGTGGAGGGGAGTCCCTCAGTTCAGCTGCACAGGCTCCTCCACAGAGCGCAGCACTGTGCCTGGGGGTGTCAGCACAGGCCTCTGCAGAGCAGCAAGAAGCTGTGTGTGTCGTGCGGGCTGGCAGCGATGAAGGCCGGGCTCCAGCACAGGACCAGGAGGAGCTGGAGGCCAAGGCTCAGCCAGCTTCCAGGGGAAGGCTGGAGCAAGGACTCGCTGCCCCCGCTGACACCTGTGCCAGCTCCCGGGAGCCCTTGGGCGGTCTCAGCTCCTCCCTGGATACTGAAGCCAGCAGGGCCTGCTCAGGCCCATTCATGGAGCAGAGAAGATCCAAGGGCACTAAGAACCTGAAGAAAGGTCCAGTGCCCTGTGCCCAAGACCGGGGCACAGACAGAAGCTCAGACAACTCCCACCAGGACAGGCCAGAGGAACCCAGCCCAGGAGGCTGCCCCAGACTGGTGAGCTGAGTCTGAGAGTTTGGGATAGGAAGGGCCTGGCCATGTTTCTCAATAGCATACTTGGCAGTGGAATTTAATAAAGCTAAGCTAAATGGGCGCTTCATGAACATTCTCACATCCCTATTAACTAAACTGGGTAAAATGAGGCCCACAAGCCGGGAAAGAGAAAATAAACTACATTCGCTGAATCCTTGTGAGGGGTCATTATCTTTTGGAGTCAGTCCTGGGTTCGAATTTTGCCTCTGCCCACTTCCTAGCTGAGTGACTGTGGGATGTTTTCTTAACCTCCCTAGGTTTCCTCATTGTAAAAAAAGGATACTAATTGCAGCTTCATGGGGTTGTTTCAAGGATTAAATGAGATTATGGTATAAAATAATGTGCCTAGGCCTGGTGCAGTGGCTCACGCCTGTAATCCCAGTACTTTAGGAGGCAGAGGCAGGCGGATCACGAGGTCAAGAGATCAAGACCATCCTGGCCAACATGGTGAAACCCTGTCTCTACTAAAAATACAAAAATTAGCTGGGCATGGTGGCACATGCCTGTTCCAGCTACTCTGGAGGCTGAGGCAGGAGAATCACTTGAACCTGGGAAGCAGAGGTTGCAGTGAGCTGAGATCGCACCACTGTACTCCAGCCTGGTGACAGAGCAAGACTCTGTCTAAAAAAAACAAACAAACAAACAAAAAAAAGGTGCCTAGCACAGCACAAGGCACAAGGTAAATTGCTTAATTCGTGTTAAATTTGCTTTTCCTTTAGTGTTCACAGTTACCCTGTAAGATAGGCGTTAGCGCCATATAACCAGATGGGGAAACTGAGGCTCAGAGGGTTAATAATATTCTCCAGGCTCACATAGCTAGGGAGTCAGTGACCAGCCATGTTCCCTATATCACCACTTCCCTTTCCTTTGTTCTTTTACTTATAATCATCATCATTTTATTAATAATCATAGCTAACATTTATACACCAAAGGCAGAAGAAGACTCTACTTGTTTTTGGTGTATATTTCTCACATAGTTGGATTTTCATCACATTTATTGAATATGCATGATGTGCTAGATGTTTTTGATTTAATCTTCACACGACGTCCACGGAGGTGAGGTTACAGACCCAGCTGGTGAATGGGAGCAAGGGTACAAGCCTAGGCGGTCTGTCTTGAGAGCTCACTGCACTGCCTTCTCTGTGTATTTTCTGTGGTATCGGCACAGTCGTAGCAGCATCTGGCTTGCTTAACATGTGCTGGATATTGTGCTAAGCACTTTATCTGCAATCTTTGTAACAAGCCTATGAGGTAGACTCTATTGACATATACCCATTTCACTGATCTGAACACTGAGGCTCTGAGAGGTGACATGAGTACTCAAGGCCAAACAGCCAATTAGTAAAATAGAACCAGTGAGCTGTTTTCCACTATGCATCAAGCCTTTTTACCTATAAATAGGCTCCTATTATGCCTTATTGTTCCAGGACTTTGCTTGGTTTTGTAAGTTCTTGTAGTATTTGAAGATCTTTCCCAGTGGGTTCACCTTGTTCTGCTGAATTTGATCTTTTCCTGAGCCCTGCGTCATAGCTGTCTATGGATGTATTTGTCGCAGGCACAGGCGCTGTCGGGATGAGGGCTGGGACTTCCTCTTCTCATTTCCAACCACTGTAGTGTAGTGAGGAGCATGAGCCCTGGAGGCCAAGAGGCTAACATTCAGTCCTGACTTTGCCACTATCTGAACAACCGAGGGGAGTGGCTTCACCTTTTCAAATGTAATTCTCTCATCTGCAAAATGTGGGTATGAAGAGTGCTTACCTCCTAGGGAGGTGGTGAGGATGAAATGAGATCACACATGTTTGGCATTTAACACAGTGCTTGGTGCAAGAAAAATACTCAAATAGGTTACCTGTTAGTGACATAAGCAATTTCATCCTGCTGTAAGTAGTGCAGGGGTGACCATCCTTGTGCGTCTGGCTCCTCCCTTCTTCACATGATTTATTTGGACCAGATGCCCAGAATTGGGATTCCGGGGTCTGCAGCCTTTAAGGGGGCTGGTTTGAGTGTGGTGGTGGAGCCAGCTTCCTGCCTGGCTTGACTGGAAGCAGCCCATGACTGCTGGCTCCTCCAGGCTCCATCCTTGACTGCGGCACAGCCCATCATCCCACAGCTTTCCAAACAACTCGTTGCCATGACAACCAGTACCAGCTGCGGGAGAAGAATTGAATCTGGGCTGTGACAGGGACAGGCGGGTGGTTGCAGACAGGGCTGAGTGGGGCCTGGGCAATGGGGGGCACAGTGCCCGGCTGGTCTGGAGCCACGTTTAGGGCCTTAGCACCTTCCCCTGGAGACAGCCTGGCTTGTGGCAGGGGCAGACAGGTTCAAGGTCAAGCTCTGCCTCTTAGTACAGGGTGACTTTAGACATGTCTTCAGACATTTAGATGAGTTTAACGTTTTTTTTTCCTTTCTTAAGCTCAGTGGCAAGAAGACTTTTTTTTTTTTTTTTAATTTACTTTTTTTTTAAGATGGGAGTCTCACCCTGTCACCCAGGCTGGAGTGCAGTAGCACAATCTTGACTCACCACAACCTTTGCCTCCTGGTTTCAAGAGATTCTCCTGAGTAGCTGGGACTACAGGTGTGGGCCACCATGCCCAGCTAATTTTTGTGTTTTTAGTAGAGGCAGGATTTCACTATGTTGGCCAAGCTGGTCTCGAACTCCTGACCTCAGGTGATCCGCTGCGTCGGCCTTCCAAAGTGCTGGGATTACAGGCATGAGCCACTGCGCCTGGCTGCAAAAAGACTTTAGACATTTAGAAATGTCTCTTCTCTGAATCTGAGTTGCCTCCTCTATGAAGTGGGGAGAATGAACTGGGCCCCAGAACTGCCAGGAGTCTGATATCAGAGGCTGGCCGTGTTGTATTCTTCTGGCATGAACCAGAGACTCTTGGAGGAGAGATGGGAGGGGGACTGGATGCCATTCTCTTGTCCGTCCTGGGCCCCACAGTGGCCAGTGAGGTTTGGAGCTGCTCTGTGGGTGGGATAGCAGTGGGTGTGTGTGGGTGGGGGCAGCTCTGCCAGTGACCCTGGGCTGCTCGCATTCCACCAGTCATAACCAGGGAGGCACACAGCTCCTCTGGCCTGACCCAGAATCCCTGGTTCAAGGTATGCTGTCTGTAGCTGCAAAGTGTCAAGACGTGAGTGAAGGAGGAGAGTGTCTTCCTAACAGAAGAGCAGCCTAAGAGGAGCTCGTTTCATTAGTGTGCCTACTATAGACTGAGAGCTTCAAGTATGTCATCTCATTTAATCCTTACATTAACCATTAAAGGTCAATGTCGGCCAGGCGTGGTGGCTCACACCTGTAATCCCAGCACTTTGGGAGGCCAAGGCGGGTGGATTGCTTGAGCTCAGGAGACCAGCCTGGGCAATGTGGCAAAACCCTGTCTGTAGAAGAAATACAAAAATTAGCTGGGCATGGTGGCTTGTGTCTGTAGTTCCAGCTACCCGGGAGGCTGAGGTGAGAGGATCACCTGATTCCAGGAGGTCAAGGCTATAGTAAGCTGTACTGGTGCCCCTGCCTTCCAGCCTCGGCAACAGAGTGAGACCCTGTCTCAAAAAAAAAAAAAAAAAAAAAAAAATCAACACTAATATCCCCATTTTACTAAGTAAGAAAACTGGGCTTCCGAGAAGTTAAGTGACTCACTCAGGCCACATCGCGAGTAAATGGCCGAGCCAGGGTTTGACTCCAGTCCTGCATAACTTGACTGTTCACGGGGCTTTATTATAATTTGTTGAACAAGGAGGGGGCTCGTCCAGGGATCTTACAGTCTAGTGGGAGGAGAAAGCCACTAACCAGAGAATTGAAATACAGACTGAAGCCCAGTGGACTGTGGATGTCCGGAGGGGAGGGGAGGGCAGAGGAGGGGGCTGTCTAAACTGGGTCTAGGCAAGGGAAGTAGGTGTTCAGCAGGTGAGAAAGTAGGAGAGGCTTGCTAGGAAGAGGGCAGTGCTCTGCAGAGCTGCATTGCAAGAGGCAGCTTGGAGTGTTGCAGGAGTAGAGGGTGGGGGTTACAGGTGGAACGGGAGCCAGGTGGGAGAGGCCAGCTTGAATGGAAATGGAGAGCCTGCAGGGTGGTCGAGTGTCAGGATGGCCTTTCTCCAGGGCAGGGACCAAGGAACTTTATCAACACAGGCATTTACAGAGAGAGCTTGTTCTGTTCCAGGCACTGTTCTAAGAGTCTCGAATAGTGATAATGATCGTTGCCCCAACACCATGAGGTAAATTCTGGTATTATCTTCATGCTACTGATGAGAAAACTGAGGCACAGAGAGATTAAGTAACTTTCCCTAGATCACACAGTTCCTAAGTGTTGGCACCAAGTATCCCCATTGGATGAATATGCCCCAATTTATTTATTTGTTGACTCCATGTGGACATTTGGGTTTTTTGGTGTTTTTTTTTTTTTTTTTTTTTTTTTGGCTACTACATATAGTGCTGCTGTGATAGTTTTGTATGGTTTTTGGTACATATGGGCAAGAGTATCTCCAGGGAATATTTTCTGGGGTGGAATTGCCAGGTTATAGAGTGGACACATCTTCAACTTAAATGGTGCCAGATGTTTTCTAAAGTGGTTGAAATAGTATACACCCCCATCAGCAGTGTATGAATGTTCTGGTGACTTCACATCTTCACCAGCCCTTGATGGTACCAGACTTAGGTTTTTTGCTGAAATGGAGATATGCTGTGGTGTCTCAATGTTGTTTTAATTTCCACTGCCCTCTTACTAAGGAGCATCTTTTCATGCATTTTGGTTATTCTTATTAAGTCTTTTCTTTAAAAAGTTTTTTGGCTGGAGTACAGTGGCATGATCTCAGCTCACTGCAACCTCCCCCTCCCAGGTTCAAGTGATTCTCCTGCCTCAGCCTCCCAAGTAACTGGGATTACAGGTATCCGCCACCATGCCCGGGTAATTTGTGTATTTTTAGTAGAGACGGAGTTTCACCATATTGGTCAGGCTGGTCTTGAACTCCTGACCTCAGGTGATCCTCGGCCTCCCAAAATGCTGGGATTGCAGGCATGAGCCACCAGGCCTGGCCTGTTTTGTGCTTTGCATATGTTTTGCATTTCTACACTTTCTCCCATGTAAAAACACAATTGAGTTTTGTTTATTGATTTTGCATCCAGAAATCTTGCTTTTATTAATCTATATAATTTATCTATTTGGATTTTGTTTGTTTTCTATGTAGACAAATGACAGTTTTTGTTATTTCCTTTCCAGTTCTTTACATCTCTCTTCCCTTCCCTTTCCTTACTGTACTAGCTAAGACTGTTAGTATAGTGTTGCATAGAAATGGTGATAGCAAGGAACCCGTGACTTATTCTGGATTTTAAAGGAAATGTGGTCATCATTTCACCTTAAGTATGACACTTGCTATGTTATTTATATAGATGCCCTTTATCAGGTAAAGGAAACTCCCTTCTCTTCCTGGTTTGCTAATTATTTACAATTATTATTATAATTATTACAATTACAATATTTACAATTATTATAATTATTATTATTGCACAGTGCATTTAATCACATGTGTTTTTTCCATTTCTGAGATAATAGTATGATTTTTATCCTCGAATTTATTAACGTTAATTTAAGGAGTTAGTGTTTTTTTTTTAAAATATTAAGTTTTTTTAAATGTTAAGTTCTTGCCTTGCTGGAACAAACCCAATTTGGTAATGCTATATCTTTTTCGTATTTTGTGAATTCAATTTCATATTTTGTTTGGGGTTTTCAATGGATGAATTAACTGGCCTGAAATGATTTGTTCTATACTATCCTTGTGAGATTTTGGTATCAGGGTTTTGCTAGCTTCATAGAATGAATTGTGGATTATCTTTTTGTTTTCTATTTTCTGGGATAATGTATTTAAGATTGGAATTATTTGTTCTTTGGACATTTTGATAGAATGGCTGGTTAAAAAAAAGTATGGACCGATGTTCTCTTTAGGGAAGGTGTTTCCTTCCCTACTGATTCAATTTATCTTGTGGCTATAGGTTTATTCAGTGTTGTTTTTCTCTTGAATCAATTTTGGTAAGTTATACTTTTCTAGATATCTATTTGTTTCATCTGAGTTTTCAAATTTATTGGCATGTTGGCATACAGTATTTCACAATAGCCTCTTATCTTTAAGGACTGCACACCTGTAATTATACATTCCCAATTTTAGCTAGTTATACCTCCTCTCTTTTCCTTAATCAATCTTGTCAGACAATTGTCAGTTTTTTCAAAGAACCGATTTTTGGTTTGTTCATCCTCTCCACTGTATGTTTGTTGTCAGTGTCACCTTCCGTTCAGTTTATGCTACTATTTATAAAGTCTTAAAAATTATGCTTAGTTCATTAGTTTTCTGCCTTTTTTCCTTTCTAATAAAGTCATTTAAAGCTATAAAGGAACCTTTTAATTATCGCTTTTGCTGCATTCATAGACTTTACATACAGTCTTATCATTCAATCTCAATATTTTATCATTTTTAATTACAATTTTTCTTTGACCTGTTATTTAAAAGTCCCTTCCCTTCCCTTGTCTTCCCTTCCCCTCCCCCTCCCCCTCCCCTCCCCTCCCCTCCCCCCTTCCCCTCCCCTCCCCTCCCCTCCCTTCCCCTCCCCTCCCCTCCCCTCCCTTCCCCTCCCCTTTTGAGACAGAGTCTGTCTCTATCCCCCAGGCTGGAGTGCACTGGTGCTATCTTGGCTTACTGCAGCCTCCACCTCCCAGCTTCAAGCAATTCCCATGCCTCAGCCTCCCAAGTAGCTGAGATCACAGGCGTGTGCCACCACGTCTGGCTAATTTTTGTATTTTTAGCACGGAGATGGAGTTTCACCATGTTGGCCAGGCTGGTCTCAAACTCCTGACCTGAGGTAATCAACCCGCCTGACCTCCCAAAGTGCTGGGATTACAGGCGTGAGCCACCACGCCTGGCTAAGAGTGTATTTCTTAATTTCCAAACATATTTTGTTGCTTTTGTCTTTATTGCCTTCTAACTTAATGATATTGTGGTCTGAGAAGTTGGTCTTTATCTGAGTTATCCAGTCTGATAGCCACTGGCCGCTTGTGTCTATTGAACACTTGAAATTTGGTTAGTCCAAATTGAGATGTACTGTAAGTGTAAAATATACACTGAATTTCAAAGACTCAGTACAAAAAAAAGTAAACATTTCATTAATAGTTGTTCATGGCTGGGTGAGGTTCCTCACGCCTGTAATCCCAGCACTTTAGGAGGCCTAGGCGGGCGGATAATGAGGTCAGGAGTTTGAGACCAGCCTGGCCAACATAGTGAAACCCTGTATCTACTGAAAACAAACAAACAAACAAAATTAGCCAGGCGTGGTGGTGGGCACCTGTAATCCAAGCTACTCAGGAGGCTGAGGCAGGAGAATCACTTGAACCCGGGGGGCGGAGACTGCAGTGAGCCGAGATCACACCACTGCACTCCAACCCTGGGCAACAGTGTGAGACTCCATCTCAAAAAAAAAAAAAAAAGTTTTCATATTGATTACATGTTGAAATGATAATATATTGAATATGATGAATTAAAGAAACTACAAAATTAATTTCACTTTTTAAAATGTGGCTACCAGAATATTTAAAAGTACACATGTGGCTTATGTTTCTGTTGGGCAGTGCTGATCTAAAAAAGTCTTTTGAAATTTGTTGATATTTGCTTTTTGGCCCAGGCTTTGCTCAATTTTTATATATGTTGCATGTATACTGGAAAATAATATGTATTCTCTAGTTATTAGGATTAATATTCTGTATATATTTATATATATATGTACAGATGAAGCTTGTTGATTTCATTAATTATTTTTTATTCCTACTGATTATTTTGTCAGCTTTATTTATCAATAGTTAGAGAGATACATGAAATTTTCTTGCTCTCATGGTGGATTTGTCTTTTTGCTTGTAGTTTTTTTTTTGCTTTATAGTTTTTGAGCTTATGCTATTAGATGCTTATAAGTTTAGAGTTGTTATAGCTTCCTGGTAAAACTACATATCATTATGTAGTCAGTCTTTGCCCTCTAATTATTTTTTGCCTTAAAATCTGTTTTGTCTGATTATTAATATAGCTACAAAGCTTTATTTTGGTTGGTTATTTGCCTGTTTGTATATTATTACATTTTGTTATTTTAACCTTTTTGCATAATTATGTTTTAGAAATGGGTCTCATAAAGACTTTATAACTATTTTCTTTCCTTAAAGGTCTGATAATTTTTGTATTTTTCTGAAGTATTAGTACATTTACATTTGTTATAGTTACTGATTTATTTACATCTACTCCTACCATTTTATTCTGTGCTTTTTTTTGAGACACAGTCTCACTCTGTTGCCCAGGCTAGAGTGCAGTGGCGTGATCATAGCTCACTGCAGCTTTGATCTCCCGGGCTCACAATTCTCCCACCTCAGCCTCCCAAGTAGCTGGGACTACGGGTGCATGCCACTGTGCCTGGCTCTTTAAAAAAAAATTTTAGTAGGGCGAGGGTCTGGCTGTGTTGGCCAGGCTGGTCTCGAATTCCTGAGCTCAAGCAATCCTCACGCCTCAGCTTCCCAATGTGCTGGGATTACAGGTGTGAGCCACTGCACCCGGCCTGTTTTGTGCTTTGTGTATGTTTTGCATTTCAGCACTTTCTCCCTTTCATTGCCTCCTTTTGGATTATTTTTTCTTACTCCTTTTTATCCCTCTAGTAGTTTAGATGTTTCCTATCCTCAGTTTATATTTTTTTGGTGGTTCTCTTAGAAATTTGAGCACAGGCCGGGCTCGGGGCTCACACCTGTGATCCCAGCACTTTGGGAGGCCGAGGCCAGTGGATCACAGGGTCAGGAGATCGAGATCATCCTGGCTAACACGGTGAAACCCTGTCTCTACTAAAAATACAAGAAAAAAATAGCCGGGTGTGGTGGCGGGCGCCTGTAGTCCCAGCTACTCAGAAAGCCTAGGCAGGAGAATCGCTTGAACCCGGGAAGTGGAGGTTGCAGTGAGCCAAGATCATGCCACTGCATTCCAGCCTCGGTGACAGAGCGAGACTCCATCTCAAAAAAAAAAAAAAAAAAAAAAAAAGAAAGAAAGAAAAAAGAAATTTGAGCACAAATAACTAACTTATCAAAGTATAAAGGTAGTTACAATCTTTGTCTTACTCCAAAATGATATAGGGATCTTGGAATGCTCTAATTCCAAGCGCGTACCTTTCCAATTTGTGTGTTGTTGTTATCCAGTAAATTAGTCCTATCTTTTTTTAAAAAAAATCCCCAAATTACACACTGTTATTATAGTTTCATACAATCAATGTTTATTTAGATTTAACAACATCTTCATCATTTTCTTTGCTGAAAATTCTTCCTTTCATCTCATCTTTTCTATCTGGGATTGTTTTTCCTTCCTTCTGCCTCAGGTTTATCTTTTAGCATTTTGTTTATTGAGCAAAGCAAAATTATCAAGAAAAATAACAGCTCTCTTGATTTTTCTCTACAGTATCTTTATTTCTTCCTTATTCTTGAAAAGTATTTTGTCTGGGTCCACAATTGATAGTTATTTTCTTTAAGCACATTGAAAATATTATTTTTCTATGTTTTGCTTTTCATTATTACTATTGAGAAAGTAGCTGTTAGTCTAATTGCCATTCCTTTATAGATGAAAGTTATTTTGGTGAATGGGATCATAGAATAGTAGTTGAAGTTATGGCCTCTGGAATCAGACTGTCTGGATTTAAATCCCAGCTCTTTGGTTTTCTAGCTGTGTGACATTGGGCAAGCTGATTAACCTCCCTGTGCCTCTATGTGCCTTAGTTTCCTCTTTTGTAAAATGGGGGAGATAACAGTACCAGTACCTCATAAGATTATGGTGAGGATTAAATTAACTAATATGTAAAGCACTTGCCACAGATGTAGCACATTTTAAGTGCTAGTCAAGTGTTAGCTATTATTTTTTCTCTTTATGCGTGTAAGGATCTCCTTATCATGAGTGTTGATGTGTCTAGGTATGAATTTCCTTTTATTTATTCTGTTTGAGATTCACTGAGCTTTTTGAATCTGTAAATTTTTGTCTTTTATCAATTTTGAAAAATTCTTAGCCCTATTTCTTTAAACACTGCTTCTACCCATTCTCTTTCCTCTCTCCTTCTGGAACTTTAGATTAATCATTTTCACCCTTCCTTCCTTCCTTCCTTCCTTCCTTCCTTCCTTCCTTCCTTCCTTCCTTCTTCCTACCTTTCTTTCTTCTTTCTTTCTCTTTCTTTCCCTCCTCCTCCTCCTTCTTCTCCTTTCCTTTCCCTTTCCTTTCCTTTCTTCTCCTTTCTTTTCTTCTCCTCTCCTTTCCTTTCCTTTATTTTGAGACAGTGTCTTGCTGTGTCACCCAGGCTAGAGTACAGTGGTGTGATCATAGCTCACTGCAGCCTTGACTTCTCCGGCTCAAACAATCCTGCCGCCTCAGCCTCCTGAGTAGTTGGGACTACAGGTACACACCACCATGCCTGGCTATTTTTTTTTTTCTTGTTTTTATAGAGACAGGGTCTCGCTATGTTTCCCAGGCTGCTCTCAAACTTCTGGCCTCAAGCGATCCTCCTGTCTCGGCCTCCCAAAGTGCTGAGATTACAGGCGTGATGTGTCTCTGAGTGCTTCACAGTGTTCACAAAGTGCAACACATTTAATTTATTTAAATGTGTTGTCCAGTTAGCTAATTTGTTTCGGCTGCATCTAATATGCTATTAAATCTATATATTGAGTTTTTAAATTTTAATTAAGATCGTTATATTTTTCATTCCCAGAAGTCGTGTTTGGTTCCCGATCAAATCTGCCCGGTTGTTTTTTGTAGTTTTTTTGTCCTTCACTCATGTGTTCGTCTCCTTCTTTTATTTCTTTAAACATATTATACATACATAGTTTGTATTCTGGTCTGATAGTCCAGTGTTGAAAGGCTTCGCTCATCTCATTCTCCTGCCTGTTGTTTTGGAGCCTCATAACATGGACGTTAGGACCCCTGAGACAGGGGCCAGCCAAAAGGCTTTGAACTGTGAAGGGCTGGTCTTGATATTCTTCCTGTTGCTCTTCTTCCCACACCCCTGTTTTCTTTGTTTTTTTTTTCTGTCTCTTTCTCAGTTTACTTTTTTGAAAGACTGATTCATTTCCAAGGTTCAAAAAAACAAAAAAAGTGAAACTCATCTTTCCCGGCACCCAGTTGCTTCCCTACTGGCAGCCTGGGTTAGATAGGTTCTTGCAGATACTTCCTGTGATATTTTATGTGCATTCAAGCAAATACAAATTTTAAAATTCATTCGGTCTGTAACACGAATGGTAGCACACTACACGTATTGTTCTGAACTTGTTTTTAATAAAAAAATATGTTTCCGGTTGTAAAAGAAATACATGCTCATTTTGAATAACATGAATACCCAAGTTCCTACAAGTAGAAAGTGAAAGTCTCCCTGGAATTTCATTCCCCAGAGATAACCTCTATTATGTATCTGTAAATATATATTTACATAAATGGGCTTATGCAACAGAGATTGTTCTGTAACCTGTTTTTTCTTTTTCTCCCAATAATACTTCTTGACATCTTTCCATGAATCTTTCCATGTCTCCACATAGCCCCGCAGCTAAGTGCTTGGGCTTTGGAGTCAGACAGAGCTAGGTTCTAATACTAGCTCTGCAGCTTAGCAGCTATAGGACTTTTCAGATCCTCTTGGAGCCTCAGTTTCCTCATCTGTAAAATGGGGATAGAAATAGTATATACCTCATGGTGTCATTCTGAGACCTTAATAGCATGAATGATGTGCTTCTCTGGGGCCAGCTCTTCATAAGCCCTCAACAAGTGGTAATTTTTATGATGACTTCCTTACCCTTTATAAGCCACATAGAATTCGTAGTACGAAGTGTCACCGTTTATTAACCATTTCCCTTTGATGGGCCTTTTTTTTTTTTTTTGAGATGGAGTCTCACTCTGTCGCCCAGGTTGGAGTGCAGTGGCACGATCCTGGCTCACTACAACCTCCACCTCCTGGGTTCAAGTTATTCTCCTGCCTCAGCCTCCCGAGTAGCTGGGATTACAGGCACCCGCCACCATGCTCAGCTAATTTTTGTATTTTTAGTAGAGACGGGGTTTCACCAGGTTGGCCAGGCTGGTCTTGAACTCCTGATCTCAGGTGATCCACCCGCCTCAGCCTCCCAAAGTGCTGGGATTACATGCGTGAGCCACTGCACCTGGCCTGATGGACATATTTTTTATTAACCATTTCCCCTTTGATGGACAACTTTTTGCTGTAAGTACAACTCAGTGAGCACTGAACACACACCCTTTCAACAAGAATGTCTTCTTTTTGTGAATTCCCTGCCATGGGGTGGCTGGGTCCTCTGGATTCTAATCTCTGCATCCTCTTTCTCTCCAAGGAGGAAGTGAAAATACCCCATGGAGTGAAGCTTGTGTGCTACGTAGGTTTTTACATTTTATTATTGCTTTTCTTCCTCCCTTGCCTCAGGTGGGGTGGAGTGGGAGGGCTCCTCCACAGTAGATGTGGAGATCCTACCCCCACCCAGCCTGCCCTCCCCAAGTGGATCCTAGTGCTCCCCTCCCTCTATAATGTTGGATCTTAGACTTTTAGTTTCCTGCAGACCTTGGAACCTGACCATTTCATGATCATTCATTCAAGGATTAGTTTTCAGACTCACCTACTTTTAAAACAATTCCCTGTGGTTTGCAATAAATGAAAAGAATTGAAACACGCTTAAAATGGGCTAAAAGCCTAAAGAAAGCAAGAAAAGAGGAAGGAGGAGGGGGATCTTGTTACAACAACACCTTGCTCTCTACCAATCCTGGAAAGGTACACCTGCCAGGCTCAAAGTTAACACTGAGCTTCCTGGCAGCCATAGCAAAAAGCCAAGCGGGACAGATTCCGTAGTTCATTAGAAGAACAAAATCTACTTTGCACCTTGAAATGGTCATGAAGGGATTTCTTTTATGGGCAATAGAGGAGTGATCAGCAGCCTTACAGAGTGTAAGCCTTACAGATGCCTGCATTTGGCTGCTTCAAGGGAGAGGCAGACAACAAGTCAGTGACCCCTGAAAGGGGCATGACAGAGCTTTGAGCAGGAGGAGGGGGAGTCAGAACAAGGTATGTCCCTCCTGATGAGATGCATCTGTGGTCAGAAGAGTGAGAGGGTCCTGGCACAGAGTTCAGTTAACTATGAATGTGACTGGGGGTTAAGGGGGAAGTTGAGAAAGGATGCGGATGGAGACAGGCCCCTCTCCTGGGACAGAGGCTAGCCAGGTAGCAAACTTTCACTGAACACTATGTGCCAGGCCTTTTCCAAGCATTGCAAATACAGCGGGGACCAGGACAGGCATGTTCTCTATCCTCACGGAGCTTACACTCCAGTGGGAGAGAGACGTTCAACAATTACAGGTGAGGCGAGCACTCTGAAGGCGGGGACAGCGGCTGGCCCCGCTTGCTTCTGAAGTGCGATCTCCCCCGCAGCTGGGTTCCGGGCCAGTGATCCAGCTCCTGGGGGCCATCAGCCACGGCCAGGCAGGGGGGCAGCTGCCACCAAAGCTGGAGGTTCTAGAGGACTTGATGGAGGTCAGCTCACCCTCACCTGCCCAGAGGCTCAGAAGGAAGAAAAGGCCCATGGTGCAGGGCCCTGCTGGGTGCCAGGTACAGAACAAGTGATGTCATTTAATCCTGCTGAGAGAGGCACCTTCACACCTGATTCACAGAGATGTCACTGAGGCTCAGAGAGAGGGTGCCACTTGCTCGCGGTCATTCAGAATAGCCAGAGGCAGGGTTCGGCCCCAGCCTGCATGGCTGGCCTGGGCTCCATGTGTACTACTTTCTGCAGCTCTGAATTCAGGGTGGACTGGAGGAGGGAGGGGCTGGGCTTCCAGTACATCTGGGGAGGGAACAGTCCCTGGCCTCCATTTCCGGCCAATAGCTTGTCTGCTCCCTGCCCCAAGGTTTTCCAGCCTTCTCCTTCAGGAGGCACAGCAGGGGACCCTGGTGGCCTCTCTGACCCCTTCTACCCTCCAAGAAGCGGTTCCCTGGCCCTTGGCGACCCCAGCTCGGACCCTGCATGTTCCCAGGCGAGTTGTTCTGCCCCGGCCATGTGCCTCCTTCACTGGAGCATGGGTCAGGGACGTGGGAGTGGGGAGGTGACTAGAGGAAGCAGTGTCCCCTGGGCTGGAAGGCCAGGCCCACCAGCACAGCCTCAATTCCTCACGCCTCCCCTACAGAGTGGCCCAATGGAGGCTGAAGAGGATTCTCTTCCGGAGCAGCCAGAGGACTCAGGTGAAGGGCCCTGGAGGGAGCCTCTTCTGCTTCCAGAGACTGCTGCGGTCTGGGGAGGACTCAGGCCCAGCTCCTGGGCCCAGCCCCTGCTATGACTCTTCTCTCCCCGCATCCCATCAGCCTATAGCTCCTCCCCAAAGGGGTGGGGGAAGGGGTGGGGGCCACTGGCTGCCTGGGCTTGGCTCCCAGACAGATAGAGGGAGGGGTCTAGGTCTTTGAGGGTGGGACCCCTCTCCTGTCTGCCTAAACCCATCAGCCTTGAGTCAGCCCCCTCCCCTTTCCCCTGGGCACCCCTGGGAGCCTGTGACGCTCTCTCCCTACAGCTCAGCTCCAACAGGAGAAGCCATCCCTGTATATTGGGGTGCGGGGCACTGTTGTCCGTTCCATGCAGGAGGTACTATGGACTCGGTGAGGCCTTGCTCCCCACTCCCCTGACATCCCAAGGGCCGCCCCTCACACGCCCCCGCCTCCAGGGCCCTGCCATGTTCTAAGGGCTTCTGGGTGTCTGGCTAACCTCATTTGGTAGCTGTGCCAGGTCCCTTGCCCACACCAAGAGCCAGTGGAGAGCTGAAATTTGAAGCTGGGTCTCTCTGGCTTTAAGGCTGTGCTTCCCCACTTAGCTGCTGCAGCTCTCAGCCTCGGCTCAGGTCCATCCACATCAATGTCACCCGCAGCAAATGCTTTCACATAGAGTGTGTGCTGGGAGCGGCTCAGAGATCTGAGCCCAGAGCTGTCATTTGCTGATGGGGAGACCAAGGCTCAGAGAGGGTTGGACTTTGCAAAGGCCACACAGCAAGTCAATGACAGATGACACCGAGGGCCAGGGCTCCATTCTCTCCCCCTGACTCCTGCCTTACTCTGACCTGACCCCGGCTTCCTCCCCTCCACACATCCCGTGAGCCAGAGACGGGGCACAGGCTGGTGAGTCGGACAATCGAGTTTCAAATCTTGCTTTTGCCACTAATTACACAGTTGTGAGTAAGCCTCTTATTTTCCCTGAGCCCCAGTAACCCCATCCATAAAAGGAGAATGATCCTATTTCCTCCTCACAGAGTTGGGGTGAGAATAAGTAGGTTCCTGCAGGGAAACACCCACGACAGGAACAAGTTGGCCCAGACCCTGCCGCCCACCCATCTGCCTCCCTCTGGGACTAAGTGCCTGGAGAGCCTCCTGGGCTCAGTGCCCCCGCCCTGCCCTAGCCTCCACAGCCTTCGGGAGCTCCCAGACCCAGTGCTGAGTGAGGAGGTGGTGGAGGGCATTGCTGCTGGCATTGAGGCAGCCCTCTGGGACCTGACGCAAGGCACCAATGGCCGGTACAAGACCAAGTATCGCAGCCTGCTGTTCAACCTGCGGGACCCCAGGAACCTGGTGAGCAGGGCTTTGGGCTGGGCTGCGTCCCCTCTCTGAATCTCAGAGCCCCTGCAGGATGCTAGGGTGGGGGAGCTCTTTCAGCGTGTGGTGCAGCCCTGCCCCCTGCCCCCCCCAGGACTTGTTTCTCAAAGTGGTTCATGGAGATGTCACCCCCTACGACCTGGTGCGGATGAGCTCGATGCAGCTGGCCCCCCAGGAGCTGGCCCGCTGGCGGGACCAGGAGGAGAAAAGGGTGAGTGCTGAGCCCAGTCGGGATGGGTGAGGGGATGTGGGGGCAGAGTGGGTGGCCTGAGAGTGGAAGAGGGAGAGACGGAGACAGGGAGGGAGGGAGGAGGAATTCAGAAAGACAGAAACAAGGAAACAGAGAAGGCAGACAGGGAGTCAGAGAGACCCTCCCCACAAGAGAAACAGGAGAAGGGGTGGAAATGAAAGGGACTGGGAATGGAGAGCTTGGTAGAGATGTGACACACTTGGTTTTCAGTTGAGCTGGACTGTGGGGTGGGGGGCTTGGGAGAGGACTGTGGTGAGACCTAGAGTCCGAAGTCCTGAGGTACCTCTTTTCCGATCCCAGCTTCAGATGCCCTGGAAAAGCCTGGAGGTCTTCCTGGTACCCCAGGTTGGGGGAGGGGCCCCATAGCCCCTGGGTTCACAGCTGTGTCCCCATATACCCTGTATCCATGGGTCTCTCCCTGCCTGGGAACTGCTCTGGGACAGGGAAGCTGTGGCACTGAGCAGGCTTTGGAGAATGCTCACCTCATGTTTGTTGGTGGCCCAGTGAGAGAGGAAGGGACTGATTTAGGGGCTGAGGCCACTGGGATGGGGCGAGGCACTCCAGCCCCTGCTCTGGAAGACACTGAACTGATTAGAATGAATAACCAAGAGTCCATCAGGTGAATCTGTCCACTATAGGCTGAGCTTCTGTCCAGGCTCTGTGGGGGCCAGGGATCAGGACTGGCTTTGTAATTTGCGGGAGCCAGTGCAGAATGAAAATGTGGGGCCCTTTGTTCAACAACTGCTAAGAATTTCAAGGTGACAACAACAGAGCGCTAAACCAAGCGTGGGCCTCCTAAGTGCAGGGCCCTGTGCGATTGCACAGATCTCACGCCCACGAGGCTGATCCCACCAGAGAGGAGCAGACCTCCTGTTCTCCAGGGGTTGTTAGAAAAGGAGAGACAGGTTTTCAGGAAGTATTGCAGATAGAGTGACATTGATCGACAGTAAGACTCACAACTAGCATTTACTATGAGCCATGTTCCAGGCTAAGCACTCTATATATGTTGTTTAATATAGTGCTTTAAATTAAATTCCTACAGAACAGATAAACTGAGGCTTAGAGCAGCTAAGTGCTTGCCCCAGGCCATACCATCTTATGAATCTTTATTAATGGCCCAGTGGGAACTCCAGAGCCTGCACTCTTTCAGCAACACCACACCCTTCCCAGAAAAGGATGAGGTACCGTCAGAGGTTGAATTGACCTGTGGGTGAAAGCGAAATCCGGGAAGGCTTCCTGGAGGAGGCAGGACTTGAAGGGTGAATCAGTGGAATATGGAGAGGTAGCGCTAAGGGTGGAGGGCTTCCCAGAGGAGGGGTATGGCGGAAGTAAAAGTGTTGAGGAGAGGGGAACCACAAGAGAGGGGCCTCAAGGGAGGAAAGTGAGCACTTGGGCTTTTGATGGCCAGAGGCCCCCTAACTGGGCTCAGCTTGGGCTGCTCCACCTCTTCAGGGCCTGAATATCATTGAGCAGCAACAGAAGGAGCCGTGCAGACTTCCAGCCTCCAAAATGACCCACAAGGGCGAAGTGGAGATTCAGCGGGACATGGACCAGACACTGACCCTGGAGGATCTGGTGGTAAGTTGGAGCCTGACCTGGTGCTGGGCAGAGCCCATGCCTGGGGGTCCCACGCCTCGCCTCACCAGCAGTGTGGTCTTGGGCATGTCACCTGACTGCTCTGAGGCCCACCTTGTTTGTGATAAAACGGGGACAGCGATCCTTAACGCATAGGGGAACATGGGGTGGGACAGTGCTGCTGGCACAGGCCTGCCAGCGCCTTGTCACTGTCGGTCCTCCTCCTTTTGGCCTCACCCCAAGGCCCCCACATGAGTGGTATTAAGTCCCATCATCATAGTCATCCCCAACCTGGCATTCTGCCCAGATCTCTGCTGGGAAGCAGCAGGCTGCGCTGTTCCAGGCAGTGACTTTTTCAGATGGAAGGAACGAAGACCCACTGTATTCAGTGGATTGGTTTAGGGATGCTCCAGGCAGGGAACCACCCGGCACCCTGGCAGTCCGTCCAGAGGGCCTCCTGGAACTTGTCCTCAGACCTGGGAAGCCAACGGGAGTGACAATAGTCTAGGGCTCTTGGCGCTGAGGATCTGCTCCATCCTCCTGTCCATCCTGCTCCTTCCTCTCCCTTGGCCCCGGCTTACACATAGCCTGACATGGTGGCTCAGCAGCCCCAGAATCCATGAAGCCATCATCTCAGACTCCTGCAGTTGATTAGAACTTTCCCTTGGCTCCCTTCGGTCACTCTCAGAAGGCCACTCTGGCTGTAGTTGAATGTTCTGTGGGTCAGATGTTCACCTGGGTCTCATCAGCTGCCTGTTCAGGAGAGGGGTGCAGGGCAGGTCCCTTTAACTATATTCAGTCAGTCAGTATATTTATGGGGCACCTACCAGGTGCCAGGCACAGTTCTAGGCACTGGGGAAGTGACAGTGAACGACAGAAATCCCTGCTCCCCACTCCTACCATTAATATTCAGGCCAATGACTGGGAGACCCTCTACCTGTGCCAAGAGGATCCCTAAGGGGTGTGGCTGCTCCTCAGTCTAAATCAGTTTGTATTCCCTGAACAAACTGAATGGCAATGTAGGAGAAAGACCTAGATAGCCCCAGAGAGGAAGAGAGAGAGGAGGTGGGAGGGAAGGGGAGGGGAGGGGAAAATAACACATGATAGCTATCTTTACTGTTTATTGAACACCTACTGTGTGCACCTTTTACAAGCAGTGTCTCATTCACATCTCACAATGGCCTAGGAGGTTGGTGCTATTCCCTGCCCATTTCTGGGATGAGGAACCTGGCGCCAAGGTCACATATGTGCGGTGGGGAAGCTGAGATTTGAACCCAGGCTGGCTGACTCCAAAGCCTGTGCTTTGAGACTGTTCTGGAGGTGGCTGATAAGAGTAGAGTTTCAAAATCTCTTTAAACCTTCCTAAAGCAATGATTGTTTTATGTTTAAAGCTATTTCTAGTATGAGGAAAAAAAGTGATTTGGCAATAGACGTCAAGAGTCTTTAAAATATTCCTTCTCCCTGATTCTGTCATCTGCTTCTGAAATCTTGTCCTAAGGACATAATTTAAAGTTTAGGAAACTACTTTCTGCACAAAAAATGTCCTCAGTGCTATTTAGTAATAGTGAAAACCTGGAAATGACCCAAATGTATAGCAACAGAGGTGAGACGTCCACTCCAGTCTCACCCCATCACAGCAGTGTCTACGGGGACTATATGATGTGACAAATGCCTCTGCTATTATTAGTGAACAAAAAGAGAACACCAAGTTGAATATTTGATCCCAGCTGTTTCAGGAAAAGGACCCCCAAACCCTGTGTATAGAAAAAGATTATAAAGGGCTGGGCACGGTGGCCCACACCTGTAATCCCAGCACTTTGGGAGGCCGAGGTGTGTGGATCATGAGGTCAAGAGATGGAGACCATCCTGGCCAACCAACATAGTAAAACCCCGTCTCTACTAAAAATACAAAAATTAGCTGGGCATAGTGGCACACGCCTATAGCTACTCAGGAGGCTGAGGCAGAAGAATCGCTTGAACCGGGGAGGTGAAGGTTGCAGTGAGCCGAGATCAAGCCACTGCACTCCAGCCCGGGCAACAGAGCAAGACTCTGTCTCAAAAAACAAACAAACAAAAAAAGAAAAAAAGAAAAAAAAGAAAAAAAAAGAAAAAGATTGTAAAGGAATACCCAGAATATCAACAGTGGTCTCTGAGTGGTGTGACAAGAAGTGATTTTCTTTTTAATTTTCAAGTTTTGGTGTTTTCCAAATTTTCTTTATGAGTTCACAGTATTTTGGTAATAAAACAACATTTATTATTGAGAAAAATAAACCACATCCTGGGGCCCCCTACCCATGGAGGCCTCCTGGCATCCCCAGCCACGTTTTCAGCCTGCCCCTCTGTCTTCTGCCTCCCAGGGACCGCAGATGTTCATGGACTGCAGCCCACAGGCCCTGCCCATCGCATCAGAGGACACCACGGGGCAGCATGACCACCACTTCTTAGACCCCAACTGCCACATCTGCATGGGTGGGAGGGGACACGGGAGGGGTGCAGGGGTGGCGGCCAGGCTGGGGCTGAGCATGCAGTTCAGCAGCAACAGGGATTTGTGGCCTGGGGAGAGGGTGGCAGAGCAGGGGTGCCCGTGCCCCAGGTCACCTAGAAAAGAACCTGGTTCAACCCTGGCTCTAAAGCCCTGGGCTGGCTTCAGCACTGCTGCTGCCCCTGTTTCAGCTCCTGCCTCTGCTATTTGCAGACTGGGAGCCCTCGAATGAGCTGCTAGGCTCCTTCAAAGCCGCCAAGAGCTGCGGGGACAATATCTTCCAGAAAGCCCTAAGCCAAACTCCTATGCCTGCTCCAGAGATGCCCAAAACCAGGGAGTTGCCTCCCACGGAACCACAGGACAGGTGTGGGGTTGGGAGCAGGGAGGTGGATAACCCAGCAGGGTTGAGGGGGAGGCCACCACCTGGTGCAACAGATATAGCACTGGCTTTTTCTATGTGGCCTTGGGCAAGTCTTCCCTCCCTTGGGAACCTCATTTTCCCCATCTGTGCAATGGAACTAATCATCCCAGCCTCCTGGCAGCCCCCTGCACAAGGCCAAGCTTGGGCCAGTGTTCCAGTCCCCACAGTGGGGACACAGGATCTGCTCTGAAAAGAAAGGAGGTGCCGGGGAAGTCCTCATGGCCTGCTCTGTCTGGCCCTGTCTTCTGTCCCTCCCTCTAGGGTCCCTCCATCTGGGCTCCATGTGCCTGCTGCACCCACAAAGGCCCTGCCCTGCCTGCCACCCTGGGAAGGTGTTCTGGACATGTTCTCCATCAAGCGGTTCCGGGCCAGGGCCCAGCTGGTCTCGGGACACAGCTGTCGGCTTGTCCAGGTGCACCTGCCCTCCTCGCCAGGGATTCCCTTACACACTGACCAGCCCAGGCAGCCTCTCTCTGTCTCTCTCTTTCACTCATGCATTCTAAAACAATTCATGGGCACCCCTTTCTGTGCCTGGCCCTGTGCAAGGCATGGGGGCAAATGAGATGTTGGTCCCATTCCTACAGAGACAAACAGGGTGAAGGACTCCCTGTCACCCATAGCAAGAAGGGCCCAAAGGAGGGTTTTAGGAGTGATCGTTGAGTGACTTAATGATCAGCTAAAGTGTCGGATGAGAGCAGAGGATAGAGGAGGGAGGGAGGGGCTTTGGAGAAGTTGTAGATTAGCCAGTACAGGCTGCAGACCTCCATGGGGCAATTAGAGCTTTCTGGGCAGCCACTGAGGGTCCTGGAACACTGCCTGCCCATATTTGCCACAGGCTGCAGCCTTCCAGGTGGCTGGGAATGTGTCCACCCTGAGTGGGTGGGAAGCTGGGGGGCTGACTGGCCATCCTTCCTGCCCCTAGGCTCTGCCCACCGTGATCCGCTCGGCAGGCTGCATCCCCTCCAACATTGTCTGGGACCTTCTGGCCAGCATCTGCCCAGCCAAGGCCAAGGTACCTGCCCACTCTTGGGCACCCCCTCTTTTCCTAGTACCTTACTCCCACCTCCCTCTCCACTTCTAGAGCAGAGGCCTGGCTTGGATATCTGGGTCTAGTTCCCAGAGTGACTGCAGACTCACTGTGTGACCCTGGACAGGTCCCTCTGTTTCCTCCTCTGGAAGATGGAGACATACTTTCTCATGGGGTTCTCAGGGGTTTCAGGGAGCCCAGGGGTGTTGGCAGGAGCAGAGGATGACTGCGCTTACAGCTGCTCTCCTCCTGCCACCGCAGGACGTCTGCGTGATCAGACTGTGCCCACATGGGGCCCGGGACACCCAGAACTGCCGCCTGCTCTACTCATACCTCAATGATAGGCAGCGCCACGGGCTGGCCTCTGTGGAGCACATGGGGATGGTCCTGCTGCCCCTGCCTGCCTTCCAGCCCCTGCCCACCAGGCTGCGCCCTCTGGGGGGCCCAGGTGAGTGCCCAGTCCCCATACCAGACCCTGCCTCTGCTCACTTGGTGACCAGACCAGGCACGGTTGACACAGTCACCCAGTAGAGGCAGGCACATCTCAGAAGGGAACTCCTCACCCAGCCAGGCAAATGTGAGTACAATGACAGTAATAGCTCACGCTTGGCTATCATGAACTGCGTGCCAGCCATTGTTCTAAAAGCTTTACCTAGATGAATTCTTGTAGTCTCAGAATCACCCTATGAGAATGGTACTATTAGACTAGACTGTCCATCTCATAGAAGAAGAATCTGAGGGAGGAAGAAGGCAAATGACTTGTCCAAAGTCACACAGTCAGTCAACAGCAGAACTGGGCTTCACTCCCAGGCAACATGGCTTCAGAAACCTGGCCCCTAACCACCACACCACACTGCCTCTCAAGGTAGGCACCCCTGAAGAGAAACTCCAGGGACAGCCACATTTGACCCAGGCAGCAGGACAGAGTCAGGACCTACACACACTTGACTGTAAATGTCACCTCAGAGAGGAGGGAGGGATGTTTCACCACAGCCACGGGGGGTCGAGCTCGGCCTCTGTGCATGGACACCCTCCACGGCGTGGCTCAGGAAAGCAGCGAGGGTGGCAGTGGGCGCTTTGCCCACTCCTGAGCAAAGCGCTTGGCCTTTTGGGGCTCCATGTCCTGAGACAATGAGGTAGACTTTGAGTCTGTAGAGTCTTCAGGTCAAACAATCCATACCCCAGCCTCAGCCAGATAAGCCTTGATCCCGCAGAGCTCAAATCTTCCGAGACAGCCCCACCTTCCTACTTACTTTTCCCAGCATCTCATGGGCCCCATCTCACTGTGAAGAAGCCCTTCCTGGGATGTAGGCTCCAGATCTGCTGCAGCTAAGCTGAACACAGTTCTTCCCCGCAGGCCTTTGGGCTCTTCCTGTCTCCCCTCTCCTTTCCCCAGGTCTGGAGGTGACTCACTCAAGTCTGTTGCTGGCTGTGCTGCTCCCCAAGGAAGGGCTTCCAGACACAGCAGGGTCCAGCCCCTGGTTGGGGAAGGTTCAAAAGATGGTCTCCTTCAACAGTAAGGTGGAGAAGAGATACTATCAGCCAGATGACAGGAGGCCGAATGTGCCCCTGAAGGGCACCCCTCCCCCAGGAGGTGCCTGGCAGCAGAGCCAGGGCAGGGGCAGTATAGCTCCAAGGGGAATCTCTGCTTGGCAGAGGCCCCCCAGAGGCAGGGGGAGGCTCTGGCCAGAGCCTGAAAACTGGCAGCATCCTGGGCGAGGGCAGTGGCCCCCAGAGCCAGGCTTGCGCCAGTCCCAGCATCCCTATTCAGTAGCACCAGCTGGTCATGGCTTTGGCCGTGGCCAGCACTTCCACAGGGACTCCTGTCCCCACCAAGCCCTGCTCCGGCACCTCGAATCCCTGGCGACCATGAGTCACCAGCTCCAAGCCTTACTGTGCCCCCAGACCAAGAGCTCCATCCCCCGCCCTCTGCAGCGTTTGTCTAGCGCCCTTGCAGCTCCAGAGCCCCCTGGCCCAGCCCCTGACTCCTCTTTGGGGCCTACAGATGAAGCTGGCTCTGAGTGTCCCTTCCCTAGAAAGGCCTGACCCTCCTTACCCACCAGAACAGGGGTTTTGATGCCCTCACTAGTGTTGAAGCCTGTTCCAGAGAGAGGTGGGGCTGCAAGGAGAGGATGGTCAGCCCTACCCACCTGCCCTGTTTGAGCTTCCTGTTTGACAATGTTTGCTGTTGATTTTTTGTTCAATAAAGAATTTGGTAAAATTGGGATTGCATCTGCTAGCTGGTCAGGAGAGCCCCTGGTCCTGGTCAGATGTGGGTTGAGTGGGTGTGTCAGTGAGTGTCTTGTGCACAAATGTGCAGCCTTGCTCATTGCTGGTCTGAGGTCCTGAACCATCACTGCGCCCCAGGGCACAGCTATTGCCACGGTGGTTTCTGGAAGCATTTTGCAAGTATTCTGAACCAGGAGGAAGAGGAGGTGGGAAAGAAAGTAGGACCGAGGTTGGGGGTGGAGAGAGAAATGGACAGAGCCTTTTGGAGGGTCACAGACATCAGACATCAAGAGATTGCTAGAGAGGAAAAGATGAGCAAGTTGCAGTGATTTTTAAATTTTTCAGTTAATACTAAGATTTTTTTTTCCTTTGACTAGATGGGGAAGGATAGTACATACCTTCACCATATTCCCTCCGAGTCTCTGTCTATGTGGTTCTGGGGGATCTCTGTGCACTAGTGTGCCTGCAAGCATGTGAGAGTATCCGTGTGAGTTTCATGGCGCGCCTGTGTGTAGGTCTCTGTTGAGGAAGTCAGGAGATCCAGATTGGGTGACTCCTCTCTGTATCTCTTGCCAGATTCCAGAGACTGGTGTTAGAAAATGTCAAAGGTCTTAGCCTTGGTGGTGGGCATTCAGGGTGGGGTTGGAGACTGGTATTAGGGTTGGACGGTGCTGCCTTGCCTTGGGCCTAGAATAAGCTTCTAACAGCAGCTGTAACTGTCAAGCGTTTCACGTGGGGTGTACCTCGAGAGAGCTGAATCTGCGGACTGATGGGGGAACCAGCTGCCAGGGCCAACCAACCCAGCGTGGGGAAAGGGGCCTGGCTTCCAGGAGAGAACCTCTCTAGAACCCCACCCTTCGCCCCGGGGCCAGAAGGGCCCTACCCCCTCCTTGCTCACCCCTTCGCAAAGTCCACCCATGTACAGGCCTCGCCCTGGCCCCTGCTGGACTGGAAGGGGTGGGGCGATGGTCGGTTGGGGGAGCCCTTCTTCTCTGCCCCATGAGCTCTGCGGCTGCCCTACCCGCGGACGACAGCAGAGGGGGCCCTCGGCCTTGGGATGGAGGTCGGGGCTGGCAGGACCGGAGTCAAAGCGGGGGGTGGGGCGAGGTGCGGGAACTTAGCGCAAGGAGTTGGAAGCGGGGGCGGGGTAGGATGCGGGTGGGGTGCGCGTGAGGGGTAGGGAGAGGGGGCTGGACAGTTGAACCGGGAGAGGGAGCGGGGCTCCTTCGGGAACTTTTCCGGCTCGGAATGGCCTGGGAGCGCCGCAGCCTCCGCGCTCTATGCAAATGACGCAAATTACTATGCAAACCTACAGCTCGGTTCTGAGCCCACAGTTTGGGTGGTTTTCCTAATGCAGTTGGTATGGAGGGAAACGGGTGTGCACTCCCTCCCCTCCAGGCCCAGGGCTTCCTCCGGAGAGCCGCCAGAGCCGCTCTCCTGGAACACGCAGGCAAGAGCGAGCTCTGTACTCTGGGCAGGGATTTCCTTTGGGAGCTTCAGTTTTCCCCTCTGTAAATGGGGGTGATAACGCGGCTCTGTAACAGCTCGCCCATGGAACGGCTGTAGGTGGGCCCCGAAATCCTGCAGCCTGTTAAACATGACACCCTCCCCCACCCCCGCCACCTTTTGGCCCCAGTCCACGAGCCCCTTGCCTCTCTCTCTCTCTCTCTCTCTCTCTCTCGGCAGAAGCCTGGAGCGAGGATTAGGCATGACGTTGCTAGGGGGCGTGACTGACGGTTGCTAGGCTCCAGGGACGTTGCTATGCAACGCTGGGCGGGGCTTGTTGCTAGGCCGGAGCCGGAATCGCCCGGGACCCGGAAGGGACACCTCGCGCCCTGGGTTTTAGTGGAAGGCGCCCCAGGCTACCAGGGATCGCGACGCTGCTCTCCCGGTGACTTTCTTCGGGCCTGAGCTTCCCCCAGCTGGACGCAGTTTCTGAGGGTCCTTCCGGTTCACACTCTCTGCCACTCCGTGATCCTCTTGGCTCCGGAGTGAAGAACCCTGCGTCTTTGTGCACGTGTCTGTGCGCCTGCCTGTGGGGGGGGGGGGGGGTGCAGAGCGGGTATCGCTTTTGGATTTCCATAGCAACTGCTCCCGTGTCACCCCATTGCTCCCAAAGGTTTGAGCGGTTGCTTGTACAAATTTACATATATCTGCATGTCATTAACATAGAGGCGGGGCCGGAACTTGTTTGGGCAACTATCCCTGGACGGTTCTCTTTGCTTCTTCCTCATCCCGTCTGATAGGCACGTGGGCTGCGCATGCGTGAGTGTTTAGCCTGTCCATGTTCTCAGATGTGGGGTGGATGAGTGAGCTGTGACAGTGACCATCAGTTCCCTTTCCCCACGTCCCCTTATTGAACCCTTAGCATGAATCCATCCAGATATCCCTGACTGAAGACACTCAGCTTCCCAAGCAATGCCAGGCCTTGTTGTCACTCCAATTCCTTTTCTGGCTGTGTGGCCTTGACAAGTTTAGTTACCCTCTCTGTGGCTCAGTTTTCTTCTCTGTAAACAGGGGTACTAATCTCTAACTTACCAGGTGATGGGAGGGTTTAACGGGTTGCCACTTTTACACACACTAATTGCTGCTTTCTGGCCTACAGTAGGCACTCAGTGGTACTCCCTTCCTCCCTCCCTGGAGCCCAACTCTTCTCAGAACCCAACCAAAGCAAATCAACTTCAGATGCCGCTTAAGACATGACAACTAGACACCAGAAGAACTTCCAGATGTCAGGGCAGACTGGATTTGATGCACAGGATGAGGACTATTGTTTTCTCTATTTGTCCTTCTTGGAAGCTGGAGGTCAGGTTGGTGAGTGTGGACCCTCCTACCGCCTCCCCCTTACACCCTTGTCTCTCCCAGGGAGCCCACTGGTTTCCAGAAAACTTGCTTTCTTGTCCCAAAGGCCTGGAGCCTGAGACGACTGCAGCAGTGACAGCTGAGCTTGGGAGGCCCGAAGACCAGGGCAGAGCAGGTGGTGGCTAAGGAAGCACCTTCCAGGACTGAGGTGTTTGGGATGGAGCAGGACTGGGATGGAAGGGAGACTGAGAGCAGAAACTGCTTGGAGAGCCACATGTCTGTGCCTTTACCAGAGAGGACTGGGGAACCCTGGGGCCACCCCCTTGCCCTTTCTGAGCCTCAGTTTCCCTGTTGTAGGCAGTAAGGACTCCTGTTTCAACTTGTGTGGGGGGTAATAAGTCAGCTCAGTATGGAGAACCTTCTCGTTGCTGCAGCTATGTAACAGTGCCATGGAGGGAGTTCCCTGTTCTTTGCACTGTGCAAGCAGAAGCCGAGAGGGACCCCTTAAGTGTGCTGGATAGGAGCAGCAGAATTCCTGGAGGCTCTTGTTCATTTAAAAACTGGGGTTGGCTCCTATCCTGTGTGGAGGAAGATTGTTGGTGATGGACAGGGATATAAGAACTGGGTTCCAAGGGGTTGAGTGGCTTCCTGGAGGAGGTAGGACTGCATGGAGACCATACTCTGCAGTTGTCACTCTGACTGCTGTATGCAAGACTGCTGTCTGCTGGTGGATGGCGGTGGGCCAGCCAACTGTGCTCCACAGGTGAGGGTTCCAGGGACAGGCTGTGAGCCTGGCAGTGTCCGGCTGGCCCGCCTGTGTCCCACTCTGGGGGCCAATTAAGTCTCCATCCCTAGTCGCGCCGATTAACAGTTAATAAGGCAGCAAACACCTGCAGCTATGGAGGCGAATTAAGAGCCACAGTCGGCATAATACACAACCCGATAAGTGAGCAATTAACAACCGGAGAAAGATTAATAGAAGCAATTACGTCCTACTCGGAGCTCTGTAAATACAACTGTCAATGGCCAGGGTATTCAGTTCAGTCCTGCCTGGCCCCACCCCGGGCCACAGCCTCTGTTGGCAGGGGTGCCCACTGAGCCAGACTGTGGATCCTGGACCGCAGAGGCATGTACACAGGCACAGATATGCAAATGCACACAGAGATATACACATCCAGACATACTTAGAGAGGTGGCCCACAGAATGCAGTCATACAGATATAAAAATTCCCTACTGTCTCACATACTCGCATTCACAGGCGGGTACACACAGACACACATAGGGCCTTCCAGAAGCATACACAGAGATACACAGAAAAATACCCACAGTGTCATAAAGATACATTTTCACAGAGCTAGAGCCACACAGACTACCAGTGACACTCACATATACAAACAGACGTGTAGACACACACAGATTTTTACTCATAGGGTCACATATGCATGCAACCCTCCTGTGATGCCCTTCAGAGGGTTGTCCATAGTGGGTGAGGGCGGCAGCAGGGCCCTGGACTGAGAGAGAACTGGAGTGAACTGGAGAGAATTGAACTGAGAGAGAACTGGAGGGTGGGAGGGGACACGGGAGGGACAGAATGTGTGTGAAAACATGCAAGTGTGTCTGCATGCATGTGACTCTAAGCATGTGCATCTTTGCAAGAATGTGTTTCACCCATGTATGGGCACATTACTGTGTGTAAACATGCATGTGCCTATACGTCTGTGTGGCTGCATGAGGTGAGTGTCTCATGATGCCTGGGTATATGTACGTGTACTGTGCCCAGCAGATCTGTGACTACACATGTGGGTGTCTGGATCACGTGTGATCATGCTGTGCCAGTGTCCATGTCTAGGTAATTGTGTGCCTGTACTTCCGAGTGGCTTTACATGTGTCCTGTCTCTGTGCTGGGGCCAGGGAGGGACGCTTCCCTGGGAAGCCTGGGATGGTGCCTGAAAGCAGAGTTGTCCCCCCACTGCCCACCACTGGAATGGGGCTCAAGGACAGGCAGGGATGCTCTCAGGCTGACTTGGCTTCCCTCACAGGGACTTCAGCCCCTTTCAAGAGATTGACATGGAGGTTAATTTCTCCTGCTTGAAAGCTGAGCCAGGAATTCACTGAGCACCTTCCTCTTAAAGCCACAGCTCCAGTCCCCACTGGGCTCAAGCCCTCCCCACCCTTGTCTCCACCCTGAGCTTCCCTGGGAAAACCCCCAGATGTGAGACCCATGCACTTTGCTCACATTCTGGGACATACACTGTCATGCACAGAATACAGTCATGCAGACACACAAACATGGCCAGTCATGAATACGAACACATCAAATTTTGCTTATTGTCACGCCCCGACCTAGCCAGTGTGTGCACAGGCTGGCCACACACACAAAATCCCACACAGCTGCACCCCCACATGTCCACTTGCCCATCACTCTCTGAGATGAGCCGAGTGCCAAGCCGGAGGGCCCAGAGGGGTATCCTGCGACAGGTCCCCCCACCTTCCCCAGCCTGGCCAGATGGTGGAGGCTGACAGGCCCCAAGGGAGCTCTCCATCACCGCTAACCCGCTGGCTGAGAGGCGGGCACTGAGGCCTGGCTCCGCCAGAAGTAGGCTGGGGTGTAAATAAGGAAGTAATGAAGCTCATCAGCCTCTCCCCTCAGCCCCCACTGCCCCAGGCCAGGATAGAGCCTGTCCCAAGGTCTCTCATTCACACTCAGACATCTACAGGACACAGAAGGACTTGGATGCATGTGGGCATTCTCCCTCTAACGCCACAGGCACAGGGGCCCCTTCTGCAGGGTGAGCCACTCGCCAGGCCACAGCTGACCTTGCAGAGAGCCTGCCTCCCCTATCTGCCTCCCACCATCTAATCAAAACAGGCAGAAAACAATAATGTTCAGGGAAACAGATCTGAGGGCCCCAAAGCCAAAACATCTGCCTGTCAGTCTGTTCTTCCATCAGTCCGTCCAGCCTTCTGTCTGACTTTTATTCACTCAGTCCTTGTTTTTCATTTATTCACTTGCTCATTCAGTCATTCAGCCAATAAAGACTTTAAACAAATCATGACATTCAGTCCAGTGACCTGGCTGCCCTCCTGGCATCCTGGCCTGGGGGTGCAGGAGCTGGGAAAGGAGAAAAGGGGGCCTGGGCTATGAGGGAGGAGGAAGAGGAAGTGGAGGGGATCCCCATTCCCTGCTTCTTGCTCAGTCTCTTAAATGAAAGAGAAGGGGCTTCTGCAGCTGGAGAGAGAGAGAAAAAAAAGCCAAATCCTAGAATAATAGATAATAATAGCTAACGCTTACGCACTGGTACTCTGTGCCAGGCACTGTTCAAATTGCTTTACATGAATTAACTCAGTTCATCCTCATAACAACTCTGAGAGGCAAGTACTATTATTAACCCTACTGGGGGGCACAGGAAGGTTAAGTAACTTGCCCAAGGTCAAACAGCTTGTCAGAGCCACCCCAAGTGTTTAAAGAGCCTAGGGCAACCACACAAAAGGAGGTCCCCAGCCCTCCGTCCACCTCCCTTCTCATCCTACCTTGGGCTCCATCCTGCAGTATAAGGGCCCTTGTCTGCATGCCGGTGGGCACCCCAACACTGCAATCCCTGCTAGGTCCACACTCCTGGCAAACAGCCACCCTTTGGGCTTGAGGAGGAAGGACGCACATGGGAAAGTGGCTCTATAGACCCTGGTTGTTGGCTTAGGCCTCCTTGGGCAGGGAATTCCAGGGTCGTGGGTTGGAATATGGCCTAGAAGGGGACCGGAGCTCCAGGTGGACCCTGAACCTTTGAATTCCTCACCCCCATGCAGAAGAGGGCCAAAGGATGTCATCTAAAATGGGACCCCAGGGCATGGACCTTGTTTGCCCAGGTCTGAGAGTCCTGGGGACAGTAAGTGGCAGGTCCCAGATAGGATCCCAGTCATTCCTGTCAGGCCCTCTCCCGAGACTGGTGGGCGCTGAGGGAGTGGAGAGGAAAGAGGTTGCTGAGTTTTACTTCCCCATCCCAACTCTGACCTTACCAAGTTCAGGCCATTTCCACCAATGGGTACGCACCCCAGCTCCATGCTGGGTACCAGGGTCTGTTGAGGATGACTCGAATTGTTTTTCTTACTGTAAATTGACCAATTACGGTTGTATTTATGGGGTACAAAGTGGTGTTATGATTTTTTAATACACTGTGGAATGATTAAGCTAATCAGCATATCTAGCTCCTCAAATATTTAACATTTTTTTTGTGATGAGAACATTAGAAATTTACTCTCTTAGCGATATTGGAATGAGTTCTCATCTTGTCACCCCTCCCTCTCCGTTTCCGCCGGCATCCCCACCCCTCCTGACCAGGGACTGGGGAAGAAGTGGAGGCTCCTGGGATTGGATGGGGACCTTCCGTGTCAGCACAGCCAGCCCCTGCCTCTGCTTCCCCAGGATTCCTGCTGGGCCTCCAGAGGCTTTTCCACACAATTACCCAGGCCAGGAATTTCGATCTCTGGTGCCAGCCAGGCCCTTGTTATGCAAATATAGGGAAATGAGATGCAAACAGAGCCGTCCCAGATTAACAGAGAAATCCCTGGCAGCTGGAGGAGTCACCTTAAAGTCAGTTCACCCCAGATTCCCCAGTACCCCTCTCCCAGGCTCTGTCGGGCTGGGCCTGCCTGGCCCCTCCCCTTCCTGGCCACCACTTTTCTACCCCCCTCAGAAGCCTGCTCAGTCACAGGAAGGGGCTGGACAAGGGGGGCCACCAAGGCCCACCCAGCTTGAGATCTCTGCCTCTTCCTCTCACTTTAAAGAAATCCAGGCAGGGGTGGAAGTTAGCGGGGAGTGGTGAGTGGAGCTGAGCCAGAGGGAGACTTCTGTTTTGCCCCATAGAAGAGGGACTTCACACACACACATGCACACACACACAGTTGAGAGTGAGAGCAGCCCCTGCAATACACACATATACACTCATGCTGACAATGACACAAGCCTGGCAACACCACCCTACAGGCCTGGCCAAGCCCCCCTTCCCCTGATACCATCAATCAAAGCACAGACACTCAGAGGCTGCAGTGCAGAGGGCGAACAGGCTATGTCCCTGGCCTGGGGTCTGGTGGGTGGTGGGTGCTGCTGGTAGGTCCCTGGCTGTATTTGAAGACAGAGGGAATACAAGATCCCACCTGGGGCATGACCCCCCCGGGAAGGGGGCTGGGAGTGTGTGGAAGAAGCTGCAGCCTGGATGCTGCCCACCAGAACCCCTTAGGGCGTTCAGGCTGGTGTCTATGTCCTGGGCATGCCCAGGGGAGCCTGGCCCCTGACCGGCCCAACCAGCCCAGGCCCAACTTCTAAAAATAAGAGCCGAGAATCTCAGCCTCTGGTTGGTTCTGCAGGAGCCTGTTGCCTTGGCAACCCCTTCTCAGAGGCCTCCCTCCTGGCTGGGCTGCCCCGTTGAGCTGCGGGTCCCTATGCCAGCCCCCTGTGCTGGCCTCTCTGCCAGCCAGCCCTCTGCCCTGTCCTCCTGGAGGAGGGTGGGGTGTGGGGGGCAGGGCAGGAGGGAGGATCTTGGGGACTCTGGCTGAGCATAATGGCCTGCGTGCGAGACCCAGCCTGGGGCTGGCAGTGTCAGAGGCCGTGTAACTGTGGGGTGGTGACTGTGTGTGTGACAGTCCTGTATCTTACAGCTCCCCTGGGTATACATCAGTGCCTGCGACTTGACTCTCAGAGCCCCGTGGGTGGCTGTGCTCCCTCTCTGAGGTTGTGTGTCCCCGCGTGTGACAGTGTGTGCCCGTGTCCTGAGGGAGGGACCTGGCCGGGGACTTCCTCGCCTCCCTGTGGACCTCCCTCATCGTTGCCCGCCCCACCTTCCAGGGCTGGCAGTGCAGAGGTGACGAAGGTGCGGGGTGCTCAGGGTGAGCCAGAGGTCAGGCTGGGTGTGGTGGCGGGACCAAGGTCAACTTCTCCCACCATCTGCAGCCTAATATCATAGAAGCCCCAAATCTGTCTATCTAGGGGAAATGGAGGAGGAGGCCACTCCTAAAACTGCGATCGAAATCTCTGAGCGTGCTGTAGTCACTGTCAGCAGCAGAGGCCCCCTCCCCCCACTCTGCCTCCACTCTTCAATTAGTCACCAAGTCCTGTCCAATCTCCTCCTAATCACTGCTTCCAAGGGCCCCTCCTCTCTTGGCCACCACTGCCTAGCCCAGGCCAAACCCTCCCTCCTCCGGACGTGCAGCAGCCTCCCCACCGCTGCCCCCTTGGCCCAGGTTCCACATCTGGCCTCTCTCTATCTCCCACACCCCATCCCCTCACCATTCTGTGTTCACAAAGATAAAACACAGCTTAGATCCTGTCACCCCCCTGCTTAGGACCCAAACAGAGGGAGGATTGGAGTTCTAGGCTGGGGAACATGTATGTGCAAAGCCACAGAGGCAAGAGAGATCCTGGCCTCTTCTGGAAACTCTTAGTCACTGGTGTGGCTAGGTGAGGGGACAACAGGGAGAGGATGGGGGTGGACAGAGGCCTGACCAGGGAAGGCCCAGAAGATCAGGCTGAGAGGCTGACACTTTGCAACACTCCACTTTGTTCCTAGAGCAAAGTGTCAGTTCCTCAGCCTGGTCTTCTGGGCCTTCCCTGGTCAGGCCTCTGTCCACCCCCATCCTCTCCCTGTTGTCCCTTCACCTAGCCACACCAGTGACTAAGAGTTTCCAGAAGAGGCCAGGATCTCTCTTGCCTCTGTGCCTTTGCACATACCTGTTCCCCAGCCTAGAACTCCAATCCTGCCTCCGTTGGATAAAGCTTAGTCATTGTGGGACACAGCGCAGGCATTGCCTCCAATGGGAAGCCTTCCCTGACTGCCAGCAGGCTGGGTTAGGAGTCTCTGTTTCTCCTAACATCCTGGGCTACTCCCCCAACCACACACACACACACACACACACACACACACACACACACACACACACACACACACTGCATATATTTCTAATGTCTTTTATTTCCCCCTGAAAATGTATACAAGATTTGGAAGAAACAGAACAGTATAAATTGAAACAAAAAATCACCCAGAATCCTCTCAGGTTAACTCAGTTTATTTCCTTCCAGACTTCAAACAAACTGATGAAACATTTTCTTTATAAAATAAAGCCCATCCTATCTGTATGGTTTTCTTTCCTGCTTTGTTTCATGTATCATTATATTGTGAGCATTTGCCCAGGTTATTAAAACTTCTTCAAGAACATGACTTTTAATGTTTGCATAATATCCTTATATATGGATATATCATAATTTATTTAACCAACCCTCTATTGCTAGACATTTATGTTGGTTGTGATTTTTCATACTTGTAGATAACAGTAATAAGCATCTTTGTACCTGGTTCTTTTTAACAGCTGTGGTTATTTTTTGGATTGAGTTCCTCCAAGTAGATTAATGGGACCAAAGGGTCTATCTGTTTTTAAAGCTCTTGACACTCCTGCCCAGTGGCCTTCTAGAAAAGTTGTTCTAATTTACCCTTTCATCAACGGAGTCTGAGAACGTCCAGATTGCAGTTTTCACCAACGCTGGTGCTATCTTTAAAAAACAAAACAAAACAAAACAAAAACCTGTCTTAATTTCAATAGGTAAAACTGCATTATACTGTTGTTTTAATTTGCATTTCTTTGATTACTGGGGAGGATAAACCTTTTGGATCTCCTCTTTTGTGTCATGCATGCATCACACTGAGCTATAATTATATTTTCACATCCTGCCTCTCCCTCACCAACCTCAGCTGTGAGGGCGGGAGCTGGGACGGAGGACGTCGTGTGCCTAGAGTACTGCGTGGATTGGATTGAGGCCTCTGGCTTCAGTCTGAGCTTTGGCCTTGGGCAGACCTGGAGGTCAAGCCTAGCTCTGAGGCTTGAACTTGGGCAAATCGTCTTGCTTCTCTGGGCCTCAGTTTCCTCCTGTGTCAAGTGGGTTTGAAAGAGCACTAGATGGCCCGGCGCCGTGGCTCACGCCTGTAATCCCAGCAGTTTGGGAGGCCGAGGCAGGCGGATCACGAGGTCAGGAGATTGAGACCATCCTGGCTAACATGGTGAAACCCCATCTCTACTAAAAATACAAAAAATTAGCCGGGGGTGGTGGCGGGCGCCTGTAGTCCCAGCTACTCGGGAGGCTGAGGCAGGAGAATGGCGTGAACCCAGGAGGCGGAGATTGAAGTAAGCCGAGATCGTGCCACTGCACTTCAGCCTGGGGGACAGAGTGAGACTACGTCTCAAAAAAAAAAAAAAAAAGCACTAGACATGAAGAGTGTGGAGAGGTGTGTGAAGAGCTGCGAGCAGAGGGGAGTTTTTTCAGGGCTAGGAGGCAGTGTTCCACTCACATCCAGGGAGCTGAGTTTGCTGAGGGAAGAGAAAATGTTCAGGACCAGCCAACTCCTCCTTCCCCGAGGCAAGATGGCGCCCAGATGTCTCTTGGTTCACAGGTGGATAGGAGCTCAGAGAAAAGTGTCCAGGCAAGACTGGGAAGGACCATGGCACAGCAGACAGGTTTCAAATTCAAGTTCAGCCCAGACCAGGGAGTTCCTGTCCTTCTGGTAAGTCAAGAGTGGTTCTGTTCATGTGTGGCAGCGTTTTTGTGTTGTGGGCTATTGCCCACACCATTGCCTGCTATGATTTAATCACCATTGTTAGTGCCAACTGAACAGAGAGGGAGAGTACCTCTGCCCTGGTGGCATAGCATCTCTTCTGGAGACTGGCCCTCAGCCATGGGGAGTGTCTTGGAGACAAACCCCTGCTGGGGGCACCCTCATCCATTCTGGCTCAGGACATATTCCAAGACAGACATGCACAATTTCTCCGCACATTACTAGCCTAATGATACTGTCATTTGGAGTCTGGAAATGAGGAGAAATTGGCTTTTTCTCAGTAATTAATGTGAGCGATGGGCCTTGAGATAGAGTAGCAGCCCCCCGGGTGAGAACCAAGCTCTCAGGCAAGTCAGCCAGGTCATCCTTCTGCCTCTGGAAAGATCTGTGTTCCATCCCCAGCTTCTTCTTCCCAACACCCCTTGGATAGGTGAAGCCCCCTCCTCTTCCCCATAGGGATCACTTTAGGGATCACCTGAGCTCTGATGGTCAGGAGGTTCTTCCTTGAGCCTGCCCACAGTCCTTCATGCTGCAGTTCAGTCTGCTTTGCCACTGCCCCCATGAGAGCTGCCTTTGCTTTTTGGGAATTCTTGGCTGTAGGGACTTTCTTTATCTCACTTACTGAAAGCAGAGGGGAAAACACCAGGGTGGGGGCTGGTGGAGGTGGGGTGCTTCAGGAGAAAACCGTAAAGGGGATGGGGTCAGGGCTTGGCTCCAATGGGCAGAGGCTGGAAGTTGACCCAGCTTTCCTTTCTGAGAGAAGCATTCACCAGGTTCATAAATATTTTTCTGGGCCTCTGCCTCAGTTTCCCCACTGTGCTCAGGGGAAAATGTTTCTATGCTGTCCCTTTGTCTTCTCTCTCCATTCACTTTTGGTGCTGGGTGAAGGAGACATCAAGTAAATCAGTGCCAGGCTCTTCTTCTTCTTCTTCTTCTTTCTTCTTTCTTCTTTTTTTTTTGAGACGGAGTTTCGCTCTTGTTGCCCAGGCTGGAGTGCAATGGCGTCATCTCGGCTCACTGCAGCCTCCGCCTCCCAGGTTCAAGCAGTTCTCCTGCCTCAGCCTCCCGAGTAGCTGGGAGTAAGGCATGCACAACCATGCCCATCTAATTTTTGTATTTTTAGTAGAGACAGGGTTTCGCCATGTTGGCCAGGCTGGTCTCAAACTCCTGACCTCAGGTGATCTGCCTGCCTCAGCCTCCCGAAGTGCTGGGATTACAGGCGTGAGCCACTGTGTTGGGCCCAGGCCCTGCTTCTAATCAGCTCCAAGTCAGGTGGAACAGGCAGACCCTGGTACAAAGAGCTCTGATACGGAGTGACCTGTGCCACAGAAGAAGGAGTTTACAAACAGAGCCCCGGGGGAGAGAAGAATTGATACTTCCTGGGGAAATCTGGGAGGCAGAAGAGGGGGCCTGGGAGGATGCATTTGGTAACAAAAAAGGGGTGCTGGGAAAGCAATCTGGGCAGAGGGAACAGCACGGCCAAAGGCTTGGAGGTGTGAAAGAGCCTGGCACGATCTGTAAATGGTGTCTAGCTCCCAGGGAACAGGGTGGATGCAGAGGTAAGAAGGGAGGGAAAGCTGGGCGGTCTACGGTGGGTTGGAACTTTATTCTTAGGGCACTGGGGAGACATTGAGGGTTTAAGCAGGGGAGGAATAGGAGGCAGGTTTGTGCCATAGAGTAGTCACGTGGAGAAAACATGGACAGGAATGGTGGGGGGACAGGACTGGCAGCTACTGCTATGGTATCTGTGGTCCTGAACAAGGATGGTGGGTTCTAGAGATGTTAAGAGGGCAAACCAAATGGGACCCCATGGCAGGCTGGAGGTGGGATGGATGGCTGCTGGTGATCCAAGATCCTGAGTTTAAGATGAGTCCCAGCACAGTCTACTCCTTCCACCCTGAAGCCTCGGTAGCTCCCAAGGCCTCCAGGAGAATGTTTAAATTTCCTGGAATGACAGTCTCAGTCTGGCCCTATATACCTCTGTGACCTCAGCTCCCCTACCTTCCTGTGCTCTGGCCCACCTGGTTTCTCCATAGGAGCTGTTCATAAGTTCCTATGGCTCATTCTAGCATCCAAGCCGTTGTTCACATTAATTACTGTTCCCCTTCCCCATGCTGTCGTCCCTCTGCCCTGCCTCCCCAGATCTTCCCCATCTTCTCACTGAAGCGAGCCCTGCAGGCCTTAGTGCCCCTCCACCCCCACTTTCACCTTCCCTCCCTTTCCTCTACCCTCTTCACTTAGCACAGGCCTGGGCTGACCATGTAATCAGCATAAACAGCTGCCTAAAGATCCTACAAGGAGAACTGCAGGCCTTGGCTCAGATTAGAGCCGAAAGCTGGCTCCCATCCTCCAGTGGCCCTGATAGGACCAGGCCAGGGGAGCAGTCTTGTCTGCAGCTATGTTCCTCGGCCAATGGAGCTGTCATTATTGCTCCAAATTAGGCACCAATTTGCCCGTGTAATTGTTTGCTAATTAGCATGAAATCCTAATGTAATTAGTTGGGCCCCTTATCCGGGAGCCTGGGGAGTCAGAGACAGTGGGGGGCCACTGGAGAAGGGAGGGTCTAGGAGGCTGGGGAAATGGTTGTTTGAGAGAGAAGGCCCTGAGCTGCCATCAGGGCTGAGACAGGGAGTGATAGAAATTGCAGAATCTCACAGTTGAAAGGGTCTTTGGAGAGGCTAGCACTTGCCAACACCTTACAGATGGGGAAACTGATAACAGATAGGGCGAGGAACCTCCTGGGAGCTGGTGGCAGAGCTGGGCCAAACATCCAGGCCATCTGTTTACACTGACCAGAGCGGTGCTCTGGCTGTGGGTGAAGATGACATGGCCCGTGGCTCTCCAGCATCTGCTTCTAAAGAAGGGAAGCAGGGAGAGTGGGTGGGGGTGTGGTATCAGCCCACATTTTTTTTTTCTTTGAGACAGGTTCTCACTCTTGTTGCCCAGGCTGGAGTGCAGTGCAGTGCAGTGATCTTGGCTCACTGCAGCTTTGACTTCCCAGGCTCAATGATCCTCCTGCCTTAGCCTCCCAAGTAGGAGGGACTATTGGCATGCGTCACCATGCCTGGCTAATTTTTGTATTTTTATTACAGACGGGGTCTCGCCATGTTGCCCAAGCTGGTCTCAAACTCCTGGGCTCAAGTGATCCGCCTGCCTCAGCCTCCCAAAGTGCTGGGATTATAGGCATGCACCACCACGCCCAGCCCAGCCCATAGTTTAAGTAGGAAATGCAATGGAAAGAGGGCCTAGGCAGGATGCCAAATTGTTAGTTAGAACTGGAGGAGCAGTGGGAACAAAGAAGAGGTTTCCAGAGCTTCTTTCTGGGGAATGACTTGGGTGTTGAGAGGGAAGATGGGGAGGCCAGAATGCTTTCCTCCAACTGAAAGGCAAATACCCCCACCGCCACCCTAGGCTTTCTGCCTCTCCCCATCTCTCTGGAAAGGGTCTGGAGAAGGTGCTAGAGCCAGCCCATACCAGCTTGTGAGAGCTGACTGTTAAATTCTTAGGAATTTTGCCAGCCAGTTAACTTCACATTGGTAATGTAAATTGGCCATCATGGGAGGATTTACACCATGGAAATTGGCAAATGCTGCAAATCAGGGCTGCACTTCCCCGCCCCCAAGTCAGTTGTTAAATTGTACCAGCATACCACTGAACCCGTCTGAAATGTGATGAAATAGCCCCAGCTTTATCCCCGGCAGCTGGGTAGGATTGGGAGGGGGAGCAGCTGTTCTCAGGACCATTCTGGGGACACCACATTAGTCACATGGTCTCCACTCCCCACTCCTCATCCCTAGCATCCAGTCTCCCCACAATTGACTCTCACACCTCAGGTTGCTCCCTCTTCCCCTCCCTGCAGTTATCCTCTGCGTCAGTTCCCAGGGTTCAATTCTCTTCACTCCCTATCATTTATATTTTAGAGTTGGGGTCTTGCTCTGCCCCGTCTTACTGTATCCAGGCAGTGATCATGGCTCACTGTAGCCTTGAACTCCTAGGCTCAAGCAATCCTCTTGCCTCAGCCTCCTGAGTAGTTGGGACTACAAAGGTGCACCACCATACCTGGCTAATCTTATTTTTTTGCAGAGAAGGGGTCTCACTATGTTGCCCAGGCTGGTCTCAAACTCCTGGGCTCAAGTGATCCTCCCCCCTTGGCCTCCCAAAATGCTGGGATTACAGGTGTGAGCCACTGCACCCGGCCTCTTTAATCCCTATCTTTACCCAGATCTCTCTTGTTTCCTGGACACTGTCTCTAGATGTCCTGAAGGCACCTCAATGCAGCATGTCTAAAATAGAAATCATCGACTTCCCACAAGTCTTTCCCCATCTGAGTAAATGGCACACTCCCCCTCAGGGCCTTTGCACTTGCAATTTCCCCTGTTTGAACAGCTCTTCCTCTAAATATCCCTCACGTACCTCAGGGGTCTGCTCAGATGTCACCTTCTCAGAGACATCTTCCTTGACCTCCTTTCCTAAAACAGCCCCCATTCTCATCCACCACTTCTGCACCCTTGCTGGACACTATTTTCCCTCTTTGCACTTGTCCACACATGCATTCCATATATTTAGGTGTTTGTGTCTGCCTCCCTTTCCCCACTAGAAGGTGAACTCCACATAAACACAGCAGTTATGTGGTCAGGTTCTAGAAGTTCCTTGGAGTCTTGGAACTGTTCGACTGATTGTGTCTGTTCGATTCACTCAGTGCTGGACACTTTTAGTAAGCTCCCAATAAATATTACTTGAATGAATGCATGAATGAGCCTCCATCCAGTCCCCTTTTTCAATCTTGACTCCTCAAATCCACCTTCCATTGCCCCAGTTGTTTCTGAAACAAACTTGGCTATGATTCATTCCCGTCCAAAACCCTTCATAGACCTCTTTTGCTTTCAGAATAAAATCTACCTCTGGTTCTGCTTACGAGGCCCTCAGTGATGTATTTCCAGCCTAACCTTCATTTCGCACATCTTCCCTCAAGCATAAGCACCACACACACACACACGCACACAGCCATGCATACAGCCTGGGTATACTATTTCTGCCTCTTCTGTACAGTGCTCACTCCCTTCTTAAGTGGTCCTGCATTCTCTGACTCATTTACTTCTTTCCTTCATTCCGTCAATAAGTGTTTTAAATGGAGCAGACCCTTGGTGCCAGGCCTGTAGCTGAGCATTACTGGGAGGAGTCAGCCCACACCTCTTCTCGAAATGCTCCCAATCTGGCAGGGAAGGAGGCCGCGAAACCATCATTCCATCTGTAGTTCCTCCTTTACTGTCCTTCGGACATCCTGACATCACCTCCCTGTGCCCAGCCAGTTTTCTGTGGCGGGGGGTTGGCGGGGGGAGCATCCCCATGAAGAGGCAGCCCCTGACCCTTGCCTGCTTCTGGCTGTGGTGTGGCACCTGATGGAAATGACTGGATTTGGGGTCTGCTTTTTCCTGCTAACCCTTGACTGAGAGCTTCAGGGAGGTAGGATGTAGGGTGAACCACCTCTGGTTCTCCAAAGCCCATCAGAGTAGAGGGGACACTGAGTGACTCAAGGCTGCCCTTATTCTCTGGGACTTCTGAGTCTTGGCCTTCTTCACCCCACAGGGTCCAAGATCCAGGGAGAAATGGGGTTGTTTGAGTGTGGGGTGTGCACAGACTTGCTGAGTCTCTGGGTCAGGTGTGTGTGTGTGTGTGTGTATGTGTGCACTCCTGGGTGTGCACTAGTGGGCTTGTCCCTGAGCCCGATGTCAGGGGCCTGTCCCAGACTTCTGTGCTGGGTCAACTGTGCTGGGGAATGTGGTGTGTCTGAATTATGGCAGCGTGTGCATGCATCTGCTCAGGGATGGCGCTGCCTCGGACCCTGGTGGTCCCTCCTGCACTCTAGCTTGAGTCTCCAGCTCAGCCACAAGACAGCGAAGATCTCACAGCGAGCAGGCCCATTGCGGAAGACTGATGAGCTGCCCCCAAGCCCTCAGCAGAATGAGCGTGAAGCCGGAGCCACTCGGTCCCTCCCGCTAACTGCCCATCCTCTCCGGCCATTGCCTCCCGAGTGCCCATTGAGTGCCCGTGGGTCAGCGAGCGGGGCCGCTGGAGGAAGGGGCGGGTGTGCCCAGGGCTGGCGGCGGGCCCGGGGTCCTTGGGAGGAAAGGGCCGCTCGCTCAGCCCCCTCCCGGAGCCCAGAGACGGCCCCGGCGGCGCGGGCACACAGGGGCACATAGCGCGGGGCGGAGGGAGGGGGTGGCGGCACCGTCCGTGGAGGGCGCGGGCTCGCTTAGCCTTCCGCACCGGGGCTCCCTCGCGCGGTGCCCCTTCCGCACACTCACACGCACTCATTCCCACAGCTACACACTCCAGCACCTGCAGGCACAAACGCTTGCAAGGACACACCACGACACAGACACCCAAGCACACACAGGTATCGGCTCATAGACTCGTCCCTGAGTCACACACAGGTATTGGCTCAAAGGCACAGGCAGGCTCATAGATTCGTCCCTGAGTCACACATAGCCCAGACTCAGATGCACACACACAGATGGGAACGCTCGCCTGCACGTGCACAGACACACGGACACACCCGCACACCACCGCGGGGTTCCGAGCACACACGCGCCCCGGCAGACGCTCACAGACACACGCAGGGCCGGGAGCGCACACACACAGACACAGGCTCATATAGACAGGCTCGGTCCTAAAAATACGCACTCGCAGAGGCAAAGGCTAGCGCACAAGCACGCACAGACACACCGACAGGCGGCCCACGGACACCGCGCTCCCTGCCGCACTCACAGCCCACGCAAGGGCTCACACACGGCCTCACGGAGGACAGTCATAAAACACCCAGACACACGCCACACACGCACGCGCGCATTCGCGGACACACAAAAGCGCCACACACACAATCGGGCAACGCAGAAGCACTTGGGGCCCAGATGCCTTTGAAATTCAAATTCGCGCTCTCTTCCGCCCGCTCCCGGCCGCGCGGCCCCACACTCGCGCCGCCGCCGCCGCCACGGGCTCAGGACTCACGACGCCGCCTGCCCTCAGCGGAAATTAAAATTCATTTCAGGGGAGACCTGCACAAGGTGTGGGAGCGCGGGCGGCTTCCGGCGGTGGGGCCCTTTGTGAGGGTAAGGGGTAAGGGCACCATAGGAGTGGGAGCCTCTGTCCCCCCATATGTGACCTTGATCCGGTGGCTGTGCAGCCTCAGGGTTCCCTCAGGAGCGGGACCTCCAGTGGAAAGTCAGGCTCCAAGCTGGCCAAGCTGGTTGTAAGGGAGGGCCCGATGGAGGATTCAGCCTGGGAATAGGAGGGGGTGGGGGGCTTCCAGGGAAGGATTAGTTCCCAAAGTCTCCGAAGACAAGAATCCCAAGGCCACAGGTACAGATCTGCAGACATGCACCACAGTGGAGCCAAACCCCTCATCCAGACACAGATATAGGACACCCAGAGACACATACCCAACAGTATCACACACAGACCTCACTGGAAGTCGAGGGCCTGCCAGCATTGCCAGGCACACACAGAGACACGCACCACAGGCTGGCACAGACACATACCACTGACATGCAGACGCAGTCACACTTGGGCCTGCAAATGCCAGGCACCCTGACTAACCAAAGGCACAGACACACACAGGCCTGCAAACACTTTCCACACACACACACACACACACACACACGGGTTCAGGCACACACTGAACCCCAGGAAACATCACACTCTGGCTGCACACAAACTCCAATGACACGCAAACACTGCCCTGTCAATACACCTCACATTCGCCCAGACACTGAGTGGATGCCAAACCCCAGCATCGTAGGTGTGTATGCATTCTACACCACACACACGCACAGACAGAGAAAGAAATGCATGAATACACCACATACCCTGCAAACAAAGGCACACACACGCACATGCAGCAGAGATCCCAGAGCCAGGTCCGGCTTCTGACGTACAAAGCCTAGGCAGACACACACGAAACCTGCACACAGGCACACCATATACACACACAGACTCTCCCCCTACACATTGACGCACACAACCACCCACACGTGTACCGGAGCTCAGCCCCACTCACTCCCACTCTGACACACAGAACACTTACTTGGCGAGGTGCTCCAGGGCCCTTCCCTCCAACCACAAGGCTCGGGAATCTTACACCCCTACC